>NC_135880.1:73533510-74133510 GCF_964194155.1 Cetorhinus maximus | reverse complement strand
CATGGGGCACAATTTCAAAATTTGAAAATGACACAAAACCTGGATGCATTGTGAACGGTGAGGAGAATGATGACAAACCTTAAGAGGCTGGTGGAATGGGCGGGGGGGCACGACAGATGAAATTTAAAGCAGGGATGTGTGAAGTATACATTTTGGTGGGAATAACAGAGGCACAATATAAACTGAAAGGTACAATTCTAAGGGGGTGCAGGAACAGAGGTTGCTAGGGATATATGCTCACAAATCACTGGAGATGGCAAGACAGTTTGAGAAAGCTGTTAACAAGGCATATGAGATCATAGGTTTTGTAAATAGAGGAATAGAGTAAAAAAGCAAGGAAGTCATGATAAGCGATTATAAAACACTAGTTCGGTCTCAACTGGAGTGTTGTGCCCAATTCTGGGCGCCAAACTTTAGGATGGATGTAAAAGCTTCAGAGAGGGTACAGAAAAGAAAATTGTTACAGGGATGAGGGACTTCAATTATGTGGATAGATTGAAGAAGCTGGGGGGGCTCTCCTTAAAGAAGGGAACGTTGAGGGGAGATTTGATAAAGGTGTTCTAAAATCATGTCTAGACAGATTAGACAGTGAGAAATTGTTATCCATGGAAGTAGGGTCAAGAACTAGAGGACACAGATTTAATGATTGGCAAAACAGCCAAAGGCGACATGAGGAAAACCGTTTCTATGCAGCGAGTGGTTAGCATCTGGAATGCACTGCCTAAGTGTGTGGTGGAGACAGGTGTCCCCATTAACTCTTCAAGTCTAATCCAAAGTTTCAATGCAATCCTGTGAAGAAGTGGATCTTGCAGCTGGAAGTCCATTTGATTATGTTCAGAAGATTGAGTGAAGGGGACTCTGTTTGAAAAGGTCACTGGAAGACTCATTCAGAGGCGATTGAGAGAAGGGAGCCTGCTGAAATGCTGCGAGGGCTTTGGACTTGAATTTACAAAGCCTTATTTCTGCTAAGAGTGTGGTGTAATGTATAAATGTGGCATGGGGTTTTTTGGTCATTTTAAGAAGTTAATAAGGAATACCTTCTCTGTATAGTTTGGTGTATCAGTTGCCTACTAAGTAGTGTTTAGTCAATGTTGATTTTAACTTGTTTGTTACAGTAAAAGTCTTAGAAAGTGGAATCTTGTTGTGTGATCCTTTGCATAGGTCACTAGAAAATTCATAACTCTTTTTAAAAGTTAATTATCAGTCTTTAGGGGGATCATAATACATAAGGCTGAAGTAGTCAAAATACCCTATTCAAATGGTGCATCATGGCTTTAAAATAAAACTTTCCATCTCCAACAAAAAGTTGGTGGCGGCTGAAAGGAAATAAATGCCTTTAAATTTGATATTTACGGGAATAACAACTGGAATAATGAGTATACTTACATCTGCGTACTGGATGATAAAGTGTCTGCGCTGACCATCTGAGTAAACAGAAAGGACATATTCACCAGGTTTACCATGGCTTTCTCGAACCAGGAAGTCACCTTGCTGTTTCAACAGCTCCTGTGCTTCTATACGAGGAATTGCTCCATGATACCAATCTTGTTCTGCTAATGGTTTCTCACTGGTAGGCATCACATCAAAGAACTGAAAAACAATAGTTACCCAAATTTTGAAAATTGTGTAAACAATATATAGCAACACTGTTAAAGAAAAATACAGAAGGAATACTTTAAATGGGACAGAGAATCATTATAGTTCAATTTTATCTTACCAGTGAGCTGATCAGCAGCAAAAGCAGGAGATACAGCCTGTGACTGGTGGAGCAGAGGGCAGCTGGAAGGTGAACGGTGGCGCATCAGCCTGAGCACTTGAGCAGCAGCAGCGAGAGAGGCTATGAGGGGAGGGGTTAGGGGGGGCAACAGAGAGAAGGGGGGGAAACAGTGGCGGCGAGGGGGGAAACAAATGCAGCAGGGGATAACGGGTCAGGGGGTGGAGAGGGGCAGCAGGGGTGCGGAGGGGTGCAGAGAGGGGCGGCGGGGGCACAGAGTGGTGACATACGATGTTCCAAGGGAGAGTGATGGAGGAGTCCGCAATATTGGCTGTAAGGTATGATTCAGTGAGCACTGTTATGTCAAGCTGTTGCTTGGCTGGCCTGAAGGAAATCAGCTATCCTTACCTGGTCTGGCCTACTACATGTGACTCCAGACCCACAGCAATGTGGTTGACTCTGAACTGCCTCCTGAGCAAGGGCAATTAAGGATGGGCAATAAATGCTGGCCTTGCCAGCGACGCCCATATGCCATGAATGAATTTTTTAAAAATACAGCACTTAGTGCAAATCTGGGATGATTCCGCCCTATATCTTTAGGATGCACAAAATCTGTTCACAACATCAAATTTTAAACAAGTTATACCAATTTAAACCACTAGTCTCAGCCTAACAATTTAAATCTATGAGTTCTGAATATGAGTCATATTCAATTCGAAATGTTAATTCTTTTTCTCTCTCCACAGATGCTGCAAGACGCACTTTGTTTTAATTTTAGATTTCCAGCATCTGCAGTATTTTGCTTTTCTCCAGTTCCTTAGCTAAGAGGCTATATGAAGATGACAGACTATAAGCAACTCATACAATTAGTAGTCTTGCTAGCTCTCCGTAAACTAAACTACAACCAGAGTTGAATTCTGCCATCTTGGCATTATATACTTGTTACACAATTATGTTTATTGTTACGTTGAAACAGTGTTGGGGATTCTATCGTTAGGGGAACAGGAATTCCTGCAACTGCAGATGTTAATTCAGAATGAATTGTTGTCACCCTGGTGCCAAGGTCCATTGTCAGTTGTTGTGTGTCTCACGAAGAGGTTCTGAGTCTTGAAAAGTTTGACAGTAAGTGTTTGTGTGTTTATTACCAACTAGTAATTATGTACGTATATACAGTAGAATGTCTAAGTTAGGAGCTGTCTCCATGCTTGCTTCTAGACATCTTTGTCAAGTACAAGGCTGCCCTCTACACTTGGGTCATGTGTTCCTTCACATCATACTGTGGTGGTGCAATATCCAATCCCATGTTAACCCCTTCTATGCCACACCTTTATGCTACACCTCCCCCAAGTCTTTATCCAGCGTATTTACAATGCAAACGTGTTTACTGAACAAACTTACCTTAATAATGCTACCCCTTCTCCCCTGCCAAGTCTCTGCATTTACAGGTTCAGGCTGTCTGGAGGCTTTATAATTCTTCCAGATCTTGTCTTTATAATAGTTGGAGAAGAGGTAGGCTCTGTTGCAGTGGGTAAACCTTGATGAATAGGAGGTTGTTTTGGACGTGGTCAGTCTGGCGTTTGGTTGGTTGGTCTTAATCTGTTTTTTCATTTTTTGGAGTTGAACCGCTCCTTATCAACTCCCCATCTGGTGTTATAGATAGTCAGAGGTTTATCCTGTTGTTTACAACGAGAACAAACCCTCAGCACGCCTGTAGTGTGCATTCGTTTTTTTCTTCCTATATGCAGTTCGTTGTGATGCATGTGGAAGTTTACGTTTCAAAAACGGAACCTGCATTCCCACTTGTACCCAAATCTTTGATTACTCTCTTCCCCATCACACCCCACCCCCACCCCCCTAACCTCAGAGCTGTATTTCAAGCTTATGAGTCTTATCATTCAGCTCTGCAACTGCTCTGATCAGTTCTGTTGTCTTTGTTTCACAGTTATCTGCAGAACTGTTATATAACTTCAACAACTTCATCTGGGCATTCAGTTCTTTTCAGGATCTTTCTTTCATGGTCACTGACTGCTCCTTAGACCCTTCCAGTTCATTTGTTCGATCTTCAATCTCTTTTGTAGAATTTTGCTTATCTGCTTTCAAAGTCTGAATTTGCTCTTCCACACTGCGCATCTCATCTTTAATGAAATTCTTGAACTTTGATCTTATTTGAACAACATGAGTTTTGGTTATTAATTCTACTTTCAAGCAACTGTTCTGATGAGTCAGCAATTCTTTCTCCTGTTCCGGCATTTTCCACAATGCTGACCAGAGACACCTGATGCATAACGTTCATCAAAATTTTAATTGACGATCCATCTTTGTTGAATTTGTTGCTGCAAGGTTATCATTCAGGTGTTTCAGGTCCTCTTTGAAGCATTCTGCTTCCTGTGAGCGACATTCCAATGTTCTCATCAGTTCTTGTTTTTCCAAACCCAAGTCATCTTTTGTATGTGAAAGTTGGTTCTCTACACCAAGCAGTTTTTACCTTAGGAGAGCATAATTCCTCTGTGCTATCCTTCAAGCTCACTTTCTGTAATTGCACATCTGCCAATTGTTTCCAAGGCTCTTCACATTCTTTTCTGAGAACTTCTACTTTTTTTTGCCATTCTAGGTTCTTGAATTGCATTTCAGCCATTCCATTTTTCAATGACTCAATGGTTCTCAGTAAGTTTGAGGTATCCGGTGTTTCTCGTTCCCGTTCCTTGGTCCTGAGCTCCAAATCTACATTTTCTGATCTTATTTCCATTGTCTTTATCCACCTGCAGTTTGGAACACTATTACCTTGCCTTCAATCATAGTCAGGTGGCTCAGCACTGTCACCTGCTGTTGAAGTTTGGGTAATGTGTTGGGATTTTCAAAATGGTTTATGTTTTAAGACTTCAGGAATGTTCTCTGCGAGAGGCAGAGTGTTTCGTGTGGTTTGCTTGGGAATTATCTATTTTCCTTTCAGAGCTTTGCTGAGGGTATTCTATCCTTTATCAGCTCTGTGCGCAACTTGAGGGTTAAAGTATTTGTCAAAGGCTTTTAATATTTCATCAAAGCTGGCTCAGGATTCATCAATGCATTGCATTCGGAGTACTTCAACAAGTTCACCAAATGAGTATAAAAATGTATTAATCTGGACTTCTTCTAATTTCCTTCTAAGACCTGTTCTTCTCTAGGATGCCCAATTCTGCATTAAGTTTGGCCCTTGCATGAGTTCAAACCGGCCTGGTTAAGTAGATTTTTGATCCATGGCAGTTAAATTTTAAAAATGTGAACAGCTTTAAATGCTGTTAGGAAATCCAAGGTAGCACTGCTGTACGCTTCTTCACAACGAAGTTTCTTGCACTTGACGGTTTTGGCAGGCATCTGTAGCAATGGCGTTTGCAATTCCTGTGCTTTAAATTTTTCAGCAGTGACTCCCAGGGTCGACTTTTTTAAGTCTTCCCTGCGGTATCAAAGTATTTCAGGTTGTGAAACTATCGACTGCCGGCTTTTGCTGGATCTTTTAACTGCTGATTATTTTTTAATGAAATGTTTTTCCAATTAGAGCAAGTTCAGCTGCTACCTGTGGCGCCTACTTGGGACTTGGGCTGTTCGCAGTGCATTTTAAAGCAGCAATTCTGACTGCTACTGACCAAAAAGCTTTTTAAAACTCGTTCTGGCCAAGCACTTTCAGGTTTTAAATTTTTTCTCCAGCTTCTGAGAGATTTTGCTTTGTTCCGATAGCTGCCGCCAAGTTGTAAGATGCTGTGAGTAGTTCGGTTGGTCTCACAAAGCAGTTCTGACTCTTGTATTGTTGAACAGTAAGTGTTTATTAACTACTAGTAACTATATACATATATACAGCATAAGGTCTAAGCAAGGAGCTGACTCCATGCTTACTTCTACACACATCCGTCCAGTCCAAGAAAGTCCTCGAGACTTGGGTCATGTGTTCTTTTACATCACACTATGGCAGTACTGTACTCAGTCCCATGTTACCCCTTTCTATGCCAGACTCCTATACTACAGGGTCAAGGATGTCACTGAGCTACTGCAGAGTACTTTGAGGCAGGAGGGTCAACAGCCAGTGGTCAGGGTCCATCTTTATACCAATGACGTCTGTAGAAAGAGGGGTGAGGCCTTGCTGTTGGATTTCAGGAAGGTAAGAAAGAAACTAGCTTGTAGAACCTCAAAGGCAGCCACCTCCCGATGCCATGCCAGTGGGTATAAAAAAAGAGGATAGAACAGATGAATGTGTGGTTTGAAAGATGGTTTGTAGGGAGGGCTTAAGAATCCTGGTCATTGGGACCCATTCTGGGGGAGGTGGGACTTTATAGGCTAGGCAAATTGCATCTCAACAGGGCTGGGACAAATGTTCTTGTAGGCCGATTTAAGTGTTATTTTGGAGTTTTCAAACTAACTTAGCAGGGGATGGGTGGGAGCCAGAATGTAACAATATAGTGAAAAGCAAGGTGCACAAAGAATTGGGAGAAATAGTTAACATTAGAGTAAGAAATAATAAGGTATTAGATAGGATCAGAGTAAGAGGGAATGAAATAAGATCTAAATTGACAATGCATAGATGTGAATGAACAGAGTGTGGTTAAATAAGGCTGGTGAGCTGCTGGTGCAAATACCAAAGGGCGGATGGAATCTTGTGCCAATAACAGAGACCTGGCTCTAAAAAAAGGGCAGGTCTGGGTACTAAATATTTCCGGATAGAAGGTGCTCAGGAAAGATAGAGAAGGAAAGAAAGGGGGAGAATATTACCGTGCTAGAGAGAGAGAAAGAGGGAGAGAGAGAGAGAGAGAAAGAGAGAGAGAGAGAGGGGGGTCAAGAAAAGAAAACAGTTGGCTAGAACTAAAAAACAATAGAGATACCATTACATTACTGGGTGTATTCTATAGGCCACCAATTAGTGGGAAGGATAGAGAGGAATAAATCTGCAAGGAAATTACACACGGTGAAAATGTACACTTGAGTAGTAGTAGTGCAATAGACATAGAGAAGGAAATGTTTCAAAGTGCGTCCAGAAGAAGATTCTGTATCAGTATGTTTCCAGCCCAATGAGGAAGTGGGCATTGCTGGATCTGGTTCGAGGGAATGGGATGGGTCAAGTCTTAGAAGAACATTTTGGGGACAGTGATCCTAGTACCATTAGCCAATGAACAGGGCAATCAGCAATCTGGCATAAAAATAATTAACTGGGGAAGGGTCAGTTGAAAATAGGTCAAAATCAGATCTGGTCTAGGTAAACTGGAATCAAAGAACAAAGAACAAAGAAAAGTACAGCACAGGAACAGGCCCTTCGGCCCTCCAAGCCTGCGCCGATCATATTGCCCGTCAACTAAAACATTTTGCACTTCTGGGGTCCGTAACCCTCTATTCCCATCCTATTCATGTATTTGTCAAGCTGCCTCTTGAACAGCACTATCGTACCTGCTTCCACCACCTCCTCTGGCAGCGAATTCCAGATGCTCACTACCCTCTGCGTAAAAAAACTTGCCTCGCACATCTCCTCTATAGTTTTCTCCTCTCACCTTAAATTTATGTCCCCTAGTAATTGACTCTTCCACCCTGGGAAAAAGCTGCTGACTATCTACTCTGTCCATGCCACTCATAATTTTGTAAACTTCTATCAAGTTGCCCCTCAATCTCCGTCACTCTAGTGAGAACAATCCGAGTTCTCCAACCTCTCCTCATACCTAATAACCTCCAGACCAGGCAGCATCCTGGTAAACCTCTTCTGCACCCTCTCCAATGCCTCCATATCCTTCTGGTAATGTGGTGACCAGAATTGCACGCAATATTCCAAGTGTGGCCTAACCAAGGTTCTATACAGCTGCAGCATGACTTCCCAGCTTTTATACTCAATACCCCTGCCAATGAAGGCAAGCATGCCATATGCCTTCCTGGCTACCTTATCCACCTGCGTTGCCACTTTGTGACCTGTGGACCTGTACACCCAGATCCCTCTGCCCGCCAATGCACTTAAGGGTTCTGCCATTTACTGTATAATTCCTGCCTGTATTAGACCTTCCAAAATGCATTACCTCGCATTTGTCTGGATTAAACTCCATCTGCCATTTCTCCGCCCAAGTCTCCAACCGATCTATATCCCGTTGTACCCTTTGACAATCCTCTTCACTATCTGCAACTCCTCCAACCTTAGTGTCGTCTGCAAACTTACTAATTAGCCCAGTTACATTTTCCTCCAAATCATTTATGTATACTACAAACAGCAAAGGTCCCAGCACTGATCCCTGCGGAACTCCACTAGTCACAGCTCTCCATTCAGAAAAGCACCCTTCCACTGCTACCCTTTGTCTTCTATGACCAAGCCAATTGCCAATTGCAGCCAGCAGAACTAACTGAGCAATGAGCTGCCAATAAAGATGAGATGGTTCAGGTACAGTCAAGGCACATTCCCACAAGGTGGAAAGGCAGAACAAAGAAAGTGAAAACGCCCTGGATGACCAAAGAGCTAGAGAGTAAGATGAAGCAGAGAAAGGATAGCCTGATAGATGTCGGATTGCTAATACAAGTGAGAACCAAACTGAATACAGGAAGTTCAGAAGGGAAATGAAAGAAGAGAAAAAGAGAAGCAAACAAAGAGTGTATGAGCAGAGGCTGGCAGCAAATATAAAAGGGCATCAAACTGTGTTGTATAAGCATACAAATAGCAGAAGGATAGTAAAACGAGGAGTGGGTCAATTAGGGCCCAAAAGGGGATATATGCATGGAGACAGTGGGCATGGCTGATGTACCAAATGAGTGCTTTGCATTGTCTTTACCAATAAAGAAGGTGGTGCCAAAGTCATGGTGAAAGAGAAGGTATCCGAGTTACTGGATGGGCTAAAATTTGGTCAAGAGGAGTTATAGAAAGGCTGGCTGTACTTAAAGTTGCTAAATCACGAGGGCCAGGATCCTAGTATACCCTAGGATACTGAGGGAAATAACTGTGGAAATTTCGAGGCACGGGCCATAATCTTCCAATTCTCCTGAGATACAGGGGTGGGGTCCTAGAGGACTAGTGAATTGCAAATGCTACACCCTTGTTCAAAACAGGGTGTAAGGATACGCCTAGCAACTACAGGCCAGTCAGTTTAACCTTGGTGGTGGGAAAGATTTTGGAAATGATAATCAGGGACAAAATTAAGTGTCACTTGGACAAAAGTAGATTCATTAATGAAAGCCTGCATTGACTTGTTAAGGAAAATTTGTGTTTAGCTAACTTGAGTAAGTTTTTGATGAGGTAGCTGAGAGGGTTAATGTGAGTAATGCGGTTGATGGTGCATGGACTTCCAAAAAGCATTTGATAAAGAGCCACATAATAAATAGGCTGGTTAGCAAAGTTAAAGCCCATGGAATAAAAGAGGAAGTGGCAGCTTAGATGCATAGTTGAATGAGTGACAAGAAACAGAGTAGTGGTGAATGGTTGTATTTTTTTAAATAATGGAGGAAGGTGTACTCCCCAGGGTTTGGTATTAGGGTCAATGCTTTACTTGATCTATATTTATGACCTTGACCTGGATATGTAGAGCACAATTGCAAAATTTGCAGATGGCACAAAGCTTGTAAATATTATGAGCTGTGCAGGAGAACAGTGATAGGCTTCAAAGGGACATGAATAGGCTGGAGGAATAGGCAGACATGCGGCAGGTGATATTAATTAACGCATACAGATTTAATGTAGAGAAGTGCAAAGTGATTCAATCTGGTAGGAAAAATGAGGACTGGCAATTTCAAATAAAGGATACAATTCTAAATTCTACAATTGCAGGGGCAGAGCAATCTGGGAGTACATGTTAACGGATCATTGAAGGTGGCAGGGCAGGTAGAGAAAGCGGTTAATAGGGCATATGGGATCCAAGGCTTTATAAATAAAGGCATAGGGTACAAAAGCAAGTAAATGATGACGAACCTTTACAAAACACTGGTTCAGCTTCACTGGAGTATTGTGCCCAATTCTGGACACCACATTTCAGGAAGGAAGTGAAGGCCTTGGAGACAGTGCTGAAAAGATTCATGAAGATGGTTGCATTGGGAACAAAAACAAAAATACCTGGAAAAACTCAGCAGGTCTGACAGCATCTGCGGAGAGGGATACAGTTGACGCAAGCGCTGTCAGGCCTGCTGAGTTTTTCCAGGTATTTTTGTTTTTCTTCTAGATTTCCAGCATCCGCAGTGTTTTGCTTTTATCTTAGAGAAATTGGGGCTGTTCTCCTTCAAGCGGCTAAAGGTTGAGAGGAAATTTAACAGAGGTGTTGGAAATGACTGGTCTGGACAGAGTGGATAGGGAGAAATCATTCCCACTGGCAAAACAGACAAGCACCAGATGATACCAATTTAATGTGATTCGGAAAAGAACCAAAGGAAACACGAGGAAAAACATTTTTACACAGCTAGTGGTTAGGATCTGCAAATCCATTGCCTGAGATTGTGGCTTTCAAAAGGGAATTGGATAAATATCTGAATAGAAAAAATTTGTAGAGCTACAGGGAAAAGGTGGGGGTGTGGGACTAACCGAGTTGCCCTTGCAGGTTGTCAGCACAGACACTATGGGTTAAATGACTTGCTTCTGTTCTGTAACTATTCTATAATTCCAAATTCAAATAAAACAGTGATGATTTCACTGGTTTAGCTAGTTGTCATCCTGTACATGTGTAAAAATGCAACAGACAGAATAAGGCGGAAGGAAAGAGATAGAAAAGAATATACTGAAATTGAGAAAAGTTTCATAGAATTTTAAATAAATAAGGGTTAACACTGTCATGCCTCCTTTCTGTAATTACTGCTCAATATCCAAATATAATGCTGAAGAGCATGACTGGATTTCTTTACTATAAAGTTAAATTTTAAAAGTTTAATATAATCCCCATTGATACTTTGCTTTTTGTTTCTCCTTCTATTTAAGAAAATTGCCAGGGTAAAATAATTCTTGAGATTATGATATGTTAATGCATTCTCCCCAGTACATCTGAAAATACAAACACTTAATTAAAATTAAAAGGCTTTGTTAATATAATTACTTAAGAATTATACAGTAATGTAATGGTGCTTTTACTGTAGTAGTAGCTTAGAGCACTCGAGTTATATTGCAGAGAATGACTGTTCAAATCCAAGCATGGCAGTTTGATAATTTAAATTAATTTAATATTTAAAAAATCTGCAATAAAAAGTCAATAACAGTAAAGGTAACAATGAAGTTGTCAAACTTTTTGAAAACCAAGCTAGTTCACTGATGCACTTTAGGGAAGGAAACGTGTACTGCACATGACTCCAAAAGTGGTTCATTCTTATCTGCCCTCTGAAGCCACTTAGTTCTGCCAAACCATTAGAGGGACCAACTCTCACAAGCATTGCAGTGGTATGAGAAGGTGGTCCATAACCATCATCTTCTCTGAACAATTAGGGATAGATAAGCACGAAAGTGCAATCCTTCCAGCAATGCCCACCCACATCCTGGAATTAATTTTTTTATAAGAATGTCCCACGTATTTCATCAAAAACTGATAAGATAATTGAACTGGTCAAGTTCTTCAATTAAACTATCTGTACACCATTTCCCAAAATTATATGACAATTAAAAGCACCTGAAAATACTATTAACTTACAGATGAACTCAAATAATTCTTCGGTGATCTAATCATTCCAGCAATGGAATGTCGAATGGAGTCAAATTTTGAAACCTTGTCTTTTGCTTTATCCTGAAAAACAAAATACACAAAACTCTCAGGAAATGCATTCCATTTAAAATGGTATACTGTCAAAACCTGATCAGGATTTAATTTGGTTACCATTGATCACTTCACCTTTCTAACATAGTGGCTTGACCTGAGCTTAAATCCACATGAGAACATAAGGATTAGAAGCAAAAGTAGGCTACTCAGCCTTTCAAACTTGCTCCACCAGTCAATAAGACCATGGCTGATCCCCTACCTGAACCCCACCGTCTTGCAGTATCTCCATATCTCTTGACCTCCTTGGTAGCCAAAATCCATCAATCTCTTTTCTGAATATACTCAAAGACTGATTGTTCACAGCCCTTTGAGGCAGAGAATTACCAAGATTCATAACTCAGTGATGAAATTTCTCATCTCAGTCCAAAATTGCTGAGCCTTTATTTTGAGATTGTGACCCCTAGTTCTAGATTTCAAGATAAAAATCTTCCCATCATCTACCCTGACAAGCCCCTTAAGAATTTTAAATGTTTCAACAAGATCACAATTCATTCTCTAAACTCAGAGTATAGGCCTAGATTAATCAATCACTCATCTTAGGGCAATCCCGTCATCCCAGGATTTCTCTTAGATAAGGATGCTAAAAACTGCACTCAGTACTCCAGGTCTCATTAGAGCCCCATATAATTGCAGTTGGAATCCTTCACTTTTATACTCCAATACCATTGTTACATAGTACTGGCATTCCAAATTGCACGGTATTCTTTTTCTTCTATTTGTTCATGGCCAGCATTTATTGCCCATCCCTAATTGCCCTGGTTCAGAGGGCATTTAAGAGTCAACCACATTGCTGTGGGCCTGGCGTCACATGTAGGCCAGACCAGGTAAGCAGATTTCCTTCCCTAAAGGACATTAGTAAACAAGATGGGTTTTTAACAACAATGGTTTCGTGGTCATCATCAGACTTTTAATTCCAGATTTTATCGGATTCAAATTTCACCATCTGCCATGGTGGGATTCAAACCTGGGTCCCCAGAACATTACCCTGGGACTCTGGATTACTAGTCCAGTGACAATACCACTGTGCCACCTCCTCCCCTTCATGTGTCATGCACCCAGTTCTCTTCAAGTACCAATATATCCCCGTCTCTCACCTTTCACGGACTTCTACGTCGCTAAACTATCCAATCAGCTACCTCTGCTGTTTCACTCCCTTCCCCTAGACCAGTGGCAAAATTTCCTCTAAGGTTTCCCACCCTTTCCTTGAACTTGAATCTTTCTATTGTTTCTTCCTGATCTCCCTCATCTTGTCTATGAGACCCAGCTGCTGCTCCCTTGATCCTATTACCACTAAACTACTGACCCTCAACTTCCCATCCTGGTTCCCATGTTAGTTATTATTGACAACCTTTCTCCCTCCTCAGGCACTGACCCTCTTATCCTTCAAATCTACTGTCAACGCACTTCTCCTCATAAGAATAACCCTTGACCCCACCATCTTTGCAAACCCATTTCCAACATCTTTCTCTCCAAAGTCCTTCAGTGTGTTGTCACCACGCAAATCCTTACCCTTCTTTCCTGGAAATCAATGCCTGAATCCCTCTAATCAGGTTTCCACCCCTGCCACAGCACTGAAATGGTTCATATCAAAATCACAAACAACACTTAAGTAACTGTGGCAAAGGTAATCTATCCTTCCTTATCCTTCTCAACCTGTATGCAGCTTTAGGCATGGTTGACCACACTATCTTCGCCAAGAAAATCAAAAGTGGAGGTCAGGGAGTGGCTCAGCAGACAACAGCTGTAGAAATACCATTGCCAATAAAGGGTCAGAGGCTACGCTGCTTGAAAATGGATCTGAAAGTGAATTGAAGGGCTTTTTCATGAGGGGGGAGACAGAAAAAAAATGAAGTATGCATTGTCATTTTTATGTTCTCCTATAAGTGATCAAACTAAGTAAAAGCTCCCTGGATGCCAAAAGAGTTAAAGTAAAATGAAGCTGAACAACGGGGCTTGATAATAAAAGGGAGAATCAGGCTGAATATAAAAAGTACACAGAACAGTGAAGGAGGGAATAGAAGGGACAAAGAGACAATATGAGGAAAGACTGGCAGCTAACATAAAAGAAAATCCAAAGGTCTTCTATAGGTACATGAACAGTGAGAGTTCTCAGAGATGTGGTAGTGCCAATGAGGGACCAAAATGGAGATCTATTGGTGCAAGGCAGAAGGCATGGCTGAGGTGCTAGATGAGAATTTTCCATCAGTCTTTTTCTGGCAAGGGAGAGGATTTTTCCAAAGCTACAATAAATGAGTTGTCAGGACACTGCATGAGATAAAAACAGATAAAGCAAAGGTACCAGAAAGGCAGTACTTAAAGCGGATAAGCCACCCAATCTGGTTGGGATGCTTCCGAGGTTGCTGAGAAAAGTAAGGGTAGAAATTTCAAAGTAATGGTAGAAATTGCAGAGGGGCTAGCTGAAATCATCCAATCTCTCTTTAGATATACAAGGGTTGGTGGATTGCAAATGTTACAAAAAGGGGAAGGAGGAAACCTAACAAATATATGCCAGTCAGTTTTACATCATTGGTAGGGAAGCTTTCAGAAACGATAATCTGGGAGAAAATTAACAGCCACCTGAATAAGGATGAATTACTAAAGAAGAGCCAGCACAAATTTGTTAAGAGCAGATCATGTTTGACTCACTTGATTTTTTTGATGAGGTAACAGAGGATGGACGAGGACAAGGCAGTTGATGTTGCATATATGGACTTTTAAAAGGCATTTGAGAAAATGTCACATATTAAGTTTGTTAGCAAAATTGAAGCTGATGGGATATAAAAGCATAGCTACAAACTTGGCTAAGGGATAGAAAAAAAAGAGAATTGTAGAGAATAGCTTTTTATCAGACTGAAGGGAAATATACAGTGGTGTTGTTCAGGGGTCAGAGATCAGGGACCATTGCTATTTTTGACGTACTATAATGACTTGGACTCGGGAGTACAAGGCACAAATCCAAAATTTGACAAAGGCACAAAATTTGGAAATGTAGCATACTGTAAGGCAGATAGTAATAATCTTCAAGAAGACATTGACACGTTGGAGGAATGTAGACGGGCTGGTCAGATGGGCTGATCAGTGGCAAATGGAATTTAATCCAGATAAGTGTGGAGTGATGCACTTGGGCAGGACAAACAAGGCACGGGAATACACAATGAATGGTAGGACCCTGGGAAGTACCGAGGATCAGAGGGAACTTGGTGTGCATGTCCACCGGTCTCTCTAGGTAGCGGGACAGGTAGATAAGGTGGTTAAGAAGGCATATGGCATACTTGCCTTTATTAGCCGAGGCATAGAATATAAGAGCAGGGAGGTTATGCTGGAACTGTATAAAACGCTGGTTAGGCCACAGCTAGAGTATTGCGTGCAGTTCTGGAATCCGCATTATCGGAAGGATGTGATTGCACTAGAGTGAGTGCAGAGGAAATTTACCAGGATGTTGCCTAGGCTGGAGAGTTTAGTTATGAGGAGAGATTGGATAGACTGGGGTTATTTTCCCTGGAGCAGAGCAGATTGAGGGGGGACATGATTGAGGTGTATAAAATTATGAGTGGCATAGATAGGGAAGACAGGAAGGAACTTTTCCCCTTGATGGAGGGATCAATAACCAGGGGGCATAGATTTAAGATAATGGGCAGGAGGTTTGGAGGGGATGTGAGGAAGAATCTTTTCACCCAGAGGGTGGTGGAAGTCTGGAACTCACTGCCTGAAAGGGTGGTAGAGGCAGAAACCCTCATAACATTTAAGAAGTATTTGGATGCCATGGCATTCAAGGCTATGGGCCTAGTATTGGAAAATGGGATTAGAATAGGTAGGTACTTGTTTGACCGGTGCAGACTCGATGGGCCTAAGTGCCTTTTTCTGTGCTGTAGACCTCTATGACAATAATCTCATTACTGACTTCAATGGGCAATTTGAAGCAACGTTTCTGCAATATTAATCTAATCCTTAACTATTTTTAGAGTCAGCTGTGATATTTGGTAGAATTTTTGTCTGAGTCAGGAAAGGTGTTGGTTTCAGCCCCTTTCCATAACTTCACTGCGCAATGTAGGCTTTCACTGGGGCATTGTTGAAAATACCCATCTTTTGCTAAAGTCCTGACTATCTGCTCAGGTGGGCAACTCAGAACAATCCCATTGCTGACATTTATCCATTAACCAAATCAAACTAACTGAAGTAACAGAGAGGATGAATAAGGGTAGTGTGGGTGATGTTGCGTACACAGAATTTCAAAATGTACTTGAAAGTACTACATAATGAACTTGTTTCTAAAATTGAGGCCCATGAGCTTCATAGGCAATGGCAGCATGGATACAAAATTGGTTGATAGACAAAAAGCAGAAAGAGGTGATTTTGTTGTCCATACTGGAGAAACGTATTTGGTAGTGTTCCACAGGGGTTGGTATTAAGAAAACATCTATTGTTGATATATATTAATAACGTTGACTATTAATACTGGAAAAAGCCAGCTGAAGGATAAAACTGGAGCCAATCTTTACACACTTTTATGAGCATTTATTTAGAGTTACATGTAACAGGCATTCACCTCCTAACTCAACAACCACCTTTTCAGTCTGTGTGTAAGCATAGGTGCACTAATGAAGCCCCAGTTTTTTTTTTTGTTTATTTGCTGCAGGATGTGGACATCACTGGCTAGGCCAGCATTTACTACCCATCGCTAATTGCCCTCGAGAAGGTGGTGATGAGTTGCTTTCCTGAAGAGCTGCAGTCCATGTGGTGCAGATAGATACACCCACAATGCTGTTAGGAGTTCCAGGACATTTACCCCGCAACAGGATGAAAGGACAATCTGGTTCCAAGGCAGGATGGTGTGGGGCTTGGAGGGGAACTTGCAGATGGTGGTGTTCCCATACATACGCTGCCCTTGTCCTTCAAGGTGTTAGCGGTTATGGGTTTGGAAGATGCTGTTGAGGAGCCATGGTGAGTTGCTGCAGTGCATCTTGTAGATGGTGCACACTGCTGTTACTGTGTATAGGTGGTGGAGGGAGTGAATGTTTAAGGTAGGAGATGGGGTGCCAATCAAGCAGTGTGCTTCATCCAAGATGGTGTCAAGCTTCTTGAGTGTTGTTGGAACTGCACTCATCCAGGCAAGTGGATGTGCCCTGTAGATGGTGGACAGGTTTTGGGGAGTCAGAAGGTGAGTTTCTCACCACAGGATTCCCAGCCTCTGACCTGTTCTTGAGCCACAGATTTATATGACTGGTCCAGTTTAGTTTCCAGTCGATGATAACTCCCAGGATGTTTATGGTGGGAGGTTTAACGATGGTAGTGCCATTGAATGTCACAGTAAGATGGGCAGATTCTCTCCTTTGGAGATGGTCATTGCCAGGCAATCGTGTGGTGCAAATGTTACTTGCCACTTATCAGTCCAAACCTGAAGTTTGTGCAGCTCTGCCGCATATGAACACGGGGTGCTTCAGTATCTGAGGAGTCAATCTGAGTTAATGCCCACTACCTGCATAAACATTAAATACAATTGATATATAATTAACAGATTTCCCTTCTCTTGAAGTAAAAATTAAGAGTTTAAATAAACAAAAATTACAAAGGATGACAATGAGACACACCCCCTCTCAAACCCCTAACAATTGTTTTAAAAAAGATATGCATGTGCAAATCAATCAGACAGTTTTGCTGAAAAGGAGAGACATGTCTAAGCTTTTTGTCTTGCACTCATCAGGACACTCACAAGAATACCACTATAAGTGGGAAAACAACAGTTTATACTGTATGGGAAGAGAGTGCTGATTGGTTGGCAAGTGACGTTGCCATGAAGAATGCATCACTGAAGGTGACTGACAGTTAACTGCCAAGCATTGTTTGAAATTTAAACCAGGCAGCTTGACCCTGATTGGTCAAGGCATTGCCCTGACAAATTAATCAGCGAGAAGGGAATTTGTTAATTGTATATAAGCTGTATTTAATGTTTATGCAGGTAGTGGGCATGAGCTCAGATTGACTCCTCAGATACTGAAGTAATCCATGTTCATATGCAGTCACTCATTTTGTTTAGCTGAAACAGGAACAGTGTATGTACACTGTCTGCAAAGAACAAGGCACTGTGTACGAGTATATCTAGCTCCCAGTACACACAAATGCACCACATTGAGAGCCGGACTGACAATCTTAAATTGGTTGTCAGCGCAATTCTGAGCATATTGAGGATTATTGAGCAAATGTTGTCCAATTGCGGTATCACATCTAATGTTGAACACTGTTTTGAGTTTTGCAAGCATGGGCTGGTTGGGTATGGTCTGTACCCTGCCCATTGAGAACAGTGGTTGGGACATGCTGTGTGATACAATCTGCCAGTCTTTTGGACGTACAGCCTATATGCCGAGCACCACTCTTGCACGCAACTTCATATACCACATAACTCATTTGTATGATAGGCAGAACATCTTTTTGGCTGGACAGCAGCATCCAGCAAGTGGTAAATACCACTTGTGTTGCTACTGCATAGTAGCAGCGTGAGACAGCTAGCTTCAACTGTTGCTCAAATTTTTGAGATACCTTGCCCTTCTAGGGATTTCAGAGGTAGACTGGGCACTTCTCAAAGCCATAAGTGATGGCCTTAGGCCTGTTCATGAGTTTGCATTTTATACAGCGCAAAATGATCTGATCATTATCCTGCAGGATGCCTTTGATGCACCCTATTTCAGCATCAAGCTTGGATGGCGAGCAAATGACTCCGGCCCCATTTACAAGGTTGCCGATCTTATAGTGTGTGGAACTGTAAGGATCCCAACGCATATATTGACCAGTGAAGGTAGGCTTGCAGTAGACCGTGATAGAGAATCCCCTGGCACATTTCTCAACTAGTACATCAAGGAAGGAGAGTTCATTTGACTGCTCCATTTCATAGGTGAATTTGAGCGCTGGATGGAGCCCATTAAGACATAAGGAAATTGTTACATGCAGCTGTAGATTTAAAAATAGCAAACATATCATCCACCTATCGGAAATATGCAAAGGGTGGGTGGTTAGGTGTATTCCACCAAAGACAAGTTTTTAATAGAACCCAACATAGATGTTTAAGTGAGCTGGGCCTAGAGGGGATCCCATGGCAACACCATTTATTTGGGCATACATGATGTCATTAAAACTGAACTCAACTGCGTGAGTTGCCGAGTTCATAAGTTGAATGAATACTGGTTCACACAATGGTGGGGGGTCTAGATCGCATGATATTGTGCTGCAGTGCAAATATCTATGGCTTCCTTAAGTGGAACATTGGTGAATAGACTAGCAATGTCAGATTGCTACGTGGGCACAGCATTGCTATCAATATGAAAGTCCTGCATAGCCGTCGCAAATGTGAAGGAGTCCTTCACCGTGTTTGTGGAAAACTTGGTTAAAACCGGTTGTAACAATTCGTCCACCCATTTGGCCAATTCATGTTTTGCAAAATGGGTCACAGATAAGATGGGGTGTAGAGGGATATCACTTTCCTGTGCCTTGGGCAGCCTATATATGCACAGACGTAACAAACGGTGAGGATCAACCCGGTCACATATATCGCACGGTATATCGCTCTTACATAAGTCCAGCAAGCATTTTTTTTTTGTTTACTTTCAAGCAAGGCTGTCCGTTCATGTTGAGCAGCAGGTCCAATGGATAGAAATTTGTACCTCTCATTAAGAATGGCATGCGTTTTGTTGATATGGTCACACTTGTTAAGGATGACTATTCCCATCCCTTTGTCTACTGATGTGTAGGTCTGGATTGTCTTAAGGCCTCGCAACACTAAGACATTCACGTTGAATGTGAAAGTCCGACAGGTCATTCTGAATCCTGCAATATGCGTATGTGAGATCAGCTAAGCATGCTTTCAAGTAATGTGGTATATGAATTTCAGTGCCAGTGTGATGCTGGGTATATAGGCTGTACATCCCAAAGACTGGCGGATCATATCAAACAGCAAGTCTCAGCCACTGTTCGCAATGGGCAGGGTACAGACCGTACTTAACTGGCCGGTGCTTGCAAAACTCAAATCATAGTGTCCTACATTAGATGTGATTCTGCGATTGAGGATTATTTAGCAAATGTCGTTCAATGTGCTAAGAATTACGCTGACAACCAATTTAAGATAGTCAGTCGGGCTCCCAATGTGACGTATTTGCGTATACTGGAAAGCTATATATATTAATACACAGGGCCCTGTTCTTTGCAGACACAAAGAACACGTACATACACTGCGCCTGTTTCAGCTAAACAAAATCAAAAACAGCCATTCGCTGACTCATTCCTCAGGGTAATGCCTTGACCAATCAGGCTCAAGCGGCTTGGTTTAAATTTCAAACAACGCTTGGCAATTAACTATCAGTCACCATGAGTGATGTATTCTCCATGGAAACACCACTTACCAACCAATCAGCACTCTATTCACATGCTGTATAAACTGTTGGTTTTCTCCCCTTATATTGGTCATTTTGCGAGTGCTCTGAGTGCAGGACGAGAGGCTTAGACATGTCGCTTTTTTCAGCAATCCTCAAGTTCTATACCATCAAATGACAATCAGACAGCAAACAACTTGCATTCACCCGTTTAGAGATTTCTTTTCTCTTCAGCATTTGTTTCAAGCCAGCAAGGTCAATCCGTAACCTTTTCTCACTCACATTTCATAGAGTGTACATTATCCCACAAGGAATGATTATCCACATAACATTCAAAGGATATCCAATCTTCAGTCAGTCCCAAGTAAAGAATCTCAAAATATTTGGCAAGCAGAATCCCATATCCAATGCCTTCACACGAGCCACTGTTTCATCAGTCAAAATATGTTTAACAACCTTTTATTTTCATAGTTTCCCAAACTACAGAACATTTCCCTTCTCACCCATAAGAAATGTGATGAAACAAACTGAACTAGGACACCCATCAGGAAGATTAGCATGTGCAGCATTGCTGAAAGTTTCATATCCTTTGGGTCACCTTAGGGCGGGAACATAAGTATTAATTTGACCAGACTTAGTTTTTTAATATCTTATTTGCACTTAAAATGCTCTTGAATTTCAGGTGTTGCATCCTTGTACTTAACTCCAACGTATTAAAACGAGCAAATTGTACAGTCCTAGTGCCCAACCAGTTCAACTGACCAATCAAGCTTAGCAATTGCTCTGTTCCTTCTTTCGATACAAAATCATCTTTCCGCAATGATCACATACGATTAACCGGGATGGGAATAATACTCTCTCAATAGGATTGTTTATTTGAAGTTATTTCAGATGTACTCTGCTTAATATCTACACCAATATATTTAAAAGTTTCACAGCCCTAATTCAATTTTAAATTCCACTCTAATCTTATTAATAACACATATTTCAAATTCTACAGTACCATCTCATAAGAAATAATCAACATGAATCATGTAAGTACCTGAAAGTTTCCCTTCTATTATACGAATAAAAAATAATGGGATCTGGTTTTATTTGGGCATGATTTATTTTCAGCAAAACAGATTTCACCAAAAATATAATACTCTGGAGTGATCATTCCTTCATTTAACTAATTTCCATAGTTTTCCTTCTGCACCTGCTGTCTCTTTGGGTGGATCAGAAACACTTCTTTCTGAAAAGCTAAACCCTGCAGAAATGGGCTTTTATGTTGATTGTCTACACTCCCATAAATATGTGGCCAAATGAGCCAAAAAGGTTTTTTTTCAGATTGCATTTCCAGCTGTGGGAAAATCCACTCAAACATCTATATCACACAGTCACTCTACAAAACCTCAAGAAACTAGCCTTCCTTTTGCAAGAACAGTTTTAGCACAAATCCACTCAAGTGGCAAAGCTTGTTGAACCTTATCTGGTGTCGCAGAATGAACTTCAAGCTCTCTCCAACTAAATAACTCCCTTTGCTCTGCCTTATCCTCAAGTTTTTTGGCAGCCACAAGAACTTAAGGCTCCGGTGCGAGACTAGCCTGTGGCCTTTAATTCATGATCTCACATATTCAAGCTATGGACTATGTTTGCAATTTTATGCCTGTTGGCACTACGAGTGCCAGATTTCCCTCTTGATCTTTTCACAGAATCACAGAGTGCAGAAGAGAACCTTAGGCCCATCAAGTCTGCACCGACATGTGAGAAACACCTGGCCTACCTACCTAATCCCATTTACTAGCACTTGGCCCATAGCCTTGAATGTTGTGACGTGCCAAGTGCTCATCCAGGTACTTTTTAAAGGATGTGAGACAACCCATCTCCACCACACTCCCAGGCAGCGCATTCCAGACCGTCACCACCCTCTGGGTAAAAAAGCTTTTCCTCACTTCCCCCTAAACCTCCTGCCCCTCACCTTGAACTTGTGTCCCCTCGTGACTGACTCTTCAGCTAAGGGGAACAGCTGCTCCCTATCTACCCTGTCCATGCCCCTCATAATCTTGTACACCTCGATCAGGTCACCCCTCAGTCTCCCCTGCTCCAACAAAAACAACCCAAGTCTATCCAACTTCTCTTCATAACTTAAATGTTTCATCCCAGGCAACATCCTGGTGAATCTCCTCTGCACCCCCTCCACTGCAATCACATCCTTCCTATAATGTGGTGACCAGAACTGCACACAGTACTCCAGCTGTGGCCTCACCAAGATTCTATACAACTCCAACATGACCTCCCTACTTTTGTAATCTATGCCTCGATTGATAAAGGCAAGTGTCCCATATGCCTTTTTCACCACCCCACAAACATGCCCCTCCGCCTTCAGAGATCTATGGACACACGTGCCAAGGTCACTTTGTTCCTCAGAACTTCCTAGTATCATACCGGTCATTCAATACTTCCATGTCAAATTACTCCTTCCAAAGTGTATCACCTCACACTTTTCAGGGATAAATTCCATCTGCCACTTATCTGCTCATTTGACCATCCCATCTATATCTTCCTGTCACCCAAGGCACTCAACTTTATTGTTAACCACCCGGCCAATCTTTGTGTCATCTGCAAACTTGTTAATCCTACCCCACACATAGTCATCTATGTCATTTATATAAATGACGAATAATAGGGGACCCAGCACAGATCTCTGTGGTACGCCACTGGACACTGGCTTCCAGTCACTAAAGCAGCCTTCTGTTATCACCCTCTGTCTCCTACAACTAAGCCAATTTTGAATCCACCTTATCAAATTACCCTGTATCCCATGTGCATTTGTCTTCTTTATAAGTCTCCAATATGGGACCTTGTCAAAGGCTTTGCTGAAATCCATATAAACTACACCAACTGCACTACCCTCGTCTACGCACCTGGTCACCTCCTCAAAAAATTCAATCAAATTTGTTAGGCATGACCTCTCGCTGACAAAGCCATGCTGACTATCCCTGATCAAACATTGCCTCTCCAAGAAGGTAAACACTCTCCTTCAGAATTTTCTCCAATAGTTTCCCTACCAATGACATGAGACTCACTGATCTGTAGTTCCCTGGCTTCTCTCTACAACCCTTCTGAAATAGCGGAACCACATTAGCTGTTCTTTAGTCCTCTGGCACCTCCCCCGTGGCCAGAGAGGAATTAAACATTTGGGTCAGAGGCCCTGCCATCTCCTCCCTTGCCTCCCTCAGCAGTCTGGGACACAAATCATCCAGACCTGGAGATTTGTCCACTTTTAAGCCTGCCAACACCTCCAATACCTTGTCACTCCCTATATCAATTTGCTCAAGAATCTCGCAGTCTCTTTCCCCGAGTTCCATACCTTCATCCTCATTCCCTTGGGTGAAGACGGATGTGAATGATTTGTTCAACACTCTACCGATGTCCTCTGGCTCCACCAACAGATTGCCTCCTTGGTCCCTAATGGGCCCTACTCTTTCTCTGGTTATCCTTTTCCCATTGATATACTTATAGAATATTTTGGGATTTTCTTTACTTTTACCAGCCAGAGCTTTCTCATATCCCCTCTTTGCTCTTTTAATTGCTTTCTTAAGCTCCACCCTGCACTTTCTGTACTCCACTAATGCCTCCGCCACCACCTCAGCTACCTGTCCAGCTTCATTTCCCAGAATTAGGTCCAGCACTGCGCCGTCCCTTGTTAGACCTTCTACATATTGACCTAAAAAGTTCTCCTGTACATATTTCAAGAAATCCACTCCATCCAAGCCCTTAACGCTATGTCTATCCCAATTAATGTTGGGAAAGTTGAAATCACCTAATATAATTACACTATTGTTATTGTTTTTATACACCTCCGCAAATTGTGCGCATATTTGCTCCTCAATTTCCCGCTGGCTATCTAGGGGTTTATAATAAACATTTAACAATGTGGCTGCCCCTTATTTATTCCTAAGCTCTACCCACAAAGCTTCATTCAATGCCCCCTCCAAGATATCATCTCTCCTTACTGCAGTAACTGACTCCTTAACTAATAATGCAATGCCTCCTCCTCTTTTACCCCCTCCCCTGTCTCGCCTGAAGATTTTATATCCCGGAATGTTGAGCTGCCAATCCTGCCGCTCCCTCAACCACATCTCTGTAATGGCTACCATATCATAATTCCATGTGTCAATCCTCACCCTTAACTCATCCGTTTTACCTGTAATACTCCTGGCATTAAAGTAGAGGCCATCCAGCCTTGCCTTACTCCCTTGAAACTTAGTGCAGCTGTACTCCCTCTGACTTGATTGTTTTACTGTATTATGATGTGTCCCTATTCTGCTAACATTCTGTGTCCCCTCCCCCTGCCAAATTAGTTTCAACTCCTCCCAACAGCACTAGCAAACCCACCCGCAAGGATGTTCGTCCCGCTCTGGTTCAGATGTAGACTGTCCCGCTTGTACAGGTCCCACCTTCCCCAGAAATGGTCCCTGTGATCCAGGAATCTAAAACCCTCCCTCCTGCACCAACTTTTAAGCCACTTACTCATCTGTGCTATTCTCCTATGTCTGTGCTCGCTAGCACGTGGCACTGGGAGTAATCCAGAGATTACAACCCGAGAGGTCCTGCTTTTTAGTCTACTGCCTAACTCCCTGAGTTCTTGAGGCAAGACCTCATCCCTCTTTCTACCTATGTCATTGGTACCAACATGTACCGTGACCTCTGCCTTATCACCCTACTCCTTCAAGATGCCCTGCAGCCGTTCAGTGACATCCCAGACCCTGGCACCAGAGGGGCAACACACCACCCTGGAATCATGTTGACAACCACAGTGGCGCCTATCTGTTCCCCTGACTATGGAACCCCCTGTTACTATTGCTCTTCCTCCCCTCCTCTTCAGACATGCTGCTTGTGATGCCAGAAGCTTGGCTCTGTCTGCACTCACTGGGGGAACCAGCACCCTCATCAGCCTCCAAAATGGAAGTCCGATTTGCAAGTGGGACCCCAAGGGACTCCTGAACTACCTGCTTGTTTCTCTTGGACTGCCTGGTGGTCACCAATTCCCTTTCTTCCTCAAGTCCCTTCATCTGCGGTATGACCACCTCTCTAAACGTGTCATCCACAATGCTCTCAGACTCGCGGATGCTCCAGTGTCCCCAGCTGCCGTTCCAGCTCTGAAACCCGAGCTTCCAGGAGCTGCAGCTGGACACACTTCCTGCACACGTGCTGGTCCCAGGCACTGGAAATGTTCCCGGCTTCCCACGTAGAGCACGAGGAGCACGCCACGGCTTTGAGCTCTCCTGCCATGACTTATCCCTTTACATTAAACCTTTTAAATCAATTATTCTAGGGCCCTTCTTTCCTGATCCTTGTTACTACAGAATATACGAACTGTAAACCACAAAAAGACCTTAAACTATAAGCAATAAAAGTAGTAAATACTTACCCGCCCTTACTCACTACTTACCAGTCATTTCTCACCCCTCGTAGCCTCTGCTGCTGCAGCAGGGCAAGACCACTCTCTGAAGATTTAAGAAGTTGGATAGCAAAGAAAAATGCAAAGAGCACCCTCTTCCCCTCTGCACCGAATTCCCACTGTGCACCAAATTGCCAATGCCCATACTCACTCTGGCTGTCTCACACTCAGGATGAGGTCTCCCCCCTGCTCGTGTGCAAGCTCACTGATTTCGTGTGCTTCTAATAGTCCCTTTCTTAAATAGAGCTGAGGTGACTCACACTAGTTAAGCTTCAAATAGAAATTTGGTATTCTTGCAAATCTGTCCTGATGAGTGCAAGACAAAAAGCTTTGACAACACGTCTCTTATTGCAGCAATACTCAAGTTTTGTGCTACCAAGGGACTACTTAACACAAAGTTAAAATGTTACTTAGACTTGTAATCACTCGCCCAAAATGTCTACAATGGGTTTAGTTTGTATCTGTTGTGCAAATACAGCAATTCCACAATATTAAATTCATGTCGAAGGTAAGGCCGAGAGCAAAATGCTGTTTGAGAATAGCTAACTCGGACAGCAACTTTTGGATATTCATATTAAACCACACCTATCCCTCGCCTGACGTTGCTGTATTATTTATGTATAAGAAACAGTGAACAACAATAACCTCACTGTCATTTTGACAGCAATATCTGGTCCATTAGTGTAAAAGGTTTCAAGAATAGATTCCCGCTTAAAACTTTCCATATCAAATTTCTCAGTTGAAGCGCTGGAGTAATTCTAAGTTTTAATCACCAAACAATTCTACAATGTAAAAGGGAATTGGCAGAGTGGAGGACAGGTTATTTGTTATCACCCATTTTTCCACTTTTGAATGAATACTAAAATTAGCCCTATTGCCCCTGGAACACAATAAAGCAGTCCTGGCTTCTTTAATTGGTTCCAGAATGAAAATTTAAAGTTTCATGCATTAGCAACACACCAGCCAACATAAGTCAGCAGGGAAGGGGTAATGAATGAGCGAAACTTGGTGTGGTATAAAATGAAGGCAGCAGAGTTTATCTTGAGCTGATGGTTACAAAATGATAAGGATAAGGACTGCCAAGTGAGCATATGGAATGGTCAAGTCTGAAGATGACAAAGAAATGGATGTGGGTTTCAACCACAGATGGGCAGAGACAGGGGATGTTAAGCTGGCCGAGTATGTAGTTTTTATGATGAGAAGGATGTAGGATCAGAATCTCAGCTCAGGGTCAAAGCAAATGAGATTATGGAGATTGAAATAAAGAAGTCTGTGAGCTCCTCAGGCTTGTTGGAGGTGCAGGAAGATGGGTTTAAGAAAACAGTTCGTTGCACAGAACTAAAGCCAGGGGTTATTCTTTGCTCTCTTAAATGATCCTGGAGTGGTGGGTAGCTTTAGCAAAAGAAAATGAGTCCTCATAGCACTTGATACGGTCCAGCCAAATCTAACCATGGGTGGCTAAAATTCCAAGAAAGATCAACATGACAAACAGAGCAACACAACACAGAGACAGACAGATCCAGGGGTAAAAAATCCCTTTCAAACTCCCAAAACAGCTTTCTTTGTGCGGTGTGGATTATAAGCGATTTTTATTTTGTGGCACTCACAATGAAGTTACAAATCCATATTTTCTCTTGACTGACTGGAAATTCATGATTGTGAAGGCAACATTAATGAACTGTGGTTTGGGAGATTTTTGCACAAGTGCTGTCAACATTTTAAATACTCATTAAAACAGAGCTTAAATAAATGCTTTAATAGTTAAAGCAAACTGGTACCAACAATAAACAGAGCAGTGGGGTAGGATTTAAACTTGTCAACTGCGGGAAGAGAAGAGCATGATAAACAGATCATGCCACGAAAAAAATGAATGCCAAAATTAGCAGGAAGTTCATTGAAGAAAAAGAAATGCTTTAAAGGACAGACTCAAACACAAACAGCATCAGAAATCAAATACTCGAGTTAGAGGTATATGTAATTACTAAGAAACTCATATTGCTAGTATTATAGAAATATTACAGACAACTTATAAAATAATCAGGTGCTGAAGCTGAGAAGATCTACAATGTTTTGCAATGATAGTGTAATGATCCACAAGACATATAGAGCATTGTAACCAAAGGTAGAGGTGTTGCAGTTTTTGATTAAGAATGAAGTACAAACTATATAAATGCAAGATACAGCAGCAAAAGGAAATAACATTAAAACAACACAGATAGAACAAATCAATTACAAGGGTGCCAACTTATTGATAACAGTGGCAAGCAGGTGGACAGAAATCTGCTTGGTTAAAGAGGCCTGCGAAATACTGTACGCTGTGCTAATTCTTGAGATTTCAGAATACCACAGGTTATAGTGACCGCTCTATTGTTGTATTTAATATTTCACAGCTTCAGCCAAAAACAATATTATGATGGTATAAAACATTTTGGAACAGTGAGGAGATGGTAGGGATTAATCTGCAAATGGAACAAAATAAGATAAATTATTTAAATGTATTGCACAGGAAGGGGAAAAAAATCACATTCCATTTATTTCTTTAAAGAGAAACATAGCAGGACAAGGAGCACAGCTCTGTAATAACATTTCAACAAATCTATAAAACAAAAAGCAACTAAGGACAGTTAAAGAAAATATTAACTAGTCAAAGAGCAAGTGGGTGTCACTCATGGATAATAAATAGCTTGATTACAGGTGACCAGATATATTGAAATAATTCTTCACATCAATAGAGTAATCCATAACATACATCGCAGCCAGTAAACAATGTACTGGGCAGAAAGAGAGCAGACTTTATAAAGCTACTGAGCCAGGCTGGATAGAGCTGAGAATTTAAAGAATTAAAATAAACAAATTAGTGGTGCTTTTGCTGTTACTTTCCACAGCTTCATAAATATTGGAATTCTATCTGAGGGCTAAAAGACAACAAATTTATTTTCGATGTTCAAAAAGGGAATATGTCACAAAAATAGCAATTATGGTTCAGTTAGCCCAATATCAAACATGGGAAAAAGACGTGAAGATATTCTGCAGGATGTTGTAAATACCTAAACAGCAAGGGCTACAGGGAGCGTCAACATGGTTTTAGAGCCAACAGATCATAGCTTATAATCTCTGCACAACTGTTTGAGGAGGAAACAAAGATGGTGGATGAGGACTACCAAGTGGATATCCTGCTGAAAAAAAGACTTCTTTGTCAAAGTTTGTTGTCTTGCACTCACCACGAATAGGATGCTGCTATCAAGCCAAAAAGACGTTCTGCCTTTCACACAAATGAGTGATGTGATATATGAATTTCAGTGCCAGTGTGACGTGATGTACATAGGCCATACGTCCCAAAGACTGGCCAATCATATCAAACAGCATGTCCCTTCTGCTGTTTACAACAGGCAAGGGACAGACCACACCCAACCAGCCCGTGCTTGCAAACCTCAAAACAGTGTCCAACATTAGATGTGATTCCATGATTGGACAACATTTGCTAAATAATCCTCAGTGTGCTAAGAATTATGCTGACAACCAATTTAAGATTGTTAGTCAGGCTCGCAGCATGGCGCATTTGTGTATACTGGAAGCTACATATATTAATGCACAGGGCCCTGTTCTTTGCAGGCACAAAGAACGTGTACACACATTGCGCTTGTTTCAGCTAAACAAAGTGAGTGAGAACCATTCGCCGGTTCATTCCCCAGGGCAATGTCTTGACCAATTAGAGTCATGCTGCCTGGTTTCAATTTCAAACAATGCTTGGCAGTTAACTGTCAGTCACCATTAACGGGTGCATTCGTCTTGGTAATGCCACTGCCAATCAGAGTCCACTTGCCAGCACTGTCTTCTCATATGGTATAAATATGTTGCTTCCTCTGACAATGGTACTTTCTTGCGAATTGTCCTGATGAGTTGGTGCAGGAGGGAAGGCTTTAGATTCCTGGGTCACTGGGTCCATTTCTGGGGAAGGTGAGACCTGTACAAGTCTGACAGGTTGCATCTGAACCAGAACGGGACCAACATCCTCGCCGGGGGCTGGGGGGGGGGGGTTTGCTAGCACTGTTAGTGGGGGCTTAAACTAATTTGGCAGGGGGGTGGGGTACAAAGTGGAGGTATAGTAGGAGGTGATGCACAGACAAGTATAGAAGAAAAACCAAGTCAGTTTGGAAGGCTGAGCATATATAGCCAAGTTAAGGCACAAGGGAACATGGCAAGGCTGGATGGAGTCTTGCGAGTAAGGGGATGAGTTTAGGGTGTTGATTAACACATGGGGATATGCTATCATGGAGACATGGTTGAGGGAGGGGCAGCTCAGTATTCTGGGGCATAGAATCATCAGGTGAGACGGGAGGCGGGGTGGGGGGGATGTCAAAGGGGAGGTGGGGTCGCAATATTGATCAAGGAGTCAATTACTGCAATAAGGAGGGATGATATCTTAGAAAGTTCCTCAAATGAGGCCATATGTGTAGAACTTAAAAACAAAAAGGAGGCATTGCTGGGAATGTACTGTAGGCCCCCAAACAGCCAGGGAGAGATTTCCAGAGCAGATGTGTAGGCAAATCTCAGAAGTGTAAAAATAATAGGGTAATAATAGTAGGGGATTTCAACTTCCCTAATATTAACTGGGATAGACAAAGTGTGAAAGGCTTCGAGGGGGCGGAATTCTTAAAATGTATCCAGGAGAGCTTTTTAAGCCAGCATGTCGAAAGTCCTACAAGAGAGGGGGCGGTGCCTGACCTAATTATAGGGAATGAAGCCAGTCAAGGGGTACAAGTGTCAGTGGGGGAGCATTTCGGTGATAGTGACCAAAACTCAGTAAGATTTATGGTAGTTATGGAAAAGGACAAAGAGGAAATGGAAATAAAGGTTCTGAATCAGGAGAAGGCTGATTTTAATATGAGAAGACAGGATCTGGTCAAAGTGGACTGGGAGCAGCTACTTGTAGGAAAATCTACATCAAAGCAGTGAGGGTCATTCAAAAAGGAAATAGAGAGAGTGCAGGGCCAACATGTTCCCGTAAAGGTGAAGGATGGGGCCAACAAGTCCAGAGAACCTTGGATGTCGAGGAATGTACAGGATTGGATAAGGAAAAAAAGTAAACTTATGGTAGATACCAAGGGGTCAAAACAGTGGAAGCTCTAGAGGAGTGCAGGAAGTGCAGGGGGTTACTTAAAAAAGAAATTAGGAGAGCAAAGAGGGGGCATGAAAAAACACTGGCAGGTAAAATAAAGTGAAAATCCAAAGGCATTTTATAAGTATATTAGGGGCAAGAGGATAACCAGGGAAAGAGTACAGCCCATTAGGGACCTAAGTGGCAGTCTAAGAGAGGAGCCGGAAGATGTCGGTGAGGTTCTAAATGAGTACTTTGCATCTATATTCACTATAGAGAAGGACGATGTAGGTATAGAAATCAGGGAGGGGGACTGTGATATACTTGAACAAGTTAGCATTGAGAGGGAGGAGGTGTTAGCAGTGGATAAATCCTCAGGCCCAGATGAAATGTATCCCAGGCTGCTATGGGAGACAAGTGAGGATATTGCAGGGGCCCTGACAATTTTCAAATCCTCTCTGGCCGCAGGGACCTTCCAGAGGTCTGGAGGACAGCTAATGTGGTACCATTCTTCAAGAGGGTGGTAGGGATAAACCAGGGAACTTTAGGCTAGTGAGTCTAACATCAGTGGTAGGGAATCTTTTGGAAAAAATTCTGAGGGGCAGAATTAATCTCCACTTGGAGAGGCAAGGATTAATCAAGGATAGTCAGCATGGCTTTGTCAGGGGGAGACCATGTCTAATAAACTTGATTGAATTTTTCGAGGAGGTGACTTGGTGTGTAGATGAGGGCAGTGCAGTTGGTGTAGTCTACTGCAGTTGATGTAGTCTACATGGACTTCAGTAAGGCTTTTGACAAGGTCGCGCATGGAAGTCAAGAAGGCAAGAGCCCATGGGATCCAGGGCAATTTGATAAATTGGATCCAAAAGGAGGCAAAGGGTGATGGTCGAAGTTTGTCTTTGTGACTGGACACCTGTGTCCAGTGGCGTACTGTAGGGTTCGGTGCTGGGTCCCTTGCTGTTTGTAGTGTACGTTAATTATCTAGACATGAAAGTGGGAGGTATGATCAGTAAATTCGCAGGTGACACGAAAATTGGTGGTTTGGTAAATAGCAAGGAGTAAAGCCTTAGACTACAGGGCGATATTGACGGGTTGGCCAGATGGGCAAAAAAGTGGCAAATGGAATTTAATCCTGAAAAGTATAAGGTGACACATTTTGGGAAGGCTAACAAGGCAAGGGAGTACACAATGAATGGTAGGACCCTAGGAAGTACAGAGGATCAGGAGGATCTTGGTGTCCATGTCCATAGATTCTTGACGGCAGCAGGACAGGTCGATAAGGTGGTTAAGGAGGCGTATAGGATACTTGCCTTTATTAGCCGAGGCATTGAATACAAGAGCAGGGAGGTTAAGATGGAGCTGTATAAAATGTTAGTTAGGCCACATCTGTAGTACGGTGTGCAGTTCTGGTCGCCACACTATAGGAAGGATGTGATTACACTGGAAAGGATGCAGAGAAGATTCACCAGGATATTACCCTGGGCTGGACCGTTTCAGCTATGAAGAGATACTAGATAGGCTAGAGTTGTTTTCCTTAGAGCAGAGAAGGCTGAGGGGGTCCTGATTGAGGTGTACAAAATTATGAGGGTCATAGATAGGGCAGATAGGAAGAAACTTTTCCCCTTAGTGGAAGGGTCATTGATTTCAGTTGGGGACACGAGCTTTAGAGGGGATTTGAGGGAAAAGGTTTTCATCCAGGGGGTTGGGGGTATCTTGAACTCACTGTCTGAAAGGGTGGTAGAGGCAGGAACCCTCACAATATTGAAAAAGTATTTACATGAACACTTGAAACGCCATAGCATACAAGGCTACGGGCCAAGTGCTGGAAAATGGGATTAGAGTAGATAGGAGCTTGATGACCGGTGTGGACACGGTAGGCCGAAGGGCCTCTTTCCATGCTGTAAAACTACGACTCTATGAGTGCAAGATAAAAAGTTTCGACAGAAAATGTCTCTTTTTTCAGCAATACTCAAGTTCGGTACTATCAAATGACTATAAGTAGATGTAATTACCTTGGAAGTTCAAAAGGCATTGAACAAAGCCTCTCATACAAGACCAATATAGGAACATAGGACCGAGGAGCAGGAGTAGGTAATTTGGCTGTTTAAGCCTGTCGCACGATTTAATAAAATCGTGGGTGATCTGGTTGTGGTCTTAACTCCACCTTCCTGTCTACCGCCCATAACCCTCGACTCCCTTGTCTATCAATAAACTATCTAACTCTGCCTTGAATAAATTCAATAATGCAGCCTCCATTGCTGAAAAGAATTCCATATACTGTTGACCCTCTAAGAGAAAAAAATTCTCCTCACCTCAGCCTTAGGAGGGAGGCTTCTTATTTTTAAACCATGTCCCCTAGTTCTCGTCTCCTCCACAAGAGGAAGCATCCTCCCGGTATCCACCCCATCAAATCTTCTTAAGACCTTATAAGTTTCAAAAAGATTACCTCTCATTCTCCTAAACTCCAAAGGGTATAGGCCAACCTGTTCAACCTTTCTTCCTAAGATAAGTCCCTCATCCCAGGAATGAGTCGAGTGAACCTTCTCTGAACTGCTTCTAATGCAATTATATCTTTTTGCAAATGAGACCAAAACTGCACACAATACTCCAGGTGTGGTCTCATCAAGGCCCTCTACAGCTGCAGTAAAACTTCACTACTTTCATTTCCCAATCCCCAGGATTAGGCATCAACTTTCCATTGCTTTCCTGATCACTTGCTGTAACTACATACTAACTTTTGGCGATTCATGAACCAGGAAATCCAGATCCGTCTGCACCACCACATTCTGCAATCTCTCTCCATTTAAATAGTACATACTGCTTACCTATTCTTCCTGCTGAAGTGCACAAGTTCACATTTTCCCATATTATACTCCATCTGTCAAATTTTTAGCCACTCACTTAACCTGTCTATACCCCTCCGCTGATTCTCTACCTCCTCTTGGCAACTTAATTTCCTCCCTATCTTGGCAGCATGGGCAAAACTAGCTACCATACGTTTGGTCCCTTCATCCAAGTCATTGAAATAGATTGTAAACAGTTCAGGCCCCAGCACAGATCCCTGTGGCACTCCACTAGTTAAAGCTTGCCAACCTGTAAAGGATCCATTTATGCTCTCTGCTTCCTGTTAGCTAACCAATCCTTCATCTATGCTAATATGCTACTCCCTACGCTATGTGTTCCTATCTTAAATAGTAACCTTTGACGTGGCACCTTGTCAAATGCTTTTTCGAAATCCAGGTACACCACAACTACAGGTTCATTTTTATCCACCCTACTGGTTACTTCCTGAAAAATCTCAAATAAATGAAACACAATCTACCTTTCACAAGGCCATGTTAACTCTGTCTGATCACATTATGATTTTCAAAATATCCTGCTATTAATTTTTTTAATACTGGTGTGCCAGCCAGAAGCCAGCAAGGAAATAAACGTATATATGTATCTACGTAAGCCTGGCTACTTTGTAAAATTATTTTTTTGATCTTTCAAAATGGATAATTGCTGGGCTGATAAAAATGCTGCAGCTGATCACATCTGGGTTTCCGGAAGATTCTAATCTGTTCCAATGGACAAAGGTACCTCATCATCCTGAAATGTGACTTGTATCATATAAACATTCCAGCCAAGCCAACACAAAGGATTTGAAGGCGATGGGCGGAATTTTCCCAGATTTGCACTAAATGTGGTAGCGGGCGGTTACCCACCAGCTGCAATGGCAGGTTTTCACACCATAGCATCCCAAACCCCCCCACATTATAACACGTTGTTTCCATGGCAAGCGTGCTCTCATTCACCCGTCCGCCATCATACTGCTGCTGCATCACGCCGGGTGCTATATTTAAAGTCCAGCCGCAAGCACGCATCTCAGTGCTTCCAGACTACCACTGCTACATGGAAGACATGTCCCTGAAACTGAAGATGACTTCAGCCCCCAGGTTCAGCGACACATCCCTCGAGCGCCTTTTGGATGCCGTGGAGACCCACCGGGATGTGCGGGATGGCCGCTTGGGACCCAGCTTAGGAGGCAGTGGCAGCAGTGATCAGTGCCAATGCCCTTCGAAAGAGGACAGCCACCCAGTGCCTCAAAAGGATAAATGGTCTCCTCCATTCCGTCAGGGTAAGTCACTCTTCTCATCACTCTCAACCCACACACTCACAAAGCCATAACACATCCACAGGGCCTTCACTCACTGCCAGTTCAAGAGATATCACCATTCACTCTCTTACACTCAGTTATTATCCTCATCCCGACCATGGGACCACTCACCACCCACAAAGGCCAGGCTTACTTATCATCTGGCCTGGCAAGCATTCTGCTTGCACTTTCTCCATCTCTATTCATGCAGGACAAGCTGGCACACAACAAGAGGGAAAGGTCGCAGGCTAGTGGAGGAATGCCCAAAATCAAGGTCCTCATGCACTTTGAAAACAGTGTCATCCAGCTGGCCAGCAAGGATCTGGTCCCGTCCTGTGCTGATGGTGAGGTCGGCGGTGCTCTGCCAAGTGAGGGTCCAGCAGTGCAAAATACATCAGACAACCATGCTGTGAGTAATGTGTTCTGTTTCCAGGCCACTGCCATGCACAAATTATCTCTCCTTGCTTCCGCAGGCACATCTGGGAGTCCATGACCCAGGGCCTCCAATCAAGCCCCGAAGAAACCTCTGAAGAGGAATCTGGAGGCACCCTCCTTGAAGTCCCGTCACAGCTCTCATCCACACCCTCCACCAACACAGAGACACACACCTCGGTGAGACCTAGCTTTAGAATAGCCTCAGGATCGCCATCTGGTGAGCATATCGCACTGTCTGATCTACAGCAAGCGGTGGCAAGGACCTCCATGGCGGCCCCAGCACTCGGAGGATTGCTGGAGGCCAGAAATTTGCTGAGTCCGAGTCAGATGATAAGCCTCAGGACTCAGTCATGTCACAGCTGCTGCAGCTGCAAAGGAAAGCTCTAGAACATCAAGAAGGGATGTCCGCTGCACTCCTCAGATCGCAAGGCATGATGGAGGAGTCCATCCGCCTTCAGGCTGAGGTGATAGATGTGTTGGCATGCTGGCGCTATGTCAACATGGGTAGGATGGTGGCTGCCATGGAGGCCTTGGTCCAGGACTTTCCTCCTGCACGGGCTGAACTCCATCACTGATGCCATAGTTGGCCTCCAGTGTGTATGCAAGAGGGATGCCAGGCAGCTCGATCTCACTCCAGCTAACCCTACTCCTCAAGGAGTCAGCCTGGGGTACCCTGGGCACCCGTAGGAGGGAGGACCAACAGATGCGCACCCCATTCTCATCCATCCAGGTGACTCCGAGAATGTCCAGCCCATCTGACTCCCCTCTTCCCGGCACCTCAGCAGCTCCAGTTCCACAGGCTGAGGAGGGTTTCATTGCCACACAGCAGGCCCCGAAAGCAGGCTTGTGCCCTCCAAGTCTCGACCCTGCAGAGGATGCCTGCCAAGGTCATCACAGGCAGGGCGTAGCAGTCAGCAGGCTGCCCTTACCTCCACTGTGGATGCCCAGGGAGCTCCAAGGTGTAGCAGCAGAGTTAGGAAAGGTCAGGAGAATTAACTTTTTTGGGAGTCAACCAATTAAACTAAATTAACAAAACGAAGGACAAAATAAATACAGCCCCTAAATTAGGGAACTGCAAAACCAAAGACAAAGTTTAAAGGAAACTGACAAACATCAAATCAAAATGTGAATAAAGGGGAGGATAAAGCACCCCAGTCCCCGCGGTGCTCACCGGGAACAGAAGGCCTCAACGGTGCCAGCAGACACCGCATGCTCCCTCTCCCAGTACACCCAGCCGCGAACACAGCCGCGGAAGAGGGGCAAACAGTGGGGTCGGACGACCCCCTCGATCACCCGCTGCCTGGACCTGTTAATGGGTAACTTGGCCAAGCCCAGGAGCAGGTTAAGGTCATGAGAATCAGTTGCACAGCCTGGGCACGGGTGTTAAGCACTTGTACATACTGTTCACTATTGTCAATAAACCCCAAAGAATGTCTCCCTGCCTATGGCTCTTTGTTCTTATAAGCAGTGTTCTTGTCACTCAGACGTGAAAGCTTTCTGCCTAAGATAAAGGCAGGTGTCTCAGTCCAGGGTCTCTTCCCTGTGCTCTGTGCAGCCTTCAGACCAAAGTGATGGTCCGGCCTCACATTCCCTGGGCACATTACTGATGCTTGCACCTCGACGTTGCTCGTCATTGCTGCCAGAATGTTGTGGGCAGGCATTACAGAGTTCCGTCATTCTCTCTGTGTGCTCTCAGCACCTTTAAGCTGGGGCTGGCCCTCATCTCGTCCATATCTGTGACCAGTGACGCTGTGCTCCTGAAGGGCTTAGGTGCTGAAGGCAGACAAAGGATCAGATGCTTCTAAAGTTTCATGGCTGCATCTCTTATGATATGACCCTGATCACAGAGTGCAAGTGAGCTGCCCTCGGCCAGACAGGAGTCAGATATTCTCAGAGGCTATGTGAAGATTTATGGAGTGTCCTCACTGCGTGTCATCACCATCCTCCTGCAAGCGGCCGACTATTAGGCCCTCCACTGTATCTCCATGACAGGAGCATTCTCACAAAAGGAATTCATGCTGCCATGAACCAGAATGGAGTCAACCGTTCACAGATGCAACGTGAACATCTATGGGGTCACCATCCTCCACAAATCTAGCGGCTATGGGGACCTCCCGAGTGCGCCTGCCTCATCTAGCCAGTGCGAGGGCCTCATTCCCGTCATCGTCGTCTCCAAGGACCTCCTCAACCTCATCCTGTCAGTGTCCTCCACCTCTGAGGAGATGTGCAGCTCCTCCATCTCCTCCTCAGCCAGCTCATCTCCCCATTGGAGTGCCAGATTGTAAAGAGCACAGCAGACGACGACAGTGAATGACACCCTCTGTGGACGATATTGCAGGGCTCCACCAGACCGGTCCAGGCACTGGAACCTTGTTTTCAGCATTCCAATGGTCTGCTCCACCAAGTTGCGAGCTGCATTATGAGCCTCATTATACCGTCACTCTGCTGCAGTCTGAGGCCACCACGCAGGTGTCATCAGCCACGGCCTCTGCAGGTAGCCACTGTCCCCGAGCAGCATCCCTGCAGCTTCTGTGGGCCCTGGAAGATTTCAGGGATCTGTGACCGACTGAGAATGTAGGCGTCATGCATACTCTCTGGAAACAATGCGCACACCTGTAGGGTGCATTTCTGGAGATCGCACACATTCAGCGAATGGAACTCCTTGCATTTGATGTGGTTTATGGCGTGTTGCGACGGAGATCTGAGCAGGACATGAATGCAGTCGATCACACCCTGCATCTGTGGAAAACCCGAGATCTGGGCGAATCCAACCGGTCTTGCATCCTGTCCTGGTCCTGGGCGAAATGCACAAAGTTGTGTGCCCTCGCAGAGGTAGCATCTGTGACTTCATGCATGCATTTGTGGCTGAAGGCTTGTGAGATCCCACAGAGATCACCTGTGGAGACCAGAAAGGAGACACTGGCATAGAAATTAAGCACCGCTGTCACTTCCACAGCCACTGGCAGTGGGTGTCCTCCATGTACCCGTGGCGCCAAATCCTGCAGTAGCAATGGCAGATGTGCTCGACCAGTTTCCTAGACATGCGCAGTCTCCAGTGGCACTGGTTCTCGGTCATCTGCAGGAATGAAAGGCAGCGTCTATAGACCCTGGGCATCGCTCCTGCAATGGCTCACTGTGGCTCTTGGGTGACGTGTGCGGGATCCCCAGCTGACCCTTCTCCGAGGTTACTGCTCCTGCCTCTGCACAGCCAGGAGCCTCAGACGCTCTTCTCCTCCGTCTTCTTCATGCTCTGTAGACCATCAGGCATACAGCTAGTTCACCAGGCTCCATGATCCTGATGTACTCCTCCTACAGGATGAAAGAGACATACACCAGGTTAGCATGGGTCTACTAAGAATCTGTCCTGGTTAAGTGTGCAGGCCCCTTAACAATTCCCGGAAAGCACTGGCCACCATTTAGATGGCCAGAGATTAGTGCACTGCAGGGCTGCCTGAAACCCCGTCACTTCCGCCCCAGTCCACTTGACCAATTGGGGGCAGGTTTGTCCATTGGCCTTTATGCTGTGCTCTCAGCTCAGGCGCTGGCATTTTCCTAACCCGCGCTGCAAGGCTGAACTGTTAGCTTGAACCATGGGGAAGATTGGTCCAAACCAAGATGTTGACATTGCAAGGGGCTGTGAATGCCTTCAGCAGTGATTGCTCCATGGCCAACTTTAGCGAGAAGACTGTAAAACGTGCGTAGTCATCCAACTGTTCTACTGTCCACTTTGATGCCTCTTCATTGCTTGAGTGGGCAGATAAGCTGGAAGCTCGAGTCCAATCATATCAATGTGGCTGCACCTGAACTGTCTGAGTTGCAGAGGAATGGTCACTTTATGCAGGTTTCCCTAATGCTTCTCTCACCCACCCTACCACCCACCCCAAATGCTTGTGTCCTATGTTCAATGGCAGGCCCTTGGCCCCCAACTCCACATGTCGCCTCAACGCCAGGGCTGCTCTTGACCTCCAGCCCTCAAGTCGCCTCAACAGCTGCGCTGCCCTTAACCCCAACCCCCGCAATGCCCCTCAAGGTTGAAGTCCAACAGGCAACCCTGGGGAGTGCTGCACAACGTGACTGTGTACTTACCTCCAAGTTCCCCTCAAAGTGCAGGGCGCCAAGTGCATGCCTTTTACATGCTGTTGTGAAATACATCGGCGTGCCTTCCCGGCGACGTGGACAGACAATCCAGCAGGGTGGCATGATAATTATATGCTGGTGTGTTACAATGACGTTCCCGATGTCAGATGGCGGGAAATGCAGCCCGCCATTTGCGGACTGAGCGGACAATCGCCAACTAGTTTCACGCCGTTGTGAAACCGATCCGCCCGATAAGTCTGCACCAGCCAGCTATTGGCAAAGTTAGAGCTATTTGTGACTCCTAATCTCCTAATGGCCCTGCCGTGACCAGCTCCAAAACGCAATGGGTTTCAACCAGGCACCTGGTTAGCTCGACCCGAAACCACCCTGTCACATGACAGAAACTTGAGCTAATTGAATTCCTTTAACTATACAGCCCTTGAACTTTATCTTTAGTCCCTGTTTGACCTCTGACTAGAAGCTGGACTCCAGGCAAGGAGCCTGTGTCTGTCTACCATTTTTCCATTCAACAGGTCGCAGCACAAAGAGCTCTGACCAGGTTAGCGGCATGGTCCTCAACTACACTGTGAACTACTGGAAAATGGAACTTCTGTACTTGTGCTTTCAAGACTAATACATCTCGACATGCCTTCTCCCATCATGGGGGTCCTCGCTTATATAAGTCGGATCACCCTACAACAATTCAGCCTGCTGACCTCTGAAAGAATACATCACTGGACTTTCGATTCTGGACTCACGTGAAACCATAATTATTATTTTTCTCGTGGTATTGTCCTGCACCCCTTTCTTTCCCTTATCCCTCTTTTATTGTATGAGTGCAAGAAAGGGCGTAATTGTGAAACCCCTTCCCATGTTTTGTGTATGTGTAAAATAAACCAATCCACTTATTTTACCTCATCTTGAGTTTGCAGTGGGGTTATAAATAGAGGATTGGATGACTCCTAAACTGTAAGATTGGGGAAACTACGCCACCACTTATAAAGGGGGAAATCAAAATCAAAAACACCTGTTTACGGACAAGTAGTGAGACAAGAAATCAGGGCTGGTTAAATCAATCCCCCTCCAGTCCATAACAATGGAGTCTAGAAATTTCCTTATGGCAGATATTAGGCTAACTGGCCGAAGGCTTACTGCTTTCTATCTCCCTCCTTTCTTAAATAAAGGTGTTGTATTAACTATTTTCCAATCTACTAGGCCTGTTACAGGAATTTTGGAAGATTATATCCACTGCCTCTACTATCTCTGCTGCCACTTCTTTAAAGACTCTAGGATGCAGGCCAGCTGATCCTGGCGACTTATCAGCCTTTAGATTTAATAGTTTTCCCAGTATCTTTTCCCAGGTGATGGTGATTGTTTTAAGTTCCTCCCTCCTGTTCACCTCTTGGTTTTCCAGTATCTTTGGGAAGTTTTCTAAGTCTTCTACTGTGAAGGCAGAGAAAAAATATCTGTTCAACACCTCTGCCATTTCCTTGTTTTCAATTATCAAGTCCCCAGACTCACTCTCTAAGAGACCAACACTAGCTTTCAATACTTTTGGAAACTCTTGCTATCTGTTTTCATATTATTAGCCAGCTTTCTCTCATAGTCTACTACCTGCCTCTTTTTTTAAGTCATTCTTTGCTGATTCTTGAAATCTGACCAATCTTCTGGCCTACCATTAATCTTTGCAGGTCTGTACAGTGTTTCCTTCAATTTGATACTATCCTTAACTTCTTTATTTAACCAGGGGTGGTGCATCATTCTCAAAGGGTCTTTCTTTCTCACTGGGATAAATCTTTGCTAACAGTTATTAAATATATCCTTAAAAATTTGCTACTGCATCCCTACAGACCTACTTTATAACATAGTTACCAGTTCACTTTAGCTAGCTCTGCCTTCATAACTTAATACTTACCTTTCTTCAGATATTCATTATGGGAAGACTAAATGACAAATTGTCTAAATTGACTGAACAAATAAACATGTCCTCCACAGGAAAGCATCCTGATTTAGCTATAAACACAGAAATCTCCTATTTTGTGAAAGCCTTGCATTTCTCTATGGGAAGAATTTTCCCCCCGTCATGGGGGGGGTGGAGTTCAGGAGCAGGCACGCCTCCAATCAGCGCCTCCGATTGGGGGTACGCCGCCATTTTACACAGGTGAGCCAATTAAGGCCCGCCCAGCGTGACGTCCGCCAGGAAGCGCAAAGCGCTTCCTGTGCGGGCAGGGGCGGGATTCCCAAAGCTGAGAGTGCACTCTTTCACGAATGCTCAAGAAATAGCGCACTCATCTCCCTGAGGCTAAGTGCTGCCTCAGGGAGATCGGCACCAAATCCAAAAATGTGAAATATAGAAAATAACATATCTCCTCATGTGACATTGTCACGAGTTGGGATATGTCCATCACTTTTAATTAAACTTTTATTACATTTTTAAAAACCTACATGAAATCTCATCCTGCCCATGGATGAGGTTTCAAGCTTTTTCTGAAGCCCGCCAACCTTAAGTTTGGACAGGCTTGTCCCTTAACTCTTCAATTAGTTTTTAAATGGCCTCAATTGGCTGTTGACATGTCAGCGGGCGCACAGCTGATTCGACTGCTCCCCCGCTAACCTGAAAATTGAGTTCTGCCCGACGTCATCCCGCGTCGGTGAGTGGGCCCTGCCCCCTGCTCGCCGAACTCGATATCCTGCACTATGCTGCATTCTACTATGAACCTAGATGCATTCTTAAGGCCCTGGATTGGTTCTTGCTCTTCTAAGATTCTGAATCAAGGCATTGTTCCAAAATAAACTCAGGTGATACAATCGTCCAATGACAAAAAGGGATTTGGGAATAATGATAATAGCATGAGAGATGAGGTCAGTGTAAAGCAATTAGGACGCTGGAATGCATATGTGAAGCCAAGCAGATTATAGGCAGGATTTTACTGTCGGGGCCCGCTCGCCGACACGTAAAATGACGCGCATTGACGTCAGGCGGAACCCCCGACGTCACCGCACCCCCTTTAAATTTTTAGGTGGGCGGGGGCACAGCAAAATCAGCTGTTCGCCCACCGACCTGTCAATGACCAATTGAGGCCATGGACAGCGTCAATTAAGTAATTAAAGTAATTAAGGGCCAGGAGCCCCGGCGGGAATTAGAAAAAGCATGAAGCCTCTTCCATGGGCAGGATGAGGTTTCATGTAGCTTTTAAGAACTTTTAATAAAGTTTTTGCAAAAATTATGGACATATCCCAACTCATGTGACAGTGTCACACAAGGGGATATGTTAGGGAAATTTTATTATTCTATTTTTAGCTTTTTTACATTTAGAGCCGATCTCCCTGAGGCAGCACTTAGCCTCAGGGAGATGAGTGTGCTCTTTCGTGCACATGCGCGAAAGATCACACTCTCGATTTTGGGATTTCCCCCGCCCACACAGCGCTTCTGTGTGGACGTCACACTGGGCAGGCCTTAATTGGCCCGCCCACGTAAAATGGCGCCATGCCCCCAATCGGGGCGCCGGTCGGAAGCGCACCTGTGTGCACCCGCCTTTCAATTCGCCCCCAATGGGGGGAAAATCCTGCCCTATAAGTCAGGACAAGTCAGACTGATATTTCATACATCATTGGTGAAGCCAAGTATGGCATACAGTTTTGACTATCCTGCTTCAAAGAAAATATAGATTGGAAATGAAGTGCTTTTGCAGCTTCTGTTTTAGGACAGAGCTTGCATTTTATAATAAAGCTTTCTTTATAAGTATTGCAGTTTCGTTACCCAGCTAAACAGTGAAACTATTATCTGGGTCAACCTTGCCCTTGGAGCATCGAGGAGGCGCACAAACATTCTTGTTATCTTGCGTTTTGTAGAGTGGTTTTAGGGAGGTTTGGTACAGTGTGTGTTATCATGGATGAGATAAAAGAATACCTGGCTTCTCGGCAAGAGACAAAGAACATTACTAACAGGAAGCCTTTCAAGGATGTGTTTTAACGTTTACAAGCCTGGACTTGGACCATACATTTTAGAATCTTCTCAGACAAACTGGACCATCCAAGTGTTTTACAAGTTTATTTCAAATCTGATCACCTCAGAATCTTGTGGTGTTAGTCAGGTTGCATTCACCTTTTAAACAGTATATTTTAACTTATTTACTTTATGTATTGTAGCTTATTTTGTAACTGTAATAAGTGTATATACTTTGGAACCAGGTCCCTCTAGTCCCACGGTATCACAGATCGAATCCAATATAAATAACTTACATAGATGCGATAGAACTGTTTCAAAGATTAGCCAGGATGATTCTAGATCTTAAGAACTAAATGAGTGAGAAAGGCCTGAACAATATATTTTTCCTGTAGACATTATACAGATCTTTAAATAATTTAAGGTAAAGATAAAAGAAGGTTGTTGCAACTTAAGACAATTAACAGTAAAGAATATAATTTCACAATTCACAATCTAGGAACATAGGAAATAGGAGAAGTAGGCCATTCGGCTCCTCGAGCCTGTTCCGCCAATCGATAAGATCATGGCTGATCTGTTTGGGTTATGAGTTCCACATTCCCATCTACCTTCAATGGCCTTCGATTCCCTTGCCAAACAAGAATCTATCTACCTCTGCCTTAAAAATATTCAATGACCCTGCCTCCAGCGCCTTTGGAGACAGAGTGTTCCAAAGTCTCTCAACTCTCAGACAAAAAAAATCTCATCTCTGTCCTAGGTGGGCAACATCTAATTTGAAAACAGTGTCCCCTAGTTCTGGACTCACCCACAACCTACAACAAGGTTAGTGTGTACAGGATAATAGAGATGTGCAATAGTATCCCAGAGAAGGAACTTGATTCAGGGACAACTGACATTTTTAAAAGGGAACTGAGTTGATATTTATTGAGTGGTTGGTAGGGGACAGGGAGGTAGAGTAGTTTCCGAGAGTTACAGGGAAATTAATGGGCTTTCTTATTTTGCTCCCTGCCCCCTTCAAAGAGTGGCAAGGGAGCTTAAATTCACTTGCGGTGGGTGAGGTCCATTAAATTCACATGCATGTACCAGGCTTGATGAGTCAAACGATGGAGCAAAACTCACTGTAGCCGAAGAAAGTTGCTGGACTTATCCTCATCTGTAAATTTTCCATGAAATTTTGCACAAGTTTCTATGAGTGAGAGGTTGAAATGGTGCACCCTCTGCAGGGGACTTGGGACCTGTGTGAACAGGGCAAGCAACTGTATGTCTTCTCAACAAATGAGACTTAAAAATGGTCAGTGCGCAGCACATTCTGAACCAGTAAATGTCAATTAGAATAGTTAATTCAATGTCAACTAAGGTACAGAAAGTGAGATAAAAAGGAGGAAACAAAGATTGAATGAAGAGAGAGAGAGCGTTCAAGAGACTAAAAAAGCTGTAAAAAAAATTAATTATTTTTAACAATTAAGAACTGAAGGAATGAGACACTTATGAAAGTTAATTTTCTGTGTCAGAATGATTGCTCGAGGGTAATTAAGCTTTATCAGGTGACAAGTTTAATCCACATCTACAACATATACATGGACTTGACATCACTTGGTATATTTGAATGGGGAACCAATGGGATGGATGGCATTTTCACATAGCTATCAGCAGTATGTCAGGCAGCAACTTCCAGATTTTCATGTTTAACTTCATATCTGTGCTTATCTGAACTTGCAGCCCAATTTAAGAATAAAAAAAGCGAGCACCTTTAATGTCACATTATTTTTTTTATATATAGTAAATCCATTATTTTCAAGCTCCAGGCTTCATGTGATCTTTAACAGTTATTGATTATCATTGCATAATTGAGAAAGCATTATGGAAACAGTGAAACTGGTTTTTAATTTTCACTCATGAAACTCACCATTTCAAGTCCGGCTTCTTGGGCCTGATTTTAAACCTGTGTAAGTGAATGGGTTTTGATTTTGTTTTAAAATCAGCTCCATAAGTCTCATTTGGATAGAATTTTCTCAGGGTTCCAATAGCTTGCTGTTAATTGAGCGGAAAATCAGAAGAAAACATGAAGAAACTTCGCTCCTAGGTTTCCACTGATCTCCAGCTTACACTTTTGGAAAAAAACTCATCCCCATTTGATAATGATACTCCCCACTCCCACTTGATTGTCACCAACCAACACTCGCCAACCAACCACCGATGGCAGGGCCCCTTACCATCCCCTTACCTGGGCCTGCCGGACTGGCCCCAACAAAAAAAAAGCAACTCACCTTGTCATCTGGCTCCAACACCACTCTTTGTTGGGAACCAGCAGCAATCCCAGAAGTGGCCACTGCTCCCACTTATTTGGCCAGCAGCTTTTGAAAGCAAGATTTCCTCCCAGATTGGGGCGAAGTCTCACCCGAGTCAATTAACAGTCTCACTGCCTTAAAATCAATTTAAAGCTTCCTGGCCACACAGAGGTGGGTTTGACCCCCAACCTTTCATCTAGGGAGGGCGCTAAGCCGCCACCTCCGTGCAGGGCCCAGGAGTGGGGAGGGTGTGCAGGCGGTGTTAAAAACCAGGGCCCAGGGCTTAGTTGGGCCCAGGTTCAAGTCCTCCTGTTCAAAAGAAAAATTGAAGCCATGCATCATCGATCCAAAGTGAACTCAACCTCCCGCTTATTTCCTCCATCAGTGATATGCAGGTGCGGGGACCAGAGCACCGCAGAGAGGGGAGGAGAGCTGAGCTTGATTGACATGATGTTTCAACTTTCCATTGGTCCATGGCGCTGTCCATCAATTGAACAGTTGCATAGGATTGATTGGGTTGACGTGAGTTAGTAAGGACATGTGCGCAGCAGGCACTGGCATTAGAGTGCTGGATACAACACAAGGCACTGGGAAGGCAATATATAACAATGAATCTACAAATCTGGTTAGTTCTTTGAGACTTTAAATTAACTGCTTTGTGTATGTCAAGAATTCAAGGAGATCCTGGAATTTAAAACATAAGAACGTAACACCTAAGAAATAGGTGGAGAAGGCCATTAAGCCCCTCAAGCCTGCCCTGCCATTCAATAAAATTATTGCTGATCTGCCCCAGGCCTCAACCCCTCTTTTCTACCAGCTCTTCATAGCCCTTAACACCCCGATATTTCAAAAATCTATATACCTCCTCTTAAAATACTTTGTGGTCTAGCTTCCACAATTCTTTGGGGTTGAAAATTCCAGACATGCACTACCTTCTGAGAGAAGGAATACCTTCACATCTCAGTTTTAAGTGAGTGCCCCCTTATTTTGTAACTATGTCCCTAGTTCGAGATTCCCCCACTGGTGAAAATATCTTCTCAACATCTACCCTGTCAAGCCCCCTCAGAATCTTGTACATTTCAACAAGATCACCCCTCATTCTTCTAAACGCTAATGAATAAAGGCCTAACCTGTTTAGCAGTTCTTGAGGGAACAGGGGATCATATTTGATTCACTATTTAGCCTTTCAAGTTCCTCACCTATTTGGATCGGTAAAATGTAACTTGCTGTTACATTCAAATACCCCCCCCCAGCATATTCCAAATTCAAATTATATTTTGAGGTGATGGGAGTTTTAAAAAATATTTATTGGACAACGCTGTTGAGTGCATTTTAAGTGATCCTGAACACCCAATTCTTGTAGGTGACTATTGATAGTGATTGCATGGACTTTAATTAAAAACCTGCAACTTTGAAAACCCTCACCGAACGGCTCCCAAAACTGAAAAAATACAGCTCAATTTTTTTTAAAGGAAGCAATAATTGATCTTTGGGTGATTGCTGCTCTTCTTTTATACACGCGGGTGGTTTGTGCTCTGGGGGCGTTTTATAGAACCCAAACAGTGGAACCCAATCCATTGTCTCTTGATTAAAAGTGCACTGCATTCCCTTTTGAAGCTGTGTTACAGTTAGTCAGAAAATTCATAACATGTATGATTCATCCATTCAATTCAGCGCTTTGCGCTGGAAAGCTAAGCTCAGGGTTGAAGCAATTTGGATCAGGTTGAGACAGTGAATAGGGAATGAGATGGTACAATGCTGTTTTAACTTACTTAACTGGAGGATGTTACCATAGAAGCATAGAAAAGTTACAGCACACAGCCCAAGGACACCCAGGTGCCCTTTCTAATCCCACCTTCCTGCACCTGGCCCATAGCCCTGCAGCTTACAGCACTTAAGGTGCAGATCCAAGTACTTTTTAAAAGAGTTTAGAGTTTCTGCCTCTGCCACCAACTTGGGCAGCGAATTCCAGACACCCACTACCTTCTGCGTAAAAAAGTTCTTCCTCATGCCTCCCCTACACTTTCTGCCACTAATCTTGAATCTATGTCCCCTGGTTCTAGAATTCTCCACCAAGGGAAACAATTTTATCCTCTCCACTCTAACTATTCCCCTCATAATTTTGTACACCTCAATCAAGTCACCTCTCAGCCTTCTTTGTTCTAAGGAAAATAAGCCCAACCTATCCAATCTCTCCTCGTAGCTACACTTTTCTAAACCTGGCAACATTCTTGTAAACCTCCTCTGCACTCTCTCCAGAGCTATTATGTCCTTACGGTAATGTGGTGACCAGAACTGCACACAATACTCCAGTTGTGGCCTCACCAGTGTTTTATACAATTCCAACATTATATCCTTACTTTTATATTCTATACCTCTGCCAATGAAGGAGAGCATTCTTTACAATCCTGTCTACTTGAACTGCTGCCTTCAGGAACCTATGTACTTGTACGCCAAGATCTCTCACTTCATCTACCCCTCTTAGTATATTCCCATTTATTGTGTAATCCCTATAACTGTTTGTCCTCCCTAAATGTATGACCTCACACTTCTCTATGTTAAAATCCATCTGCCAGTTTACCGCCCACTCCACCAAACCATCTATATCATTTTGGAGATTATGGCTATCCTCTACACTATCCACTACTCGGCCAATATTTGTGTCATCTGCAAATTTCCCAATCGTGCCCCCCACATTCACGTCCAAATCGTTAATATATAACACAAACAGCAAGGGTCCCAACACCGAGCCCTGTGGAACACCACTTGAGACAACTTTCCATTCGCAAGGGCATTACCCTTTGTTTCCTGTTACAAAGCCAACCTTTTATCCAGTTTGCCACATTACCCTGAATCCCATGGGCTTTTACTTTCCTGTCCAATCTGCCATGTGGAACCTTGTCAAATGCCTTGCTAAAATCCATGTACACAACATCCACTGCACTACCTTCATCAATCCTTCTTGTCATTTCCTCAAAGAATTCAATCAAATTTGTGAGGCAAGACCTTCCTTGAACAAAATCCGTGCTGACCATCCCTGACTAGTCCATGCCTTTCCACATGACAGTTAATCCTATCTCTCAGGATTGATTCTACTAATTTGCTCACCACCGATGTAAGACTAACTGGCCTATAATTGTTTGGCATTTCCTTTGATCCCTTTTTAAACAATGGAACTACGTTTGCATTTCTCCAGTCCTCCAGTACCTCCCCTGTATCTAGTGAAGATTGGAAAATCATCTTCAGAGCATCTGCTATCTCCTCCCTGACTTCCTTCAGCAGCCTCGGAAACAATCCATCTGGCCCTGGAAAGTTATCAACTTTCAAGGATTTCAACCCTTCGAGTACTTCCTCTCTCTTTATGACTATCCCGTCCAATATCTCGCAGTGTTCCTCCTGGACTACTATATCTACATCCTCCCTTTCCTTTGCAAACACGGAGACAAAATATTCATTCAAAACCCTTCCCACAACCTCTACATCTACACACAAGTTTCCATCTTCATCTCTGATAGGTCCCACTTTTTCCTTAACTAACATTTTAGCATTAATGTATTGGTAAAATATCTTTGGGTTATCCTTAACTTTATTTGCTAATCTTTTTTCATGTGCACTCTTTGATTTACTTATTTCCTTTTTTTACTTCATCCCTGCACGTCCTATATTCGTCTAGGCTATCTGCAGTGCTTAGTTCTTTGTGCCTATCGTACACTTTCTTTTTCTGTTTGATCTTCCCCTGTTTTCCTCTAGACAACCAGGGGGGTCTAGATTCGGCAGTACCACTCTTATTTTTGTACGGGGACATATCTACTTTATACAATTAGGATCTCGCTTTTTAGTGCTTCCCACTGGTTTTCCACTGTTTTATCCTTCAGCAGTGCTGTCCAGTCCACCTCAGCCAAGTCCCTTCTCATTTCTGCAAAATTTGCCTTCCCCTAGTTCAAGACTTTTACTCCTGCCTTATCTCTGTCCTTTTCCATGGTAATGCTAAATCTAACTGAATTGTGATCACTGTCCCTGATATGGTCGCCAACTGTCACTTCACCCACTTGCCCTGCTTCGTTCCCCAAGACTAGGTTTAGAATTGCATCTCCTCTCGTTGGGTTTGTCACTAATCGGTTGAAAAAAATTTCCTGGACACACTGCATGAATTTTTCTCCCTCAGTGCTCCTAATATTCTTTGAATCCCAGTTGATGTTAGGATAGTTGAAATCTCCTACTATTATTGCTCTCTTGTTCTTACAAGCAGGAATTTGCCTACATATTTGTTCTTCTACCTCTCTTTCACTATTTGGGGGTCTGTAGTATACTCCCAGTAGTGTGACTGCCCCTTTTTTATTTCTAAGCTCAATCCAAAAGCCTCGTTTGTTGACTCATTTAGTATTTCATCCCTTCTCACAAATGGAATTGATTCTTTAACCATTAGTGCTACTCCCGCCTCCTTTTTTATTTCCTACTCTATCATGTCTGAAGACTCTATAACCAGGGATATTAAGCTGCCAGTTTTGTCCCTCCTTTAGCCAGGTCTCTGTTATAGCAATGACATCCTGCTGCCATGTGTCTACCTGTGCCCTTAACTCATCTACCTTGTTTATAATACTCCTTGCATTGAAGCATAAACAGTTTAACCCCGTCAATTTCCCTTGCTGGACACTTTGTAAACTTTGCTTCTCCTGTAACTCCATGTCTATCACAATGTCCCTAGCTAATGTTCTACTTCCATTTTTCTGATCTGAATCTGGCCTATCTGATCCTACTCCTGGAATCCCATCCCCCTGCCACACTAGTTTAAATACTCCCCAACAGAACTAGCAAAAGCCCCCTCAAGGACACTGGTCCCAGCGCTGCCTGGGTGCAGCCCGTCTGGTTTGTACAGGTCCCACCTTCCCCAGAACCGGTCCCAGTGCCTCAAGAATCTGAATCCCTCCCAGCTACACCATCTCTCCAGCCACGTGTTCATTTGGTCTATCCTCTTATCCCTGCTCTCACTAGCATGTGGAACTGGGAATAATCCTGAGATTAATACATTTGAGGTCCTGCATTTTAATTTATCTCCTAGCTTCCTGTACTAAGCTTGCAGGTCCTCATCCCTTAGTTTACCTATGTCATTGATACCAATGTGTACCACGACCACTAGCTGTTTACCTTCCCTCCCCAGAATGTCCTGCAGCCGCTCCATGATATCCTGGACCCTGGCACCAGGGAGGCAACATACCATCCTTGATTCACGTTTGCGGCCACAGAAGCATCTGTCTGTGCCCCTAACTATTGAATCCCCTATCACCATAGCCCTGCCACTTGTTCCCCTCCGAGCAGCAGAGCCACCCACGGTGCCGTGACCTTGGCTGTTGCTGCTTTCCCCTGAGATGCCATCCTCCCCAACAGTATCCAAAGCGGTATATCTGTTAGAGAGGGGGATGACCACAGGGGACTCCTGCACTACCTTCCTGAGTGTTTTACTGTTCCTGATGGTCACCCATTCCCTTTCTGCCTGTGTAATCTTCACCTGCGGTGTGACCACCTCGCTAAACGTGCTATCCATGACTTGCTCAGCATCGCAGGTGCTCCGCAATGAGTCCACCCACAGCTCCAGCTCCGAAATCCGGTTAGTTAGAAGCTGCATTTGGACACACCTTCCGCACACATGGTCACCAGCGTTCCTCATTTCCCACATCCTGCAGGAAGAGCATATCACAGGTCTGAGTTCTCCTGCCATAACGTCCCTCTCGATTAAGCTAGTTACTCCCTTAAAAAATACACTAGCTCGGAGCCTTATTTATGTTAGCTAGGAACCTTGTTTCTTGACTAATTATACTTGTACAGTACTACTCTATACTTTTTTTTTAGCTTCTACCTCAGTATTAAGCAATGAATTACTTTAATAGATTTGAAAAAAAAGCTCACCAGGATTTACTCACCAATCAGCTGTTTTTTTTTAAATCCACTTTCAGAAGAGTGTCCCTCACAGGTCTGGTGCACTCCTGAAGGTACTGCCTCTCCCTCTCCTTTTTTTTGGTTTGAGGAGGGAGGGAGGGATGGAAACACTACAGCAATGTAATGTTTGGGGCTAATCCATTCTTTGACAGTGGGTCCTCCTCGATCCCCTTCTGAGTTCCGGTGACTGCGCTGACTTCTCCCAGAATTCCTCTCAGTCACTTCTCACTACCGCCCTCTGTCGGATGCTCTTCCTCCTGTTGAGTGCAAGAGTCCTTCTCCTCAATCCCCTTCTGAGTTGCGGTGACTGCGCTGACTTCTCCCAGAATGCTTCTCAGTCACTTCTCACTTACCACCCTCTGTTGGATCATTTAAGACTGGATCTCAGATGAGGAGGCTGGCAATACAGAGACTTTGGAGGCGTAATGAGAGTTGGTAGAGAGGGTAGAGCTGAGCAAATTCAACATACATGTGGAAGCAAGCCTGTACATGGGTGGGAAGAGAAGCCATTGTTGCAGAAGTTCTGGCTACGATCAAATAGCTAAAACTGGGGCCAAGAGAGGGAAAGCTCAGAGCTGGATGGCACTGAAAATGAATTAAAGTGTGTTTTGGTGGGACCACGTCAAAAGCTTCAGGAAGATTAAGGCCAGATATGCACCTCAGTCAGAGTCACAGGGGATGACATTGCAACTTGGCTTGAAGCTGTTTCAGTGTTGTGGCAGTGGCAGAATCCTGACTGGAGAGATTCAAAAATGGACTTGCAGGAAGGATGAGCAATGGAGGCAACAGCTTGTTCAGAAGAAAGGGACATTGAAGATAGAACGCTGTTTTGCAAGGACAGAGGGATTCAGATTAGTTTTCCAGGAGTTTCAAATGTGAAAGGGACAGTATCTGAGAATAGTGAACTTTATAAACCTCTTCAGCTAGCATGGGGGCCAGGAAAGGAAGTTGGGTGGTTAGCAGTTTAGTGGGAGTGGGGGGAATAGAGTACAAAATTCAGAAAGATATTCTAAATCTATATAAAACACCAGTTCACCCCACCTAGCGTACTACATTAAATTCTGGGCATCACACTTCAGGAAGGATGTCAAGATTTAGGAGAGGCTTTTGAGATTTACTCAAATAGTTCCAGGGATGAGGGATCATAGCTGCAGAAGTTGGGGTTGTTCTCCTTAGAGCAGAAAAGGCCAAGAGGAGATTTGATAGATACATTTATAAGCATGAAGGGCTTACATTGAGAAAATAAAGGAAAACTGTTTCTAGTAAGTGAAGGGTCAAGAACCAGAGGACACAAATGTAAGGTGATTGACATAGGAGGGGCGACATGGGGAAAAACTTCTTGTTTGCAATGAATGGTTGGAACGCTCTGCATGACAAAGTGATGGAAACAGGTTCAATAGAAATTTTCAAAAGGCAATTGGATAAGTATTTGGAAGGAGAAAAAAATTACGGGGATATGGGAAAGAGTGGGGCTAAAAGAGCCTGCCCAGATTTGATGGGTCAAATGGCCCCCTTCTGTGCTATACTATTCTATCCACATTTTAAATTCCATGGTGCATGGCTCTCTGTGTGGAACGGTGTTTATTGATGCCAAACTACAATGGTTAATTCATACAAATGACAGATGGACTGCCATTCACCATCCTCTGAGTCAGAGGATATGAAATGAAAGGTTTAGCTGTTCAAATGATTTCCAGGAAGACTTATGAACAGAACATGAAATGAATATCATGCAGTGTGCTTTGACAAACTGATTGTTCAATCATTGCAATTTATTATATATGTAAAGTTTAACATATCATACTCAATTGTCATAAAATTGGTATTATGTGAAAGGAATAAAAATCGCAGAAAAAAACCGACTGTTGAACTTATTAATTCAATAATTTTAAATTTTTACATAATGTGATTAGTGGGCCTGGAAACAGGAGAAGCACCAAGGTCCATGACTTCTCTTCCTGGCCCTGCCTCCGCGTAAAATTCCAGCCCATATTCTACCTTTCTACACAGCACATTCCTCAAAAACGTGAATCAGTGCTTGACTAATACCTGCTACTGCCTTTCTGCAGTTAGTCACACACTGGAGATTGCTGCAGTGGCTCTTCTGGACAAGAACAACTGCTTAAATGAAAAAACTGCTTTTATGTCAAATGATCACATATTGTCCAATGAATGTAATGGCAACCAGGCAGGCCAGTACATATTCTTAATTCCTCGAGTTTAACACAAGGTTTAACCAAATTTCTTCGTCAAAATTCGCAAATGGCCATGAAGATCAGAAGTGTGTTGCTGCCATCTGTTGGTACAACTGCAGCAGTAGTAAAAGTATCATAAAGCACGGCATATAAATCGACCCAGTATATATGATACAACCTAATTCCAGCCCCAAAAATAATGTTTCTGTATTTATACAGCATACAAGTTGACTCCCCTTTTCAGCCATGACATGCTATACTCATTAGTAGTCAGCCTCAATTTTTCACATCACAAATGCATGTTTTACTTACTGGTACCTTATAGAGTAAGTCCTTATTTAAAGTTGTAATTGCATTCCTGAAAAGTGCAACTTTAGGTGAACCATCCTTAAGCGAATCAAATTTTCCCAGTAAAACCAATATATAAGCAGCTCCGAAGAAGAATCAAATTGAACTCGAAATGTCAATTCTTTTTATCTCTCCACAGATGCTGTCAGACCTGCTGAGTTTTTCCAGCATTTTCTGTTTTTATTATAAAAGCTGTAGTTCGGCCCTGTAGAACATTTGTCACCAGAAAGGAAAATTAAAACATCACACCCTGTAAGTTGAAATACTTTACATTCCTCACTTCCTATGTTGGTAAATAAACTAACTTTTAAAACAAAATTTAAAAATAAAAGAAATATGCTAACTTTATACTAAGCTCCCACTCACTGCCTCTCCTACTCACCGCACATCCCATTCCCTGACCCTCCCAGTCATTGTGGACTATTCCTCTCCCTGCAGGAAGTAAACCGCAAGCCAGAGGGTCGGCAACAAGAGGGTGGAGCAGGGAGCGGCAGAGGTTGAGAATTAGAGAGTCAGCAGCAAGAGGGAGAGTCAGGGAGTGGCAGAGGCCACGATCCAGAGGGTCGGCAGCGAGAGGGAGAGCCAGGGAGCAGCAGAGGCCACTCCAAAATGGCACCAATCGAGTCACTCGGGCCCTACATCAAATCCGGTGTGAAAGGACTTGTAAACAAAATTTGCGACGCTCAATGGGAATACCGGCACCATTAGTCAACCAACGTTAAGGCTAAATGACTTAAAACGATGCGGCTTAAACTGAGGACTTACTGCAGCTGGGCACAATGGGTCGGGCAGGCGATACGGGCTGTGTGGCGAAGATTCATGGAAGTTTCAGACACTCCCATTGTTTGTTTGGATGCCAATAACATTTTGAAATAGTGGCCATCCACACCCATGCCAGCTGTTCTTTTATACTTGACGTACAAGTCAACACCCATTTGTGGAGGGATTTTAAGGCTTCAAAGGTCAACTTCTATACTGACATCTACAATGGTGATCTGCTTAAGGTCAGGTTCTCTGCTTATTTCTCCATGCCTCACAGTCTTGTGCTTTCCTCTTCAGTTATTCATCAGATCCTCCCATTTTCAATTTCAATGAGCAATATGATGAGGGGAAAAGGATATATGAAATGGTTTCCTGTTGCCTTCCTCATGTACCTAAAGGAAATACAAGTATTCTTTCCAAAGGATCCTCTGCCTGTAAACTGCCACTATCTTTCAAGATTCTCTCTCTTTTGCTATCATCACTGAAAATTCACTGATTCTGCCGCTAACTATGGCTCGTAGCCAGTGGCCTGAGCATGGGACCTTTACCTGGGCCTGGGACAAATCACAAAACCCAGTGGCCTAAAATGACCCTGCTACCCTAATGACTGCAGCAGCGCTTAAAACTAAAGTTCAAATTTCTTAAAAAAATGGTCCATGCCAGTGCTTAGTAAGATTTCTTTAACCTACAGAACATAGCAAAAGGCCAGACCACTCAGCATCTTGCTTTCATGAACCAAATAAATGTTACCCTGTCACTAATGCTTCAGATTATGTTCTCCAATTTTCCATATAGAATATAATCTTCCATTCCCCTTGATTCTAAACTTATTTCGTATGACAACATAATTATTTTAGGAATGCTAGAGAACAGAGACACTCAATGATGTTAATTGTAATAACACTTGCAGTGCGAATGTGATGTTATCATATGTCACATAACCTAATGTCCAGGAATACATTCAGACATACAGGAATACCATTGACAGGCCTAGTTTGAAGTGATACAAAGAAAAATCTTCTGTAGTATCTCTTGTACACCATCCTGGACTTTCAGCTACCATGTTCACTCACTGTCCTTTAAGCTTTGGCAGAAGCTGTTTATGGGTTTGAAGCTTTTGAAAAGCCATTTTAATTTTTGTTCATCCATTGAGAGACTGTTAACTGTCATTATTCTTTTAGGTTTCAATTAAGTACAATTTTTCTCTTCAATCATTTGTGTTATCCCCAGATCTGTTCCAGTTGCACCCTGAAACCGGAAGAACTGTGCAAATAAGCTTGGAGTTGAGAATGAAGCACTTGAGATTTTGGTGTGATTTAATGCCATGCACAATATATTAGAACGGACTTTAAAGACAAAAGTGAAAATTGACCTCAGTAATTTGAAACAGGATGGATCTCAATCCATCACAAGCAGGAAGCCAGAAGCATCATTTTCTGACAATGCAACATTTACAGGGAAGCAAGGTGAGTTTTTAAGCAGGGATCATCAATTGCACTTTATAAGTAGGACCATAATAGGACAAGCAGGTCCAAGACCATTTTCTGAAGAGCAGGGATGTTAACAATAATAACTTGCATTCATATGGCATTTAGGGATGTTTTTGCTTGTTAAAGGCAATATATAAATTCAAGTTGATGGGTCGTTGTTGATTTCAACTACCAAAGTGCAACTTGTTACTGATCAGTAACTCATCAGGCTCAATAATCCAAATCCTGAAACTTCTTGAAAAGTAGAGGAACGAAATAAAAATTTCAGGAACATATGTATATTTTTAAAATATAAAGTGTACTCCTTGGAAACAAATCTTGCAGCTGCTGTTGGGTAAAAATCTGTCCTTTTTGGCTTCAAGACCAAGCACCCAAATAATTTAAAATACTGATGCTGAATTGAGTTCAAATTCTAGTAAAGTGATGCTTCACACAGATGACGATCTATGTAGAATGACAGCAATGCAGGTATACCTTTTGTATTCCTTTACCAGGAGCAGAGCTGTAATACAAAACTGGCCAGTGAGCTCCCCGTCAGATACAAAGGGCAGGATTTTCCCTTTTTCCCTCCAGGAATAGGAAATAGAAGTTAGGACCGTTTCCAGGTCATCAATCCCCCCCAACCACCCCCAGGGTGAGTGGGTGGGGGTGGGGGGATTACAATCAATGGCCCTGAGTTTCACAGGACCATTATCTTAATTGGCCTGAAGATGGGTTGGGTGGCCAATAGGCAGCCAAGGGAGCTGGTACAGATGTAGGTCTGTTCAAGTATGGACCCAATTTAATCAAAAGATGCCAACCAATACTGTGGCTGCCATTTCAATGCTGCACCATCTGAAAGCAACATTGCATATTCAGAGAAACTTCAAATGTCCAGAGACCAGGAACCTAGAACATGCTGGCCCTTCAATTCCCTAATGCAGATCTGGAGGTTCTCCTAGAGGTCTTAAAGTAGAGGAGGGAAGTCCTAAGCAGGCTAGGATGGAGATAGCTGACACAGTCAGCAGAAGGAGTGTGATATGTAGAAACTGCAACCAGTGTCAAAAGAGGTTTAATCACTTAATTTGAGACTTGAAAACTGCCCGCCACACAACTGACACATAGAGCAGGATTTTCTGCTCAGCGTGCAGACCCACGCACGAGAGTGAAATAGCGCATGATGTTTCGGTCGATGGGAGCGCACGATAGTCGGCAGCGTGCCAGCTGACACTTAAGAGGGCTATTAGGCCCCTTAAACAATTAAGTGGATTGAATTTTTCGCTGCCCGCCTAACCTTACATTGGGGGGGGCCTGCAGGCCAATAGGCCAGGCGACCTTTACATTTTTGGCGAAACCTCATCCACAGGCAGAATGAGGTTTCGAACAGTGACTAAAAAAACCAATAAACATTTTTAAAACTCACATTTCACATGTGCCTGTTCATGTGACAGAGTCACATGTGGGGACATTTTCCTTATTTTTAAATCTTTATTGGTATTGTTAAAAATCTTGAGCTCCCTGAGGCAGCTCTGTGCCTTCAGGGAGCAGACTGAGCACACCTCTGCGTATGCGCACACTTGAGCACTCGCACTCCTCCCACCCAGGCAGCGCTGAGGTTATCAGCGCAAGTTTCATGCTGGCTGGTCGTTAATTGGCTAGCCAGCGTGAAATCGCAGTTGGGGCCCGATCGCAGGCAGCGGACAGTTGCGCGGCCACTCCCGGGCCCGCCCGTCCGACAAGGGGAAAACTCTCCCCATAATTACCAAGGTCAGGTAGTGGGACATGGATTTGGACATTTGTTTCAGAAGTGGTTTATTGGATGTGACAGATTTGTACCTGCTATTGATACCTCCCAGGAATCAGTGGCATCAATCAGTCCCATAATGTGCCTTCACCAAACCAACTATCATTGGAGTTGATTCACACGATACGTGTACGATAGGATAATCTAGGTGTGAAACAATACACCTTTGGGACCAGGGATTGATAATCATATCCTTCACAAATTTATTTCTCCAAGTCTCTGTGAAGACAGAAACTTGGTTTAATGAGGTATGAAAGAATTTGTTAAGCTACATTAGTTCATAACAAGTGAACACAGAATAACAGTTCTGACCAGATTCACTTTTGTTCAAATGTCACAATTTGTCTTTGCATAATAATACAAAAATCCAATACTTCTGCAAATCACTGAGTGGCTGATTTGACTTAAACAAACTAATTTCTGATCTCCCCAACCCTCCCACCTCCCACTCACCCCACTTTTCCACACAATTAATGAGCAAACCAGAAGATAATAAAATTCCATCTTGTCCAGGGAATATGACCTGTTTCCAGGTCACAAAAGAGAGGCTCATCACCTCTCTAAAATTTAAACTGGAACATGGATAAGTCTGGGAATTATGACACTGGACTAATAATCAGTGGTCATGAGTTCAAAATTTACCATTTTCTAATTTTGTTTTCAATTTGAACATCAGCAATTTTTGTTTGAACCCTGGCACTTGGCCAGTGCAGCTTTGAACCGAACCAGAGATACATTCCAATCCCTTGTTCCCCAACTCCATTTTCCTGTCAATGTGTGACATAAGGAAAGAAGTGAAGTCTCACAACCACAGTACTGGGCATTTCAATGTCAGGGAGGCAGAGGTGCCATTGACCATTTTTCAAGGCAGAATCAATCAATACATTTTACTAACTGAATTAGGGAATAAATTATAGGGTTATCCTGTAATCATTAATTTAGAAATTGTTCATACACAGCCGGTTGCAGTCGGGTTTGAGATTGCATATACGGCTGATACCCTGCGACTCTGTCATACCTGAACATACTTTGCAAATTATGAATTAATTGGTGCAATTAATATTAACCTAGCATTTTTAATAAAATTGATATTTACTCTTCATGAATGTTTGGTACTTGATCTATAGGATTGTATCTCAAACATTTGATGCAATTGTTCACAGCAACCAACTGATGATTACAACAATATTCATTTTTTAAAAATGCTTTGGTCCTAATTTGCTGATTGGTCATGAGTGTATGATGAGCAGAAATGAGTCTACTTGTGGCAATAATACTCCTTGTAAGGTAGATTTGATGCACAAAATTAAAGTGACTGAAATGGACTGCTCATTTAAGCAGAAAAGTATGGAGAAAAGGTGTATTAATCATTAATGCCCCTTAGTTAAAAATAACAAAAATAATAATTTTAGTCCTATCATGCAATAAAAATCCTAACTGGACACAACATTCCATGATATTGTGCATGTAGATGGCACTGTGAAGTTGATGTTACATGACACATTCAGCAAAATGGCAACAAACTAACATTACATGATAACCCTGCTGTACTCCGTCCAGTCACAGCCTGCATCTCGATCTCAATTAATAAATGTTGTGACAACATCATACATAATTGAAATGGCATTGGTGCTTCTAAATTCCTTACTACAAGAGCCAGAAATGCAATTTGCAATGCGCTTGCTCTAATCAGTGCAGAAATATTGACTATGTTATCCTTTCATAACCGAGTAAATTAGTCAGTCAACTTCTAGGAGTCAAAACCTTGCCAAGTGTTTCAGTAGAAAAATCAGTCAGAACCCAACTAACTTAAAAGAAAAGTGTGGCCTTGCCTGTGTACACAATTCCGCTCCAGCCCATCCTGTTCAGAGTGCCTTTATTCCAAATGTAGGCCATTACTCCTCCTACCAGCCCATTTGCCCCTCTCATCTATTTCTTCCATGCTCTGCCTGTCCATTCTTCAGTCAAACCCTTCAGTTCTTCCACATGACACACCTTTTCCTCAAAGTACAAGTCAATTTTGAATTACCACAAATTTACCAACACGGAGTATCAACTGCTACTTCATTGCACATTCCACTAGTTCATCAATATTTATTCTTTCATGGGATGTGGGTGTCACTGGCAAGACCAGCATTTGTTGTCTATCCCTAATTGCCCTTGAACTGAGTGGCTTGCTAGGCCACTGCAGAGGGAAGCTAAGAGTCAACCACAGTGCTGTGGGTCTGGAGTCACATGTAGGCCAGACCAGGCAAGGTGGCAGAGTTCCTCCCCTACAGGACACCTAATACAGTGAAGCAAATCAAGAGCTGAGTATAGGGCAAGAAGAAGTAGGAGTTAATCTTGCAGACAAGATGGGTATTTACAACAATCAATGATAGTTGTCATTGTCAATCCCAGGCTAATGGTGATAGTCCCCCATTACTGAGACTAGCTTTATGTTCCAGGTTTATTAATAGAGTTCAAATTTCGCCAGCTGCCATGGTGTGATTAGCATTAGCTTGGGTCTCTGGATTACTAGTCCAGTGACATGACCAGTGCAGCACAAGGTACACCTTTCTTTTGTCCTCAGAATTACTCACTATGCCTCCTACATCTGCAAGATTAACTCCCACTTCTTCTTGCCCTATACTCAGCTCTTGATTTGCTTCACTGTATTTGGTGGCATCAGAGATCCATGAAGCCGAGAGTATGAGCAGCTTTTTGCTTAAGGTATTTATGCTTGGATTGCCACAGTCACAGGAAGCCAATAGGTGAATTGCAATCTAGACTAATTAAACAGCATCCCTTGGCAATGAGAGAGTGTTTCCATTTTAATTAGTTAAAATGCACTGACACACACACACACGCGAGCACACCCCCAACCACCACCCTCTCTTATTCCATTCTTCTTCGTTCTCACTCATCCCTCAAGCATTCATGCCAGAGTCCAGTCTTTCCAAATTTAATGTAAATTCCAATGTCCTCCAGCCCCACTCCAGCATCTTGTAACCTTCTATTCCATAAGATTGTTAACTCTGCTGTCTCTTCCCCTCTGGTCCATCATTCATTATCCCTTTATGTTTGCCTTTATGATTTTTTTAGGATCGTAATAGCGATTGGAGCTCGGCATTATGAGCAGAAATGTTCTTATCACTCACAAATAGGGAGATTAATCAACTACGGTGCTGGTTAACTAAAAAATAGCGGACAACAGTGAAGGATTTGTATCCTAAGATAAAAGCAAAAAACTGCGGATGCTGGAAATCCTTAACAAAAATTAAAATACCTGGAAAAACTCAGCAGGTCTGGCAGCATCTGCGGAGAGAAACACAGTTAACGTTTTGAGTCCGTATGACTCTTTAACAAAACTGTTGAACGGACTCGAAACATTAACCGTGTTCCTCTCTGCAGATGCTGAGTTTTTCCAGGTATTTTTATTTTTGTTAAGGATTTGTATCCGTTGAGGTTCAATAGAACTTAATATCAACTGAAGTACTTGGTGCAATCTTTATACTTAAATTAGAGATCTCAATTAGTCCACATTTTCTCTGCACAAAACTGCAAATAATCTCTTTTATTCACTGTGTTCTATGAATTTTATTCAGAACAGTTTTACTGCTAGAAAGTCATTCAGTCTATCGAAGTATTATTGCCACTTTACCGTACCTCAGTTTATCCCATGCTACTGTAGGATTTACTACAGTTTTAATCCCCCTTCCATGACTAGGAGACTTAAACATTACAAAACTTCGGTGTGTTCCAAAATTTTATCCTTTGTCAGTGACTGAAAGATGTTATAGTACCTGGCTGCTGCCACTAGAGCCTCTCAGTGAGCTACACAAGTACAGCAAGAATGGAAAATCATCCTGCAGCATTTCAGTTCAAAAAAATTCCAAGATCAACCTTTACAATTACCCAATAGTTTCCAAAGTATTATAGTTCCACAGATAACTATGTTTTATTTTAATTATTTACAACTTTAACTTTAATTGATGTGTTAGGTTGCTACTCTAAGTTCTTGAATAAGACATTATAAAACCTTATCTTGGAATATCCTTTTATTCACCATGTCCTACTAATGGTTTTAGAATAATGAATACCTATCAGTGATTACAAAGACAGTAATCAGTTGCTGTTCTGGGAGGTCTTGAATAAAATCATTTTGAAACCTTATCTTGGTATATCCTTTGAATGAACATGTTCTATGAGAATAATAAATACCTCTGAATCTATGTAACCGTAAATCATGAGCACACATTCAAACCAATTATAACCATTATTAAGAAACCTCAAAATCTCTCTCACACTTAAAATGAGTGACAAATTGAGAGTGAATGTACATGGACACTTGTATGTTTTTTCCATTATCCCTTCTGTTTGCATTGTTTTAAATTTGGTTATTTGTATTAACTTAAATTCAGATGAAGAGTCCAAACCTGAAATATGAGCATAATGTTCTTTTCACAGAGGCTGCCTAACCTGCTGAATGTTTCCAGCAATTTCAGCTTTTGTTTCAGTTTCTTTCCTGCTTTTGGATTAATTTTATACAACATTTGAAGATGTGCTTCAGAATAAGAATGTTGTCAAGAGTACATAGGTACACATTGCAGTCCAATTTTGGAAAGAGATGAGGTTCAAATTTAGAGTGCGCAAAGTAAATTCTGTTGCCAAACAGGGAAATGAAACTGATGCAGTAGATGGGAGGGAGGCTTTCAATACACAACATAAGGGAGAAGTCAAATGGGGGCGGTGATACAGAGCAGATGGTCAAATTGTTCTCACAAACCTTGCTGCTGACAGTTCAAGAGTAGTTTGGCAGTGGCCTGGGAACAAGTTGCCCTTCTGCCTACTTCTTGGCAATGTTGGTGCAAAGCTTAAGGAAAGCAGAAGGGAATTAAAAAGTATCAAACTGAAGCCACAACAAGTGACTTACTTGGCTGACAAATTGTAAGTCATTATTCATTGTATGTGACAGAAATAAAGTACATCAGCAATTACAATGTTCTTTCACAAATATCTGGATTTACTGTTAAAAGGTCTAAGGCATGAAAAATGAAGTGTGTACTCCTTTAACATTTTGCATAAAATTTCAGAATATAATCATAATTTAATGCACATCAAATTTTGCCATTTACACAATAAGTATCACAGCCCTTTGAAAGCCAATTTCCAATTAATACAGCTTTTCATTTCCCCATGGAAACATTTATTTTTCAAGTAATAATCTGATGGATCAGTTAATCGCATTTACACTGCCTTTCTAACTTGGAGGGATCAACTTCCTTGTCTAATACAGATTTATTGAAATTTATTGGTCCTCAAGAACATTTGATAGACCTAGCAAACACATTGAAGCTATCTTATTAGTCAAAGACAGTACACTTTAAGAGTCTGTGATGAGTAGTATACAGTTAGAATTTTATTTCATATTTTTTGCTCCAATCACTAAATTTGAATGAATACCACTGTAAGACAATGTATACTGTATATAGACCTACCATTGAAGTAATAGATCTTGCATCATCTTCATAGGCTAGTACTGGAGGTGGTTCCTTCCCATCATTCTCTTTGACCTTTAGGTCCAACAGATCTTTCTGTGCAGAGAGTTTAGCCTCAGTACACTTCATCTGCTGCACACTCTGCCTCAGTTCCTCCAGTGCCTGCTTCTGACTCAGCAATAACACAATGCTGGTGGAAAGAAATTTTGAACAGATGCATTATATTTTCACCACCTTCAATGTAAAAATACCACAAACCAAGTAAAACAAATCTGCAGAAATTGTTTAAAGTACAGATGTCACTGCTAAAGCCCAAAGAAAGTCATGAAGGCACTGTGGGACTTTCTGTTACATAGAGACACGAGCACAACTGGGGCTATTCTCCTTACAAAGAGAAGAAAAGGGGCGAACTAATAGTGTGCTCAAAATCATAAAGAACCTTGATAATGTAAATGAGGAGGAATTGTTTCCAGTGGCAGAAGGGTCAGTGACCAGAGTACACAGATTTTAGGTAATTGGCAAGAGAACCAGAGGCGACGTGAGATTTTGTTTTCACACATCACTAGCTATGATGGTTTGGAATGCACTGCATGACAATGAATCTGCATCTATCACTCTTTCAAAACTGAACTGGATAAATACTTGAGGGAGAGAAAATTGCAGAGCTTTGAGGAAGGGGTAAGGGAATGGGATTAATTGGATAACCCTTTCAAAGAGCTGCCACAGGTACAATGAGCTGATTGGTCTCCTTCTGTGCTGTATGATTATACTTTGCTGCAAGTTTGGGGTTTTAGGGAAAGTCAAATATAAGCTGCCTTTCAGCATGAAGGGAGAGAACAGAATTCTGTTCAGTCAGGAGTCAACATCAATTTAGCACATGAACATTTGAAAGGCCAACTGCTCAAAAACAAGAGTAGAAAAATAAGCTGAAACAGCAGCATGATGTATGGGTTAGCATCTGTGATTCTCCATTATTCACCTTTCCTATGATAGCCAGGAAGTCTGAGGGAGACACCTAGTTAGAAATCCTGGGAACTGGTCATTGTCTAGTCTCTTATTTGGGAACTAGATAGAATGAAAAACTAACAGGAAATTGTTTTTGCTATTCCATTTCATCCATGATTCAAAATAGCTGTTAAAAATGATCTGGGAAGGAAAGGAAGTTGGAAACAAAGAAACAGAAAGGTGTAAAGAAAGAGTGAACAAAACAAACAAAGAATGAGCAAGCAAAAGAAAAGATGAAAGGTAGGAGGAAAGGATATGTATTTATACAGTTACTTTCACATCCTCAGCATATCCATATGTGCTTCACAGCAAATAAATCACTTGCCAAAACGTAATCACTGTTGCAGCAGAAAGTGCAGCCAATTTGCGCTTACAAAATTCCAGATAGAGCAATGAGGTAATGACGAATTGTTGGCCAGGACACCAGGAGAATTTCTTGCTCTTCTTTGAGTAGTGGTATGGGATCTATATGTCCACGCTAAAGGGTACACATGACCTCAGTGTAGTATCGTCTGACTGTACTGCACTTACGTTTCTGCGTGTTCACGTCTCTGGAGTGGGGGCCAAAACCCACAACTTTCTGACTCAGAAGCAAGAGTGCCACTGCTGACCCAAGGTCAACATCTAAAAGGTCATAATTAAGTTTTCTGATGGCAATTATCAGAAACTATGCATAAAAATAACCAAACATGGATGAGCATTGGAGTGCTGCTTTGGGGTGCATTAGAGTGCTTCAGTTGGACCCAGCAGGTCCAGGACCAATATCCTAGCAAGAGTCTTAGTCAGTACTGTGGGGGTGAGTTTAAACTAGATTGGCAGGGGGGTGGGAACCTAAGGGGGGAGGAACAAGGGAGGGAAACAAAGATAGAAATGAAAGACAGAATGGTAGAAAGCAAAACTGGAAGGCAGAGGAAACAAGGGCTAGCAGCAAATAGGGCCATAGTACAAAAAAGATGTGTAAAAGTGTTCAAAAGGCAAGTCCAAAGGCACTGTATCTGAATGCACAGAGCATTCGCAATAAGGTAGATGAATTAACAGCGCAAATAGATGTAAACGGATATGATATGATTGCGATTATAGAGACATGACTGCTGGGTGACCAAGGCTGGGAACTGAATATCCAAGGGTACTCGATATTTAGGACAGACAGGCAAAAAGGAAAAGGAGGTGGCATGGCAGTGTTAGTTAAGGATGAAATCAGTGTGATAATGAGAGAGGATATTACCTCAGAAAATCTAGGTGCAGAATCTGCCTGGGTGGAGCTAAGAAGCAACAAAAGGCGGAAAACATGAGTGGGAATTTTCTATAGGCATTTCAAACAGTAGTGATAAGGTAGGGGACTGCATTAAACTGGAAATTAGAAACGCATGTAACAAAGGGTGCTGCAGTAACCATGGGTGACTTTAATCTACATATAGATTGGACAAACCAAATAAGCAATAATACTGTGGCGAATGACTTCCTGGAGTATGTAGGAGGGGGTTTTCTGGACCAGTACGTCGAGGAACTGTCTTGGGAACATGCAATCCTAGGTTTGGTATTGTGCAATAAGAAGGGTTTAATTAATAACTTTGTTGTGCGGGGTCCTTTAGGGAACAGTGACCATAACATGATAGAATTCTTCATTAGGATGGAAAGTAAAGCAGTCCAATCTGAAACTAGGGTCCTAAATCTTAAAGGAAACTACGAAGGTATGAGGCGTGAGTTGGCTAAGATAGATTGGGGAACTTCATTGAAAGGCAGATAGGCAAAGGCTAATATCAAAGGAACAAATGTATGCATTACAACAGTTATACATTCCTTTCTGGTTCAAAAAGATAACAGGAAAAGCAGTCCAACCATGGTTAACAAAAGAAATTAAGGATATTATTAGATCCAAATGGGAGTCATATAAAGTTCCTAGAAAAAGTAGCAAGCCTGAGGATTGGGAGCAGTTTAGAATTCAACAAAGGAGGGCCAAGAAATTGATTAAGAGGGGAAAAATAGAGTATAAGAGTAAACTTGCAAGGAACATAAAAAGACTATAAAAGGTTCTATAAGTATGTAAAAAGATTAGTGAAGACAAATGTAGGTCCCTTCACAGGCTGAAATGGGAGAATTTATAATAGATAAAAAAAATGGCAGAGCAATTAAACAAATACTTTAGTTCTGCCTTCACAGAGGAAGACACAAATAACTTCCCAGAAACACTAGGGAACCAAGGGTCTAGTGAGAAGGAGGAATTGAAAGAAATTAGTATTAGTGAAACAATAGTGCTAGTGCAATTAATGGTACTGAAAGCCGATAAATCCCCAGGGCCTGATAATCTACATCCCAAAGTCCAAAAGGAGGTGGCCATGGAAATAGTGGATGCTTTGGTTGTCATCTTCTAAAATTCTGTTGATTCTGGAACAGTCCCAGCAGATTGGAGGGTGGCAAATGTCACCCACTATTTAAAAAAGGGAGAAAAAAGAGCGAATTATAGACCAGTTGGCCTAGCCTCAGTCGTAGGGAAAATGCTAGAGTCTATTATAAAGGATATGATAACAGGACACTTTGAAAATATCAACGGGATTAGACAAAACCAACATAGACTTATGAACGGGAAATCATGTTTGACAAACCTACTGGAGTTTTTTGAGGGCATAACTAGCAGAATAGATAAGGGAGAAACAGTGGATGTAGTGTATTTGGATTTTCAGAAAGCTTTTGATAAAGTTCCACCTAAGAGGTTAGTGTGTAAAATTAAAGCACATGGGATTGGGGGTAATATATTGGCATGGATTGAGAACTGGTTAGCAGATAGGAAACAGAGTAGGGATAAATAGGTACTTTTTTGGAGTGGCAGGCATGGCTAGTGGGGTGCCGCAGGAATCAGTGCTTGGGCCCCAGCTATTCACAATATATATCAATGATTTGGATAAGGGAACCAAATCTAATGACACGAAACTTGGTGGGAATGTGAACAATGAGGCTTCAAGGCGATTTAGATAGGTTGAGCGAATGGGCAAACAGATGGCAGATGCAGTGTAAGACCATAAGACACACGAGCAGAAATTAGGCCATTCGGCCCATCGAGTTTGCTCCGCCATTCAATCATGGCTGATAAACCCATTCTCCGGCCTTCTTCCCGTAACCTTTGATCCCCTTACCAATCAACAACCTATCTATCTCAGTCTTAAATACACTCAATGACCTGGCCTCCACAGCCTTCTGTGGCAATGAATTCCATAGATTCACCAGTCTCTGGCTAAAGAAGATTCTCCTCATCTCTGTTCTAAAAGGTCTTCCCTTCACTCTGAGGCTGTGCCCTCGGGTCCTAGTCTCTCCTACTAATGGAAACATCTTCCCCACGTCCACTCTATCCAGGCCTTTCAGTATTCTGTAAGTTTCAATCAGATCCCCCTTCAACCTTCTAAACTCCATCGAGTATAGACCCAGAGTCCTCAAACGTTCCTCATATGTTAAGCCTTTCATTCCTGGGATCGTTCTCGTGAACCTCCTCTGGACCATCTCCAGGGCCAGAACATCCTTCCTGAGATACAGAGCCCAAAATTGCTCACAATATTCTAAATGTGGTCTGACCAGAGCCTTATAAAGCCTCAGCAGCACACCCCTGCTTTTATATTCTAGTCCTCTTGAAATAAATGCCAACATTGCATTTGCCTTCCTAACTACCGACTCAACCTGCAAGTTAACCTTAAGACAATCCTGGACAAGGAGTCCCAAGTCCCTTTGCACTCCAGAATTCTGAATTCTCTCCCCATTTAGAAAATAGTCTATGCCTCTATTCTTCCTACCAAAATGCATGACCTCACACTTCCCCACGTTGTATTCCATCTGCCACTTCTTTGCCCATTCTCCTAACCTGTTCAAATCCTTCTGCAGCCTCCCCGCCTCCTCAATACTACCTGTCCCTCCACCTATCTTTGTAACATCTGCAAACTTAGCCAGGATGCCCTCAGTTCCTTCATCTAGATCATTAATGTATAAAGTGAAAAGTTGTGGTCCCAACACTGACCCCTGCGGAACTCCACTAGTCACCGGCCGCCATCCTGAGAAGGACCCTCTTATCCCCACACTCTGCCTCCTGCCAGACAGCCAATCTTCTATCCATGCTAGTACCTTGCCTCTAACACCATGGGCTCTTATCTTATTGAGCAGCCTCCTGTACTGCACCTTGTCAAAGGCCTTCTGGAAGTCCAAGTAGATAACATCCATTGGCTCTCCTTTGTCTAACCTACTTGTTACCTCCTCAAAGAATTCTAACAGATTTGTCAGGCATGACCTCCCCTTGATGAAACCATGCTGACTTTGCCCGATTTTACTATGCACTTCCAAGTATTCTGAAATCTCATCCTTAATAATGGACTCTAAACTCTTACCAACGACCGAGGTCAGGCTAATCGGCCTGTAATTTCCCGTCTTCTGCCTCACTCCCTTCTTAAACAGGGGGGTTACATTAGCGATTTTCCAGTCCTCTGGGACCCTCCCTGACTCCAGTGATTCCTGAAAGATCACCACTAACTGTGAAGTAATCTACTTTGGTAGGAAAACAGAATAGCAGAGTTTAAATGGTGATAGATTGGGAATGTTGATGTACAAAGGGACCTGGGTGTCCTTGTACATCAATCACTGAAAGCAAACCTGCAGGTGCAGCAAGCAGTTAAGGTGGCAAACGGTATGTTAGTCTTCATTGCGAGAGGACTGGAGTACAGGGGCAAGAATGTCTTACTACAGCTGAACAGGGCCTTGGTGAGATCACACATGGAGTATTGTGCAGTTTTGGTCTCCTTGCCTAAGAAAGGATATACTTGCCATAGAAGGAGTGCAGCAAAGGTTCACCAGATTGATTCCTGGGTTGGCAGGTTTCTTGTATGAGGAAAGATTGGGCCGACTAGGCCTGTATTCACTGGAGTTTAGAACAATGAGAGGAGGTCTCATGGAAACATAAAATTCTGACAGGGATGGACAGACTGGACGCAGGGGTGATATTTCCTCTGGTGGAGGGTCCAGAACGAGGGATCACAGTCTCAGGATACAGGGCAGGCCATTTAGGACTGAGATGAGGAGAAACCTCTTCGCTCAGAGGGTGATGAAGCTATGGAATTCTCTACCACAGAAGGCTGTGGAGGCCAAGTCACTGAATATATTTAAGAAGGAAATTAACAGATTTCTGGACTCTAACGGCATCAAGAGGTATAGGGAGAGTACATGAGTACAGCGTTGAGATAGAGGATCAGCCATGGCGGTGCAGGCTCAAAGGGCCAAATGACCTACTCCTGCTCCTATTTTCTTTGTTTCTAAATAAATCAGCATTACAATATGTTGCAATTTTGCACTAACCAATCATGTCAAAATAACTCTGAACAACTAGCTAGGTCCTTTACAGTTTGCTACCCTCAGATAATTTCTTCTGGCTCTCTAGTAACTGATCTCCACAGGTTCAGAGGTTAGCAGTCTGCAGAAATCCATAAAGTTTATTATGATTGGGAAGCAATTAAAAACACAGTACACATCTGTAATACCAGGGGTCTCTAGTCTGGAATTCCTAAACTCCAGGAGTTTTTATTCTGAAAAAAAGCAGTAATGCACTTGATTTAGCAAGAATATGTAATTTGATCACCTGAATTTATTTTTTAAAATCACTGGATGGTTTGTGAAAAACTAAAAGCAAAATACTGCTGGAAATTTGAAGTAAAAATAGAAAATGCAGGAAACACTGGCCAGGTCAAGCAGCATCTGTACAGAGGGAGGTAAATTTCAATATTTCTGACCAAGGAAACATTCTCCATTCTTTCCTCTGCACAGATATTTTCTGGCCTAAGTGCTACTAGCAATTTTGTCTTAGTGTAAAACTAATGCAATTAGGCACTCAGGCTATCACAATACTACTGACAGCTCAAAAACAGAAATTTCTATCATGGCTGAGAGGAAACTTGACAGAGGTATTCCAGATCCTGAGGGGTATGGACAGGGTAAATAGTGAGAAACTGTTCCCTCTCAAAAGTGCATCAAGAACTAGAGGGCACAGATTTAAAATAATTGGCAAAAGGAGTAAATGTAATGTGAGGAAAACTTTTTTCCACCCAGAGGGTGGTTCGAGTCTGGAACAAACTTCCTGAAAGGGTGGTGGAAGCAGGTTCAATCGAGGTATTCAAAAGAGAATGCGCAAGGTTACGGGGATAAAGCAGGGGGGTGGGGCAAGGTGGAATGCTCTCTCAGAAAGCCAGTGCAGATTCAATGAGCTGAATGGCCTCCTTCTGCACTGTAAACATACTGTGATACACTTGGGTCTTTTCTGCCCCTTCCCAGTCGATACTCAGGCATTTCATTTTAGATTACACTCAAATGAGTCCCAACTCCTTAAGGTCTCAAGAACATCATCAACAACCCTCATATCTGGCTAACTTTCCGATAGCGAGCCTAGAATGAAGAACAGAATACTGTTACCCAAATTTCTTTCTCTACTGGATCTCTCCTGTGACTCAACAGGAACTTTCTTGTGGCTTTGAAAATCAGCAGAGCATCACATTATCAGGTTTTACTTCAGCATTTAACAAATGAATTTACAGAACAAAAGATGAACTAAGTATATAATCAGTAATATAATACACCTTCATAGTAGATAAGTATCAAAAGAAAAGTAATAAAGCAAATACAAACTCTCGGCAAGGCAATTATTTTGTAATTAACCTTTAAACATACATTAATTCTTTTCTTATATCGCTAACTGCATGAGTAAACTCGCTTGATCTTCCTCTCTCATTCTGAAGATTTCAAATCAACTCAATGAATTGAACAATTCTTGGTCCATATTAATTTCTGAACTTATGTGTTTGGCCTCTTAACTGATGTTCATACTTAGCTGAATTACAGTGAGAAAATGTAAAAATAAAAATATTTTCTTTGTAAAACTGTGATGAAAAGATTGAAAAGTTAGTTTCATGATCATTTTGTGCAATATATTTTACATAAGAAATATTTCCTAACTGACATCACAACGTAAGAATCATCAACAGGCACAGAGCGGACTTCAATGGGGCAAGGACGGATCTGGGCCAGATTGACTGGAACCAAAAGTTGGCGAGAAAGAAGTAGCTGAACAATGGGCAACCCTCAAAGAGGAGATGGTTTGGGCACAGTCAAGGTATGTTCCCTCAAAAGGGAAGGGCAGGACAAAAAAATCCAGAGCTCCCTGGATGACAAAGGAGGTAGAAATTAAGTTAAGAAGAAAATGTATGCGAACGACAGATGTGAGGCAGCAAATACAGTTGAGAACTAAGCTGAATACAGAAGGTTCAGAAGGGTTGTGAAAAAGCAAATACAAGAGGCAAAGGACGATTATGAAAGAAAACTGGCAGCTGACATAAAACGAAATCCCAAAATATTCTATAAGCACATCAATAATAAATGGGTGGTTAAAAGGAGGAGTAGGGCCGATTAGAGACCAAAAAAGGGATTTATACATTGAGGCAAGAGGCATGACTGAGGTGTTAAATGAATACTTTGCATCTGTTTTTACCTACGAGGTAGATGCTGCCCAGGCCATGGTGACAGAGGAGGAAACTCAGTCACTAGAAGGGTTTAAAATTGATAACGAAGAGATATTGGATAAGCTGTCGGTACTTAAAGTTGATAAGGCACTGGGACCGGATGAGGTGCATCCAAGAATATTGAAGGAAGTGAGAGTGGAAATTGCAGAGGCACTGGCAATAATCTTTCAATGTTCCCTGGATTCGGGGGAGGTGCCGGAGGACTGGAGAATTGCAAACATTACGCCCTTGTTCAAAAAATATTGTAAAGATCTGCCCTGCAATTACAGGCCAGTCAGTTTAACTAGGGTGGTGGGGAAACTTCAAGAATCAATTATTCGGGATAGAATTAATAGTCACATGGAAAAACGCGGATTGATTCAGAAGAGTCAGCATGGATTTGTGAATGTAAATTGTGTCGAACTTACTTGGAGTTCTTTGAAAAGGTAACAGAGATGGTTGATGAGGGAAAGGCCGTTGATGTGGTGTATATGGACTTCCAAAAGGCGTTCGATACAGTGCCACACAACAGACTTGTGAGAAAAGTTATAGGTCATGTAATAAAAGGGACAGTGGCAACGTGGATACAAAATTGGCTGAGGGATAGGAAACAGGGAGTAATGGTTAATGCTTATTAGTCGGGCTGGAAGAAGGTTTGTAGTAGAACTCCCCAGGGGTCGGGATTCAGACCTTTGCTTTTCCTGATATGTATAAATGATCTAGATCTTGGTGTGCAGGGGACAATTTCAAAGTTTGCGGACGACACAAATCTTGGGACAATTATAAACTGTGTGGAGGACAGTATAGAACTTTGAAAGGACACTAACACAATGGTGTAGTGGGCAGATAGATGGCAGATGAAGCTCAATGCAGAGAAGTGCGAGGTGTTACACTTTGGTACAAAGAACACGGAGAGACAGTACAAAATAAAGGATACTATTCTAAACGGTGTGCAGGAGAAGCGAGGCCTGGGTATATATGTACATAAGTCATTAAAGGTGGCAGGACAGGTAGAGAGAGCTGTTTCTAATGCATACAGTATTCTAGGCTTCATTAATAGGGGCAGAGAGTATAAGAGGAGGCAGGTTTTGATGAACTTATTTAAGACAGTGGTTAGAACTCAGTTGGAGTATTGTCATGAAGCTATTAATGTATATAATATTTTGGAAAACATTTTTCTTTTAAAATAGAGGTTTAGTTTGCAGGTCTGTCTTAATTGGATTAAAGCCAGCTCCTCATCTGGGTGCTTTGATATGTACTAGTTTTGATATGTAAGAGAGATAGCGTGTATTTGCATTTTTTGAATAGAGCATTCAAGAAGTGGGGTGAAAACTTGATGCCTATCTAGCAGATACCAAGCCATATGTTTATATTACTAACAAAATTGGTACTACAAAAGGCGTTTCATTGTTAAAAGGTGGAGTTCAAAGAGGCTGGTGAAACAATGAGAATTTGAATTCAATCAGTGGTAGGGGGTATAACTTCAGTAGTTTTTCCGTGTGCAGGCAGAGGCAATGTAAGATCAAAAGGCAGCTGTAAGCCTCCAGCTTGTGCAACTGGCTCCACAGTGAAACGAACCTCATTTTGCATTCGTATGGTAAAAATGCTTTGCCTGGTGTTTGGTTAAGTCTATGGGTTGCTGTTGCCTTAATGGAGGTTAGTTTGGGAATTTGTTAACAGTTATGATGGTTCCAGGGATGAGGCACTACTGTTATGAGGAAAGATGGGAGAAGTTGGGACAGTTTTCCTTGGAGAGGAAAAGGCTAAGAGGAGACTTGATAGAAGTTATCAAAATCATGAGGGGTCTGGACAGAGTAGATAGGGAGAAACTGTTCCCACTCGTAAACGGATCAAGAACCAGGGGGCACAGTTTTGAAGTGTTTTCAAAAGACGCAAATGCAAGATAAGAAAAAACTTTTTCACACAGTGAGTAGTTAGGGTTTAGAATGCACTGCCTGGAAGTGTGGTGGAAGCAGGTTCAATTGAAGCATTCAAGAAGACATTGTTTCTATTTAAATAATTATCCAATGTGCAGGATTATAGGGAAAACGCAGCAGATTGGCACCAAGTTAAAATGCCCAGAGAAGCGATGCAGACATGATGGGCCGTTTGGCCTCCTTCTGCACTGTAACAATTCTGTGATGTGCATTTGGATTGTAAATACTAAAATGGAAATGTTGTGCGTTGGTCTCCCATTAACTGCATTCAGGGTTTAAGTATCTGTTTTGATTATACTCAGCAAATAATCTTCTCTAATACCCTGAATTTTAGATGGGTTGCCTCATGGTAAAGAACCTCTCTTTCTGTAGCCAAATGGATCATTCCCATGCTGCACCCGCTCAAATTGCTCATCCTAGCTGCAAGATGGAATGGAGGCAAGAAAATAGTAAAAATGGAGACAAAAACAACTCCCATTTTAATAAGCAAAATGTGTCATTAAAATAAGATTGGTTTTGTAAGCTATCCTAGCCTAACTCTCAGTAACTTGAACATTCAGTGAGTTAGAGTATTTGGTACTTACTCAGATTTCTTTTCATACGTCATTGCAGTTTCCTCAATGTCTTTCTCCAGTTCCACCATTATTTCTTCCTTGCTGGTAATAGTTTGTTGAGTTTGGATCAAGTCTTCAGTTGTTGTTTTTAGCCTATTATTGGAGACCGTACCAACACCAAATTAGTTTCTACCCAAATATTTGAACTCCCCCCCAATTATTTTCTTCGAAGAACGCAAATTCTTTCAGGGTTTCCTCAGAGTTTCTACAGTTATTTAACACAGGAACTGATAAAACAAAGGAGTATTAAGAATTACCAACAAATACTGGAGCAGGCTTATTAAAAGTTTGTTTAGAGACACTTATCATAGCTGAAGGAAGCTCACTAAACAAAACGCAAGATCCTCGGTTTGAATTTTTTACCTCTGCTGGGCTACCTCATGTAAGCCCCATGACTGTATTTAAGCAGTGGTAAAATTGGCTTCAGCACCCTTGGGTTATGAGGAAAAAGTCAGTGAAGGTTTCTACTCCTATGTAATCTTAGAAGAACACCCCCTGAAATGCGTGTGCTTATAAATAAGGATACGATTAGTCTGGAAAGCGATTTCTTCCCCACCCATTTCCCCATATTTGAGTTACATGCTGTTATGAAGGCAAAGTTTGCAAGATTGCTAAGTTTTAAACTGTCTTTGTAATTTAAAGTAAAACAGAATACTCGAGAAAGTGAGTTGTATAACTCTGCCTGGCAACAGGCCTGGTGGCTTGGCTACCGTGGGGACAGCTTGGGACTTGCTGAGCAAGGTGCAAAGTTCACACACCTGAAACAAAGGGCAAGAGCAGCTGGGCAGGCTTTCTGTCTCTGAAATTTCGAACAGAAAAAGCGCATGAGAGATGGCGCGCGAGAGAGTGAAGTCTCAAAGAGAGACAAGAGACTATAGTTAGTTTGTGGTCAGAGAGGAAAGTGTGTCCCTTCGGTGGGGTACCAGGCACAGTGTGGAAGGAAACAAAGTCTCTGGTTAAAGAGATGCATCCTGTGGCAACCTAAGGAATCTGGAAGATTCGTCCTGGTATGGCAGGGGAATGAATAGGCTTTACTGCTGGTATTTAGTTTGGGACTTCTTTGGAAAATGAGAGAAGTGCCTTTTGTCAGTCATTCAACGTTATAATTTGGCAAAATGAGAAGTGAACCCATTGTAAGCTGGGAGTGATGTTGGATTGGCTCAGGTAAAAAATGCAATTCTGCAGAAAGTGGGAGTAAAGCGTAACAGTGGCTTCATGTTTCCAGGCATGTTAAAAGTGAACGGGCTGATATCTCTTCTTTAGTTCAGTGTATTAGTTGTCTTCTAAATCGTGTTTAGTTATTGTTTTTAGTTTGTTTGTTATCGTAAAAGTCTTAAAACTTGAAATGTTGCCATGTGATCTTTTCAGTCAGTCACAGGGAGTTCATTTTTTAAAAAGGTTATTTGTCCGTCCAGAAATCATAACAATACCAACATTCGCCAACGAGAATAATTTGTGAATAATGAGCATTGGGGTAAGGGCAGAAAATTGGCATGGTAAAACGCTTTGGAAATTGTTCTTTCTCCCATGAAGAGAAAACATTCACTTTGTAATTCTTAATTTATACTATTTTTCATACAAAGTTACAGGGGAGGCAGTGGCATAGTGGTATTGTCACTAGACTAGTATTCCAGAGACCCAGGGTAGTGCTCTGGGGACCCAGGTTCGTGGCAGATGGTGAAATTTGAATTCCATAAAAGTCTGATGATGATGACCATGAAACCATTGCTGGTTGTCATAAAAAAAACCCAACTGGTTCACTGGCAAATCTGCCATCCTTACCTGGTCTGGCCTACATGTGACTCCAGACCGACAGCAATGTGGTTGACTCTTAAATGCCCACTGAATGAGGTCAATTAAGGATGGATGATAAATGCTAGCCTAGCCAGCGATGTGCACATCCCATAAACGAATAATAAAAAAAAACTTAATTGATACTAGATAAGATCTGGTGAGCTGTGCATAAGACTCAGTATGTTTCTTTTCAGTTCTAAATGTCAACCAGAAGGCATCAGACTTGAAAGTTTCAAAACTATTTTAGATACTGCTCTGTACTCAGTGGAAATATAAACAGACTAAATTATGATTTGATATTTAGTTGTTTTTCTTCCCTGCATGTTCACTGAAACTAAGCATCGAGTGCTACCCAAACTCTGTTACTGTTAAATACCAATTGCCCAAAATATTTACTTTCTGAAATGTTGAGAAATTGCACAGCATTGACATGAGAGATAGATCTCAAACTTACGTTGTCTGTAAACTCTCTGCTGTTAAACTGTTCCACAAAATCTCATTGACTTGAAGGTTTTCCATGTCCTCCAATAATAAAACATCAAACTCAATACTTGCCTCTTTAATTGGCTGTGACCTGCAAAAAAACGAAGCCATATGCTCAGAATAAAATCTAAGCATCCGCAAAGTTACACTTCGTTGTAGTTTTTTGGAGCTTGTACTTAACGAAAGAATATTACAACCATCAAGGAATCTAATGACAAAATATAATTCCCCAATAGTTAACAGAATTTATTAATATACACCAAAGCAAAACCAAAACTCTGTTTCTAAACATTCTTTAGCGGCAACATATCAGACAACTCTGATGAAGAGTCATACGGACTCAAAACGTTAACTCTGTCTTCCTCTACACAAATGCTGTCAGACCTGCTGAGTTTTTCCAGCTTTTTTTGTATCAGACAACTCTTTTCCATTAACGTGAATGATTGTCTTAATTTTTTCATGGTGTTTAATTATTTCACCTCTGGATCAGAAGGCTGTGAATTCAAACCCCAACTCCTTTGGTTAATCTAGGCTGACATTCAATTGCTGGACTGAAGGAATGCTGGAATGGCACAAGTGTCAACTTTTAGATGAGACACTGAAGTGTCGTCTTTCAGATTTGCCTGTTCAGATTGACATCCATATTCACTATTCAAAGAAAAGTGGAAAAGTTCTATTCATATCCTGAATAACATGTAATTCTCAATCACAATCATCAAAACAGATTATCTGATCATTTAATCATTATTTCAGGGCTTTGCTGTGTGCATATTGGTTTTCACATTTTCCAACAGAAGTGATTACACTTCAAAAATAATTCATTGGCTGCAAAGCACCTTGCCTGCCCTGAAGACATGAATATAGAAATGCTGTATAAATAAAAGTCCTCGTGTTCTTATGTTCACTATTAGATTGCACAAGGAGTACATTACCTATGATTTTCAATGAAGTGATTGTACTCTGAACTGGGATTGATTTGCTCAATAGAATTCAGGACATCTTCGTGGATATTTACTATCTCTTCAGTCACAAGGCTAGTTATTTTCACGTATTCTTCCAGAATTCCCTTTCTACAGAGGAAAGCAAAAAACAAAAGCAAGCTGAAATTACTACTAGGAACATTCTTGATTATTGCTTCATAAATGTTCAATTTTACCATTACCGATTGACTTGAAGAAAATTGCACTGACATCTTGCTCGAAGTGATTTTCCTCCACACCCTCATATTCCAAGGCCTAGTACTGTATCACAAGGTAGGTGACTAGTATTAGAGATTCACGGGACTCCAGCATAATTAAATGGATGAACAGCTTGGTTTTAAATATAAAAACGAGGAAGAGGTTTGTGTAAGCAAGTGGAAGTAGGCAAGGCAGAGGGTTCTCTGGATCTCCTAACAGCACTTTGGGTGTACCTACACTACATGGACTGCAGTGGTTCAAGAAGGCAGCTCACCACCACCTTCTCAAGGGCAACTAGGAATGGGCAATAATGCTGGCTCAGCCAGTGAAGCCCACATCCCATGAATGAATTAAAAAAAACACTTAGAATACAAGAATTTATTGTTTTGAATGGTGCAGTAATGACACTGAAGAAGCAGGAACATAGCAATGTCAGAGGATCAGAGGTGTATCCAGAAATACATGGCTGGAGAAGATTGCTAAGGTAGGGTGCAGATAGAATATAACACAACTTGAAATTGAAGATGAGCATACTGAAATCACTTGGTTATGACAAAGGAGCCAATACAGCGTGGAAAGACAAAGGTGACACAAGCCCAAACATGCATATAATCAGAGGATGTCAACTCTGAATAATTTATAATTTATGGAGGGGAGCCATGAGGGCAGCTAAACTATTATTGGGGAAATGAAACCTTAAGGTAAAGTTGCCCAATATTGTTGGAGTAGCTAATTCAGTTGATCCTGCCACATGAGTCTGTATCAGTACCTTACTGGCCAATGCTACAATTGAAGGAGGTATTCTATCAACCATATTAAAACATTTGTTGAATCTGGCACTTAAAGCACTGGAATTGCCACTCAGAGAAATCATTGGGAAAAATATGCTATTCCAATTCAGTTAATGGATTACTGACTTTTTGTTAAGGTGTCAGGGGTTAGTGCCACTTATCCCTGTTATATATTAACCAGAATTGTAACTGAAGGAACTGTATTGGTTAGTGCAAAGGTAATGATGAAACTTCCTGAATACTAAACACTTATAACTTTGGGAAGTACTGAATTGGTTGGAGAAGCTGGAGGTTGAAACATATGAATAATCTGACTGAATTGAGCACAATGTAATTCCTACATTGCAAAATCAGTTGTGAATGTGAAATGAGGAAGTGAGAATGAATCAGACTATCTCACCAAAGTGATAGTCCAGAGGCATTAGTTTCTGAAACTAATTGCTGCAAAAACAAGCAGCAACTAGGGCATGGAAGAGAAAAAATTCCTTTCACTTTCTCATTGCCTTTGACGAAGAAAAAATATTTTAAACTATGTTACAAAAAGATCTATGAAAATCCAGAGGTTCCCAAACCATGGATCGCAATCCCCAATGGGGCTGCAGTGGTTACACTTAGGGTCGCAACCTCCCCCCCACCCCACAGAGCATCAATGATGACTGTGGGAAAGAGACTGCCCAGTCTAGAGGCAGTGAAGCAGAGCACTGGGGTCACTGAATCAGTTGCGCCATACAGCACAGGGCAGACAGTGAGACCAATGTGCTCTTTAACATCAGAGACAACTTTTAGTGGCGAGTGCCATGCAGGACTGGGATGTCTGCGTGCCAACTTGGTGCAGGCAGAGGCTGCTAAGTTTAAATCAGTCACTGACTGAATGTGGGAAAAACCAGGAGATCACGCAGCTGAACCAAGATGATGAGTGGTGGCTTCAAACTTTCATATGTTCCTACTCCGTGTCTGCCTGATGTGCAGGCTCCTTACCATAGGCGAGAGACTTTTCTTAACATGCACTGGCAAGCAGATAAAAAGTAGGGAGGGACAGCGAGGAGGGGGGGTCGAGAGAGGGCGCGCGGGGGAGGATTGAGAGAGAGAAAGAGAGAGCGTGGGGGGGGGTCAAGACAGAGAAAGAGAGAGCACGAGGGGTGTCGAGAGAGAGAGAGAGCGTGCGAGGGGGGTCGAGAGAAAGCGCGCGCGAGGGGGGTCGAGAGAGCGCTCGAGGGGGGTCGAGAGAGAGCGCGAGGGGGGTCGAGAGAGAGCGCGAGGGGGGGTCGAGAGAGAAAGCGCGAGGGGGGTCGAGAGAGAAAGCGCGAGGGGGGTCGAGAGAGAAAGCGCGAGGGGGGTCGAGAGAGAAAGCGCGAGGGGGGTCGAGAGAGAAAGCGCGAGGGGGGTCGAGAGAGAAAGCGCGAGGGGGGTCGAGAGAGAAAGCGCGAGGGGGGTCGAGAGAGAAAGCGCGAGGGGGGTCGAGAGAGAAAGCGCGAGGGGGGTCGAGAGAGAAAGCGCGAGGGGGGTCGAGAGAGAAAGCGCGAGGGGGGTCGAGAGAGAAAGCGCGAGGGGGGTCGAGAGAGAAAGCGCGAGGGGGGTCGAGAGAGAAAGCGCGAGGGGGGTCGAGAGAGAAAGCGCGAGGGGGGTCGAGAGAGAAAGCGCGAGGGGGGTCGAGAGAGAAAGCGCGAGGGGGGTCGAGAGAGAAAGCGCGAGGGGGGTCGAGAGAGAAAGCGCGAGGGGGGTCGAGAGAGAAAGCGCGAGGGGGGTCGAGAGAGAAAGCGCGAGGGGGGTCGAGAAAGCGCGAGGGGGGTCGAGAGAGAGACCGCGCGAGGTGAGTTGAGAGAGAGAGAAAGAGAGAGCGAAGGGTGTATAGAGAGAGAGAGCGCGCGAGGGGGGTCGAGAGAGAGAGAGCGCGCGAGGGGGGTCGAGAGAGAGAGAGCGCGCGAGGGGGGTCGAGAGAGAGAGAGCGCGCGAGGTGGGTCGAGAGAGAGAGCGCGCGCGAGGTGGGTCGAGAGAGAGAGAGCGCGCGAGGGGGGTCGAGAGAAAGCGCGCGCGAAGGGGGTCGAGAGAGAGAGCGCTCGAGGGGGATCGAGAGAGAAAGCGCTCGAGGGGGGTCGAGAGAGAGAGAGCGCGAGGGGTGTCGAGAGAGAGCGAGTGCGCGAGGGGTGTCGAGAGCGGGCGCGAGGGGTGTATAGAGAGAGAGAGCGCGCGAGGGGGGTCGAGAGAGAGAGCGCGCGAGGGGGGTCGAGAGAGAGAGCGCGCGAGGGGGGTCGAGAGAGAGAGCGCGCGAGGGGGGTCGAGAGAGAGAGAGCGCGCGAGGGGGGTCGAGAGAGAGAGAGCGCGCGAGGTGGGTCGAGAGAGAGAGAGCGCGCGAGGTGGGTCGAGAGAGAGAGAGCGCGCGAGGTGGGTCGAGAGAGAGAGAGCGCGCGAGGTGGGTCGAGAGAGAGAGAGCGCGCGAGGTGGGTCGAGAGAGAGAGCGCGCGAGGTGGGTCGAGAGAGAGAGCGCGCGAGGTGGGTCGAGAGAGAGAGTGCGAGGGGTGTCGAGAGAGAGAGTGCGAGGGGTGTCGAGAGAGAGAGAGAGCGTGAGGGGTGTCCAGAGAGAGAGAGAGCGTGAGGGGTGTCGAGAGAGAGAGAGCACGCGAGGCGGGTCGAGAGAGAAAGAGAGAGCGCGCGAGGGGGGTCGAGAGAGTGTGCGCGAGGTGGGTCGAGAGAGAGAGAGAAAGAGTGCGCGAGGTGGGTCGAGAGAGAGAGAGAAAGAAAGAGCGCGCGAGGTGGGTCGAGAGAGAGAGCGCACGAGGAGGGTCGAGAGAGAGAGCGCGCGAGGGGGGGAGAGCGAGGGGGGGAGAACGAGGGGGGGAGAACGAGGGGGGGAGAACGAGGGGGGGAGAACGAGGGGGGGAGAGCGAGGGGGGGAGAGCGAGGGGGGGAGAGCGAGGGGGGGAGAGCGAGGGGGGGAGAGCGAAGGGGGGGAGAGCGAGGGGGGGAGAGCGAGGGGGGGAGAGCGAGGGGGGGAGAGCGAGGGGGGGAGAGCGAGGGGAGGAGAGCGAGGGGGGAGAGAGAGGGGGACGAGAGGGGAGGCGAGAGAGGGGGGGAGAGAGGGGGTTGCAGGGGAAGGGGTTGAGCAAGAAAGAGCGAGTGAGTGCGAACGAGCAAGCGAGATGGTGTGTGCACGCATACATGGTGGCAGGAGCAGTGTCATTAAAAGCTATGTGTGGGGGTGGAGCGAAGAGAGGTTCACTGAGTTTTCTGTCTCCAGAGAATATGGAGAACTTGGCTGAAACCTACATGAGTACATAAAACAACATCTATATCAGGTATTTTAAAACACAGATTATTGTATTTGATGGCGCATTATTATATGTTGATCTATTATACACTAACTTTGATAATTATATACTGATTGCTATAATGCTGCTCTATTGCTGTTTTGCTTTGCTGACGTCTGGGGCCACATTAATTTTTGAGAGTTAAAATGGAAAATAGCTTGGGAGGCACTGCCCATAGTTTGATTTTACATCATAAAATAACATATGTGATAATTCTGCATTCATATTTAGTTGCTGCTGGTAGCATCACACTTGTAATTGGTAAATGCTCAGCAACACTTGACACTCTGGTAATACAAAGTTGACGTTTCGAGTCCTCATGACCCTTCAACAGAACTAAGTAGAAATAGGAAAGGGGTGAAATATAAGCCCTTTCCTATTTCTACTTAGTTCTGTTGAAGGGTCATGAGGACTCGAAACGTCAACTTTGTTCTTCTCCGCCGATGCTGCCAGACCTGCTGAGTTTTTCCAGGTATTTCTGTTTTTGTTTTGGATTTCCAGCATCCACAGTTCTTTGTTTTTAACTCTGGTAATACTGCTGTTTTTCTCAGGTGAGACTACTAGGCTCCAATTATGCATGCTTGAAGAAGTACATATTCATTGCAAGTTAATGCACTTGCAAGTATGAAGCAAATTCATTTACTTGGTGCTCACCAAAGGCCAAGATAACAATATCAGAAAAGGGAAGATGTTCAACTTTGTGCTCCCAGAGTCAGTCTCAGTTGTTTGCAGATCAGAAATAGCATAGAAACAACAGTAAAGCTGCCTCTGCATGAAAAACTTTCACTTGTCAATTACCAAACATACAGGAGCTCTTCCAGCACTTTCATTACTTATGATATAATATTGTTAATGCACAAACAAGTTTGTTTTTTTCAATTCGAAGGAAAAACAGTTTCATGATGTAATTTTCTCTAAAGATTTAAGATAAACTATATTGCACAACTAAATTCAGAAAATAGAACAGCTAACAAGACTTGGCTTGACTCTGTGAAGAAACATCTGTTCCAGGCTCCATGCTGACAGCAAAGACAGGGCCTCAGGGATAAAGATCAATGCAATATAATGTCTCCTCACCTTGTTCTTAACCCACCTTCCACCCCTCCAAACGGTCTTCCTCCTCTCCTTTTCCTTCCCATCTTCGCTCTCTGTCTCTCTCCCCTCCTCCAGCTGAGCTCAGTTATCCCAACCCACCCGCCCCCATCCTTTAACCTTGCTTGTCTTGGAAACTGAAAATACTGTCAACTTCCCATGTTCAACACCAAGGGAGATGGACTCGGTTGTAAAATGAAATAGCTTTCAAAAGGGAATTGGACATTGGTGAAAGAGAAAAAAAATGCAAATCTATGGGTTTAAAATACAAGCCATTTAAAACTGTTAAGGTGGCATCCCTTCTTATAGGCAGGTAACTCGAAACCTGAATGGGTCTTATTAATCTAATTTTGTGAAGGAACTCGGTCTTTGCTTAGTGATGACACTCTCACCTCTTGCAAAAGAAGGTTCTGGGTTCAAGTCCCACTGAGAGAGTACTGCACTATGCTGTCTTTTGGATGAACCATTAAACAGACACCGCACCTGCCCTCAGGTGGACAAAAATCATTCCATAGCACTATTCAAAGAGCAAGGGAGGGCTCCCCAGTACCGTGGCCAATATTTATCCCTCAACTAACATCACTAAGACAGATGATCCAGTCATTTTCCCTTTGCTGTTTATGAGACCTTCCCACGTGTAAATTCCAGCAGTACAACAGCAACCATATTTCAAAACTATTTGGTTAGGTATAAAGCACTTTGGGATATCCAGAGGTCAGAAAGGTGCTATATAAATGCAAATCTTTTTTTTTCCCACAGATGACACTTGATTAAAGCTGTGATTTGTAACAATTTTCCTCAAAACTGAGCAGTTGGGAATGTGGGAAAATCAAATACTCTCTAAATACATTTAACTTCGAAGCTGTAAAAAAGCTAAAAGCTTTTACAAAGCCATTCCAATAGCTATAAAAGGTAATTTTCCCTGGTGTAGGATTCCAACAGTACTAGATATTGTTTTACAGCATTTCTTTTGAGAACTCAATTTTCCTATGGTCTTCCAATAAAAACTGAAGTAAATTCAGCATTTTTTCTTAATTGAAAATTTTCCAGAAAATAAATATTGAAGTCCAAATTAAATACATGTGCAGAAAATAGCAATGATAAGCAATTTGTGTCAACAGTCACTGGACATCTAAATCTTGAGGCAGGATGCTTTTGAGTATAAAGTTTTCCCTGGCTACAGAAAATACAACTCCTCCCCCAGACAGAAACAAAAATTGTCTAGTCCCTATAGGTAAAATACACAAATTTTAGTCAAAACCATCATTTAATCCAGCAGTTGAATGCTGACTGTTGCAGATCCAAACTAAGGGCATAACCATGATGCCCACGCACTGGAGAAAATCAAGCGTCAGTATCATGAATCCTTCAAATAAACTGGAAAAACCTATTCAACCAGCATACTTCAAGCATGCACGCACAAACAAACAGGCTCAAAGGATGAATTGTTTGATATATTCAACCAAACATTTATATCAAATAAAGGAAATGAAAACCAATTCCCAGGTCATGTCATATATCTACTACATAATGCTGTTAATTCTCCAACATCAACAGAAGGCGAAGTGTTTATATTTGATGATAGAGATACACAGAATAATAAACGCAAAACAACAGTTAATTCTGATAGATCTCTGTTTTGAAACATGTGAACTACTTCTAAACTGGTTACATAGGGAAACTAAACACAATGGTACAGATCTTCTGGTCAGTGACAATGCTGCGTGCATTGATACTGCCTATGAAGATTTCTGCGATCTGACCGTTTTGCAATTTTTCAGCTAGGACTTCCAATCCCAGCTACAGCAGTGATGGTCAGCACAGACATCACTGGGGAAGACCAACGAGCACAAGAAAAGATAGACAAGGAGAGTACACACACCCTTTTCAGAACAACAGCTACCATATTCAGGTGCAATTTGAAAGGTCAAAGTCTTTTAGTGAGTTAGTGAGTGTGTAAATGCGTAAGGTGAGTGGTCGGGTCAGGTCAGGGGGCTTGATTGGACGGTGTGGGCAGGGAGAGTCAGTTGTAGTGCTCAGTTCAGTTATGCTGACTATTCACAGAGTTAGATCATGTATCAACCAGCGAAAAACATTTCCAGGGTAAGTAGGTTAAGTCCTGCACATCTGACCCAAGCCTGACACTGAGCTGAGTGTCAGAAACTTTCACAGAGGGCTCCTGGCAGCACAAATCAGCCCATCGGAAGTTTAAACTTCACGGGCAATTTCCATGCATGTGTATGCATCAGGGCTTTCACAGGGTCCTGACGCACATCTCCCAACTTACATCCAATGATCCAGTTACCAGGAGATTTTGTCCAATGGATATTATAAATGATGGAAGCAGAAAAAAGGTCAAAATGTGAAGTCTGCACAAAAAGGTTCTTGGATAATCTAATCCAAATAATCAAATAAACGTTAAAAGGATATTCCCAATAATACAGATGCATGTATTTTGGGAGATTCAAAATATATTTGTAAACCAGATTTGGTTTTCAGCCTTGTTGGAGGTTAACCGTTTACTCTGAATTTGTTGTTGTTCTGACGGCATAGGATGGGAAGCAATACCTGAAACAAACAAATATCCTGGACAATGTCCATTGTTACAGCACAGCCGATGATAAATGCTTATTTGTTCAAATCACATAGGGAAACTTGAAACAACTGCCACAATTTGTTTTGCAATTTGTAAAATTTTGAAATACACGCCCTGAATTAAGTAGTAATAAGACTACCAAGTCTTATAGGTTTTTACCAAAACTAGATTAAACATTAATAGAAGAAATGACTTTAAATACATATGTACATCTACAAATTATTACTATGACAGATTGATTAGGGGATTTAGAAACTAACTCCAAGTTACACTTTCATTAAGGCAACAGTATGACACACAGATTTGAAAAGACCCAGGCAAAGAAACAAGATACCCTGAACAAGTCGACTTCCAAGTGAGTTTTCTTAACTTCAGTCCTTTGAAGACAGCAGCTTGAGGCATAGATGCTAAAGGCTTTTCACACACTTTTAAGATCTTTAAAATGCCTTCCCTACACACAGCCCTTGCTCCCTATTTATACATAGCTTTCTTTGAAAGCAAATACCCATTGTTTTACTATGTCTTAGACTTTATCTCCCTGATAATAAAACCCTCCCATAGCACTAAGTTTTACCAGTAAGCTTTGGGAAAAATAAACACACCATTTCTAAAATTCACCTGGCTAGGTGACACATTTCATCCCTCCTTGGAACACAATCTAGTCTGGTTTATTTCAAAATGCAAATATTTCCTTAACACTCATGTTCTAAACTTCCCCCATGTTTATGTAACTAATAGTTAAAACCTAACCTCTCTTCTTAGATGAAAGCACCCAGACTAGCTGCCTCTAATTCAAGTAAATCTCTCACACACACACATATAGAAACATACCACTATTACTCTATTTTACAATAAATTCTAATAACATTATGGGAATTATTATATCTTCTTGACACCAGAAACGTGTTAAGGGGCAAGTGATATTCACGCCACACAAGTGCCAGGTGTCAAGAAACTACAATATTTTTAATATTATTGTATGCTTATGGGTGTGAGTGTGGATGGTTCTGTTCGCGTGGCTGTCACAAAAGTGTAAGAATTCTCACATTATTATGGTGATTTATTGTGAAAGTAGATTAATAGTGGAGCGTGTGTGTGTGTGGAATGTAATGTAATCTATTTTCAAATTGTGCAGATCTCCATCTAGGGGTTTTAGGAGTTATTAGAGTGGTACCTTGTAGACCTATGTACATGCTTGAAATATTTTCTTTTGCTAATATTTAATTTAGTTTTCTAAAAAAATCTCTGAAGTCTGGGTGGACTTATTACTACTGAATTCAGGGCACGTATCTCAAAATAAATACAAAATGCAAAACCGTTGTGACCACTTAATCAAGTTTCCCTCGTGGATTTGATCTCCACCTGGCACACATCATCTGCCATGTCATAACAAATTGGGGGCTCTGCAGGATATTTGAAATTCCTTGATTGGATTGGAGTTGGTGAATCTGAAAGTTATGGGTACGAGAAGCATTTTGCATTCAGGAGTTGGTCTGAGGAATTTTTAAAGCGGTGAGACGGCAAAAATGGTTGTATCCATGGCTAAAATATGTTTGGAAGTAGAAGACATAACTCATTGGGTTACAAAAAGTATCTAAGGGTAAGTTAACAGATTTGGAGGATAAGTTGCAGTTGAGGTTACCTATAGGGGCAAAGAAAGCAGACATAGCTGAAATGAAACCACAGCATTTAAAGTTGGAAGTGATACCTCACGTTGGTGAGTCACAGCTGGAGGTAGTGAGACTTCAGTTAAAAATGAAGCAGCTTGAATTTGAACAAGCAAAGGAACTGAAAAAACTTGAATTGGGGGCAAAAGAAAAAAAGAGGTTATTTCAAAATAAAATGGAAACATGAAAACTTTTCACCCTGGAGATCAAGTTAACAATGGAGGGGGGAGAGAAGGAAAGGGACAGAGAGTACTGACTTAAAAAGCTGGACTTTAAAAAAGATACATCAGATACAGTGGAAAGTACTAATGATGAAAAAAAAACCTTTCACCAAAAACCCAGTGGGGAGATGTTTAAATTTGTGCAAGCTCTTCCGAAGTTTGAAGAGATGTGATGGTGTTTTTACTTCATTTGAGAAGATAGCTAAACAAATGAAATGGCCACAAGAAAACTGGACATTGTTGTTACAATCTAGGTTGGTGGGTACATCACATGATGTTTTTGCTTCACCGTCATAAGAAATGTCAGTGGATTATGATGTGGCAAAAAAAATGGCTATTTTGTGTGTATGAGTTGGTTCCTGAGGCATACAGGCAGAAATTTAGGAATATGAGAAAACAGCCTGGGCAAACTTCTATTGAGTTTGAGAAGGTAAAACAAAGTAATTCTGACCAGTGGATATGGGCATTAAAGATAGAGACAACATATGCAGCTCTTTGAGAAGTAATTCTTTTGGAAGAATTTAAAGATTCAATTCCTTCGGTGGTAAGAACTCGTGGAGGAGCAGAGAGTTAAAACGGTAAGACAAGCAGGAGAGATAGCTGATGAGCTAGTTTATAGATCTAAACCTTTTTTTCGTCACCCTTTTCAATCAGAGAAGGATAGAAAGTGGGAGGGTGAAAGGAAGATGGGTTGTCAGGGAAGAGGAGTGGGTAAAAATTCCCAGGAAGCGTTTTTCAGGCAAAAAAGTAAGGTGCTGAGAGTAGAAGTGACACTCGAAAATTGAGGCGTTTTCATTGTAATTAAAGTTGGGCACATAAAAAGTGTTGGAAATTACAGGGAATAACTGTTGGAATTATTGGATGCAGAAAAGTTCTGGAAGTAAAAGTACTATGGATTCTGAGGTTCAGGCACAGGGAAAACCAGTGGTTTGTGTACAGGTAAAGATGTGGGAATGTGTTCACAATTTACCCAAGGGAGTTCTGAGGAGCAGGATGCAGAAACGTTTAAAGATTTTGTATGTGAAGGGGAAGTCTTTATATGTACATGGTGGAGTAGGTAAAGATAATAAAAATTTAAGAGACTCGGAGGCTAGTCAATCCTTAATGTTTTGGGATAGTGACATTTGTTGTTCAGAGGGAATATTGCAGGAACAGGTGATAATAAGTGAGATTCATGGAGATGCTAAACCTATTCTATTGTGGAAGGCAAATTTAAAGAATAAGTGGAAAGCAGGTGAGGTGATTGTTGGAGTAATGGAAAAATTGCCTATTGCAGGGGTTTATTTTAGGTAGTGATACAGCTGGATCACAGATGTGGGTGATGTAGTTGAGCAGCCTGTAGAGGTGTTTTCAACAGAAGTGCTGCAGAAAGAGCATCTTGGATTGTTTCCAGGTCGTGTGGTAACAAGATCACAAGTTCACAGGTTGAAACAGGAAAAACAGGAAGCTCAAAAGACAGAGAAAAGGTGTTGAAGTTCAATTAGCTGACACTGTCTTTGATAAGATTGTTCAGGAAGAAAGAATGGAAGATAATGCAGCAGAGGTATTTAGCTCAAGGCAGTTGGTAGATTTACAGACAAAGAATCCATAAATAAAACGGTTATATCAGACAACTTACTCAGAAACAGAGGCAGAATGTATTCTAGAATATTATTACCTTAAGGGTAATGTGTTAATGAGAAAGTGGCAGTTGTATCAGGTTTAATCAGATGAAAACTGGAGGGAAGAACATTAGATTGTTATACTATTTGGATATAGAAATGAGATACTGAGAATAGCTCCTGAAATTCCAATGGGGGGTCATTTAGGAATTAGAGAGAGAGAGGCAAAAATACAAAAACATTTTTATTGGCCTAGATTGTACAGAGATTTTGTCAAATCCCGTAGAACATGTCACACATGTCAGGTGATAAGGAAACCACAAGCAGTGATCAAGCCGGCACCTTTAATTCCATTTCTAACATTTGAAGAACCTTTCACTAGGGTCATTATTGATTGTGTAAATCAGTAGCTACTGACAATAATGGATGTATCTACAAAGTTTCCTGGCACGATACCTTTGAGAAATATCACAACAATGAGAATTGTAGAAGAGTTGACTAATTTTTTTTTTAAACAAGACACGGTTTACCAAAAGAATTACAAACAGATCAGAGTTCAAATTAAATGTCACAGCTGTTTAAGGAAGTAATGAACAGTTTGGGGATAACACAGTTTAAGTCAACAGCTTACCAATCTGAGTCACAAGCGGCTTTGGAATGATGGCATCAAACTTTAAAAACTCTGATGAGAGCATATAGTCAGGACTATCCACAGGATTGGGATGGGGGAGTTCCATTCTTGTTATTTACTATTAGGGACGCTCCTTATACATCTATTGGATTTAATTCTTTCGAACTAGTCTATGGTCATGAGGTAAGGGGACCACTGAAATTGATTCGTGTGAAATTGGTGGGTCAAAATTTGGAAACTACTCTCCTGGATTATGTATCAAACATCAGAGAAAGATTAAGACAGAGCATGCAAGTTAACTGTGAACATTTAAAGATATCACAGCAAGTGATGGAAGTGAAGGCCGAGAGGAGAGCTGTAGCTCATATTTTTTTGCTGGGGAAGAAAAGTGTTAGTTCTGTCACCAGTGCTAGGTGACTCGTTAAAGGTAAGGTTTAATGGGCCTTTCAGGATTGAAAAGAAACTGAGTGAAGTAAATTATTTAACAAATACTCACTTAGAAGAAAGAAGCAGAGGGTGTGACATGTAAATATGCTTACAAAGTACTTTGACAGGGAAGAGGAAGAAAAGGAGGTATTAGTGGTGGTAGATAAGGAGAAAAAGGTAGAAATGAAGGGTTCTGAAATTGATTTTCCTCTAATCAAATTGGAAAATGAGGGGGTACTTGAAAATTTAAATGCAATATTGAGTTACCTTCCAGACAAGTGTCAAAGTGATTTGGAGAAGCTATTGCAGTCACACAAAGTACATTTTTAAAAATTCATTCACAGGATACGATCTTCGCTGGCTGGGCCAGCACTTATTGCCCATCCCTAGTTGCCCTTGAGTATGTGATGGTGAGCTGCCTTCTTGAACTGCTGCAGCCCATGTGGTGCAGGTACACCCACAGTGCTGTTAGGGAGTTCCAGAATTTTGACCCAGCGACAGTGAAGGAATGGCAATATATTTTCAAGTCAGGATGGTGAGTGACTTGGAGGGGAACATTCAGGTGGTGATGTTCCCATCTATCTGCTGCCCTTGTCCTTCTAGATGGTAGTGGTCATGGGTTTGGAAGATGCTGTTGAAGAAGCCTCGGTGAATTCCTGCAGTGCAGTGCATCTTGTAGATGGTACACACTGCTGCTACTCTGCGTCAGTGGTGGAGTGAGTGAATGTTTGTGGATGTGGTGCCAATCAAGCGGGCTGCTTTGTCCTGGATGATGTCAAGCTTCTTAAGTCTTGTGGGAGCTGCAGTCATCCAGGCACTCCTGAATTGTGCCTTGTAAATGGTGAACAGGCCTTGGGGAGTCAGGAGGTGAGTTACTCGTTGTACGATTCCTAGCCTCTGACCTGCTCTTGTAGCCACAGTATTTATATGGCTAGTCCAGTTCAGTTTCTGGTCAATGGCAACGCCCAGGATGTTGATAGTGGGGGATTCAGTGATGGTAATGCCATTGAACATCAAGGGGCAATGGTTGGATTCTCTCTTGTTGGAGATGATCATTGCCTGACACTTGTGTGGTGCGAATGTTACTTGCCACTTGTCAGCCCAAGTCTGGATATTGTCTAGGTCTTGCTGCATTTGGACATGGGACTGCTTCAGTATCTGAGGAGTCACGAATGGTGCTGAATATAATCAGCGAACATCCCCACTTCTGACCTTATGATGGAAGGAAGGTCATTGATGAAGCAGCAGAAGATGGTTGGGCCGAGGACACCACCCTGAGGAACTCCTGCAGTGATGTCCTGGAGCTGAAATGACTGTCCTCCAACAACCATAACCATCTTCATTTGTGCTAGGGTATGACTCCAACCAGCCAAGAGTTTTCACCCTAATTGACTCTACTTTTGCTAGGGCTCCTTGATGCCACACTCGGTCAAATGCCACCTTGATGTCAAGGGCAGTCACTCTCACCTCACCGCGGGAGTTCAGCTCTTTTGCCCATGTTTGAACCAAGGCTGTAATTAGGTCAGGAGCTGAGTGACCCTGGCAGAACCCAAACTGGGCACCCTGAGCAGGTTATTGCTCAGCAAGTGCTGCTTGATAGCACTGTTGATGACCCATTCCATTACTTTACTGTGATGGAGAGTAGACTGATGAGGCGGTAATTGGCCTGGTTGGATTTGTTCTGCTTTTGCTGTACAGGACATACCCGGGCAATTTTCCAGTCTGGTAGATGCCAGTGCTGTAGCTGTACTGGGACAACTTGATTAGGGGCACGGCAAGTTCTGGATCACAAGTCTTCAGTACTATTGTCGTAATATTATCAGGGCCCACAGCTTTTGCAGTATCCAGTCCGTTCAGCCGTTTCTTGATATCACATGCAGTGAATCGAATTGGCTGAAGACTGGCATCTGTGATGCTGGGGACTTTCGGAGGAAGCCGAGATGGATCATGCACTCGGCCCTTCTGGCTGAAGATTGTTGTAAATGCTTCAGCCTCATCTTTTGCACTGATGTGCTGGGCTCCTCCATCATTTAGGATGGGGATATGTGTGGAGCCTCCTCCTCCAATGAGTTGTTTAATTGTGGAGATACGCTGGCGAGGGCAAATTTAACTACACATTGTGTGTAGAATTTTCATCTTTGATAAGGCAACATCCTTATAGATTAAATCCCAGTAAAGTTCTCATGTATAAAAAGGAAGTGAATTCATGCTTCACAATGACATCATTGAATCTAGTTGCAGTAACTAGAGTTTGCCTATTGTGATGGTACCGAAACCAGATGGAGCACAAAGACTATGTTAACTATCGAAAGGTAAATGCAGTGACAAAAGCAGATTCATATCCTATCCATGGTGGGAGATTGCACTGAGAAAGTGGGATAATCAAAGTTTATCACAAAGATTGACTGCTGACAGGATATTGGCAAGTACCGTTGTGAGAGAGAGCAAAGGAGGTATTGGCTTTTGTGATGCCAGATGAACTATATCAGTTTAAAGTCATGACATTTGGTATGAAAAGTGCACCTGCAACATTTCCTAGACTGACAAAGTAATTGCAGGACTGAGTTTATATTGACGTCCTGGTAGTTTGCAGTCAAACATGGAAAGAGCATTTACAATTCTGGGAGAATTATTTAATCGACTACAAGGAGCTAATTTGGTGATGAACTTGGCTTAAAGTGAATTTGCAAAAGCACAAGTTACGTATCTAAGCCATACCATTGAACATGGTAAAGTGGCTCCGAGAGATGTGAAAGTCAAAGCTATCGTGGATTTCCCTGTGCCGATATCAAAATGAGAAATTTTAAGATTACTGGGCATGAGTGGGTTTTACTGCAAATTTGTACCAAATTGTAGCAGTGAGGTTGCTCCATTGCTGAACTACTAAAAAAAAACAAGAAGTTTCAATAGGCACAGGAGTGTCAGAAGGCATTTGACAGTTTGAAAACTGTATTAGCTACACCACCAGTTTTGGCAGTACCCAATTATGCCAAGCAATTTAAGTTGGCCATTGATGCAAATGATATAAGCATTGGGGCCGTGCTATCTCAAGGTGAAGAAACTGGAATTGAGAAACCCAATTTTTTGTATTGTTTTGTATTTTTCACAGAAGTTGAATGCACTAGAGAAGATATTCAATGATCGAAAAGTAGACTGTGTCTGGTGTTAGCGTTGTAGCATTGAGATTTACGTTGGAAACAATTCGTCAGAATCAATTATTTATACAGACGACAATCCTTTAAAATTTCTGGACAAATTTTGAGACGGAAGTGCAAGGATATTCAGATGGAGTTTATTACTGCAATCCTTTAACCTACAGATTATACATGTGGCTGGATGAGAAAATCTAACTGCAGATGCATTATCAAGAGTTTAAAGCTCAAAGGAAAATTGGACATATAAAACTGGACACTGGACTGTAATGATTTCTGCTTATACCACGGATTTGTATACATATATATTGTTATGTTAATACATCCATCTGGTATATTGGTATTCTTGCGAGTGTCCTGATGAGTGCAAGACAAAAAGCATAGGCATGCCTTTTTATTCAGCAGTATAATAATAGTGATTTTCTATCTCAAGATAGATGCAACAAAGATAATACAAGCAATATCAGTGGAGTGTGCTTTATAGAATGCCTCTATGACTACTTCAAAATTAGTACCCTAAGTTTCTATTATAACAAGTCAAGAACCATTGCTTGTCTTGGTTCTGGGAAATGTAGTGGGGCAAATGAGTAATGTTAGATTAAGAGTGCAATGAGGAAATAGCCAAAGAGTTAGACTCAATGGAAAACATAAAAGGTTAATGAACATAGGAACAGGGATAGGCCAATTAGCCCTTGGGTGATATCATGGCTGATCTGGGACGTAACTTATATACCCACCTTTAACCCATATCCCGAACACCTGTGGTTAACAAAAATCTATCAATCTTAGATTTAGAATTAACAACGAGCCTAGCATCAACTGCAGTTTGTGGAAGAGAGTTGCAAACATCTCCCACCCTTTGCTTTTACAAGTGTTTCTTAACTTTATTCCTGAAAGGTATGGCTTTAATATTTAAGACCATGCCCCATAATCCAAGACTCCTCTACCAGCAAATTCTTTTCAAATCCTTAAAATTTCCATCCAATCATCCCTCAGTCTAAATTCTGGAATGGTAGAAAGCAAACCGGATAAAACCTGCAATAAAAACAGGAAATGTCAGAAAGAGTCAGGTCAGGCAGTATCTTTGGAGAGAATAGAGTTAGCATTTCAGGTCATTGATCTTCCATAAGAAGGTCATCAACCTGAAATGTTAACCCCATTTCTTTCTCTTCACAGATGCTGTCTGATCTGCTGAGTATTTCCGGCATTTTGTTTTTATTTCAGATTTCCAACAGTAACAGGATGCTGCTTTTGGTTGAAACTTGGTCTTTCTTTGCCCAGAAGAGTCAACATAAGATGCCAGAGGGAGGAATTGGTAGACTATTTTTTCATGAAAGGGCGATTGAATAAATATTTAAAGAGGAGAAGAACACAAGGTATGGGGAAATTAATTTAATTTTGGATTACTCAAACAAGAGTCAGCAAAAACATAAGCAAGTTGGCCGCCCCCTTTGTTTCTACGAGTTTAAAACAAACAATTCAATGGTTCTGAAACCATTATATCACAAGGTTGCAATATGCAGGAAAAATACACAGCAGCAACAATCCATATTGCCTTGACATACTTAAAGTATACACTTCTCCAGAACCACTGCATGAGTTGTTGAGAAAACGCCATTTGAAATAAGACAGCATTTGATGTTGAAAGGACAAGCCACGGAGGATGCAAAAGAAAATTCATCGGGTGTTTCCATATTACCATCAATCAGCTTTGATAATGTGACATTGGAAGCTGTTGATAGCTCCACAATCACCAATCTGTCACTTGGTATCCAAAAGGAGAGTGTGTGGAACACCAGCAACCTGACTGAGAACACCAAACTGCGAGTTTACCAAGCCTGCAACCTCAGCACACTCCTCCACAGTGGTGAGACCTGGACAACATAGGCTAGGCAAGAGAACAAGCTGAAGAGTTTCCACCTTCGCTGTTTCAGGCATATCTCTTGACAGGACAAAGTCACCAACTTGGAGATCCTGGAGTATGCTAATTCCATCTGCATACACTCATTGCTAAGCCAACGACATCTGTGCTGGCTTGGCCACATTCATTGGATGGCTAACAGGCATATTCCCAAAGGCCTTCTGTTTGGTGAACTGACCACTGAGTCACGACATCTTGGGCATCCAGGCCTCAACTACAAGGACACCTGCAAGCGAGGTACGAAGGCGGCGGACATTAATGCTGCCAACTGGGAAACAGTCGCCGACGACCACAACATCTGAAGGCTGTTTGCCAGCAAATTATGCATCTCCTCAGTCCATTGTCTTCCTCTGTGGCAAATGTGGCAGAGACTGCCATGCCAAAGTGGGGCTCCTAAGTCACACAAAGCCATGTTATGCAGAGTTGACCACCACAGCTCAAAGCATCATCTGACAAGCCAGAAGGCAGCCTCTTGTAACCAAATTGCAAAAAAAAAAAATTGCTCGCAATCATCTCTTACGTCCAGAGAAGGTGTACTAAAAATAATCAGTCGCAATGTATTTTGTGCTCCGAGGGTATGGAAGCAATTTTTTAAGTGCACACTGGTAGCAAGCACCCTTTCCTAGGACAGTATGCAGATATTCACAGGCATCATGCCTGCTATTTCAATGGTCATTGCATAGGTGATAGCCACCCTTCCACCTCCCAGGCTCCTGCAACACAGGGACCATCCCTTAGGAGCAGTAAATAGTTAAACAAGCACAGAGGCCAGATACCAACGAATTGCACTACAACAAATTAAATTAAATATATTTTTTAAATGTAGGAAAAATCACAATGTGAAGTAAAGAATTCACGTATTTGCATTTTCTGCTTTTATTCCAAGTTTCCTCCAGTTTGCCATCGACTATTCTGGAATTTAGAAGCTAATCATTAAGGGGTGATCTATGGAAGTTCTTAAAATTGATGGGGTGATATATCTGTATCAATATCTGTAGTGATGCATGAGGAAAACCCACAAGGTAGTAGTGTGAAGTTATTGAAATGATGGGGAACAAGTGGATCAAAAGTTGGAACAGCTGGCTTGTTCTGATGGGGAAGCAGGGAAGGGAAGATTTGTTAAGTGTTACGATCCAGTTAGGGACCAGTAACTTATTGTTTAAAGTATCCAAAGTCTGAAATCCCAGGTACTTAGTAAGACAATAAAGGCACAAGATTCCACAAACAAAATAAACTTTGCAATACAAAGTCAGAGAAGTAAAACAATATCTATCTTAGACTCCAACATTCAGAATTAACGTGAGGTATATATGAATTAACAGACAAACTATGGTTGAACACAATACACTGCACAATAAATAGTAGATGCAACCAAGATAGATTCCACGCAGCAACCCACCCAGACATCAGAGTTCACTGATTACAGTCTCATAAAAATTGTCTCCCTGACAAGGGATTTCAAGTCTTCACTTTCGAAGATCTAGCTTCTGAATTCTCTCCGAAAGTCACTCTGACTCAGCCTGCGTCAATGACTGATCACCGCCTGATGGTTTAACATCTTCTCCTGAGGCTACATTCCAAGGGCTTCCCAAGACTGCACTTCAGCTCACCAACTCACAGGCACAACAAGCTCTTCAACCATGCCGAGCAGAACACCACTGCTCCAAAGGCTTACCCTTTGTCCCTAAAGCCTGCAGCACGGAGTCACTGATCTTCAACTGCCCTTTAAGCTCTCCAGTGCTTTTCCCATGCTCTCACTGCAACAGGAGCACTTTTGCTGCTTGGAGCCTCTTCTAAGCCTCCCAACAGAGAGAGGTTTCTCTCCTTAGCGGTTCCTACTGGTGGTCTCCTCCTGGTGGTTCCTTCCCCAGTGATCTCCCCCCTTTCTCTGAGAACTCTCCTTGAGTTTTCTCCCTCTGTCCTGGGACTCTCTTTGTTAATGCGCCCCATTGGGTCACATGATTGCTGTTTTTCATGCCACACAGGTGCACTGCCTGATCCTTGTAGCTGTCAAAAGCACACCAAAAACCAAGCCTGCACAGCCTGTCACCCTGCCGTGATCTGCGCATACGCCAGAACTCTTAAGACTACCTGGAATTGGAGTCCTTGGCCTCCACCCAGAACAAGCCAACTTGGCATTTCCAAACAACCTTTCTCCTTGGGAGAAAGAAAGCTTCACCACAGTGAAAGTTTCTTTATATATAATGGCTTTAAAAATACCAAGTTGTTTTCCTTATAAATCTCTAACAAATAGAGAAACACTGTACAGATAACCTTCTAATTTTTCCCCAATACACACACCATATTTACAAAGTTATAAAGGTTTAACGCAAACAAAATTACGTGACAAGTTGAGTTTAGCAGGAGTGAAGTATCAGTTTTGAGTTACGATCGTTCTATATTTTTTCTTACACCTGCTCTTTAAACGCTGAACAGAGTACCTGCAATTACATTTTTTTCGCAGCAACATGCCTAATTTTTAGACTCAAGGCCTGCAGCATCAAACTCCAGCAAGACAGTCGAAGATTCTTCGTAAGGAACTTTTCTAAAAACAACAGTGGATTATGATTGGTATAAATTGATATCTCTCCTGGTTGATTTGAAACATACAAGACCATTGACCATAAGACATCGGAACAGAAGTACGTCATTCGGCCAATCGAGTCTGCTCTGTCAATCAATGAGATCGTGGCTGATCTGATAATCCTCAACTCCACTTTCCTGCTTTATCCCCCATAAAGCTTGATGCCCTTTGTGATTAAAAAAACTGTCCATCTCAGCCTTGAATATACTTAATGACCCAGTCTCTACAGCTCTCTGCAGTAAAGAATTCCACAGACTGACTACCCTCAGAGAAGAAATTCTTCCTCATCTCTGTTTTAAATGGGCACCCCCTTACTCTGAGATTATGCCCTCTGTCCTGGACACTCCCACAGTGGGAAACAACTCAGGACATCTACCCTGTCAAGCTCCCTAAGAATCTTGTGTTTCAATAAGGTCGCCTCTCATTCTTCTAAACTCCAATGAGTACAAGCCCAGCCTACTCAACCTCTCCTCATAAGAAAATCCCTCTATACCCTAGTGAACCTTCTCTGAACTGCCTCCAATGCCAGTATATCTTTCTTTAGATAAGGGGACCAAAGCTGTTCACAGTATTCTAGGTGCGGTCTAACTAGTGCCTTGTATAGTTTTAGCAAATACTCCAAAATGGTGAAGAGCCTAAACAAGACCTAACGCTTCCTTCTCGGTGGAATCTTTTTGTTGACATGCATCAAGTTTTCTTGAGAAGGAACCAACTGGACACTTCACATTGGTGGTCTGACAGGATTTTCTTTTGCTTTTCTCAACCAGCTAGTTAAGGGGGCAACTACCACACTGAAATACAGGGCAAATTCCTATCCAATTTTTTTCGCCGTTATTCTTTCACAGGATGTGGGTACAACTGGCAAAGCCAGCTTTTGTTGCCCATTGTTAATTGCCCTTGAACTGAGTGGTTTACTGAGCCATTTCAGGGGGCAGTTAAGAGTCAACCAGATTGCTGTGGGTCTGTAGTCAGATGTAGGCCAGACCAGGTAAGGACGGCAGATTTCCTCCCCGAAAGGACACCAGTGAACAAGATGGGCTTTTATAAAAATCAACGACAGTTTCGTGGTCACCCTCATTGCAATGAGTTTTATCTTCCAGATTTATTAACGGGATTCAAATTCCACCAGCTGCTATGGTCAGAATTAGTACAGGCATTAGCACAGGCCTCTGGATTACAAGCCCGGTGACATTACCACTAAGCCATTATCTCCCCGCAAGAATCCAGACATTCCTAGGAACCGCAGGATCTCCCATTTTGTTTTAGAAACATAGAAAATATGAGGTCATTCGGTCCTTCAAGCCTGCTCTGCCATTCAATATGATCATGGTTGACCCTCTATCTCAACATCATACTCACGCACTCTCCCTATAACCCTTGACACCTTTCGAGTCCAGAAATCTATTTCCTTCTTAAATATTTTCAGTGACTTGGCCTCCACAGCTTTCTGTGGTGGGGAATTCCATAGATTCACCTATGTTGGGAAGTCCATAATGGCTAAACTTTAGTTTCTCAGGGCAGCACTTGACCTTGTACCATGACATGACCCGGATAGGTGACTTTAGCCCTGGCGAACTCGCTCTTCGCTAAACTGACCAAATCCAGCCTTTGAAGCCGGATAGTGCACTTAGGTGCTTCACATGTTCTTCCCACATGTTACCATAGTTCAACAGGTCATCAATATACACACAATTGTGTAATCCGGCTATTAGTTGGTTGGTTAACCTTTGACAGGGAGGATTCTTTAACCCAAAGGGCATGGCTTGGCATTGAACAGGCTGCCCGGGGTTACGAGAACAGGTTTCTTTTGCCTGATCGGTTAATGCAACTTGCCAGTCACCTTTAAGCAAATCAATTTTACTAACAAAGTTCGAATTTCCAACTCTTATTGATGCAATCCTCCAGTAAGGTAATTTGATACGTGTAGGCTTTTGTTACAGTGTTAATCTTCCAGTAATTGATACAGAACCCAAGGGATCTACTGGGTTTCAGCATCAGTACAACTGCAGAACTCCAGTTGCTCTGACTTGGTTCAATTTTGTCATTGTCCAACATTGTCATTGTCAGACATAAATTTAATTTCCTCTCTTAGTGCAGCCAATTTTCCAGGAATTTTTTTTTCATTCTTTCCTGAGATGTAGGTGTCACTGGCAAGGCCAGCATTTGTTGCGCATCCCTCATTGGCATTAACTGGGGGCAATTATGAGAACACCACATTGTTGTGGTTCTAGAGTCACATGTAGGCCAGACCAGGTAAGGACTGCAGATTTCCTTCCCCGAAAGGACATGAGTGAACTAGATGGGTTTTTAACGACAATCGATGATAGTTGACATTGTCATCATTAGTGAAACTAGCTTTCCATTCCAGATTTTTATTAATTGAATTTATATTCCACCAGCTGCCGTGGTAGGATTTGAAACATTACTCTGGGCCTCTGGATTACTAGTCCAATGACATGGACACTATGCCACTGTCTACCACTAAAGGCAATAAGGGTTTTGCTTGATCGGTATAGCATTTCCCACATCAACATCATGTAGAGCAAAAGACATAAACCCTGGTTTATCACTAGACACTGACTGATATTTTGTAAGCAGTTCAGCTATACCACCCTGAGACTTCTCCAGAAGATGGTGTTAAAATTTAGACAATGTTACATTTCCATATTAACCAATTTTGCAGGAGGGTGTTTGATCTGAGAACACTCCAACTCTGCTTCATTGCACGAGCCATCCAATGTGTTAATGTTGCCCTTTGCCTTTCTCATAGCCAGAAGTACACTCACAGGTAGATGGGCTTCCCGATCATAGTAGGGTTTTAATATATAAATATGACATACTTGATGTTTCCTTCACTCTGAGGTACAAATTAAGTACATTACCTCATTAAGTCTCTTTTTAACACAATTAGGTCCACTAAACCCTAGCCTTCAGCAGCTCACCCAGCAAAGATGAAAGAATTAATACTTTATCCCTGAATCGAAAAGATCGGGGTTTCACGGTCTTATCCACTCAGCTTTTCATTATTTATTGGGAAACCTCAATACGTTCCTGAGCTATGGCGCAAGCTTTTTGCCATCCTATCTTCAAAATTGGACACATGATCAAACAAAGCAATTTCCTCTTTCAGGTCTTAAGTATTTAATTAACTTAAGCAATCCTAGCACTTCATGACCATAGACTAACTCAAAGCAACTGAACCTTATTGACTGATGAAGTGCATCTCTAATGGCAAATGTTAGGATATGGCAGGTGGTAACTGCAAATCCCAAAGGGAAACTTGGTCAAGTTATCACAAAGATTTGCAATTTGTATTTTTATTACAATGTGGACTGAAGTCTGAAGTAAAGATTCCACTACCACTTTTGGAGATTTTAAATATTAATTTAAAACATTGATTAACAAAAGAAACAAAAACTTAAACACATAAGATTAGAGTTACACAGTTAAATTTAGCCTTACAACCTTTCCCAAAAAATTCTACTTAGCTAGACTCACAAAATAAACACCCTTTTCCTAGTTAACAGTCCTTACAGATTCTCAGTGTATAAAAAACCCAGTAATATTACCTCAAGGCACTCTATTGTTATAGGGGAGATATTTCACAGGCTTCTCTCTCCCTCGGCAATGGAAATCCAAGGCCTGTACCAAAGCCTTGCTTTCTGGAACAAACTTCTCTGGGTGGCTAGAGGCTGCTTATTTCACAGATTTGTTCTTGCACAGCACATTCCAAGATGCACACTCTATCACATGGCCACACCTCATGCAGCTTTCAATCTTTCCTTAAGTATGTTTTTTCTCTTTCATCTTTAAACCCATCGTTCTTAATTTTCTTAGGAAGTTACCTTTCCCAGAACATAAAAATCTTTCATGGCCACTACTTTCAGGAAAAATAAACTTAATAGCTTTGCTTTATTAATTTATGATCTTTGCCAGTTGTAAAACTTCCTTTTATTTCTCTCTGAAATTCAACAGTTAAAAATTCAACTCATTTATCTCCTAATGTAAATTCCTATTCGTGTTATATTTACTTGTATCACATCTTAGCTTGTTCATCTCCACTTCAAAATGCCTGCTTTTATACCTAACCCTTTGATGGTTTAAACTTACAATCTGACTGTCTTCAGTTTAATTAAATTAGTCTCACACACACACTAACATACACACAGCCCCAACAAACCTGCTTCACAGTATCCCACAGTAATATTGGAAAAAATGATATTTTTCTTTACACAAATAACAAAAATTAAACTCCTTTATCCCAATCCTCAGTACTCAAAGCAATAAGCGGTAATCATCGTTTTTAAGTTTTGATGGAATCTTTCCAAAGCCACTCGAGGCTGTGGGTGCTATGCAGTTGAGTGAATCTGCTTTACTCCCAGGCTATGCATTGCCTCCTTGAACACCCACGACAAAATTTGATCCCTGATTAGACTGAACCTCTCTGGGTAACACATACCTGGCGAAGACACAAATCAACCCATCAATTCCTTCGCAGTAATTTTCCTTAAGGGGATCACCTCTGAACTGGGTGAATAAATCCATAATAGTTAGGAGATATTGATGCCCTGTTTTAGTCCTGGGTAGACATCCCATAAAATCCACTAGAACGCTACTAAACGGTTCATCACAAGCGGATATTAGGATCAATGACGCTGATTTAATCACAGGCTGGGGTTTTCCAATTAATTGACAGGTGTGATATGTCTTCAGTATTCAACCACATCACCATGCAATCCTGACCAATAAAAATGGCTAATTATTTTAGCCTGAGTTTTCTTTATTCCAAGGTGACCTGTCATCGGAATCTCATGGACAATTCTTAAAATTTCCCTGCAATAGTCAGGAGGGATAAGAATTTGATGGACCATGGTCCACTCCTCATCTGCTGGTCTCTGGGGAGGTCTCCACTTCCTCAACAAAAGGCCATCTTTGACATAGTAACATTGAGGGATCCTGTTGGATTCTTCCTCAGAACAGGCCGACTAACATAGCCTCCACCAACCAGGGTCTGCCTGTTGGGTTTCAACCAAGGAAATTTAGCTAAATAGTTCCACGGCGCTTTGGCCCAGGTCTTACCCTCCTTCACATTCCTGGAAAACGCCCCACCCAGTCCAATGCTTAGATTATCCTCTTTCTCAATCAATTGCCCTTCCTGCTGTCTAGCCTTACGAGCTTGTACTCTCATTATCAGACAACCAAGGAACAATCCAGGATGTTCCTCTCCGTTTCTTTCACCTTAACGGGCTCTCTCGAAACTCTCGGATAGGCAAATATTTTTAACCCTGACAAATGGTTTTCCAATGTAAAATCCACCACTTCAATAGGTAAACGAGAAACAATTCTCGTGGTAACAACTCTGTTAACTGAATCACTTCACAATTTAACTTGGTTGAAGGAAACACATTCATAAATCCAATGAGTACCTACTACTAATATTTTGGTCTTGCATCAAACCATCCGGAACCAAAATCATATCATCAGCCAACAGCACTGACTAAACTGCCCCAGTGCTCCTTAAAATATTAATTTGTTTACGAGGAATAAGGCAGTGGTTCTCCCTTAGAGAAAAAAACCCTCCATAGCCTCCAGTAACTTAATTCACTTTAGCAGTGTTCGAGGAAAAATCCCCTCGACTATCCTTTGCATCCCTATTTATTCCCAAGGTAAAAACATTAGATGCAATGGGTTTCTTACAATCTTAAGCTTCTGGTGCAGCTAACTCTGTGAAAATTCCTATCACTGGTACTGGTGCCACTGATTTAACACACATTTCTTTTTCTGGTGCAACATTTTCTGAAAACCCCCATTACTGCCACCAGTTTACCATTCAGCTTCCAACAATTTGCTTTTATGTGCCCTGTCGTACTGTAATAAAACCATTTTTTTTTTTATCATTTTTGTTGACTGGAACAGCTCCTGCTTGCCTTCTCACTCAAGCTAGACTCTTTTCTATTCCTCCAGCTTCCCTGTGGGTTTACAAATAGAGATCTGTTGCACCCTAGCTGCCAAAGCCACTGCTTACCTTACATTAAGAACCTTGCAATCTTCTAGGTGTGATCCAATAGCTATTGGGTTACTGTTTCTAAATTCTTCCATTATCATTAGCTTTCTCATTCTCAAAAGTTTGTTGTAACTTAATTGATCAATACCATCTGTCAAGCAACATTTTTTCTCCCCAACAAACTCTACAAATGTTTCATTCACTCTTTCCTTCAAAGTCCAAAATTTTAACTGATATATTTCAGGGACAAGCTCATAAGCATTAAGTAATGCAGTTTAAATGTCTTAATCAGAGGATTGTTCTGCCAAAAGGCTAGAATATACATCCATGTCTTTCCCAACCAAAACACTCTGAAAATGAGAGTTCATGCATCCTTAGGCCACTTTCGCTTTGTAACCACCTTTTCAAACGAGATAAAATAACGCACAACTCCATCCTCCATGAACTTAGGCATGAGGCAAAGATCCTTTGTTATATCAAAGCTTGGAGTGGGACTCAAATCATCCAAACTACTAGACCCTCTTTCACCCCATAACCCAAGCTTTTCTTAACCAGTTCATACTGTCCGATTTCTCTCTCTCAGACTTTTACGTTTTCTCTTTCATCCTTGCTAACTTCTCTCTTGAGTTCAAGTTCAAACTTTTGCAATTCTCTCTCTCTCTCTATCTCAAGCTGTTTCATCTGCAACTGAATTCTAGCTAACTCATGCTGTGTTATACCAGTGTCAGGCTTTTCTTCTTATAGTTCCAAATGGTCTGCTATTACCTCAACTGTGTCTGTTTTCTTAGCCCCTGCTTTTAACTCCAATTTCAACTTTACTGATAATCCAATAAACCAAATCTTGGTTAATGGTTGCAAATCACTCAGGGATGCATCTTCCTTCTTCAGAAAAGTAGTAGCAACTGACAAAGCCATTCTGCTTTCAAATAAATATAGTAAGATTCACCATGAAAATCTAGACAGCTTTAACCTCTGCAAGTCCCAGCACTTATGTTTGTCTGTGGATTCAAAACCCCAATGAGCCCCCAATGTTATGATCAGGTTAGGAACCAGTAACTTTTTGTTTAAAGTAGGCAAAGTTAGAAACTCCAGGTACTTAAGAGAATAAAAATCACAAGATTCCACAGGGTTCTTAAACAAATAAAATAAGCTTTACGATGCAAAGTCAGAAAAACAAAGCAAAGTATAATATCTACCTTAGCTCCAACATTCAGGATTAACATGAGGTGCATGTGAATTAACAGGCAAGCTATGGTTAAACACACTCTGCTGCACAATAAATGGCAGATGCGACCAAGACAGATCCAACGCATTTCTCAGCAACCCACTCAGTGTCCACTGAGGTTACACAAGCTGGTTAAAACAGTCTCCCTCAAAAGGGATTTTCAAGTCTTCACTTTAAGATCTAGCCTCGGAATTCCCTCCAAAGGCACTCCAACTCAGGCGGCCTCAATGATACCTCACCTCCTGATGGTTTCTCTTCTCCTGAGACAACATTCTACTGGCTTCCGGAGGCTCCACTCAAGCACCAACTCACAGGCACAATTCCAGCTCTCAAGTCACACTGAGCAGAACACCACTGCTACAAAGGGTTAACTTCACGACAACAGCACGCAGCACAGAGCCACTGACCTTCTACTACCTTTTCACCTCCCCAAGGCTTCTCTATCTGAAGCCTGCCAACAGCAGCACTTTTGCTGCTGTGAGCCTTTTCTCCAGCTTCCCAAAACAGAGTTGTTTGTCCCATAGGTGGTTCCTATCAGTGGTCTCCTTCTGGTGGCTCCTTCCCCAGTTGCCTCCCTCTGTGAGATTTGTCCCTGGGTTCTCCCTATCTGTCCCGGGAATTCCTTTGTTATGGCGTCCCACTGGGTCCCGTGAATGTTGTTTTTGGTACTATGCTGGCGCGCTGCCTGATCCGAGACGTTTCTTTGACAGCTGCAAACCTTGCATGTGTGGCCTGTCATTCTGCCACAGTCCGCGCATGCACCAGGTCTCTTGGGCCTCCCAGGAAATGAAATTCTCAGCCTCTGCCCAAGGGGGAAGTGGTGGCATAGTGGTAATGTCACTGGACTGGCAATCCAGAGGCCCAGGCTACCGCTCTAGGGACACGGGTTCAAATCCCACCAGAACAGCTAGTGGAGTTTGAATTCAATTAATAAATCTGGAACAAAGCGAGCTCAGTCATGGTGACCATGAAACTATAATTGATGGTATTAAAAACCCATCTGGTTCACTAATGCCCTGAAGAAATAAATCTGCCATCCTTACCCCAGTCTGGCCTACATTTGACTCCAGACCCACAATAATGTGGTTGACCCTTAACTGCCTTCTGAAGTGCCCTGGCAAGCCGCTAAGGCCAATTCTGGACGCACAGCAAATATTGGTCCTGCCAGCAACACTCATATTCCATGAAAAAAAGGTTACACTTACATTTCTTAACATAAGGAAAATTTCAACAATTTGTTGTCTTACAGCTCTGGCAGCACTGCACAGACTTGGATCTTGCTCATCAACAAATTCCTCATCCTTTTCTTCACCTTGCTCCTGCACTGCCTCCTGTGGCAGTCGCACACTTGGCCCATCTGATTAGCATTGTGGTGTATCACACAGTAAATCCCTAATCTTGATAAATGCTTAGGGCTATACTGCAGAACACAAATCTTTGTTTAAGGAACCCATGAAATGCTGGATTTCTGTAAGGTTCTCATGGGGCTGATGCTCAGGTTCTTGTCTGGACCACTGCCTTCAAGGAGCCTGGCACCCGCTAGTCTGAGTTCAAGATACGGGAAAGTGAGGACTGCTAGCATATGAAGCCTATGCCAGAGAATCTTGCATAGAGCTGCATTAATCACTGCCTGTGATTACAGCCACCTAAACTATGAAGGCGTAGAACCACTTCCTACTATAAAACATGGCTGGTGGCTGAAGTGAGAACGTAGGGCAACGTGCAGGCAGCCCTTGTCCCTTGGAAAATCTAGTGATGTGGACAAAGTTAATCACAGAATTGTTGCGGGGTAGGAGGCCATTCAGTCCATCGTGCCTGCACCAGCTCTGAGTATTTTAACTTAGTGCCAATCTGCTGCCTTTTCGTTGTAACCCTGCACAATGTTTCAATTTAAATAGTCATGCAATGCCCTCTTTAATGCCTCAATTGAACCTGCATCCACCACACTTCCAAGCAGTGCATTCCAAGCCCTAACTGGTTGCTGTGTGAAAAAGTTTTTTCTCAGCCCGCATTCGCTTCTTTTGCAAAATACTTTAAAACTGTGCCCTCTGGTTCTCAATCCGTTTATGAGTGGGAACAGTTTCTCATCATCTACTCTGTCCAGACCCTTCATGATTTTGAAGAGTTCTATCAAGTCTCCTCTCAGCCTTCTCCTCTCCAAGGAAAACAGTCCCAACTTCTCCAATCTTTCCTCATAACTGGAGTGTCTCATCCCTGGAACCATTCTCGTAAACCTCTCCTGCACTCTCTCCAATGCGTTCACATTCTTCCTATAGTGTGGTGCCCAGAACTGTACACAATACTCCAGCTGAGGTCTAACCAGTGTCTTATATAAGTTCATCATAGCCTCCCTGCTCTTGTACTCTATGCCCCTGTTAATGAAGCCTAGAATACTGTATGCGTTATAAACAGCTCTCTCTACCTGTCCTACCACCTTTGATGACTTATGTACATATACACCAAGGTCTCTCTGCTCCTGCACACCCTTTAGAATAGTATCCTTTACTTTATACTATCTCTTCATGTTTTTTCTACCAAAAAAATGCACCACCTCCATTCCTCCGCATTGAACTTCCTCTGCCACCTATCTGCCCACTCCACCAATATGTCAATGTCCTTTTGAAGTTCTATACTGTCCTCCTCACAGTTTACAATTCTCCCAAGTTTCGTGTCATCTGTAAACTTTGAAATTGCCCCCAGTACACCAAGATCTAGATCATTTATACATATCAGGAAAAGCAAGGGTCCCAACACCAACTCCAGGGGAACTCCACTACAAACCCTCCTCCAGCCTGAAAAATACCCATTAACCATTACTCTAATTTCCATCCCTCAGCCAAATTTTGTATCCACATTGCTACTGTCCCTTTTATGCCATGACCTATACCTTTCCTCAAGTCTGTTGTGTGGCACTATTTCGAACATGTATTGGAAGTCCATACACACATCAATGGCCTTGCCCTCATCAATCATCGCTGTTACCTCTTTAAAAAGACTCCAACAAGTTATTTAGACACAATTTTCCTTTAACAAATCCATGCTGACTCTTCCGAATCAATCTACATTTTTCCCATGTGACTATTAATTCTATTCCGATTAATTGTTTCTAGAAGTGTCCCCGCCACCAAAGTTACACTGGCTGGTCTGCAATTGCAGGGCAGGTCTTCACAACTTTTTGAACAAGGGCGTAATGTTTGCAATTCTCCAATCCTCCGGCACCTCCCCCGAATCCTCTCTTCTCCCAATCAGCAGCCTGCATTGAAGAGCTAATGTATTGATCCCTCCTTCCGAACAGAGTATCCAGCACCTATCATATTGACAGCAAACTAACAGATGTTAATATTATCCGTTTCAGCCTGAAATAAGCACATCATCTACGCTGATACTTGAGCACAGCATTAAGTGTAGCTCCACTGTCAAAAGTACCACATTTCAATATCAGCATCAAATAAGACATTGAGAGAACGTGCCAGCCTGTTAAATCAAATCTGTAAGATTCCATGACATCCCAGTGTTTTTGTTAATATTAATGTTCAGTCAACACAAAAGAAAGAAATTAACTAGTCACATATTCTACTGTGGGATCTGCTGTTCAAATATTAGACAACATTTACCTTGAAAGCAAGGACTTCTGTCTCAAACACAGCTGTTATTTCCAACCAAAATGAGAAACATCTGTTCCAAGGCAGAAGAGAAGGCAACATTTAAAATTGAATGCTTGAAACACTAGCATAGATAATTACAGGACATTCTGCCACTGCATGATGCAAATGGGAGCCGCAACATCCAATCAATCTAACAAGCAAGGATGAATAGTCTTTTGAGAATCACCTGTAACTAAAATGTCAGCCTGGTCAGAAGTAGCTTAGTGATGTAATTCTTTCCGTTGCGAAACACTTGCTGCAGTAGTTTGCAGAAGGCTGAACTGGCGTAGCTGATCCAGGTGTTAGATCTCATCAATGATGGCCTTTTGAAAGAGGTGGCTGCCAAGGTATGGGAAGTGCTCAACATTTTCCAGAGGCTCTCCTTGAACATACATGGGAGGTAGAATGTTTGGCAGACCAGGTGTGGGTTGATATCCAAGTTTAGTTTTGGCAACATTCAAGGACAGACCATATTTCTTGAATGCAGAATTGGAGAGATCAAGAATTGTTTGTAAGTCTGCTGCAGAGTGGGCAACGACACTGCAGTCATCCAAAAAGTCAACATAAATCCTCGTGTACAGGGCAGTTGTCATCACCACACTCCTGTACTGCAGCGAGACCTATACTGTGCATCAGTGACACAAGAGCACGAGTGAAATTCCATCAGCAATGCCTCTGCCACATCCTCCAGATTCAATGGGAGGATCGAACAAACGTTAAGCATTCAGGCAAAACTCGTACAAAATCAACTTCAATAGACTGGACACTATATCCACGTGGCTGAAAACCGTCTTGCCCGCCAAGTCCTGTTCTCCCAATCTCAAATGGCCAATATTCTAGGGGAGGACAAAGAAAGTGCTTGAAAGACTTCCTGAAGCTCTCCTTGAAACAGTGGCTTTGACCTTACTGATTGGAAGGAGCCTGCAACCAACCATTCAGAATAGCGACAACTTGTTCATCAAGCTGCATCCTGCTTCGAGTCTCAACAGCTTAAATGAGGCAGAGATGGAAAGAAAATGAAACAAAACCTGCATTCCCTTTTTAATCACTTCATGGCCACATGGGGCAGGATGTCCCAAAGATATGTGGATCACGAATCAGCCTGTTGATCCCTATCATCTTCAAATCAAGGGACAGCCGAAGGAGACTATGTAATGTGCACAGCCTGACAAAAATAACATTTCATTCTGCTCATGTTCCCCCCTACATTCCCTGGTGGCCACAGCCAAACTAGCACATTCAACATTCACAGAGATGAATTCAAATTAGTGGAAGACTTAAGTGCTAAAAAAAACATGTACAGATGCTCAGATAGAAAATCTTAAATAACTGGCAAAGACTCTAGCCCTACCTTTGTTTAAAATGTAAAATGGGAACATGGCAAAATGTATGCAAGATACTTAAGAGGCAGCAAATAAAACCTGCAAGCAGAAAAAGACACAAGCTGGTATAGGGTTGAGAAGGCAAGATTTATGATGAACATCAGCAAGAACATCTTTATACAGAGGTGACAAAAAGGTGCAATGGTTGCCAGGAAAGACATCTCAGAAAAGAAGAGGATTTGTTTCAAAAACAAAGTCAGTGATTGTATTCTGGAAATATATCAAATGGACAGAAGTGTCAAGCTTCTGGAGTGTTGTTGGAGATGCCCTAATCAAGGCAAGTGGCAACTATTCCATCACCCTCCTGACTTTTGCCCTGTATATGGTGTACATACCGTGTGTTGTCTGGGGCTCAGTTACTCCGACCTGCTCTTATGATGCGTTCAACTGATCAGTGTTCAGCAAGGGGACAAATTGCTCACAGTCTAGGTTGGTGCTGTCTTATGTGTGATGTTAAAGCAAACCATGATTTGCAGATCAGATTGCAAATGCTTCAGATGAAGTCACTGTTGGAGGGGGAGATAAAGGCACTCGCTTTGCAGCATGTTTAATTGCCCTGTAGGAACGTGATTCAGTTCTCCTCAAATGTTGAGATTGCTTGATGACAAGGAGTTCTCCATTGAACCTGTCCAGGGATTTTTTCCGCCATAGTCATGGGGTCAAACTGACAGGATCTGAAATTGGCTTTCAGAATGTCTTTGCATTGAAGTTTAGGGCATCCTATGGCGCGGGATGCCATGTTCAGCTGGCTGTAGAAAACAGCCTTCAACATGTGGAATTTTCCACGCAAGCCACAAGGCAAACACAGTGAAACTGAGCTCTGATGAACATGCTCTCAATGCCAGGTATGCAACACCTTGCAAGAACTTTGACGTTAAGGATTTTGGCCTGCCACTTGATGTTACAGATAGATCTTAAGCAGCAATGATGGAATGCATCTCTTTCCCCTTATGAGAGACTAGTAGGTTATCCATTCCCCTAAGTCACAGAGAAGTGAAGTGAAGTGATGCAAGAAGCACTGCCTGCTAGACTTCGATCTTGGTCTTAAGACACTCCATGTTCTCTTCAAAGCCTGTGGTTGAGCCTGCCGAGTGCAGAGTTTGCTTTCAGCAGGTGATGGGCAATTTTATCATCCAACATGGTGTAGTTGGAGAGGTTAACCCCTGCTCTTGTAGCCACAGTATTTATATGGTTGGTCTAAAGTTTTCTGTCAATGGTAACCACCAGGACGTTGATGGCAGATGATTAAGCAATGGCAATGCCAATGCCATGAATGTCAAAGGGAGATGGTTAAATACTCTCTTGTTGGAGATGGCCATTGCCTGGCACTTAAGTGGCAATTAACATTCGCGCCACTCATCAGCCCATGCCAGAATGTTGTCCAGGTCCTGCTGCATGCAGGCACAGGCTGTTTAATTAACTGAGGATTTGCAAATGGTACTGAGCATTATGCAATTATCTGATCTTATGAGGAGAGGAAGGTCATTGATGAAGCATTTGAAGATGGTTTGACCAAGGTCATGACCCTGCAGAACTCCTGCAATGATGTCCTGGAGCTGAGGTAATTGGCCTTCAACAACCACAACCATCTTCCTTTGTGCTAGGTATGACTCCAACCAATGAGCAATTTTCCCCGATTCCCACCAACTTCAATTTTGGCAGAGGCACTTGATGCCACACTTGATCAAATGCTGCACTGATATCAAGGCCAGTCACTTTCACTTCACCTCAACATTCACTGCAGAATACTCAGCCTCCATCCTATTCTAGCAGCCAAAATATTTATGTAGCTGGCAGAGTTAAGTTACTGGTCAATGTTAATTCCTTCCAGGATGTTCATGGTGGGGAATTCATTGAATGTCAGCTTAGTGCCACAGAATGTCAAGGGGAGGCAAATAGGCTTTCTTCTTTGGATATGGTCACTGGCTGACACGTGTGGCGTTTGCTGCTTACACGTCTAATCCTGAATGTTGTCCAGGTATAGACAGATTCATTGTCTGACAAGTGGATAAACTGAGTGGAACACTGCACAATCAGCAGCAAACAACCCTACTTCTGCCTTATGATTCCAGCTGAGATTACCCTTGGACAAGCCTGATCTCAGAGTGGAACCCAGCTTGATAGATCATAACTTTTATATTTTTGTTCAGATATATGGAGAGGAGCTACTGAACAGACTCATCGAAGTCAGCTAATGAGCTTTTAACAAAAGAATAAAACATTTACTCAACAAGAAAAGATGAACTATATTTCAATACTCCTTCACCCACAACTATACCTTTACAGACATATACACATTTGTAAGGATAACATAAGTTACAAAAGCTATCTTATACTTCAATGTACACAGTAAACACACAGCCCATGCACCAATAGGTACCCTGTGGTCAGACACACCACACTCTGAAACCAAGTGACAGATGCCACCTCAATGAGATGCTATGGATCTCTCCTCAACTACCCCCAGATGCTTGTCACACCATGAGCCAACCGGTCTCACTGCACTCAGTCTTTCACACAAGGGTTTCCAATATCCACTCTCCAAGAACTCATCCTGGAATCTTCTCCCAAATCAACGCTTTTTCGCAGACGCCTTCCGCAAGGGTTCATCTCCAGGGTTTCGAACTCTCCTTCTGATGTTCCTCTTCCCTGGGTCACCACATGCATTCAAGCCATCTTCCACGCACTCTCACCAACTCAACCATCAACAGTACCACTACTGCTTCACATGCCCATAGTAAAGAGTTACAGGCATTCAGTTGTCTCTTTGGACCTTCTTGCCTCTTGCAAGCTGTTCTCACTTGGGGCCTTTCTCTGCCCCTCACTCTTAACTTCACTTAGGGCCTTTTCCATGTTCCTGCCCTTTCTTTGACTCGAAGGTTTGTTTGGACTTTCTCTTGTTCCACTCCCCTGGATTTTGGGGTCTTTTCTTTAGCTTGGGACTGGCTATCTGTTCCCCTTTGCTCCAGTCTCTCTCTAACAGCTACTTGCTACCAACTTTAGCTTGGAGCTGGCTATCTGCCCCTTTTAGGTGGCTTCGGGTTGGCAGCTGTCTTCCAAACCAGCTGAAATCCAACAGCTTCCTAAACAAACTGTTGTTTCGAGCTTTTGTGTGTGTGTCTAAGGGGAGGATCTGCCTCTCTGACCTCCTGTTACTGGGCAAAAGTCCAATTCTTCTACCCCCATAAACACCAAAGCTAAAGCTCATTCCTAACACTTAAAAATTCCAAATATAACTTACTTAAACTATCTCTATTTCCTAACAACCTTATGATGGAAGATAGATCATTGACAAAGCAACTGAAAGTGGCGAAATCTCAGGCGTTGCCCTGATGTCCCACTAGTCCTGAGACCCATATTATTAGCCTCCATCAATCTCAACCATCCTGTGCCAGTATGACTCCTGGTCAATGGAGTTTCCTTCTGGTCCCCATCGGCCAGTTTTACATTGGTTCCGCTGGTGCCATAGTTGGTTGAATGCTGCCTTGACGGCAGTGGCAATCACTCTCATTTCACCCCTGAACGAGGGCTGGATAGGCAACTTGGTTACAGGCTTCGAACAATACCTAGTTGAGGATTATCAGGTCAGCCATGATCTCATTGAATGGCAGGGCAGACTCGATGGGCCAAATGGCCTACTTTTGCTCCTACGTCTTATGGTCAAAGACAAACACAAGATGTTTCCTCAACATTCCTTTTCTTCCAATTAGCATCTTGCTTTTAAATAGCACCTTAAATGTAGATAAACATCCCAAAGTACTTCACCAGCATAATTTTTCACAACATAAAAAGTAGGAGGAGTAAGCAATTTAACGCCTCTCAAACCTGATCTGCCATACAAGAAGATTATGGCTGATCAGATTGTGGCCTAAACTCCACTTTCATGCCTAACCCTCAACTTCCTTCTCGGTCAAAATCTATCCAACTCGACCTTGAATATATTCAATGACCCAGCCTTCACTGCTCTCTGGGGTAGTAAATTTCAAAGATTAACAACACTTTGAGGAAATATGAAGGGAGAAGGCCAAAGGCTTGATCAAAGGCATGGATTTTAAGGATAATCTAAAACTCTTCCATTTGCCTCCCCTCCTTTAAAGGAAATTCCAGAGAGCAGGGCTTCAATGGCTGAAGGTTTGGCCATCATTGGTGAGTCAAGGGGATGCACAAGAGGCCAGGATCAAAGGAATGGAGAGTTAAGACAACAGGTGTAATTGTAGAGCTGGAGATTATGGAGGTAATGATGGACAAGGCCACAATAAGAGTTAAGCTGAGTATTTTAAATTTGAGGTATTGATGGGACACTGTAGATCTGAGAGAACACGTGCGGTGGGTGAGCAGGACAAAATCTGGGCAACAGAATTTCAAATGGCCTGAAGTTGACCAAAGGTGCAAGATGGAAAGGTGATCTAAAATAATCAAGTCTGGAGGTGGTAATGGCATGGTTGAGGATTTCAGCAGCACATGGGCAGAGGAAGGTGATGTTCGTGAGATGGAAGCAGACACTCAGTGATGGAGAGGATATGATCTGAAGCTTGCTTTGGGATCAATAAGAATGCAGAGGTTGCAAACAGTCAAGGTCAGCCCAACAGTGGCCAAGGAGACGAAAATAGATGACAACTGTATGGAGATTGTGCAAGCTGCCAGGAGTTTTTGCCAGCCACCCATGATGATGGTTTCAGTCTTACCTGTGTTCAGGTGAAGGAAATACTGCTCACCCAAAACTGGAAAGATTGCAAGCAGAAATAAATATATCATTTTGTTTTATTAATACTACATTTCAACTTGTTCCTGAAAAAAAAATTGCAATTCAAACTTTCTCAAGTTTGAAGCAGAACTATGTAACCTGTGTAGGGGAATTTGGAACATGGCATTTGTTCAGCTAGGTGTTTTCCCTTATTGCATCTGTCCCAAAATTCAATCAGAAATAGAAATCTGTTTCCCCTCACACCCATGACTGTATCATTGTAAATGTCAGAACAAGCTGGAGAACAGCCATCCTAAATGCTGTCTGTTCCATCAGTGCTATCCCCAACAAACTGAATGCTTGCATGAAATAGGCAAAAACTGAATGCAAGGGCTAAATCCTGGCAGATGCGGGGCCCAGATATTATTATACTGTGGCAGGTAAAGCAGCAAATTTAAATTCTTAGCCTGTTGGCACTCCTTGCCACTTGACCTCGTTCCATTAGCACCACATACAAGCTGTCAGAACGCCACTTTCTCCTGACTTCCTTTTGGACCAGTGTTGGAACAGCATTGACACACACCCAAAATATTTACATTTGCTGATCTAGGAGTGAGTTGATGGGAAATAATCCCACACCCTTGCACTTATGGCAGTGCAGCATGAATTTGGGCATTGTGATGTTTCCAAATGTTTTAACAAGAAATGCGTCAACTGCAGAGTTTTCTCCTGAACTGACCTAGATGACTGTCAGCTTAGGGCATTGACATATCTACCCTTAAAGTTTACTTAATTGATTTCAAGAAGCTATTCTGAAAACGATTAGAATCAAATGCAAAGTTGACAATTGAGTTCACCACAACAATAAAACTGTCACTGCATCCCTGGTCACTTCCACTATTTACACGGTAGTTATCCACCCATCTACTGCACAAGGATGAGCTGAATGCGAAAAGAACAAAGGTCAGTCATAAAAGAATAGAATACACATGAAGTTATATTTGCCAGTCAGTCAAATGGCCTTTTCCAAGGCCATAATGGTTCTATGATTCTGACTCTATGAGCAAAAGTCAATGCAAATACAAGAATTAGAAATCTATGTAATCCTTGCACCAACCTTAACATTGACAGTTTATGCATACGATGTGTACTTTTGCTGTGTTCGAGTTGTCCTTGTAGAACAACCAAACAGGAAAGTCATTACATTTTGTTAATTCCATAGGCCCATCTTCACCTCAAGCTGCTAAACGGGTCAGATCCAAAGATATGAAAATCACACATTTTGCTAAAGCAGTGTGGGTTTCTTGCAATTTTCACTGCAGACAGGCATTTTTTAAATAAAATGTCTATAGAAGGTGTACATGAAGTTTTGCACCTTGCTGAATTTTTGACACTTTCTGAAGTGTTCTTTTTTGTGTCATGGAACTAGAGATGCATTCCTACTTCCAGGACTAAGTATGCCTTGTATCATAGCACTGTTGAAGATCTGAGACATTTTTTTCCAACACAAAAGGCATCTCTGCAATTTTACAAATAGCTTACCAGTCACAACTCCCACTATAAAAGGAAAAAGGAAGTTAGTACTATGGGCCTAAATACACATGAATCCTCCAATATGCAAAATGTTGGGACCAGCTGAAAACTCATCAGAGAAATAAAACTAGAAAAGGGATGCTGAAAAATGGCAATTTGCATAGGTGGACATTATTTGAAAATATTTCTGCTATTCTGCATAGCTTAAAATAAGATTTACGCTGATCAAATGATAATGTCAATAACTTTACACTATGGTCAGGAATTTCCTGCAAGAGCAATACTGGCAACAAGCGCCATAAAGTTCAACCATTGAATGCAGCAGCCCTCCAGCTTAAACATCTGCATAAATTTAATCAAAAACTTAACTAAAAATTACTCGCATTCTCTGATAAAATTATACACATTTACTTGCATTGATATGCATGATAGTTACATGCCTCACCTTTGTGTAACTGACAGGTTAAACTAAACATTATCCAATACTAACCATCTCTGGCACTATTTGGACTATTTCCCTACAAAAAGCTCAAGTGTTACTCACTGTAGTCCCAAAGATAAGCTGGACTCGAACCCAATTAAATGAAAACTCCTAACGATTTAGATTGCCCAGCTAACTGAACAGGTTAATCCACTTTGGTGGCTCATCATCCACCCTAAACATGATAATACCTCTAGAGCCACAGCAATGTGGCTGACTTTTAACTGCCCTCTAAAATGGCCGAGCAAGCCACTCAGTTGCGTCAAACTAAAGAAAAGCCTACTATGAATAAAACTAAGTGGATCACCTGACCACAGTGCCCAGCATATCCCTCACTCCACCATTACCATCAAGCTGAGGAATCATCTCTGGTTCAATTATGCATTTGGAGAGTATGCCAGGAGCAGGGCCAAGCATATCTAAAATTGAGATGGCAACATGGTAAAGCTACAACACTAGACTACATGCATGCTAAATAGAGAGCTTAGCTATCCCACAATCACTGGATCAGGTCAAAGTTCTGCAGTCTTGCCACATTCAGTCATGAATGCTGGTGGTCAAGTAACAAGGAGCTACAACAGATAGACTTCAGCAGCTTAAAAAGGCACATCCCATAAACGAATTAAAAACTTAACCAAAGGAGGCTCCTCAAATATCTCAATCCTCAATGATCAGCAAGGTTGAAGCATTTGCAAACTTCTTCAGTCAGTGTGCTGAGTCAATGATCCATCTGGGCCTCCTCCTGAGGCCCCCTGCATCACAGAAGCCAATTCACTCCATGTGATATCAAGAACCAGTTGGACATACTGAAAAAGGCAAAGACTACGGGCCCTGACAACCTCCTGGCTGTAGAATGAAGACACGTTCTCCAGAACAAGCCATGCCCCAAACCAGTACAACACTGCTACTTGGTTGGCTAGATGCCAAATTGTCCAGGTACGTCCTGCCCACAAAAAGCAGGACAAATCAAACATAGCTAATTACCAACTCAGTCTACTCTCAATCATCTGGAAAAAGTCATGGAAAGTACCAATGACTGTGCTATCAAGCAGCACTTACACAGCAATAACCTATTCATCGATGCTCAGTTTGGGTTCTTCCAGGACAACTTATCTCCAGACCTCATTACAGATTTAGTCCAAACATGGACAAAAGAGCTAAATTCCAGAGCGAGGTGAGAATGACTGCCATTGACATTAAGGCAGCATTTGACCAAGTGTGACATCATGGAGCCTCAGCAAAATTGATGTCAACGGGAATCAGGGGAAAACTCTCCACTGTTTGGAGTCATACCTAGCACCAAGAAAGATGGTGGTGGTTGTTGGAGGCTAATCATCTCAGCCACAGGGCATGGCTGCAGGAGTTCCTCAGGTTAATGCTCTTGGCCAAAACATCTTCAGCTGCTTCATCAATGCCTTTCCCTCCAAAATAACGCCAGAAGTGCGGATGTTAAAAGGTGATTGCAGTATCATTCGCAACTCAGATATTGAAGCAGTCTGCGCTTGCATGCAGCAAGACCTGGACAATGGTCAGGTTTGGACTAAAAAGTGGGAAGTAACAACCGCACTACCCAAGTGGCAGGCAGTGACCATCTTCAACGAGAGAACCTCACCACCTCCTTTAGAAATTGAACCCCATTACCATCGCCAAGTTCTCCCACCATGAACATTCAGGAGGGGTTACCATTGAAACATAACTGGACCAGCCATAAAAATACTGTGGCTACAAAAGCAAATCTGGGAATTTTGCAGCAAGTAACTCATATCCTGACTCCCCAAAACCTATCCACCTGCTACAAGGCACAAGTCAGAGCAGGATGGAATACTCTCCATCTGCCAGGATGAGTGCAACTCCAACTTAAGGAACTCCGCACTATCCAGTCTGCTTTATTGGCACCCCATCCACCACCTGAAACATGTATTCCATCCACCACTGGCACAGTGGTCACAATTTGAACCATGCACAAGATGCACCACAGCATCATGCCAAAGGTCCTTCAAGGTACCTTCCAAATCCACAACCTCTACCACCGAGAACAGGGGAGCAGATAGATGGAACACTACCACCAATAAGTTCCCTCCAAGTCACATGCCATTCTAACATCAAATTATTTCACCATTCCTTCATTGTCGCTGGGTCAAAGTCCTAGAACTCCCTCCCTCACAGCACTGTGGCCACACTGTCTTCAGCAACACAAGGCACAATTCATCACCATATTCTCAAGGGTAACTAGGTGATGAGCAATAAGTGCTGGCCCTGCCAGCAATGCTCAAATCCCATGAATGAGTAAAAAAAATACAATTAACATGTGATCGAGTTAAAGATATCAAATATATGAATAAGACAGGGAAAAATTCAAAGGATCGATTACCCCAAATAATAATTAGGGTAACAATAAAGCCTATGTCCACAAACCTGGTCATGGCAATATGTTCTGTGATCGATCCTCCAGCTAGTGGTCAAATATTGCAGGTCTTTTCCTTTGCAGAAAAGTTTCCAGACCCACACACCCACCTTCTGCATTCGTTTCATGCAAAACAAACTACAAACCAAGTACAACAAAAATGCCATTCGTCTCCATTGTAATTGATCCAAATCATGAGTGGATATTCCAGCCATGTTTTTCCCTTTTATATTTTTCACACTCTTGCATTTTCCCAAGTTTTCAGCAATTAAACTATTTTCATGACTTCTGCAATAATTCAGCAGCAGGGCCACAATCAAATCCACAGAGCACTCCATTTTACAATCAAATCAGCCAGTTCCAAGCTTCAGTTACAGTCTTGATGACTGAGGTATGTGCACGCCTTCATCAGCACACTCTAACCAGTGAGAGAACCAGTACGACTGAAGGAAATTTGCCTTCACCACCATTCTGAAAGGGGGCAGAGCTTTAACATTTAATTAACACCTGTTTTGGCAAGGGTCTCCATGGGGTGGCACAAATGATCGAGTTAATATTGGTGTGGTTTTAAAAACAAGCACAAATTACTGGAGTCATAATTTACTGGAAGTTATGTATTACAACAATTGTGTACACTGCACATGCACCAATAATGCAAGCTTTCAACAAGTTCCAGGCCATAGTTCTAACTTGATTCTACTACTATTTTTGTCAGAAGTGGCAAGAATAAATATCAACGGATTTCTCCATTTTAACAGACTGGTTTACATAGTGGAATACTACTACAGGAATGAAAGTAGCCATTAAGCTCCCTCTTCATTCTCTCGCCTCCCCACCTTATACATCCAGTTGACTGAACTTAAATTGATCGAAGGTAAAATAAATTAATGCCTCCATGCAGTCTTAGAAATTCCAATTTTCATTGTTGCTTAAAAAATGACAACTTGGTCTGTGGGGTGAGGGAACACATATTTTGCCAGTTGCAAGTGTGCTGACAATTCTCCATGAGGGCCAACGTTGCACATGAAAGTGAACAACTTTTAATTAAAAGATCAGTTCCCTATGTTAAAATAGGTACATTATTCAGCTGTATAGACTGGCAAAGTGGTACATTTTTCCAAGAGTTAGATCAACACGGTCTGTAATAAAAAAGCGTCAGATGAATTATCTAGAATATTTCTTACAAAGCAAGAATCATTTCCTCCTGCATCTTCTGCAGAGAATCTAGCAGCAGAGGAAGAGCTTTATCATAATACTGTTCCTGGTGTAGCTGGGCCCCCTTCACTGCCAGCACATACTGGTTATGCAAATTATGGAGTTTCATGGTGGCCTTGTCAAATCTGTCTTTGGCTTTTTCAGTCTCTTTGCCTGAAGGAGGAAAGAAAGCAAATGAGAACAAACTTCAGAAATGCAACCTTTGCTCAAGTAAAACAGGCCTGTCATTTTTTTCAACTGTTCATTTGCAGCTACTTAACCTCAATCAATTCCACAACTGTTAATTTTAAGTGCAATAAGCTGTAGAATCGAACAACCAAGTGGTATATTGTGATTTGTTCAAAAACATTTGAATTACAGTTTAAGTCAAAGTTTCAAACCGTAGCTTCTCTACAAAAGTTAATGGATTGAGATTTTAAAATTCCAGTAGTAATGCTCCTTTTTTTGGCAGTTTATTTCAGTTTTACTATTTTTACCATTTCATTTTTCAGAAGTGACAAATTATACTCCCTTTTTGCTTTTGAAAAATACATAAATGAAAAATTCACTACTTTCAGTTTCACAAGGACATTCTAATAATGGGGTTGAGATGGCGGGTGGTGGGGTACAATACGAAAAACAACACAGAAGGAATAGCAATAACGTAAGATGAAAAATTTTCCATGCTAATAATTTACTGAGAGTATAATTTACAGCACAGAACAGATACAAAGTTAAAATCTCCTCCACAATGCTTCAGCTTCAAAACAGCATCCCAACTGCATCAGTGAGACTTTTCGCACTTCTTGCACCAGCTAATCTGTGTTCCAAGTCAAAGTGCTTATTCACTGTTAACCAATTGCTGGGGATTTGAACAGCAAGTTGACACTAAAATTATACTGATCTGAAATTCAGTCTGGGCAAAACATTTGGACCAAAGGCAAGTACTGGACATATAGGAAATTGTAAAAAGCAGAGAAAACTGTATGACATGGAGTTTACTTGCCTGCTGATAGATTCATTGGACAGGTGGCAAGGATTTGTCCAGTTGAGGTTGTAATGTCTCTCTGAAAGAAGTGTTTAGCTAGTCTTGTTCCCCAGAGCTTTCCCCACAAACCTACAAATTTTTTCCCTTTCATGTACTAATTCAGCTCGCTTTTGAAGGGCATAAATGAATCTGCCTCCACCAACCTTCCAGGCTGTGCATTCCAAATCACAACCACTTGCGACATGAAAAGATTTTCACGTTGCCTCAGGTTCTTTTGTCAATCAGCTTAAATCTGTGTCCTCTGATTCCCGACCCTTCTGCCAATGGGAACAGTTTCTACTTGATTTTCTGGGCTTCGCATGGTTTTGAGCACCTCTATCAAACCTCCTCTCAACTTTCCCTACCCTAAGGAGAAAACACAAGCTCCTTTAATCTATCCACCTGAGGTCCCTCATCCCTGCAACCACTCGAATCTTTTCTGCATCCTCTCCAAGGCCTACACATCATTCAAGGGCAGTACCCAGAATTGGGCACAATACTCAAGTTGACGCTGAACCAGCATTTTACAAGGCTCATCATCATTTCCTTAGTTTTGTACTCATGCCTCTATTTATAAAAGCTAGGATCTTGTATGCTTTTTTTTTTAAAAAAAACAATCTGCCCTGCTGCCTTCAACTATTTGAGCACATATATCCCCAGTCCCTTGATTTCTGCACCCACTGTGGAATTGTTTCCTTTATTTCATATTGCCTCTTCTTGCTTTTCGTACCAAAATGCACCACTTCACAATTCTGTGTTAAGTTCCATCAGCCACCTGCCTGCCTATCCCACCAACCTGTGTCCTCTTGAAGTCTATCGCCATCCTAATCACAGTTCAGTACATTTCCAAGCTGTGTCATCTGCAAATTTTGAAATCTACCCTGCACAACCAAGTCTAAGTGATTAAGCGTATCACGAAAAGCAGTGGTCTTGGTACCAAATCTCTGACACACAGTGTATACCTTCCTCCAGTCCAAAAAAACAACCATCCATCACTACTGTTTCCTGTCACTTAACCAATTTCGTATCCGTGTTGCCACTGTCCTTTTTATTCCATGAGCTTCAATTTTGCTGGCAAGCCTATCATGTGGTACTGACTATCAAACAACTTTTGGAAGCCCATATACAACAACCGGCATGGTCCTCAACCCTTTGTGTTGTCTTATCAAAAAACTGAAATAAGTTGGTTAAACATGATTTGCCTTCAGAATATCCATACTGGCTTTCCTTAATTGATCCATAACTAAGAGGCTGTTAATTTTGTCCTCAAGTATAGTTCCTAAAAGCTTCCCTCCACCAAGGTTGAAGTGGCCTGTAGTTGCTGGGTTTAACCTTGCACCCTTTTTTGAACAAGGGTGCAACATTTGTAATTCTCCAGTCTTCTGACACCACCCCCACATCATCTGCAGATTGTAAGATTATGGCCAGCACCTCCACCCTTACTTACTTCAGCAACCTAGGATGTATCCCAACTGGACCAGTCTTTTCAATACCTCCTTTATCAATTTTTAGCCCATGTGGGATCTCAACTACCTCCTCTTACATTATGACTACAGCAGCAACATTTTCTTTGGGAAACACAGATGCAAAGTAATCATTTAGCACTTAGTACGACTTTAGTGCATTTCGCTATCACCTTTGCATATGTTCTGTCGCAACCTCCTACACCGTGGGCTGGATTTTGTGTGCCTCCACCAGGCATGTTATCGGCTGGGGGGCACAATATAGGTCAAGTGGCTAGTCCACCAGCTTCCTGTCCACCCCTGAACTCACCCCCATAATACACAAGGAGGGCAGGCACTGACCACCATCTGTAACTAAATAATTACAGGTCGTTTAGTCTTGCTAACAAGCCTACTGACCTGAATAATATGCTGCCAGGCCATAACACGGCCGTCGTGGGCAGTCAGGCAGGAGTGGGCAGGCCGTTTTTAAAGGCCAGCATGAACCAAGGTGGAGAGGAAGGGGAGCATCCTGCACGAATCAGGGGCAACCACCGCAGCAAACCCCCCTCCCACAACCCCCAAAGATGACAATCCTTTTTCCTTCCACACCGCCACCCTGACAGAACACAGCCCCCCATCCCTATCCACGAGCTCTGGGATCCTTCCCTGCCTTGTCCAACCCATTTCTCGCATACAAACATCTGAATTAGGAGGAGTAGGCCATTCAGCCTCTCGAGCCTGCTCCGCCATTCTGTAAGATCATGGCTGATCCGATTGTAACCTCAACCCCACATTCCTACCTAATCCCGATAACCTTTTCACCCATTTCTTACATCAAGAATCGGGGCACCTAAGCACCCTGCTATAACATCTTTAATAATAGCTTCTAACATTTTCCCTATGACAGATGTTAGGCTAACTGACCTGTAGTTTCCTGCTTTCTGTCTCCCTCTCTTTTGAATAAAGGAGTTACATTTGCTCTTTTCCAATCTAATGGAACCTTCTCTGAATCTTAATCTTAATCAAGAATCTATCTAGCTCTGCCTTAAAAATTTTCAAACACTATGCTTTAACTGCCTTTTGAGGAAGAGAGGTCCAAAGACTAACAACCCTCGGAAAAAATTTCTTCTCACCTTTGTTTAAACATAAGGGGTCGCTTGTTTAAGGCATTGACCCCCTAGTTCTAGATTCTCCCACAAAAGGAAACATGCTCTCCACATCCACCCCATCAAGGCCCCTCAGGGTCTTATATGTTTCAATCAAGTCTTCTTAGTCTTTAAATTCCAGCGATACAAGCAGAACCTGTCCAAACTTTCCTTATAAGACAACCCACCAATTCCTGGCATTAGGCTCGGAAACCTTCTCTGAACTGCTTCCAATGCATTTACATATTTCTTTAAATAAGGAGCCCAGCACTGGAAACAATTCTCCAGATGTGGTATCACGAGTGCCCTGTACAGCTAAAGCATAACCTCCCTACTTCAGTAATCAATTCCCCTCATAATAAATCATAATATTCTATTAGCTTTCCTAATTACTTGCTGTACCTACATACTAACCTTGTGATTCATGCACTAGGACACCCAGATCTCTCTTAATCACAGAGCTCTGCAATCTTTCACTATTTTGGCAATAAGCTTCTTTTTTATTCTTTCCATCAAAATGAACAATATTGCACTTGCCACATTATACTCCATTGGCCAGATCTTTGCCCACTCACTTAATCCATGTCCCTTTGGAGCCTTCTTATCACCTCTTCACAATTTACTTTCCTACCAATCTCGGTGTTGTCAGCAAATTTAGCAGCCATTCCTTTGGTCCCTTCATCCAAGTCCTTTATATAAATTGTAAAAAGTTGAAACCCCAGCGCTGATCCCTGTGGCACACCACACAGCACATCCTGCCAACCAGAGAAAGATCCATTTATGCCAACACTCTGCTTCATGTTAGCTAGCCAATCTTCCATCTATGCCAATATGTTACCCCCTCCACCATGAACTTTTATTTTCCACAATAACCTTTGACGTGGCACTTCATCAAATGCCTTCTGGAAATCTAAGTACAGTACATCCACCAATTACCCTTTATCCACAGAACAAGTGACTCCTTCAAAGAAGTCCAATAAATTGATTAAACATGATTTCCCTTTTACAAAACCATGTTGACTCGTCCTGATTGCCTTGAATTTTTCTAAGCACCCTGCTATAACATCTTTAATGATAGCTAACATTTTCCCTACGACAGACGTTAGGCTAACTGGCCTGTAGTTTCCTGCTTTCTGTCTCCCTCCCCTTTTGAATATTTGCTATTTTCCAATCTAATGGAACGTTCTCCAAATCTAGGAAATTTTGGAAAATTAAAGTCAATGCATCAACTATCTCACTGGCCACTTCTTTCAAGGCCTGAGGGTGAAGTCCATCCAGACTTGGGATTTGTCAGGCCACAACCCCAACAATTTGCTCAATACCACTTCCCTGGTGATTTTAATTTTTCCCCCAGGTTCCTCCCTCCCTTCCAAATCCTGATTTACAGCCATCTCCGGGATGTTACTTGTGTCTTCTATAATGAAGACAGAAGCAAAATACCTGTTTATTTCATCTGCCATCTCCCTTTCCATCAATTCCCCAGACACACTGTCTACAGGGCAAACCCTCACTATGTTAACTCTTTTCTTATTTAAATACCTCTAGAAACTCTTACTAGCCGTCCTTATATATTACGAGCGCACTTTCTCTTGTACTCTAGATTATTAAGGAGTGAAAAATTAGTCATCCTTTGCTGTTGTTTATATTCTTTCTGATCTTCTGACCAGCCATCCGTCTTTGTGTAATTATATGCTTTCTCTAAGTTTGATAATGTCTTTAACTTTTTAGTTAACTACGGATGGTGGGCACTCCCCTTGGAATTTTTCTCTCATTGGAATGTATATATTCTGTGTATTCTGAAATATCCCTTTTAATGTTTGCCACTGAACCTCTACTGACCTAACCCTTAATCTCCTTATTGCCCTTATTTAAGTTTAAGATACTAGTCTTGGATGCACTCGTTCCTGCCTCAAAATGAATGTAAAATTCAATCATATTACGATCGCTGCTACCTTGCGGTGCCTTCACTATGAGGTTATCAATTAATCCTATCTCGTTGCTCAATACCAGGTCTTGTAGAGCTTGCTCTCCGGTTGTCTCCAGAACAAGCTGTTCTATGAAACTATCCAAAAAACATTTTATGAACTAATTATGTTACCTTTGCCCATCTGACTTTTCCAGTCTGTACTTTTCTCACCCCTTCCTCCCAGCACCACAACAGGGTTCCCCTTGTCCTCATCTTCCATCCCAGAAGCCCCCATATTCAACAGATCATCCTCCACCATTTCCACCACCTATAGAGTGATGCCACCACCAAACACATATTCCTTTCACCACTTTTTCAGCATTCTGAAGGGACCACTCTCTCCAAGGCACCCTGGTCCACTCCTCAGCCACCCCAACACCCAGTCCCCTCCCCACAGCACCTTTCCATGCAACATCTTCCATTTTACCTCCTCTCCATTTGACAGCCCAAGGACCCAAACACTCCTTCCAGGTGAAATAGTAATGTACCTGTGTCTCTTTCAATTCATTATACTGTACTTGCTGCTTACAACACAATCTGCTCTACACTGGGGAGACCAAACAGATTAGATGATTGTTTTGTGGAACATCTCAGTTCAATCCACAAGCATGACCTTCCTGTGGCCTGCAATTTTAATTCTCTACCTTGTTCTCATGCTGACTTCTGGCCTCCTGCCATGTACCAACAAAGCACAATGCAAGCTTGAGGAACAGCACCTCACCGCTCCATTAGGCACTTCACAGCTTTATGTACTCAACACTGAGCTCAACTATTTCAGACAGTAATTTGTTCCCTATTTTTTCCCCCTTCCTGTACATATTTTAGGTTCAATCTAGTTTTTCTCTTGTTTTTGCTTTTAGATGGCAGCCGTTCATTTTTGTCATTCACACCTCCTCTAGGGGCACCTTTTGGTTTCTTTGCCTATGATATTTTCCTTGCCACTTCTCTGAACTTTCTATGTTCAGTCTGGTTCTCACTCATATCATCAAGCTGACTTTTATCATACACAACCTTCCTCTCTTCGCCTTACTCTCTCTCTCTTAGTTCGTCCCTATATATATTATATATCTCTCTACGTCAGCCTGGCTATTTTTTAATTTTTTTAAAAATGGACATTGTTGGGCTGATAAAATGGCTACAGCTGATCACATGCTTGTAGTTCTGGAAGATTCTAAGCTGTTCCAATGGACAAAGGCTACCTCATCATCCTCCTGGAATAGACCATGCTAGGCCTACACAAAGGATTCGTCGAGATAAGTCAGCACCAGCCAGCTCTGGATAAACGCAGGGCTGTTTGGTACTCGTCATCTCCAACGTTACACGAATGGTTCTTCAGTTACTTTCTCAAAACAGAATGAGTTTTAACAAGGGCTCATCGTTAGCTGAATAGCTCAACCCAAAACCACCCTGTCACATGACCGAGACTTGAGCTATTTGAATTCCTTAAATTATACACTTTTATATTTTATCTTCAGTTGCAGTGAAACCTCCAAAGAGGACCGGACTCCAGGCTAGCAGCCTGCCTTGGACCATCATCTCTTTCCAAGTCCGATTTCCAGAAAGAACTCTGGATTTCACTTACAGTGTGAACTAATACCCAGAATGCAAGAATGCTTTGCTGCATCTTCAACAGATTCAACTTGCAAGCGAGTTCCTAGGACTAAGGTCAGGAATTCTGCCAGACAAAGCCACTGAAAAGAACCTTCCCTGGACATTGATTCTGGACTCATGTAAAACCATCACGGTCTTTGCCCTGAACCCCTTTCTTACCCTCAGCCCTCTTATTTTATGAATGCAAAATGCAGCAGACGTTGAAAAACCCCATGTGTGCGTGTGAGTGCGTAAAATAAACCAACCCTCTTGGTTTACCTTACTTGGTAGTTTGCTGTGGGGTTATTAATAGAGGAATGGATAACTCCAAAACTGAAGGGTTGGGAAAAATACGCCACCACTTATAAAGGGGAAAATCAAAAATCAAAAACACCTTTGTTTACTGACAGGTAGCGAGTGGAGAAATCAGGGCTGTTTAATCTCTCTCCGGTCTGTAACAAGTTAAACAAGGAGCTCTGGTTTTGGTTGCCTGACCTTTGCCCCTCATGCCAATGTACCTGGACTATATCTAAACCAATCCCTTTTTAAATGCCAGCCATCGGCAGGCAAAAAAATGTTGAACAATCTTAGATTCCAATTTACCCACACACAGATCTGTTCAAGCTGCTGAAATTAGCCCACCTCCACTTATGTATTTTTACTCTTGATTGCTCTTTTTTCCTTTTCCATAGATAATATAAATTTTATGATACTACAATCACGGTCTTATAAATGTTACCTTACTGACACTTATTCTACTTGACCCACCTCATTCCCCAGAACTAGATTCATTCATTCCTCCTTCCTGTTTGGACCAGACATATACAGATCAACTAAGTCCTCCTGAGCGGATTTCAGTAATGCTTTCCCCCCTGTTTCTGCCCTGTATACAATTACCATCCCAAGCAATTTTCAGACAAATGATCATGAATAAATAAATAATCCTGACTCTATTGTTCTTGCACCTCTAATTTCTCTGCAAGTTTGCTAGTTTGCTCCTCGATATGCAACCAACAGGGGGAGGGAGAGGGGGCGTCGGTTAGCTCAGATAGTCAGCTACCTTGTGGATCAGATTAAATCCAACAGCGCAGGCTTCGATTCCTATCTCTGGCTGAGATAGGCCTGAAGCCTGCCTCCTGCCCTACCCATAGCAAAAAACACAGCACTTCGCCATGGTTCAGCAAATAATTGCCAAGGACCTGCCTTTAGGCAGAGAACTTAGAACGTACAACCCACTAGCTAATGGCTGACAGAGTACACCCAGTAGTGTCATGGCACCTCTGGTTTCTCAATTCTAACCAAATAGATTCTATTCTTGACCCCTCTTGAACATCCTCTCCATCACTGTAATATTATCCATAAATAATACTGTCACCCTTCCTCCTTGCTTTCCCAACACGTTGTATCCAGGGAGATTTAGTACCCAGCCCTTCCATTGTGTGTGTCCAGTCTCAGTCATGGCCTCAGCATCATATTCTGACGACATGGTTTGCACCTGCAGCTCATCAACCTTATTTACCACGTTTCCTGCATTCACATATGCACTGTAACCTCTCATAGGCCTTCTTCTACTCTCTGTCTGGTTCCGTCTAATACCAGACTATTTTTTTTACTTCAGTGCTGTCCATCTCTTCCAATCCTTTGTGTGCCTTGTTTCTCCTTTCCTATGCTACATCCTAGTCCTCATCTCTTTGGCAAATTATCTTAAACCATGCTGAGACCAGTGTTCTAGCAAGTCTTAACTAAGTGTAGAGAGGGCTTTAAACTAAATATGGGGGTGGGCGAGGGAGGGACCCATGTAGGGGAAGATTGAGTAAATTAAAGGGAAAATTACAAGGCAAACGATCAAGGTAGCAACAAAGGGAATGATAATCAGAATATGGAAGAAAGGGACAGTGGTTGCAAACTTAAGAGTGTGCCACCAGATAGGGCTAGAGTTTACAAATACAGTAAAAAAAATGAATCAAGGGCTCTGTGTCTGAATGCTCGCAGCATTCTCAATAAAACAGATGAACGATCAGCTCAAATAGAAATAAACTAAGACATCCAGTGCGAAGGAGGCCATTCAGCACATTGTGCCCGCACCGGTCTACAAACATCTCATTACACTAATCCCATTTTCCAGCACTTGGCCCATAGCCCTGGAGGCTATGGCAGTGCAAGTGAATATCGAAATACTTAAATGTTACGACAGTTTCTGACTCAACCACCCTTTCAGGCAGTGAGCTCCAGACTCCCACCACCAACTGGGTGAAAAAATTTCTCAACTCCCCTCTCAGCTTTCTACCTCTTACCTTAAATCTATGCCCCCTGGTTATTGAACCCTCTACTAATGGAAAAAGTACTTTCCTATCCATGTCCTTCCATCTTATATACCTCGATCAGGTTCCCTCTCAACTTGTTTGCTCCAAGGAAAACAGCCCCAGCCTATTCAATCTTTCCTCATATCTCAGACCCTCCAGCCCAGGAAGCATCCTGGTGAATCTCCTCTGCATCCTCTCCAGTGCAATCACATCCTTCCTAATGTGGTGACCAGAACTGCACGCAATACTCCAGTTATGGCCTAACCAGTGTTTATACAGTTCCAGCATAGCTTCCCTGCCCTTGTATTCTGTGCCTTGACCAAGTATCCCATATGCCTTCTTAACCACCTTATGTACCTGCCCTGCTACCTTCAGGGATCTCTGGATATGCACACCAAGGACCCTCTGATCTTCAGTATTTCCCAGGGTCCGTTCATTCATAGTGTAATCCCTTGCCTTGTTAGCCCTCCTCAAGTGCATTACCTCACACTTTTCCAGGTTGAATTCCATTTGGCACTGCTCTGCCGACCTGACCAGTCAATTAATATCCTCCTGCGGTTTACAGCTATCCTCTTCACTATTTATTACCCTACCAATTTTCGTGTCATTTGCGAACTTCTTGATCATGCCCCCTACATTTAAGTCCAAACCACAAACAGCAAGGGCCCCAGCACCGAGCCCTGTGGAACCCTACTGGAAACTTCCAGTCACAGAAACATCCCTCTATCATCATCCTCTGCTTCCTGCCTCTCAGCCAATTTTGGATCCAATGTGCCACTTTACCTTGGATCCCATGGGCCCTTATTTCTTCACCAGCCTACCTTGAGGGACCTTATCAAAAGCCTTGCTAAAGTTCAGGTAGACCACATTAAATGCATTACCCTCATTAACACTCCTGGTTTCCTCCTCAAAAAATTCAATCAAATTTGTCAAACACGACCTTCTCTTAACAAATCTATGCTGCCTATCCCTGATTAATCCATGTCTCTCCAAGTGCAGATATGTTCTGTCCCATAGAGTTCTTTCTAGTAAATTCCCCACTACCGAGGTTAGACTGACTGGCCTGCAGTTTCCTGGTCTATCCCTTCCTCCCTTTCTTAATAATGGGACAACGTTAACAGTCCTCCAGTCCTCTAACACCTCACCTATGGTCAGAGAAGATTTGAAAATTACTGCCAGGTCCCCTGATATCTCTTCCCTTGCCTCCCTCAACAGCCTGGGATACATCTTATCTGGGCCTGCAGATTTATCCACTTTTAATGCCGCTAAACCCGCTTGTACCTCCTCTCTCTCTGTTAATTTCCTTTAATATTTCACAGGCCACCGCCCTGATGTCTATACCTGTGAAAGCCAACATAAAGTATTCACTGAGGGCTGCACCCACGTCTTCTGCATCCACACACAGATTACCTCTATGGTCCCCAATTGGCCCTACTATTTCCCTGGTTATTCTTTTGCTCTTTATAGATTTAAAAAACCCCTTTGGGTGTTCCTTTATTCTACCCACCAAAGCTTTCTCATGCATTCTCTTAGCTTTCCTAATTTCCTTCTAAAGTTCCCCCCTGCACTTTTTATACTCCTCTAGGGTCTCTGCCATATTGAGCCCTCGGTATCTGCCATAAGCTTCTTTTTTTTCCTTAATCCTAACCTTAATGTCCCTTGACATTCAGGGTTCTCCAGACTTGGTCCCTTCCTTTGTCTTTACGGGAACATATTTGCCCTGTACTCTCGCTATTTCTTCCTTGAATGCCTCCCACTGCTCTGGCACACTTTTATCTACAAGTAGCTGCTGCCAGTCCACTTGGGCCAAATCGCATCTCATCTTAGCAAAATTAGCCTTTCCCCAGTTTAGAACTTTTTATTTCTGACCCAAACTTAACCTTTTCCATAACTACCCTAAATTTAACTGAGTTATGGTCACAATCTCCAAAATGCTCCCCTACTGATATGCCTTCCACCTGCCCGGGCTCATTTCAGAATATTAGGTCCAGAACTGCCAATCCTGCCCTTCTTTTAGCCAAGTCTTGGTCATAGCTATGATATCAAACTCCCACATGCCTACCTGTGCCCTCAGCTCATCTGTCTAATTCCTCAGGCTCCTTGCATTAAAATATATTCCATTTAGCCTTGCTAAACTCACTTCTTTCTTATCTAGCCTATGTTTCCTCTGCCTTCCAGACTCACTTACTAGCATTTTAACTTCTCATTCCATCTCAGCTTCTCTTCCCTCTGAACTACTTTTCAGGATCCCATCCCCCTAACAATTTAGTTTAAATCCACCCCAACAGCATTAGCAAACCTCCCCACAAGGATGTTGGTCCCATTCCTGTTAAGATGTCGCCCGCCCAACTCGTCCACCTCCCCCAGAAACAGTCCCAATGCCCCAGGAATCTAAAGCCCTCCTTCCTGCACCATCTCACCATATGTATGACCTAATAGTCATTATAGAGATGTGGCTGCAAGGAAACCAAAGCTGGGACTTGAATATCCAAGGACACAACATTCAGGAAGGACATGAAGCTGGGAAAAGGTGGTGGGGCAGCTCTGTTAATTAAAGAGGGTATTAGTGTAGTGACAGACTACCATAGTTCTAAGTTCAAGATGTCAAATCAGTTTGGGTGGAACTAAGAAATAGCAAGGGGCAGAAAACATTGGTGGGAGTTGTTTAAAGGGCAAACAGCAGTGGTTATGCAAATCACATTAAATTAGAGATGAGTATAACAAGGGTAATACAGTAATCATGGATGATTTTAATCTACACATAGATTGGGTAAGCCTATTTAGTATTCATGTTGTGAAGGACAAATTCTTGGAATGTATACGAGATGGTTTTCTAGAGCAGCATGTTGAAGAAGCAACAAGATCCAGTATTGTGCATTGAAAAAGGGCTCATTAATAAGCTTCTTGTAAAGGAGCCTTTAAGAATGAGTGACCATATGAGAGAACTTTACATTAAGTTTGAAAGTGATGTAGTTCAATCAGAAACTGGTCTCTTAAATCTAAACAAAGGAAACAATTTAAAGTATGAGGGGCAAATTGGCTCCGGTGGATTGAAAAACTACATGAAAAGGTATGACAGTAGACAGGCTATGGCTAACATTTGAAGAACGAATACATAGTTTACAACAAAAATACATTATTTTAATGCACAAAAATCCAGCAAGGCAAGTGTTCCAAACGTGGCTAACGAAAGAAATCAAGCTTTGAATCAGATCAAAGGAAGAGACATCAAGTTGCCAAAGAAAATGGTAAGCCCGAGAATTGGGAGCATTTTAGAACTCTGCAAAGGAGGACGTAGAAAAAGGTTAAGAAAGAGAAAATAGAGCGAGAGTAAACTAGCGAGAAATATAGAAACGGACTGTAAAAGCTTCTATAGGTATGAAAAAAGGAAAAGATGAGCAAAAACAATGTGGGTCCATTACAAGCAGAGTCCGGAGAATTTATAATGATAAATAAGGAAAAGGCAGAGAAACTAAACAAATACTTTGTCCGTCTTCACAGAGGAAAATACGATAAACCTCCCAGAAATAATGAAGAATCAAGGGACGAGTGTAAACATGGTACCGCAAGATATTAATATTAGTGAAACAAAGTACTACAAATTAATGGGACTTAAGGAAGATAAATCCCTTGAACCTGATGATCTACATCCCAGTGTTTAAAGAGGTGGCTGTAGAGATAGTAGATGCATTGGTGGTCATCTTTCAAAATTCTACACAGATTCTGGAATGGTTGCTGTAGATTGAAAAGCAGCAAATGTAACCCCATTATTTAAGAAAGGAGGGGGAGAGAAAACGGGGGACTACAGACCTAATAGCCTGATATCAGTAATCAGGAACATGCTAGAATCTATAATAAAGGACGTGATAACAGGACACTTAGAAAATAATGGTAGGATTGGGCAGAGACAAGATGGATTTATGAAAGTGAAATAATGTTTGACAAACCTTTGAGATTTTTGAGAATTTAACGAGCAGAATAGATAGGGGAGAACCAGCAGATATAGTATGTTTAAATTTTCAAAAAGCTTTTGGTAAGGTCGCACACAAGAAGTTAGTAAACAAAATTCGAGCACATGGCATTGAGGGGAATGTACTGACAGGGATAGAGAAAAGATTAACGGACAGAAAACAGAGTCAGGGTAAATGCGCCATTTTCAGATTGGCAGTTTGTGATGAGTGGGGTACTGCAAGGATAAGTGCTTGGGCCCCAGCTGTTATAGAGTCATAGAGGTCTACAGCACAGAAAAAGGCCCTTCGGCCCATCGAGTCTGCGCCAGTCAAACAAGTACCTAACTATTCTAATCCTATTTTCCAGCACTAGGCCCATAGTCTCGTAGGCCATGGCATCACAAGTGCACATCCAAATACTTCTTAAATGTCATGAGGGTTTCTGCCTCTATCACCCTTTCAGGCAGTGAGTTCCAGATTCCCACCACCCTCCGGCTGAAAAAACTCTTCCTCACATCCCCTCTAAACTTCCTGCCCCTTACCTTAAATCTATGCCCCCTGGTTATTGATCCCTCCACCAAGGGGAAAAGTTCCTTCCTGTCGACCCTATCTATGCACCTCATAATTTTATACACCTCAATCATGTCTCCCCTCAATCTCCTCTGCTCCAGGGAAAATAACCCCAGTCTACCCAATCTCTCCTCATAACTAAAACTCTCCAGCCCAGGCAACATCCTGGTAAATCTCCTCTGCACTCTCTCCAGTGCAATCACATCCTTGCTATAACGTGGATTCCAGAACTGAATGCAATACTCTAGCTGTGGCCTAACAAGCGTTTTATACCGTTCCAGCACGGCCTACCTGCTCTTATATTCTATGCCTCGGCTGATAAAGGCAAGTAACCCAAATGCCTTCTTAACCACCTTATCAAACTGCCCTGCTACCTTAAGGGACCAATGGACATGCGCACCAAGGTCCCTCTGATCCTCGATACTTCCCAGGGTCCTACCATTCATCGTGTATTCCCGTGCCTTGTTTGTCCTGCCCAAGTGCATCACCTCACATTTATGCAAATTAAATTCCATTTACCACTGAACAGCCCATCTGACCAACCTGTCTATATCCTCCTGTAATCTAATGCTGTCCTCCTCACTAATTGCCAGCCCACCAATTTTCGTGTCATCCGCGAATTTACTGATCAACCCTCCTCCATTCAAGTCTAAAACAATCCTATCTATATTTTTAAAATTCTAATTCGGCTACAACACACAAGGGTTTTTGTGCAGCTACCTGTCAGAAGGGTTTGCCACTGTCTGTTGGTTACATGTTAACAGAACTGTTTCAACTCTAAGGGGATTAGAAGGGATTTTCCTTCACAAAACATTGTCCGGTTTAAGACAGTAATCGTTTGTGAAATAATCTTAGCGATAAAGAATCAGGTGTAAAACATTTCCTTTGTAAACTCTTTTGGAGCTAACAGCATCCTTAACCCCCACCACACTATTTCTGATAACCAATCCCATTAACGACATAACTTGGTCAACCAGTCGTAATGTAAACTTGGGTAATATCAGAAAGAATCCTTCTTTGGCTAGTTGCATATACTGTATAGTTCTCAAGAACTTCCAAGTTCAACAGGTGTCTTTATTTCTTTATTGAGCCATTTATAATGGGTGGTGATGTAGCAACAGTAATAAATGGGCAGAATAGTACAGGGGAGGGCGGGTGGGCAGATGGCATGCCCCGTCGCCCTGGAAACAATGTTCACATGGAGCCGACATGCTCCACACTGACATGCCCAGCAGCCATAAAGAGCTGCGGGGCAGACTAATGAGGGCAGAGTTGGACTTCCGTCCTTCATTGGGATGGAAGTACAATCTATATCAATAATTTGGGTGTGGGGATTAAATGTAATATTTCCAAGTTGACAGATGACACAAACTAGGTGGAAATGAGAGTTTTGAGGAAGATGCAAAGATGCTTCATAAGGATTTGGAGACGTTAAGTGAGTGGGCAAAAAAATTGGCAAATAGAATACAATGTGGGGAAATGTGAGGTTTTCCACTTTGGTAAGAAAAACAGAGTACTTCTTAAATGGTGAGCGGCTAGGAAGTGTTGAACTTCAAAGGGGCTTGAGTGCCCTTGTTCATGAGTTACTGAAAGCTAACATGCAGGTACAGCAAGCAATTAAAGCAGCAAATGATATGTTGGCAGTTATTACAAGAGGATTTGAGTATAGGAGTAAAGGCGCCTTGCTGCAATTATATAGAGCCTTGGTGAGACCACACCTTGGGTATTGTGTGCAGTTTTGGTCTGCATACCCAAGGAAAGATGTACTTGCCATAAAGGGGGGTGCAATAAAGTTCACCAAACTAATTATTGGGATGGAGGGGCTGACCGATGAGGAGAGATTAACAGACTGGGCCTTTATTCTCTGGAGTTAAGAAGAATAAATTAATCTCATTCAAACATACAAACTTGTTACAGGGCTTGACAGGGCAGAAGCAGGAAAGACGCTGCCCCTGGCTGGGGTGGGGGGGGTCTAGAAAAGCAGGGGACAGAGTCTCAGAATAAGGGGCAGGCCATTTAGGGCTGAGATTAGGAGGAATTTCTTCACTCAGAGGGTGGTGAATCTTTGGAATTTTCTGCCCCAGACAGCTGTGGAGGCTCAGTCATTGAGTATGTTCAAGATAGAGATTGATAGATTTCTACATATTAAAAACATCAAAGGATATAGGTATAGTGCAGGAAAATGACCTTCGAGTCAAACATCAGCCATGATCCCATTGAACAGCAGAGCAAGCTCGAAGGGCTGAATGGCTTAATCCTGATCTTACTTGTTATGTTCTTATATTCTTATCCATCACTCAACCATTGACCAGCTGTTGACCACTTGGCAGAAGATTCTAACCCGACTCCTGTAAATTGGTTGCTTCTGAAATTTACTTGAAGAAATTTCTGTGGAATCCCTCTTTTTTCAGGATGAATCGGCACCAGTCCAAAATATTTATGATCCATACATGGCTTGTTAATATTTTCAGTGTATGAGTATAACATTCCATCAAATGTTTAATTACTTTAATTTACCTTTATAATCCTTAGCTCCATTCTTAGAAAAATTATTCAGCCAGGTTCTTTACAAATTAAACAAATAAATATCAACCAACAACTGTTCCATTCTAATAAGCCTCAATCAAAATATCCACCCTTAAGTGAAGATACAAATTACTTTAAATCTGTCTTTGGCCTGGGGCTTTATAATTTCGTACTTGTCTTATACTTTGATAACCACTATCAGGATAAATACACGTTTACACCAACAGCATCCATACTTGACAGCCACATGAACCTGTATTCTTAAACAAAACAAATTTACTTCTGTCAGTTTCTCAATAACAGGATTCACAAGGTCCAGAATCACCTTGACTTTATACTGATCCATCTCCAATTCATTGTTCCAGTCAAGGTTTAGCTAAAATTAAGCATATTTTAAATTTGGTTGTACCACTGAATTATACAGGGTTAAAATAATCAACATAGAAGTGAACACCTCCAAGCAGCACTCTAGAATTCCACAAGTCCATTCTCAAATTCTACAGTGATTGTAGTCTAGTGAAAATGCACAACCATAATTCTTTCCAACTTCAATAATTCATTGTATTTCCTGTTGCAAATTCTAACATCTTAGGTTATGACAATGTTTAACTGAATCAAATCCTATTGAATCAAATCCTACAAAAATTCATAAAGCTGTATTACATTCGCTCCTGCTCACAGTCTGAATTAGTCTTCAAACTTATCATTACTAATGTACCATAGTTATTTTGCTAATACGAAACATTAGCATATAGTTTACTAATGATGGAGTGTTATACCTTGTTATGCGCAATCTATTATTTCTGTTGAGTTGCAGCCACAAAGACCCAGTGTTAATTAATCACAAAAATTAAGTTAATGAGAGTGTTGTTGCTTGGTCAGGAATTCTGCCAATTGCAATGAGTTGGCCATTTTCAGTGTGCAAGGAAAAGATACTTAGAATTCATAATCGTGATAAATGCAAATAGGTCTGACATCAGGATTGACATTGTACCATTTGTAACACACATGACAGAAGTAGTAAATCCCACAGCCTTTATGAATCAATTGAACAGTAATCACACTAGACCACTGCATCTTTTCTATTTATTAGCTGCTCTTGCTTTACATTGACAAGCCTGCTTTCAATTCAGTTAGCTAATATGATTAATTTTATCAGCTTTTGCCTTCAAAAAGGGAGAACTGAGTGCATTGTTAAGAGACTGTTAAAGTCAGAAATTTGGTGTACAGGTGGGAGGAGGAGGAGTTGCTTTGTTCTCTTATAAACCTCCAATTATTAATACTGAAAGCTGAAGCATAAAGTACTTAAAATATTTGTTGACTAATTAGTGCAAACAAACTAAATGTAAATAACAAAATAACTTAGACCAAGACATGACAGAGCAGATTGCCTATCGGAAATACAGTACATGGAAGTTTGTGGACAGCAAGACTATCCCTATTGGACAAATCCACAGTCAATGTCTTTGTCTCCAATCTCTCCAGCTCATAGGCATTGATCTGGAGAATGAGTTGGAGACCTTGGGTACATGTGTGAAGGAGAGCAGTATCTGGCAGTTTGTTTCAGGCTTCATCACACCTGATCGTACACGTGTGACTGATTGTGTACAGAGTAAGAACCACCCAGGTGAGGTAGAAAAAGTGGAACCACAGAAACTGATCCTAACCAACAGGTTCAATGTACTTGCAACCTGCGAGGTTAAGGTTAAAGACAGTCAAAATGACAGCCAGAATCCAGAACATGGCATTTTGGAGCAGATGGCTGTCCAAAGGAAGGAGAGGGAGGTGGAGGAAAGGAAGCCGAATATGGTAGTTTTGGGGGAATTCAATAAAGAGGGGGACAGATAGCATTCTTTGTAAGCAGGATCCAGATACCTGCATGATTTGTTGTCCTTCACTCTGGCACCAGGTAGGCATCTCAAGCTGGCTTCGAAGGATACTGGACAGGGAGCAGTGGCTCATGCTGTTGCAGACCCGGTTTGGACCAACAACATAAGAAAGATTAGACAAGAGGTCCTGGTTCAAGAGAACTAGGATCTAAGAACTAAATTTAAAGACAGAATCTCAAGGGTTATAATCTCTGGATAATTACCCAAGCCAAGTTCAAATTGGCACAGGATAAAACAGGTTAGGGAGGTGAGCATGGCTGAAGAAGTGGTCTTGGAAAAAGGGGTTCCATTTCACTGGCACTAGTACCGGAATAAGGAACGACGCCATTGGGACGGGTCAGAATCCTAGCAGAAACATGGAGGATAGTGGGTTAAGACAAAAACGTCCGAAAATCTTTTGAGAAGAGGAATCACGTACATATTACAGTGCAAAGTGGCAAAGTTACTGTAGCATGAGGGACTGGAAAATTGTAGTGCTTTTTATGATCTATCGTGAAATGTAAATTATTTTTAAAATTAATTTTTACAGGATGTAAGCATCGCTGGCTAGGCCAGCATTTATTACCCATCCCTCGTTGCCCTTTAGCTGGTGGTGAGCTGCCTCCTTGAACTGCTGCAGTCCATGTGGTGTAGGTACACCCACAGTGCTGCTCAGGAGGAGGGTTCCAGGATTTTGACCCGGCGACACTGAAGGAGTGGTGATATATTTCCAAATCAGGATGTTGAGTGGCTTGGAGGGGAACTTCCAGGAGGCAGTGTTCCCATGCATCTGCTGCCCTTGTCCTTCTAGATGGTAGCAGTCATGGATTTGGAAGGTGCTGTCTAAAGGAGCTTGGTGAGTTACTTCAGTGCATCTTGTCAAATGGTACACACTGCTGCCACTGCTCATCAGTGGTAGAGGGTGTGAATGTTTGTAGAAGGGGTACCAATCAAGCAGGTTGCTTTGTCCTGCATGGTATCAAGCTTCTTGAGTGTTGTTGGAGCTGCACTGCACCAGGCAAGTGGAGAGTATTCCATCACACTCCCGACTTGTGCCTTGCAGATGGTGGACAGACTCTGGGGAGTCAGGAGGCAAGTTACTCACCACAGGTTTCCAAGCCTCTGACTTGCTGTTGTAGACACTGCTTATATAGCTAGTCCAGTTCAGTTTCTGGTCAATGGTAACCCCCAGGGTGTCAATATTGCAGGATTCTACAATGTTAATGCCACTGAATGTGGTGACGTCCTGGAACTGGGATGACTGACCTCCAACAACCACAACCATTTTGCTTTGTGCTTGATATGACTCCAACCAGTGGAGAGTTTTGCCCCTAATTCCTATTAACTCCAGTTTTGCTCGGGCTCCTTAAGATCAAGGGCAGTCACTCTCACCTCATCTCTGGAGTTGAGTTCTTTTGTCCATGTTTGAACCAAGGCTGTAATGAGGTCAGGAGCTGAGTGGCCCTGGCGGAACCCAAACTAGGCACCCGTGAGCAAGTTATTGCTAAGCAAGTGCTGCTTGATAGTACTGTTGTTGACCCCTTCCATTATTTTACTGATGATCAAAAGTAGACCGATGGGGCGGTAATTGCCGGGTTGGGTTTGTCCTGCTGTGTGTGTACAAGACATACCGAGACAATTTTCCACATAGCCGGGTAGATGCCAGTGTCGTAGCTGTACTGCAACAGCTTGACTAGGGGCACTGCAAGTTCTGGAGCACAAGTCTTCAGTACTATTGCCGGAATATTGTCAGGGCCCATAGCCTTTGCACTATTCAGTGCCTTCAGCCGTTTCTTGATATCACGTGGAGTGAATTGAATTGGCTGAAGGCTGGCATCTGTGATCCTGAGGGCCTCCAGAGGAGGTGCAGATTATCCACTCAGCACTTCTGGCTGAAGATTGTTGTAAATGCTTCAGCCTCATCTTGTGCACTGAAATGCTGAGTTCCTCCATCATTGAGGATGGGGATATTTGTGGAGCCTACTCCTCCAGTGAGTTGTTTAATTGTCCACCACCATTCAAGACTGGATGTGACAGGACTGCAGAGCTCAGATCTGATCCGCTGGTTGTGGGATTGCTTAGCTGTGTCGATCACATGCTGCTCATGCTGTTTGGTGCACAAATAATCCTGTGTTATAGCTTCACCAGTTTGACACATCATTTTTAGGTATGCCTGGCACTGCTCCAGGCATGCCCTCCTGCACTCTTCATTGAACCACGGTTGATCCCCTGGCTTGATGGTAATGGTAGAGTGGGGTATATGCTAGGCCATGATGTTACAGATTGCATTCGAGTACAATTCTGCTGCTGCTGGTGGCCTACGGCACCTCATGGATGCCCAGTCTTGACTTGCGAGATCTGCTGGAAATCTAGCCCATTTAGCACGGTGGTAGTGCCACACAACACGTTGGAGGGTATCCTCAATGTGAAGGCAGGACTTCATCTCCACAACGACTGTGTGGTGGTCACTCCTACCGACACTGTCATGAACAGATGCATCTGCGGCAGGCAGGGTGATGAGGATGAGGTCAAGTATGTTTTTTCTTCATTGGTTCCCTCAACACCCGTCGCAGACCCAGTCTAGCAGCTAAGTCCAGCTCGGCCAGTAGTGGCGCGACCGAGCCACTCTTGGTGATGGACATTGAAGTCCCCCACCCAGCGTACATTCTTCTGCCCTTGCCACCCTCAAGTGCTTCCTCCAAGTGATGTTCAACATGGAGGAGCACCGAATCATCAGCTGAGGGAGGGTAATCAGCAGGAGGTTTCTTTGCCTATGTTTGACCTGATGCCATGAGACTTCATGGGGTCTGGAGTCGATGTTGAGGACTCACAGGGCAACTCCCTTCTGACTGTGCCACCAACTCTGCTGGATCTGTCCTGCCGATGATGATGGTGGTGTCTGGGACATTATCTGCAAGGTATGATTCCATGATGATGACTATGTCAGGCTGCTGCTTGACTGGCCTGTAAGACGCCTCTGCCAATTTTGGTACTAGCCCCCAGATGTTCGAAGGAGAACTTTACAGGGTTGGCTGGGCTGAGATTGCCGTTGTCGTTTCCGGTGCCTCGGTCAACACCAGATGTTCCGTCCGATTTCATTCCTTTTTTGTGACTTTGTAGCGGTTTGATACAACTGAGTGACTTGCTGTGGGTCTGGAGTCACAGGTAGGCCAGACCAGGTAAACACATCAGATTTCCTTCCCTAAAGGGCACTGGTGAACCAGATGGGTTTTTACACTTGACTTTTAATTAGAGATTTTTTTTGCCTTTGTCATTTCCGGTGCCTTGGTCGATGCCAGGTGGTCCGTCCAGTATTGCAGACTAAACCAGGTGAGGGTGGCAGATTTCCTGATTTCCAGGTGTAGTGAACCAGATGGGTTTTTAATTGAATTCAAATTCCACCATTATCCTGGGTCCCTGAGTTACCAGTCCAGTGACAATACCACTATGCCACAGCCTCCCCTGTTAATTGTATAAATTAAGGGTAAGGATAAACAGGTAGATGGCATTCATTATTTGAGCACACATAAAGGGACACCTATTGACACTGGGGTGCTGAGTAAGGCTAGGAGCTATACAATGTTTCACTTTGTGAATAAATCTAAACTGAGTAAAGGTTGATTTCGGTCTTTTTCACCAAATGGCTGTAGAAGCTTGAAATAGGCCACTTCAAATGTATGGAATTATTAGACTTCAAGTGGGTAGAAATACTAGTTTTCCCTTTTTACCTTCTATTACAGTCAAGACTGTGGCACAGGTACAGACAAACAAGTGTAGCTCAGTGATTGACTGAGTGCAGGAGACTCTCTCCCCCTTGCAAGTATTATCAAATTCGGTTCTATAGGTGGGATAAACAAGTCATCATCATATCCATAAAGGGGACACCTTGTCAGGTAGGCAAGATAATGATTCATGTTTAAATCCTGGGCCAGGCATCCCAAGGAAACTATTATTGAATCAGGGACAGAGACTGAACAAAATTACTGCAAACAAGCTAACAGTAATGGAGAAATTAATGACCAAGAGCGAAAAATCCCCAGAACCAGATGGTTTCCAAACCTTTGTTTAAAAAAGTAGGAGACAACATCAAAAATTCCCTAACTCTAATCTTCTGAGTTCGCTCAACTCGGGAACCATTGCATTAGATTGGAAAATTGTACCAGTCACTCCATTATTTAACAAAATGGAGAGGAGGAAATCAGGAAACTATACACCAGTTAGCAGAACATATTATTGGGAATTACTGGAGTCTATCATTAAAGATACCATGACTGAACACCTTGGAAAGTTTTCAGCTGATCAGAGAGCAAGCCAGCATGAATTGTAAAGTGGAGGTCATGCCTGACGAATCAAACTGATTTTTTTTTGAACAAAGGAGTGGACAGGGGATGTCTATATTGGCACTTATATGGACTTCCAGAAGGCATGGGATAGAATCCCTCAGAAGACTGTTAGCCAAAGTGGAATCTCAGGAATTCAACTGGTTAGGAAATTGGCTGAGCGGAAGTAAACAGTGAGCAGAAATAATGGGCAGGTGCTTTAACTGGCAGGATGCAATTAGTGGTGTACCACAAGAATTGTGTTGGGGCCTCAATTATTCATTTTAATTCATTAACGACTTAGATGACAGGATTGAAAGCCACGCATTCAATTTTGCCAATCGCTGAAGCTAAAACACAAAGCGAGCAACATTGTAATTTTACGCTTCCAAGTGCACTGCTTATAAAGAAATATGGAATTAAGTGAATGAGCAAAACTGTGGCAAATGGATTTTAATGTGGACATAAGGGAGTCCATCCAATTTTGGACCTAACAGAATAGAACAGGGCATTTTTTTAAATGGTGAAAAGTTAGAAATAGTGGAGGTCCAAAGAAACTTGGGGGTCTCAGTACACAGATCATTACAAAGTCATGAACAGGTACAGAAAATAACTAAAAAGGCTAATGAAATGGGGGCCTTGCTATCCGGAGGATTAGAATACAAGGGGGTAGAAGTCATGCTTCAGCTATACAAAGCCGTGGTTCGACCACATTTGGAGTACGGTTGGCAGTTCTGCACATCGTACCTCTGGAAGGATATATTGGCTTTGTAGGGAGCGCAGTGTAACTTTACCAGAATGATACCTGAAATCCACAAGGGGGAGATTACACAAACTAGGGTTGTGTTCCCTGGAATTTAGAAGGTGATTTGATCATAGTTATCAAAATAATACAGAGGAACAGGTAGTGTGGTTAGAAAGAAACTGTTTTCACTAGCTGAAAAGTCTAGGACTGGGATATGAGCAGAGATCCAACAATTAGAGTCAAATGTTTCAGGAATGAAATCAGAAATCATTTCCTCAAGCAAAGGGTGGTAGAAGTTTGGAACACTGTTAAACAAATGCTGTCACATCAATTTTTAGTTTTAAGACTGAGATAATACCTTTTGGCTAGAAAAAAATCCAAGTAATATCAGGCAAAGATGGATATATGAAGTTAGATCACTGATCAGCTATGACCTCACTTAAATACAGAACAGGCTCAAGGGTTGAAATAGTTTGCTCCATTATGTTCCTAAACTTGAATGCCCTTTAAGATTCCAAGTAAGCTACTGGATAACATTGATCCACACTTGTGGTTTTCTCAAAAAAAATTCCACTGGATTTGAGGTATGGCTAATTGTTTTCAAAGCCATGCCATCTACTCCCTGTGGCCTGTGTCTTCACTTGATGAAGATGGTGTCCCTTAAAATGATTATTTTCCATTGCAGAACTAGCCTAAGAACATGCAAAAATTATCAAAAATGGTAAAAGCAGTCATTTTTATATAAAATTCTGCAACAGTTTTCTATTTTAAAAGTTACCTTTTGAAAGGGCTTCTTTATATTTTTCCTTGGCTGTGGTGGCTTCTTTTGCTAACTGTCTGTAGGCAGACTTTAGCTTTTCAAGTTCAGTCCTTGTTACCTAAATATAATTAACAAAAAGTTGTGTGAAAAATTGGAAAATTTTATGTGCATCAGCTAAAACTCGGAATCCTGAGAAAACCAAAATGCTTCCACTTTGACGCAAATAAAAATTCCTCATTTGTTACAGTACTGATACAAGTGTTTTATATTTCACCTCAAACTGTCTCTACAAAAAAAGACTGTAATAATCTGTGGGATTTACCCATTTTCCAAATAACAAGGCTTATTCTGGATTTGTCATCTTCAAATTCATCAAATTAGAAGACGCGAGTCATCTGTGGATTCTCAATCTGTTATGAAATGGCAGATGCTAACTGCCAGGCTGACCAAATCCCAAAGGGAAACTTGGTCAAGCTATCACAACGATTTTGCAATTTGTATTTATTACGAGGAGGTATGTACACTGAAGTCAGAAGTAAAGAGTCCGCTGCCACCTTTGGAGATTTTAAAGATTAAATTAGAACACTTATTAGCAAAAGAAAAGATAAAGTTACACACACATGATTACAGTTACACAGTTAAACTTAATTTTATAACATTTCGACTTAACGAGACTCCCAACTACACACCCCTTTCAGGCAACAGTCCAAATAGATTCTTAATCTGTAAAACACCCAGTAATATTGCCACAAGCACCCCTGTTGCTCTCAGGGAGATATTTCAGACCCTTCTCCCTCCCTTTCACTCAATAATGGAACTCCAAGGATTTTAACAAAACCTTGCACTCTGGAACAAGTAAACACTTCTCTGGGGTGGCTAGAAGCTGCTACTTCACAGTATACTCTTCAAGATCTCATATGGCCACTCCTCATACAGCTTTCAATCTTTCCTTGAACAGACTTTCTCCCTTTTGATTCTTTAAATCCATTACTTCAAATTTTCTTCGAAACTCAAACTCTTCCAAATATAAGATCTTTCATGTTTCCATCTTGTCTTTTCTTTTGTGTCAATAAAACATGATATCCCCATCATCACACCACACCCTCAATGTGTCTCTTCCCCCCCTTCCCCCCACCCACCTTAAACCAATTTATATTTCTCCCTTCTTCTAATCTATGCTCCAGTTCTGCCGAAGGGCCATGAAGGCTCGAAACGTTAACTGATTTCTTCTCCGCCGATGCTGCCAGACTTGCTGAGTTTTTCCAGGTAATTCTGTTTTTGTTTATGATATCCCCATTGCTTGTTTACCTATGAACTCCTGAAAAATGCAACCATTTTCCTTGTCACCTTCTAATTTCCCAATGAAATTCAAACAACCTCTCAACTTAGCTAAAAATGCAAATGTTAGCTTGTCCATTTCCACTTTAAAATGCCTACTTACACACAACCTCTTCGATGATTTAAACTTTGCAATCTGACTGTCTTCAGTTTAATTAAGCTAGTCAAACAAACACACACAAGCCTGCTTCAGTATCCCACAGTAATACTAAGAAAAAAAATATTTCCTTCACAAATCGGATTCAGCAGAACATGATTTGAATGAGGCAATTGATCAAGCCTGTCAACTTCCTGAACTGTATTCCTATTATTCAAGAACGTTTGGATTTAACCTTCTCTCCATGAAAAAATAAGAAAAACAGAACAAAGTGGAAACAAAAGGAGGGTGTGAAAGATTCACATTTATATAGCATTTTCCATGACCACAGGGCATCCCAAAGCCCTTTAGAGTCAATTAATCATTTTTGAAATGTAGTCACTGTTGTTATGTAGGGAACACGACAGCGATTTGCACACAGCAAGCTCAGACAAACAGCCATACAATAACGACCACATTATCCATTTTTGTAATGTTGACTGGGGGATAAATATTATCCAGGGCATTAGAGGTAATTGCCCTGCTTTTCTCCAAAATACTATCTTTTAGGTTCGTCTGATGGGGAACTTAGAAACTTGGTTTAAAACCTCATCTGAAAGATGGCATCTCCCCTAGTACAACAACCCCTCAGTGCTGCACTGGGATGTCAGCCTATATTTTTGTGCTAAATTTCTGAAGTGGAACTTAAACACATAACCTCCTGACTTAAAGGTGAAAGTGCTGCTAACTTAGCCACTGTTGACATGCACAAATCAAAAAAACTGTCCCTAATAATATGCAAGAGGATTAGCATATGCCTACATTACCTAAGATATATAAACTGCATACTATATTGAAATATTAAGCCCAAAATGCTGATAAAAAGTGATCAGAGACAACCACATAGTCCAGATGCCTCTCCAGCCCACATAACAACCAGTAGCTAGATGACAGAGGCAAATATTAGCTTCTGAACTTACGTGATGACTCCAAGAAATTAAAACCTGGTGAACACTGCCTAAGAGCAACAATTAATGGGGCTGAGTACAGTAACAACCATGTTGCCAATTATCACAGCCATGTTGTCTATAGTTCTATAGATTCCTTTTCATTGACGCAAGTACGCATTCTACACTTAGTACATTCAGACAACATTCAGTAATGAAGTAGTTGATGCATGAAGTTAGGTTAGATGTTATCCAGTGCTCTAAAAGCAGATATTACTGGAATAGGGCTTCCACTGTAATAGTACAGAGAAGTTATGAAATTAAGTTGAAAGTTTTTCAGAGATTTAGCAGTTTCAGTGAGGAATTAATTTATATGCAAAACAGGACATTTTTTGTCTGTCAATGTTTAAGGCTGTCCATTAGAAACCTTATGTAATCTTGGACTTGCCAAGGCCTTGTGGACTATCTTTTTAAATTGTTTTAGCTTGCAAAATAAAGAGTTCAATCTATCTTTATGGGTCATATGCAGATTGAATCAAAGACTATCAACCTGCCCTTCTTTCAATCCATTTAACTTTATGAACTCTTGATCAATCTCATGCAATGTTTAACAATCGGCATTATTCTGATGCCAAACCAAATGAAATAAAGGCAGAAGCCAACTGACCTTGCCTTCACATTGCTCATAATGTACTACGGTGATGCAATTCAGACTGTCAATGGTCACTGTCAAGAGCTAGTCCAGTTCCCACTTAGCACTCACCTTGACAACTTGGAATTAGAATCTAAATCTCTGGGACTTTTTTGTACAATGGGGGATTTGGTGGCATTTGCCAGCAATTCCTTCAATCATTCCCCTCATTCAAGCCATTTAAATTATATTTGAATAATTCCTCAGCATTCTCCCAAACAAGATTCATCAGAACAACTGGAGATTATGCAGAAATGCAGCCAACTGATCAAAAAGAAAAAGGTAGAAATTGGAAGTAAACTATCAGGGAAATATTGGCTAGGGTTTCCCACTTCAACATTCGACAGCCACAATTTCTAACAATGAGAAAAATAAACTGGTAGAAAATGACAAGTTAGCTAATACAGAAACATAAAACCTGACCAGATATGCAATACCAAGAGGTCATTAACAATTGAGATGCATCATCCGTGCACTCAATACAGTTCTATAGTCCCAGAATGCTTGAACATGGCCCATCATAGTCATTATTCTAATCTCCATCTTCCACAATTAATTTAAAAATTAAATTTGAAATGAAGAGGGGGAAGTTTTACATCCAAAAAAAAGAGGAAAAAAAGAAAAAAGTTGAGACTGGTTGCTTGAGTTTAAAATTCATTTATGGGATGTGGGCACCACATGCGAGGCCAGAATTTATTGCCCATCCCTAATTGCCCTTGAGAAGGTGGTGGTGAGATGCCTCTTGAACTGCTGCAGTCCATGTGGTGTAGGTGCACCCACAGAGCTGTTAGGAAGGGAGTTACAGGACTTTGACCCAGCAACAGTGAAGGAGCCACGATATATTTCCAAGGCAGGATGGTAAGTGACTTGGATGGAAACTTCCAGGTGGTGGTGTTCCCATATATATGCTGCCCTTGTCCTTCAAGATGGTAGTGTTTGTGGGTTTGGAAGGTGCTGCCTAAGGAGCTTAGTGACTTACTGCAGTGAGTCCTGTACATGGTACACACTACTACCACTGCTCATCAGTGTTGGAGGGAGTGAATGTTTGTGTGAGGGGTGCCAAGCAAGCAGGTTTGTCCTGAACAGTGTTGAGCTTCTTGAGTGTTGTTGGAGCTGCACTCATCCAGGGAAGTGGGGAGTATTCCATCACACTCCTGATTTGTGCCTTGTAGATGGTGGACAGGCTTTGGGGAGTTAGGTGGTGAGTTACATGCCACAGAATTCCTAAACTCTGACTTGCTCTTGTAGCGACAGTATTTATATGACTAGTTCAGTTCAGTTTCTGGTCAATGGAAAACCCCAGGATGTCGATAGTGGGGGATTCAGCGATGGTAATGCTATTAAATGTCAAGGGGTGATGGTTAGGTTTAAGAACAGAATAAGCTTCAGCCCATTGACCACAGTAAACTATAAATTTGAAATTAAATGGTTAAAACTAGAAAGGCAATACACAAAAAGTCTGGGCTTGCCTTGTTATTCTGTAGCAGAGCATCAATCCCTGGTGTGGCTCAGCTCTTCTCACACAAGATTGACCCTGTCAGCCGTAGCTGTGATGGTAGCACTTTAGCCCAAAGGCTGTGGGTTCAGGTCCCACTTCTGAGACTTTAGGCACAAAATATAGGCTGAATCGCCAATGCACCATTGAGACAGCTACACCATCAGGGGTTCTGTCTTTCGGATGAGACAGTAAATGGAGGCCCCACCAGCCTATCAAGTGGAAGCAGAAGATCTGATGCCACTATTTTGAAGAGCAGAGCAGTTATCGCTAGTGTCCTGGTCATTTTTTTTTCCATCAACCAACATTCCTAAAACAGATTATCTGGTCATTACCACTTTGCTCTTTACGGAAGCTTGAGGTGCTGACATGGGGTACCAGGTTTCTTATATTACAACAGTGACTGCACTCATAAGCCCTATGGAGTGTTCCAAGATCGCAACAGCCAAATATGTATGCAGTATTTTTTATTCCTGTAAAAAACCTAGATGCCACCTCTAGATGACTTGATGACAAGAAGAATCTTCAAACATAGCCAAAGCCTATTTAGTGACCATAAGACATAGGAGCAGAAATTAGGCCATTCGGCCCATCAAGTCTGCTCCACCATTCAATCATGGCTGATAAGTTTCTCAACCCCATTCTCCCGCCTTCTCCCCGTAACTTTTGATCCCCTTACCAATCAACAGCCTATCTATCTCGGTCTTAAATACACTCAATGACCTGGCCTCCACAGCCTTCTGTGGCAATGAATTCCATAGATTCACCATTCTCTGGCTAAAGAAGATTCTCCTCAACTCTGTTCTAAAAGGTCTTCCCTTTACTCTGAGGCTGTGCCCTCGGGTCCTAGTCTCTCCTACTAATGGAAACATCTTCCCCACGTCCACTCTATCCAGGCCTTTCAATATTCTGTAAGTTTCAATCAGATCCCCCCTCATCCTTCTAAACTCCATCGAGTATAGACCCAGAGTCCTCAAACGTTCTTCACATGTTAAGCCTTTCATTCCTGGGATCGTTCTCGTGAACCTCCTCTGGACCATCTCCAGGGCCAGAACATCCTTCCTGAGATACGGGGCCCAAAATTGCTCACAATATTCTAAATGTGGTCTGACCAGAGCCTTATAAAGCCTCAGCAGCACATCCCTGCTTTTATATTCTAGTTCTCTCGAAATAAATGCCAACATTGCATTTGCCTTCCTAACTACCGACTCAACCTGCAAGTTAACCTTAAGACAATCCTGGACTAGGACTCCCAAGTCCCTTTGCACTCCAGAATTCTGAATTCTCTCCCCATTTAGAAAGTAGTCTATGCCTCTATTCTTCCTACCAAAGTGCATGACCTCACACTTCCCCACGTTGTATTCCATCTGCCACTTCTTTGCCCATTCTCCTAACCTGTTCAAATCCTTCTGCAGCCTCCCCGCCTCCTCAATACTACCTGTCCCTCCACCTATCTTTGCATCATCTGCAAACTTAGCCAGGATGCCCTCAGTTCCATCACCTAGATCATTAATGTATAAAGTGAAAAGTTGTGGTCCCAACACTGACCCATGCGGAACTCCACTAGTCACCAGCCGCCATCCTGAGAAGGACCCTCTTATCCCCACTCTCTGCCTCCTGCCAGACAGCCAATCTTCTATCCATGCTCGTATCTTGCCTCTAACACCATGGGCTCTTATCTTACTGAGCAGCCTCCTGTGCTGCACCTTGTCAAAGGCCTTCTGGAAGTCCAAGTAGATAACATCCATTGGCTCTCCTTTATCTAACCTACTCGTTACCTCCTCAAAGAATTCTAACAGATTTGTCAGGCATGACCTCCCCTCGATGAAACTACGCTGACTTTGCCCGATTTTACCATGCACTTCCAAGTATTCTGAAATCTCATCCTTAATAATGGACTCTAAAATCTTACCAACGACCGAGGTCAGGTTAATTGGCCTGTAATTTCCCGTCTTTTGCCTCACTCCCTTCTTAAACAAGGTAGTTGACAGATGAAATAGACGGCTTCCTGGTTGTGACCATCCACATCAGCTTAAATGGTGAATCAACCACTAGAATATCCATTCACAAACTCAGAAAAAGAATTCTAAAAACTGCAACTTCCAGGCATACTAAAATTAGAAGGCAAGTATTTGAATTATTTTCGAAATGTTATTGCGACACATGTTGATAATGATATGCATAGGGTAGTGTGTGAAACAGTGCATGTGTGCAAAGATTAGGTGGTTTTACCAAGAGAAACAGGAAATATATTTTTGCTTTATTTGTTAGTACCAATTGTATAATGATTATGCAGTCAAAAATTTAATTATTAGACAAAGTTGATCAAATCTGAGAATAGCATGCGACATGAATAATTTTTGCTGGTTATTGAGGTATACCAGTAAAGGGCAAAAAGATCCTTGGCTTGAATGACTGGCCAAAGAAAAAGAGTAAAAAAGGTCACAATGAAGATAGCTAGAAGATAAATATCTCACAAAGGATGGAGCTCACAACAGACTTGCAGTAAATCAAACAAAGTACAGAAAGTCCAATTTGGGAAGTATCAAATTACCAGTGGTTGGGAAAGTGTTACAGTTAGATCATAATGATTTAGCTCCCCTACAAAATGTAAAAGAAAGGGCAAATAATAGCAACAGTAAAAGCCGAATTAAAGGTAGCATAGTGATAATGTGACCAGATTAACAATCAGAGGCCCGAACTAATTCTGCAGTGACCCAATTTCATGGCAGCAGGAGAGAATTTAAACCCAAACAATTAAATAAATCAAGAATAAAAAGTTAGATTCAGTAATGGCAACAATGAAACTACAGAATTGTCATAAAAATACTATGTGGCTCATTAAGGTCCTTTGGGAAAGGAAAGCTGCCATCCTTACTTGGTTAGGCCCAAATGTGACTCCAGAACCACAGTAATACAGTTGACTCATAGCTGCCCTCGAAAATAGCCTAGCAGCAGCTCAATTGTATTCAAAAGTTGTGAAAAAGTCTAATAGGAATAAAGTAGGCTGGACCAGCCAGCCGTGACAGACATCTGACGTGATGCAGGCACACCTAGCCCTGTCAACCCCACAAAGGCCTTCTCATTGACATCAGGGGATCTGTGCCAAAATCAGGAGAGCTGTTCCATAGACGAGGCAAGCAACAACCTAACAGTCATACTCGCATAGCCATACCTCACACCCAATGCCCCAGGCTCCTCACTCACCATCCCTGGATATTTCCTTTACCCACCAGCAAGGCAGACCCAGGAGAGATGGCTGCGCAGTGATATACTGTCACAAGAACTATCCCAGGTATCCCCAATGTTGACTCCAAATCCCATGAAGTCTCATGGCATCAGGCCAAGCATGGGCAAGGAAACCTCCTGCTGATTACCACCTACCACTTTCCTTAGCTAATGTATCAGTACTCCTCCACGTTGAACACCATTTCAAAGACGCAGTGAGGGCAGCAAGGGCACAGAATGTACTCCAGGTGGTGCTTCAAGACCCATCACCACCAGCACCAGATAGCACCACAACAGTCTAAACTGGTCAAGCCCTGAAGGACATATCTGCCAGACCAGGCCGAAGGCAAGTGCTAAGAGACCCAACACCAGGGAAAAGTCTACTTGACCTTGTCCTCATCAAACTACCTATTGCTGTTGCAGTATTAGAAGTGACAACCATGTAGTCTTTGTAGAGACGAAGTACTTTTTTCATACTGAGGACACCCTCCATCGTGTTTGAAATGCAGGCATTACAGGAGATTACATAGATAAGAGTCAGACAGCCATTTCTGCAACAGTCATTGTGAGTCCTGCATGGTGTGTCACCTTCTTGGTGCCAGGGTAAAGGACATCACAGAAAGGGTACAGAATATTCTGCAGAGGGAAGAGAGTGAGTCAGAAGTTGTGGTGCACATAAATACCAATAACAGATGGGCAGGTGTTGAGGTCCTATGCTCAGACTTTGAGGAACTTGGGAGGAAGCTAAACGGAGGACTTAAAAGATCGTAATCTCTGGATTACCATCTGTCACACAGCAACAAAGGTAGAAATAGGAAGACAGGGAAGATAACTGCATGGTTTGAGGTGTGGTGCAGAAGAAAAGACTTCAGATTCTTGCAGCATTGGGGTCTATTCTGGGGCAGAAGGCACCAATTCAAAAGGGACGTGTTGCACCTCAATAGGACTGGGAGTTTGGTGAATAAGGTTGGTGAGCTTGTAACTCACATACCATGTAGAAATGTGATGTTGTGGCATTAATGAAAACATGACTTAAAAAATGGTGAGGACGAGCCATGTAATATTCACAGATACAAAGAATGCATTAAAGTTAGGGAAGGCAAATAAGTGAGTTAGGGGAGCAGTATTGATTACGGAACACATTGCAGCTTGGATAGAGTGTGCCCTTCAGGGGTCAAGATCAGAATCTATTTTGTTAAGCGCTGAGAAGCAAAAAGGGTTTGTGTGATCACACGACGGGGGGTATTGTCTAGGCCCCCAAATAGTGAGGTAGATAGAGGGGAAAATCATCAGGGGAAATCATAGATGTGCAAAAATTATAGGCGGGTGATATCAGGGACTTTAATTACTCTAACACTACCTCAATTAATATTTGGGTAAAGGGAAAGAGGGGGAGGGATTTCTGAAGCCTGTTCAGGAAAATTTCCTTGAGCAGTATGTTCTCAGTCCGACTAGGAAGGAGGCATTGCTCTTTCTGGGGAATGAAGTGGGCCAATTGGACAAAGTGTCTGTGTGGGGGAACACTTGGTTAAGTGTGATCATGGCATCAAAATGCTTCCGTTAGTAATAAAAAACAGCAAGGGCCAATCCAAACAAAAATAAAATTACCTGGAAAAACTCAGCAGGTCTGACAGCATCTGCAGAGAGGAAGACGGTTAACATTTCGAGTCCATATGACTCTTCAACAGAACTAAGGAAAAATAGAAGAGAGGTGAAATATAAGCTGGTTGAAGTGGGGGGGGCGGGACAGGTTGAGCTGGATAGAGGGCCAGTGATAGGTGGAGATTGCCAAAAGATGTCATAGACAAAAGGACAAAGAGGTGTTGACAGTGGTGATATTAGCTAAGAAATGTGCTAATAGGTGACATTAAGGGTGGAAAGCAGGACAAGCAAGGTACAGATATCCCGAGTGGGGGTGGGGGGGAAGGGATCAAAACAGGCTAAAAGGTAGAGATAAAGCAATGGATGGAAATACATTTAAAAATAATGGAAATAGGTGGGAAAAGAAAATTATATATAAATTATTGGAAAAAGGGGGGGATTGGAAAGGGGGTGAGGATGGAGGAGAGAGTTCATGATCGAAGGTTGTTGAACTCAATATTCAGGCCGGAATGTTGTAAAGTGCCTAGTCGGAAGATGAGGTGCTGTTCCTCCAGTTTGCGTTGAGCTTCACTGGAACATTGCAGCAGGCCAAGGACGGACACGTGGGCACGAGAGCAGGGTGGTGTGTTGAAATGGCAAGTGACAGGGAGGTCTGGATCATGCTTGCGGACAGACCGATGGTGTTCCGCAAAGCGGTCACCCAGTCTGCGTTTGGTCTCTCCAATGTAGAGGAAACCGCATTGGGAGCAGCGAATGCAGTAGATTAAATTGAGGGAACTGCAAGTGAAATGCTGCTTCACTTGAAAGGAGTGTTTGGGCCCTTGGACGGTGAGGAGGGGGGGAAGTAAAGGGGCAGGTGTTGCACCTTCTGCGGTTGCATGGGAAGGTGCCATGGGAGGGGGTTGAGGTGTAGGGGGTGATGGAGGAGTGGACCAGGGTATCCCGGAAGGAACGAACCCTGCGGAATGCCGCCCGGGGGTGGGGGGTTGGGGGGTGGGGGGGGGTTGTGGTGAAGGGAAGATGTGTTTGGTGGTGGCATCATGCTTGAGTTGGCAGAGGATGATCCTTTGAATGTGGAGGCTGGTGGGGTGATAAGTGAGGACAAGGACAAGTGAGGACAATCTAAAGCTGTACTTTTAAACTGGAAAAGGGCTAACTTCAATGGAATGAGGGGGAAATCTAGCCATGGTAAAATGGAACCAAACTTTGACAGGAGTAACTGTAACAAGCAATGGATGATCTTCAAGGAGATGTTTCAAGTACATTCCAACAAAATGTAAAGGCAGGGCTTCTTGGATGACAAGTGAGATAGAAAATATGGTGTAACAAAGGGGAAAAAAGGGCACATTATGCATGTTAGGTGAATTCGGTGCCAAATATAAGAAGTTGAGAGGGGAAGTGAAATGGAAAATAAAACTAACAAAAGAAAGAATTTGAGAATAGAATGACAGTTCACATAAAGCAGACCCCAAAATTCTTATACTGGCATCCAAATTGCATGCGGGTGGTAAGAGGTGGGATGGGAATACGTAGGGACAAAGAAGGCGATATATGCCTGGTGAGACAACACAAGACTAAAATATTTAATCAGTACTTTGTATCAGAAGTGTTATGAACACTTTAATCGCAGAAAATGGTTCATCTTCAAAGGCTATGAATATTCTGGAAGAATGTGCGTTTTAAAAGACACTGTTCCTTAATGGGTTAATGCAAGAACTCTAATTGCTTTTCTTGAAAGAGACATACATCCATTTACAAGAAAAGGTAATTAAGCAGTTGTAAAGAACTGGACTGTGTACAGAAGGGGTCACATGGTAGTTCAGGGCTCTGGAAATCAAAAACCATGCCTGGAACTGTGTTTAAAAGTTGGTTTTGCTTTGAGAAGATGGAGGAATACAGCAGCTTTTTGCAGTCCAGGGCCAGGCCACAGCCAGAAGTGAATATAAGGTGCTTCCAAGTTGCTCTGCGTGCTGGAATCGAGTACCTGCAGATGTCTCTCTAGTACGCCTTAAGAGCGGTGCAAGAGTCACCGATTGTTTCATGGATCAGTGGCGAGAGACTAACCACATAAGCTGGACACCAACTGAGCTCAGTGCAGACTTGGAGTTTGGTGAGAGGGGGAGTTCAGTGAAATGGGGGGTGGGGGGGGAGAGAGGTGAAGGAGGCGTTCCTTTCCTTTTTCTATCTTTCTCAATCCGTAGGATTTGATTCTTACTCCACTACCGGGAAAGAAGTTAGCTGGTTGATGCCTATCTGGTAGGTTGGTAAGTTCTATTCTATCCCTAAGGTTTAAAATAGTACTTAAATTGCTGGTAAAGTTAATTAAATACATAAGAAAGTGACATAAATAAATGATTAAGTAATTATTTACAACACATTAAGGATGACAAGATAGACAAAGTGGCATGGCTACAGCATGTGGGAGCTCCTGGATAACATTGTGATCCAGGGCAAACATGTCTGCAGTAAATGTTTGCAGCTTGAGGAATTTAGGTTCAGAGTCTTTGAGCTGAAGGCTGAGCTGCAGACTCTGTGGCACATCAGGGAGGGGGAAAGTTACTTGGATGCTTCATACATGGAGGCAGACACACCACTTAGGATAGGGTCTTCTGATTTGGTCAGTGGCCAGGGACAGAGGCAAGTGAGGCAGTTAAGGGGACCCAGAGGGCAGGAGTGCGAGTCTCTGCAATTGTCCAATAGATTTGAGGTTCTCTCAGTTTGTTTGGATGAGAGCAGGGGCTGCAGGGTGGATGAGCAAATTGACCATGCCACCATGGTGCAGGAAGCCATTCAGGTTGGGGAAGCTAAAAGGTACGTAGGGTTAGCAGGGGCAGTACAGCGAGGGTGGATTGACACTGTCCTCTGTCACAAAGAGCGAGAGTCCAGACGGCAGAGCTGCCAGCCCAGTGCTTGGGTTCAGGACATCTGTTCAGGGCTGGAGAAGAACTTGCAGAAGGAGGCGGAGGATCCAGTGGTCATGATCCATGTAGGTACCAATTGACAGTCAGGATGAGGAGCTAGGCACCAAATTAAGAAACAGGACCTTAGAGGTAATAATTCCTGGATTATTACCTGAACCACGTGCAAATTGACATAGGACAAATGAGATAAGAGAAATGAATGCATGGCTCAAACCTTGGTGTGGGATAAGTGGGTTCCAGTTTGTGGGGCACTGGTACCTGTATTGGGGAAAGTAGGATCTGTACAGTTGGGAATGTCGAGACCTGAACCGTGCTGGGGCTGGTGTCCTCACAAGCCTCATAACTAGGGAAGTAGAGAGGGTTTTGAACTGAATAGTGGGGGCAAGGGATCAAAATTGGGAAGATGTGGTAAAGCAAAGAGTAGAGACAAGATAAGACAGAAAGATATTCATATGGGAAATGATAAACTGACTGCAGCCAGAAGGGACAGAGTACAAATCTAGAAGTAAATCAACAGATCAGGCTAGATTCTACAAAAATAATTAAAGGATAAAGCTAAAGGCTCTGTATCTAAACAGATGTAGCATTCGAAACAAAGCAAATGAACTGATAGCACAAACAGAAATAATTAAGTACGACCTGATAGCCATTACAGAGACATGGCTACAGGATGACAGATTGGTACCTGAACATTGAAGGAGATGTGACATTTGGGAAGGACAGGAAAGTTAGGAAAAGGTGGAAGGGTGGCTCTGTTAATTAATGATGGTATTTGCACATTTGAGGGATGACCTAAATTCAGAAAACTAGGATGTATAAGCAGTTTGGGTTGAGATGAGAAATGATAAAAGCACTTGTGGGAACGGTGTACAGGCACCCTAATTGTAAATACACAGTAGAACAGGGTATAAAAGAGATGATGGGAGCTTGTCAGAAAGGTACAGCAATAATCATGGGGGGTTTTAACCTACATGTAGACTGGAAAAATCAGATGGGCAAAGGTACCATAGATGAAGAGTTCATAAAAAGTTTTTAAGGATAGTTTCTTAGAACAGCACATTCTGGAGACAACCAGAGAGCAGGTTATACCAGACCAGGTATTGAGCAACAAGCTAGGATTAAATGATAGCCTCAGTGAAGGCACCCCTAGGTAGCAGTGATCATAATATGATTGAATTTTACATCCATTCTGAGGTAGAAACGAGTGTATCCAAGGTTAGTATTTTAAACTTAAATAAGAATAATTATGAGGGCATGAAAGCAAAGCCAACTACAGTGAACTAGCAAATGAGTTTAAGGGATAGGTCAATAGAGGTTCAGTGGCAGACATCTAAAGGGATATTTGAGAATACACAGAATATATACATTCCAACGATAAAGAAAAATTCCATGGGGAGGGCCCACCATCCGTGGTTAACGAAAAACATTAAAGGTAGTATCAAACTTAAAGGAAAAGCATATAATTACGCAAAGACAGGTGGCAGGTCAGAAGATTGGAAAGAATATAAACAGCAAAGAATGACAAAAAAGTTTATAAGGAGGGAAAAAGTAGAGTTCAAGAGAAAGTTAGCTAGTAATATAAAGACAGATAGTAAAGAGATTCTAGAGATATTTAAATAAGAAAAGAATAAACAAAGTGAAGGTTTGTCCTATAGAAAGTGCATCTGGGGAATTGACAATGGAAAGCAGGAAGATGGCAGATGAAATAAACAGGTATTTTGCTTCAGTCTTCACTATAGAGGACACAACTGACATCCCGGAAATAGCAGATGATCAAGAAATGAAACGGAGAGAGAAACTCAGGAAAATTACAATCACCAGGGAAATGGTATTGAGTAAATTGTTGGGGCTGCGGGCTGACAAATCCCCATGTCCGGATGGACTCCATCTTAAGAAGTGACCAGGGAGATAGCTGATGCATCGGTTTTAGTTTTCCAAAATTGCCCAGATGCAGGGAAGGTTCTATTAGATTGGAAAACAGCAAATGTCACTCCTTTATTCTAAAATTGAAGGCGATAGCAAGCAGGAAACTACAGGCCAGTTAGCCTTACATCTGATAGGGAAAATGTTAGAAGCCATTATTAAAGGTGTGACAGCAGGGCACTTAGAAACATTCAAGGCAATCAGGCAGAGTCAACATGATTTTGTGCAAGGAAAATCATGATCAATCAATTTATTGGAGTTCTTTGAAGGAGTCACATGTGCTATAGATAAAGGGGAGCTGGTGGATGTACTGTATCAAATGCCTTCTGGAAATCTAAGTGAAGTGCCAGATCAAAGGTTATTGCGGAAAAGAAAAGAAAATAATGCTGTTGCGGGTAATATACTGGCATGGATAAAAGATTGACTAGCTAACAGGAAGCAGAGTTAGCATAAATGGGTCTTTTTCTGGTTGGCAGGATGTGAGGAGTGGTGTGCTACGGGGAACAGTGCTGGTGTCTGAACTTTTTACAATTTATATCAATGGCTTGTATGAAGGGGCCGAAGGAATGGTTGCTAAATTCGCTGACAACACAAAAGATAGGTAGGAAAGTAAATTGTGAACAGCACATAAGGAAGATACAAAGGGACGTAGGTAGGCTAAGTGAGTGGGGAAAGATCTGACAATTGAGTATAATGTGGGCAAATGTGAAATTGTCCATTTTAGCAGAAAGGATAGAAAGAAAGGTTAATATCAAAAAGGTGAGATTGCAGAAGTGAATTTAAGAGGGATCTGGGTACCCAGGTGCTTGAACCGTAAAAAGGTTAGTGTGCAGATACAGCAAGTAATTAGGGAAGCTAACAGAATGTTGCAGTTTATTGTGGGGGGAATTAATCACCAAAGTACAAACATAGACATAGAAGCTTAGAAAACTGGAGTAGGAGTAGGTCATTCGGCCCTTCGAACCTGTTCCTCCATTCAATATGATCATGGCTGATCCCCGATGCCGTACTCCCGCATTCTCCCCGTACCGCTTGACGCCTCCAGAGTCCAGTAATCCATCTATTTCCTTCTTAAATATGTTAAGTGACTTGGCCTCCATTGCCTTCTGTGGCAGAGAATTCCATAGGTTCACCACCCTCCAAGTGAAGAGATTTCTCCTCATCTCAGTCTGAAGTGGTCTGTGCCGTATCCTGAGACTGCAACCACTTGTTCGAGACCCCCCCACCAGCCAGAGGAAATGCCATCCCTCTCAGAATTTTAGATGTTTTAATGAGATCTCCTCTCACTGTTCTCAGCTCCAGTGGATACAGGCCGAGTCAGCCCCATCTCTCCTCATATGACAATCCTGCTATCCCAGGAATCAGTCTGGTGAACATTCGCTGCACTCAAACTATGGCAAGTATATCCTTTCTTAGGTAAGGAGGCCAAAACTGTACACAATACTCCAGGTGTGGTCTCATCAAGGCCCTGTGCAGCTGCAGTAAGACATAAGAAAATAAGAACAAAAGAACAGAAGAAATAAGAGGAGTCAGCCATTCAGCCCATCAAACCTGCCCCACCATTCAATAATATCATGGATGATCTGCCCCAGGCCTCAACTCCTCTTTCCTGCCATCTCCTCACAGCCCTCACTTCCAGTGATCTAGCATCCACAACTCTGAGGTAGAGAACTTCAGGCATTCACTAACCTCAGAGAAGAAATTCTTTCACATCTCAGTTTTAAATGAATGTTCCCTTATTTTGCAACTATGTCCCCCAGTTCAAGGTTCCCCCACTAGTGGAAACATCTACCCTTTCAAGCCCCCTCAGAATATTGCAAATTTCAATAAGATCACCCCTCATTCTTCTAAACTCTAATGAATAAAGGCCTAACCTGTTTAACCGTTCTTCATAAGTCAACTCATTCATCCCAGGAATCAGCCTAGTGAATCTCTTTTGAACGGCCTCAAATGTCAGTATATCCTTTCTTAAATACAGGGACCAAAACTGTACATAATACTCCAGGTGAGAACTCACCAACACCCTGTACTCCCCTATTTTTAAACTCCAACCCTCAAGCAATACAGGCCAAAATTCCATTTGCCTTCTTAATTACTACTGCACCTGCAAGCTAACTTTTTGTATTTCATGCACAAGAACACCCAGATCCCTCCGTGCTGCACTTTTTTGGAGTCTCTCTCCATTTAAATAACAGCCTGCCTTTTGATTTTTCCTACCAAAGTGTATGGCCTCACACTTTCCTACATTAAACTCCATCTTCCAAGCTTTTGCCCACTCACTCCACCTGTCTATATCCCCTTGCAAATTGCTTATGTCCTCATCACAACATGCCCTCCCACCTATTTTTGTATAGTCAGCAAATTTGCATACATTACACTCTGCCACCTCCAAATCATTAAATAATTGAGGCTCTGGGCCTGACCCTTGTGGCACTCGACTAGTTACGTCTTTTTCAGGTTGAAAAATCCTGACTCTCAGTCTTGTGTGTTAACCATGCTAATACAATACTCCCAATACCGTGAGCTCCTATCTTGTGCCTTTTATGTGGCACCTTATGTGGCACATAACCTTTTATGTGGCACCTTATCGAATGCATTCTGGAAATCCAAATACACTACATCTACCCATTTCCCTTTATCAACTCTGCTTGTTATATCCTCAAAGAACTCTGGCAAATTTGTCACAATGATTTCTCTTTCACAAAACTATGTTAACTCTGTTTGATTGCGTTAAGCTTTTCTAAATGTCCGGCTATTTCTTCCTTAATAATAGACTTTTGCATTTTCCCCAACGACAGATGTTAGGCTGACTGGCCTATAATTTCCTGCTTCTTGTCTCCCTCCCTTCTTGAACAGGGGCATCACATTAACGGTTTTCCAATCCGCTGGGAACTCCCGGAATCCAGTGAGTTCTGGAATATTTCGACCAATGCCTCCACTACCTCTGCAGCCACTTCCTTTAAAACCCCTGGATGCAGGCCATCAGGTCTTGGCGGCTTATCTGCCTTAGTCCCATTCATTTCTCAAATACTTGGTCCCTCATGATAGAGACTGTTACAAGATCTTTCCTCCCATTAACTCTTCGCTTATCTGATATTTTTGGAATGTTTGTAGTGTGCTCCACCGTGAAGGCCGATGCAAAATATTGATTTAAATTATCTGCCATTTCCATGTTCCCCGTTATCAATTCTCCAGTCACATCCTCCAAGGGTCCCACGCTCACTTTAGCAACTCTCTTCATATACCCGTAGAAGCTCTTGCTGTTTGTTTTAATATTTCTTGTCAAATTGCTTTCATAATCAATTTTCTCCCTCTTTGTTGGCTTTTTAGTCATCCGCTGCTGGTTCCTAAAAAAATCCCAATCCTCTGGCCTACCACTAGTTTTCGCTACTTTGTATGCCTTAGTATTTGATTGGAAACTCTCCTTGACCACCTTTGTTAACCACAGGTGGTTCATCCATCTCATCGAGTCCTTCTTTTTGACCGGGATAAATTTTTGCTGAGCGTTATGAAGTAACTGCTTAAATGTCTGCCACTGCTCATCCACTGACCTTCCTCTTAGTCTATTTTCCCAGCCTGCTTTAGACAACTGTTTCTTCATACCTCTGTAATTGCCTTTATTTAAGTTGAGGACACTGGTTTGAGATCAGAGTTGCTCACCCTCAAAATGAATTTGAAATTCTACCATGTTGTGATCACTATCCCCTAGAGGATCCTCAACTACGAGATTTCTTATTAATCCTACCTCATTACACATTACTAGGCCTAAAATAGCCTTCTCCCGGGTCGGTTCTGCAACATATTGCGCTAAGAAACAAACTCTGATGCACTCTACAAATTAGTCTTCCATGTTACCCCTGCCAAACTAATCCGTCCAGTCAATATGCAGATTAAAATCACCCATGACAATTGCAATGCCCTTCTTACACGCCTCCCTTATTTTCCGATTTACACTTTGTCCTACGTGAGGCAACTCTTAGGGGGCCGACAGACAACTCCCACCCGTGACTTCTTCCCCTTGCTATTCCTTATTTCCACCCTAACTGATTCCACATCACAATCTATTGCACCTATATCACTACTCTCCACCACACTGGCACCTTTCTTTATTAACAAAGCGACCCCGCCTCCTTTTCTTTTGCCATTTTTCCTGAACATCGAACACCCTTGAATATTGAGTTCCCAGTCTTGATCACCCTGCAACCACGTCTTTGTAACTGCTATTGTGTCATATCCATTTATTTCTATTTGGGAAGTCAACTCATCTTTCTTGTTACAAATGCTGCGTGCATTCAGATAAAGAGTCTTAAGCTTTGACTTTTTACCATTATTACTCATTCTGGTTCTAATTTCTGCTGCAAGCTTCTGCTTATATTTCCTGCCCCTTCCCGCCACACTTCAATTATTATTCGCCTCTTCACTACCCTTCACCTTTGCTCCCGTTTCTTTTTGGTTTTCGAAACTTCCCTTCAACTGAGCCCACCCTCCACCCACCAATTAGTTTAAAGCCCTATCTACAAACCTAGTTGTACAATTCCCCAGGGCACTTGCCCCAGCATGGTTCAAATGAAGCCCACCCCAATGGAACAGCTCTCTCCTTCCCCAGTACTTGTGCCAGTGCACTATGATTCAGAACCCATTTCTCCCACACCAATCTTTGAGCCACGCTGTTAGCTCTCTAGTCTTATTTATCCTATGCTAATTTGCACGTGGCTCAGTTAGGAATCCGGGGATTATTACCTTTGTGGTTCTGTTTTATAATTTAGCCCCGAGTTGTCCCTCAGCAGAACGTCTTTCCTGCTCCTACCTATGTCATTGGTACCTACAAACATGGACTATGACAACTGGATCCTTCCCCTCCCATTCCATGTTCCTCTCCAGCCCAGAAGTGATGCCCTTAACCTTGTCACCAGGTAGGCAACATAGCCTTCAGGTCTCTCTGCAGAGAACAGTTATCTATTCCCCTCATTACGCTATCCCCTATTACAACTACATTTCTCTTTTCTCCCCCCGGTTAAATGGCACTCTACACCACAGTGCTCTGGTCAGTTCACTCATCCTCCCTGCAGTCTGTGCCTTCGTCCACATCAGAAGCAAGACCCTCGTACCTGTTGGATAAGGGCACTGGCTGAGGTTCCTGCAAAGCTAAATTCTGGATCCCCATACCTGCCTTACAGAATCACAAAGTGCAGAAGAGGCCCTTCGGCCCATCAAGTCTGCACCTACACGTGAGAAACACCTGACCTACCTACCTACCTAATCCCATTTACCAGCACTTGGCCCTTAGCCTTGAATGTTATGACATGCCAAGTGCTCTTCCAGGTGCTTTTTAAAGGATGTGAGGCAACCCGCCTCCACCACCCTCCCAGGCAGCACATTCCAGACCATCACCACCCTCTGGGTAAAAAAGCTTTTCCTCACATCCCCCCAAAACCTCCTGCCCCTCACTTTGAACTTATGTCCCCTCGTGACTGATCCTTCAACTAAGGGGAACTGCTGCTCCCTATCCACGCCGCTCAATCTTGAACACCTCGATCAGGTCACCCCTCAGTCATCACTGCTCCAACGAAACCAACCCAAGTCTATCCAGCCTTTCTTCATAACTTAAATGTTTCAACCCAGGCAACATCCTGGTGAATCTCCTCTGCATCCCCTCCAGTGCAATCACATCCTTCCTATAATGTGGCGACCAGAACTGCACACAGTACTCCAGCTGTGGCCTCACCAAGATTCTGTACAACTCCAACATGACCTCCCTACTTTTGTAATCTATGCCTCGATTGATAAAGGCAAGTGTCCCAAATGACTTTTTCACCTCCCCACTAACATGCCCCTCCGCCTTCAGAGATCTATGGACACACATGCCAAAGTCCCTTTGTTCCCCAGAACTTCCTTGTGTCATGCCGTTCATTCAATACTTCCTTGTCAAATTAATCCTTCCAAAGTGTACCACCTCACACTTTTCAGGGTTAAATTCCACCTGCCACTTATCTGCCCATTTGACCATCCCATCTTTATCTTCCTGTGGCCCAAGACACTCAACCTCACTGTTAACCACCCGGCCAATCTCTGTGTCATCCGCAAACTTGCTAATCCTACCCCCAACATAGTCATCTATGTCGTTTATATAAATGATGAATAATAGGGGACCGAGCACAGATCCCTGTGGTTCGCCACTGGACACTAGCTTCCAGTCACTAATGCAGCCTTCTGTCATTACCCTCTGTCTCCTACAACTAAGCCAATTTTGAATCCACCTTAACAAATTACCCTGTATCCCATGTGCATTTGCCTTCTTTATAAGTCTCCCATGTGGGACCTTGTCAAAGGCTTTGCTGAAATCCATATAGACTACATCCACCGCACTACCCTCGTCTACACACCTGGTCACCTCAAAAAATTCAATCAAATTTGTTAGGCATGACCTCCCTCTGACAAAACCATGCTGACTATCCCTGATCAAACCTTGCCTCTCCAAGTGGAGATAGATTTTCTCCTTCAGAATTTTCTCCAATAGTTTCCCTACCACTGACGTGAGACTCACTGGTCTGTAGTTCCCTGGCTTCTCTCTACAACCCTTCTGAAATAACGAAACCACATTAGTTGTTCTCCAGACCTCTGGCACCTCCCCCATGGCCAGAGAGAAATTAAAAATTTGAGTCAGGGCCCCTGCGATCTCCTCCCTTGCCTCCCTCGGCAGTCTGGGACACAAATCATCCGGACCTGGAGATTTGTCCACTTTTAAGCCTGCCAACGCCTTCAATACCTTGTCACTCCCTATATCAATTTGCTCAAGAACCTCGCAGTCTCTCTCCCCGAGTTCCATACCTTCATCCTCATTCTCTTGGGTGAAGACGGATGTGAAGTATTCGTTCAACACTCTACCGATGTCCTCTGGCTCCACCCATAGATTGTCCCCATGGTCCCTAATGGGCCCTACTCTTTCCCTGGTTATCCTCTTCCCATTGATATACTTATAGAATATCTTGGGCTTTTCCCTACTTTTACCAGCCAGAGCTTTCTCAAATCCCCTCTTTGCTCTCCTAATTGCTTTCTTAAGCTCCACCCTGCACTTTCTGTACTCCACTAATGCCTCCGCTGATTTGCTCCCCTTGTACCTGCTGAAAGCCTCTCTTTTAATCCCCCTTTGCTTCTCATATTTGCTTTTTCACATCCCTTCTGTATTCAGCTTGCTTCTCAGTTGTATTTGCTACCTGACACCTGTCGTAAACACACTTTTTCTTCTTTAACTTAATTTCTATCTCCTTTGTCGTCCAGGGAGCTCTGGATATTTTTGTCCTACCCTTCCCTTTTGATGGAATATACCTCGACTGTGCTTAAACCATGTCCTCTTTGAAGGTCACCCATTGTTCAGCTACTGTTTTTCCCGCCAACCTTTGGTTCCAGCCTATCCGGCCCAGCTCCGTTCTTGCCCCATTGAAATCCGCTCTCTGCCAGTTGATTATTCTTACTCTGGATTGACCAATATCCTTTTCCACCGTAATCCTAAACTTTGTGATACAATGATCACTTGTCCCCTAAATGTTCCCCCACCGTCATTTGATCTTCTTGGCCCATTTTATTCCCAAGAACCAGGTCCAGCAGTGCTTCCTTTCTTGCTGGACTGGACACACACTGCTGTAAAAAATCCTCCTGAACACAATCTATGAACACTTGTCCTTGCACTACCACTGTCCCAATCTACAAACGGGTAATTAAAGTCTCCCATTATAACTACTCTATGATGTTTACACCTCTCTGTAATTTCCTTGCAGGTTTGTTCCTCTATATCCTTCCCACTAGCTGGTGGTCTATATATTACACCAAGCAATGTAATTTCACCCTTCTTATTCCTGAGCTCTAGCTAAATCAATTCTGTCCTTGAATGCTCTGACACATCCTCTTTCTCCAGTACTGCAATACTCTCCTTAACCAAAAATGCCACCCCTCCTCATTTTTTCCCTTTCCTATCTTTTCTGAACACTTTGTAACGAGGAATATTTAGCACCCAGATCTGCCTTTCCTTAAGCCAGGTCTCCTTTTTCACCACAAGGCAATCTGTGCCTGTAACTCCCCAATTTCATTAACTATACTCTGTGCAAACACATACATGCAGTATAATCCTGATTTAGACTTCAAGGCTTGCTCCCTTACTCTGACTCTATTAACTTACTATTCTCTATTTTACTGCTATTTGCCTCTCCCAACATTCCATGCAGCCTGGTATTACTTTCTAATATTCTCTCCTGACTCCCACACCCCTGCTGGAGTTAGTTTAAACCCTCCCAACAACACGAGCGAAACGACCTGCAAGGAACTCAGTCCCAGCTCTGTTCAGATGCAACCTGTCCAGCTTGTACAGAAGCCATCTCCCCCGGAGCCTGTCCCAGTGTCCCAGGAATCTGAAGCCCTCTCTCCTGCACCATCTTTCCAGCCACACATTCATCTGTCTTATCTTCCAATTTCTGTACTCACTTGCACATGGCGCTGGGAGTAATCCGGAGATTACTACTTTCGAGGTCCTGTTTGCTAATTTTCCACCGAGCTCCCTAAATTCCGATTGCAGAACCACATTCCCCTTCCTACCTACGTCATTAGTACCAATGTGGACCACAATCTCTGGCTTTTCGCCCTCCTCCACAAGAATGCCCTGCAGCCATTTTGTGACATCCCTGACCCTAGTGCCAGGGAGGAAACAAACCATCCTGGAGTCACGTTGATGGCCACAGAAACAACTGTCTGCTCCCCTAACTAAAGAATCCCCCATCAGTACTGCCCTTCCACTCTTCCTCCTCCCCTCCTGTACAGCTGGGCCACCCGTGGTGCCATGGGCTTGGCTCTTGCTGCACCCCTCCAAGGATCCATCGCCCTCACCGATATCCAGAATGGAAAACCGGTTACTGAACGGGACCTCTGGGGACTCCTGCACTACCTGTCTGTTTCTCTTGGACTGCCTGGCAGTCACCCATTGCCTGTCTGCCTGCTTGCCCCTAACTTGCGATGTGACCACCTCTTTAAAGTTGCTATCCATGTAGTTCTCTGCCTCATGGATGCACCTCAAGTGAATCCAACTGCTGCTCAAGCTCCGAAACGTGGAGTTCAAGCTTGTGCAGCCGGTGACACTTCCTGGGTCACGAGAAGTGCCCACAAATCCCTGCATGCCACAGGACGGTCATTCCGCTTGGCTGAGCTGTCCTGCCATGTCTGAACCTTAAACTTGTAAATAATTTTTTTAATTTAAAACTTTAGTTACTTTTACTTGCTTTAACCAAACACTTGTACTATCGACTATAAACTGGAGATTTATAGAAATTCATTGCCCTTACTCACAAATCAGCTCCCTCTCCTGTGCCTATAAATTCTTACTTTCCGTGTGCTTGTTTAGAAATTTACACTTCGGTGCAGCACTGTTTTCAATTTCCAACTGTTCTATCTCCCAAACACTCGCTCAGGTACCACCTTCCTCAGGAATCTAAATCCCTCCCTCCCACACCATCTCTTCAGCCACACATTCATCTGTTCTATTCTCCTACTCCTGATCTCGCTAGCACGTGGCACTGGGAGTAATCCTGAGATTACTACCTTTGAGGTCCTACTTTTTAATTTATATCCTAGCTCCCTATATTCCGTTTTCAGACCCTCATCTCTCTTTTTACTTATGTTGTTAGTACCGATATGGACCACAACCTCTGGCTGTTCACCCTCCCCCTTCAGCATGTCCTGCAGCCACTCAGTGACATCCTTGACCTGGCACCAGGAAGGCAACATACCATCCTGATGTCATGTCTGCGGCCACACAAACGTCTATCTGTTCCCTTTAACGATAGAATCCCCTATCACTACTGCTATCCCACTCTTTTTTCTGCCCCTCTCTGTGCAGCTGAGCCACTCATGGTGGCATGGACATGGCTCTTGCTGCATTTCCCTGAGAAAACATCTCCCCCAGTAATATCCAAAACAGCAAATCTACTGGAAAGGGAGATGAACCATGGGACTCCCGCACTACCTCCCCAGTGTTTTTACTTTGTCTGGCAGTCACCCAATTCCCTTCCTGCCTATGCACTCTTTACCTGCGGTTTGACCACCTCACTGTACGTGCTATCCATGAAGATCTCAACCTTGCAGATGCTCCAATGACTCCAAGCGTAGCTCCAGCTCCGAAACACGGATTTCGAGTAGCTGCAGCTGGAGACACGTCCTGAACACGGTCACCCTGGAAGTGTTCCTGACTTCCCGCATCACACAGGAGACGCATTCCACTTGGCCGAGCTACCCTGCCATTACTTAGCCTTAAATTACTCCCTTTACTTTTATTTCCTCCAAAAATTAAGGAAAGGAATACTTACCAGGTCCTACTTACCAAGGCTGCAACTCTTCTTATTGAGGAAAGGTAGAAAAATCAAAGGATTACCTCTTTCCCTCTTCAGTGAACTCCCTCCCTCACCAAACTCCAACTGAAGCACTCTAATGCAGCCCAAAGCAGCATTCCAGTGCAGACAGGTAGGGAGGTTATGCTTCAGTTGTACAGGGCACTGGTGGGATCACATCTGTAGTATTGTGTACGGTACTGGTCTCCTTATTTAAGGAAAAATGTAAATGCATCAGAAGCAGCTCAGAGAAGGTTTCCTAGACTAATACCAGGAATGGGCGGGTTGTCTTATGAGGAAAGGTTAGACAGGTTAGGCTTGTAGCCATTGGAATTTAGCAGAGTAAGAGGCGACTTGATTGAAACATTGAAGGTCCTGAGGGGTCTTGACAGGGTGAGTGTGAAGAGGGGGTTTGCTCTTGTGGGGGAAACTAGAACTAGGGGTCACAGTCTTATAATAGCGACCCCCATATTTTTAACAAGAGATTAGGAGAATTTTTTTCTCTCAGAGGGTAGAACGTCTTTGGAGCTCCCTTCCTCAAAAGGCAGTGGCAGCAGAGTCCTTGAATATTTTTAAGGCAGGGCTAGGTAGATTCTTGATTAACAATGGGGTGAAAGGTTATCTGAGGTAGGCAGGAATGTGGGGTTGAGGTTACATTCAGATCAGCCATGATCTTATAGAATGGTGGAGCAGGCTCGAGAAGCCGAGTGGCCTACTCCTGCTCCTAATTTGTATGTTCATATGCAAGGACTCCATCTTTCCTTTTCCCTTGAACCACGAACTTCTCTCATTCTTTTTTGAGAGAATGCACACAAGAGTGAGAGACACAGACTGACTTGAGACATCTCGAAAGAGTAATTGGTATACTTTCATATTTAATACTCTATGTTAATAAGCTTTGCTTTTCTATTTGACAAGATTGGTTTTGTAAAAAACAAGTTTACTGTTGACTGAAAGAAGCCTGGTGTAAGTCTTTTTTATTCTGGGTAACAGTAGTGAAGGTAAACAATAGGCCATTCTGAGGAGTGAATCAAACACTTAAACTAATGGTGCAACCTATGGAGTAGTCAAACTGCGCACTCTTCCCATCCCAGTTGTAACAGAAGGAACAATAAAGGAAGAGGATGCTGACAAAATATCAGTAAAAGTGGAGATGTGTTAGAGGTATCAGATGGGGTGAAAACTGATACAGAAAAGGCTAGCTATGCTTAGAGTGGTTGTGTCCCTGGTTGGGATGGCTTGCATTCAGGTTGCTAAGGTAAGTGGGGAGTAGAAATAGCAGAAGGGCTTGCCATGATCTTGTTACAAATATGAATTTAAAAGATTATATTTTTGGACAATAGCATTACATTAAATGTAATTAAGGGGAGTCATGTGATCTGTTCTGAAGTCAGTCTAAGTGATTTGATTGTTAGAACTCAAAGGAATGCTAAGATCGTTTTACTAAGAAGGTGGTGCGAGGTATTTATGCTTGGAGACAGCAGCTGTCTCTGAGTTTACCACGATTAGACTCTGCATCTCCCAAAGAATCAGAAAGGTGCTGATTATCAGGTACAAAGTTGAAGTGTCTCATATTACCACAGGCGGGCAGGCAGAGGCAGCCCTTGGCGATCAGGCTACATGCTTTCCTACAAAGGAGAGGCAGTGTCAGCTTGGACAAAAGAATTGCCTTAAGAACAGAACACAGCAAGCCATGATAAAATGGGTGCTTTTTTCAGACTGAAGGATGGTAGGTAGTTCTGATGCAAGGTCATGACCTAAAATGTTAAGTCTGCTTCTCTCTCTCCACATTTGCTGCCAGACCTGCTGGTTGTTTATTTTAAATTTCCAGCATCCACAATATTTTGCTTCTGTAATTATAGACTGCGGTGTTCCCCAAGGGTCAGTGCTAGGATCATTGCATTTTTTAACATCTGTATTCCAATGTCCAAGTCATTTATAAAGTAAAATTTCAAAACTTGCCAATATTCCAAGGGTTTGGCAACAGGTGAGGATAATACCAATCAATTGCAACAGGACTTAAACTTCTATTGTGCTAACAGAATGGGCAGGCAAGTGATAGATGAAGTTTAATGGAGAAGGATGAGATCATGTATTTTGGCAGAAGGGATAGGGACAGGCAACATATACCTAATGGCACAGTTCTAAAGTGTGTGCAGGATAGAGGGGCCTGGGAATACATGTGGATAGATCTCTCAAGGTGGCAAGACATTGAGAGAACAGTTAAGTACATGGGGCCTTGGGCTTCATAATTAGAGTTAGAGTTAATTATCCAAAAGGAGGGACATTGTACTGAACCTTTATAAAGCTCTGGTAAGTCCATAACTGGAGTATTGCACCCATTTGTGGTCACCACACTTTAGGAAGGATGTAAATGTCCTTAAGAGGGTGTAGAATGGTTCCAGGGATGAGGCAGTTTAGCTACAAGGTTAGTTTGGAGAAATGTGGGGGCAGAGGGTTGGGGGGTGTTAACCTCCTTTGCGACAAGGAGTACGAGGGGAGCTCTGATAGAGGTGTGCAAGATTTTAACAGGTTTAAATATGGCAGGCAGGTTTGAATACAGCAGGCAGGTTGATAGATAAAGAAAAGCTGTTCGCATTAATTGATGGTCCAGGAACTAGAGAACAAATTTAAAGTTTGAGATACATGGGAAAATAGTAATGTTCTGGAACTTGCTGCTGACAAGAATATTTGAAGCAGAGATGATCTCCAATATCAAAAGGAAATTATAGAGGGACTGGAGGGAAATAAACTTGCAGGGCTACAGGGATAGAGCACGAACTGACTGGATTGCTCTGCAACAAGTCAGTATGGGCTCAATGGGCTGACTGGTCTCCTTTTGTGCCATATTGACTCTATGACTCAGAGGGACAACAATTTTTATTTATACAGCTCAGAAGCAGCAAACTCTGCGAGCAAGTTAAAATCGGTTAAGTACTCATACTGGTCTGCTGTAGTGCTGAAAACCTGTGCACTGGAGTCAGCAACTACCCGAGCCAAGCTTTTTCCATGTCAGATAATATCAGCTGCAATGTAAGTTATAGCCCAGGTATGTCCTGTCCACAAAGTCAAATCTTACCGAATTACTATTTAAAACCACTCTCATAATAAGGGTAGGCCAATTATGATTGAGATGAAGAGGAATTTCTTCATTCAGAGAATGTTGAATCTTTGGAATTCTATACTCCGGAGAGCTGTGGAAACTCAGTCATTAAGTATGTTCGAAACAGAGATCAATAGATTTCTACATAGTAAAGGCTTCAACAGCTATGGGGCAAGTGCGGGAAAATGGCCTTGAGGTGGAAGATTAGTCATGATCTAATTGAATAACAGAGCAGGCTCAAGGGGCCAAACGGCCTACTCCTGCTCCTATTACCTCTGTTCCTATATGCTTCCTTCCAAACATCAGCAAACAAGCCATCAAACACACTAGTTCTGCAGTAACCTGTTCTTGAAGCTCCATATTGGCTCCACTAAAACCACTTGGATATCAACGTCACTGGAGTTTGATCCAGTCATTGACCCAAGAAGAAAAGTAAGAGTAGATCGGCTTCAGATCAAGGATAAGGGATATTGAAAAAAAACTGTGTTACAAGATTCTGGGGGTGGAGGGCATAGCTGGACCCCCAAGGAACCTTTGAGAAGTTGGTTACATAGATACTTGATTGGCTTTGTAAAGTTTTCTCGCACCAATTACATTGTTCATTCCGGGAGACTCTCACTTCACATTACCACCACTGAGCTGTAAGTTATATGTTAACATGATACCAAATTCAATTGTTACAATCAATGCTGAAAGATCGATTAACTGCTACCCCCCAACTCAGTGATCACTAGCTACTCAAAAACATGCTCGTTTCTCAACAGTTGAACAGATGCTACTACACGCATCACCCATTTGCTGGAAATGAAACCCAGCAATATGCAAGATTAATTTCATAATGGATTATCGCAATGTTAATTTACAAAACCACATCCTTCCTGATTCACTCAAAGACTAACTGTTTGTAAGTCTAGAGGTCTCAGGTCATTGATTCATGTGTTAAATTTACTTTTTAGCAAAATTAATAACAATAAGCAGCCTCGTATTCTTAAAAAAAAATCAATATTACTGATAACTCAGCTTTAGCACAGCCTAATTTGAAAACGTATTAGTCATTTCACATTGTAATGAGTGTACAAGAATGATAATTTGCAACAGCAATGTAATATGCTCACTTATTTTCAATTAATTTTATTGGATAAAAAAATCAAATCATGTTCAATGCTCAGTTCGCTTTGGAGGGGATTCTGAGGTTGTGGACATTTTGATTCAACTGGGGACAGGTCAAGGAGGGAATGGAATCAATGCCAAGGATAGAAACCATCTTTCCATGTTTAACTGGAGAAAGTTTCAACAAGTTGGATGTCAAATAGATTGTCAGGCTGCTTCCTGGCAGCAGTAGAGTCAAGACAGGTGGTGGGCAATGTCAGTATACATGCGGAAGTTGAACATGTCCTTGCCAAGGTTAAGTGTGTAAATGAGGAACAGGGAGAAGCCTTGAAGGATTCATAAGTATATGATGCAGGTGCAAGAAGAGAAGCCAATGCTACAAATACTCGACTAAAATTGAATTCACAAAACTCACCATTGACCCCATCCTGCTCCAGCCTAAAGCCACTTCCTTCTACAGTTTCTCTCATATTCCTCCATGCCCTCTCCAAGCACACCTTATTTCTGAAACTCAGCTCCTGCTCCTTTGGCCCTATTCTCACAAAACTGCTGGCCACCCATATTCCCTCCCTTGCCCCATATCATAAATCATTTCCTCTCCTGAGGTACTGCCCCTCATGCTTTAAAAACTGAGAGGTGGTCATACCCACAAAGAAGCCATCCTTGCAAACTGCTGCCCTCCCCATTTCCAAACTCCCTTTTCTCTATGAAGCGCTTCAACATATTGTCACCTCTCAAATCTTTGCCCATTATTTTTGCAACTCCAATCAGATTTCCATCTCTGCACAATAAACCAAAGTCAATTAAATTTGCTTCAGCTCTGAAAATGGTACTTCATACTTCTCAGAGCTCAAAGACACCCATTCATTCCTTTCCTTTCTTCCATTTCCTTTCCATCACTGTCCTGCGCCATGCGATAGCCCTCGCTTGGTTTTAATGTTACCAAACTAATTTCACCCCCCAGCCCCCAGGACCTGTCCTTGGTCCTTCCTATTCTAAATCTACATGTTCACCCTCTAACAGACATGGGGTCAGCCTACACACATGCTGACAACACCCACTTCTACCTCTCCATCACTCTGACTCCTCCACTGATGTATTTTCAGGCTGCTAATCTGATATTTAGTCTTGATGTAACACTGTTCCCACTATAAACATTGTGAAGACCAAAGCCCCATTGCCCCTGCCCCTGCCACAACAAGCCCCATATCCTTGTCACCAATTCCTTCTCATGAATTGTAAATCCAAAAGAAAGCTAAGCTATGGAGAGGGACTTAAGAGGAAAGGCATCTGGAAGGATGGATTGGTCAATTATGCCAAGAGGTTTGGGCATATGAGAAATGACAATGAATCATGCTCACAGTTACAAATGATGTCACTGATGATTTTAAATCAACATGACCTTGGTGTTGTGGGCACACAGAAGCCCATGGAAGTTTTGAAAGATATGGCAACCAAGCTGGAAGACATGGACAGAATGGAAGCTTGATGACCAGGAGTAAGAATGAAAGGAGACTTCATTGACTTGCTATGACTATTGAAAAATGGAGGAGAAAAAAAACAATGGAATAAGACAGAATGCCTGAAGGAATAAACATGTAGGAAACTCAAGGAGGTCAGAGAAAGCAGAATCAACGCAGATGCCCTCTCTTCGCAACACAACATAGTCCATGAGTTGGTCACATCGGTGTCTGAGGTGAGGAAGGAGGACACAGTCGAAGGGGTCAAAGGAGACAGTTACTTGGGGAGAGGAGGATGATCATACCATTGGGCTAGTACAAGGAGTTGATCATGGAACAAAGCCAAAGAGCTCAAGGAAATGGAGTCAGATTTGTCAATCGATAACCAGGCCGATCAACTGCCCTGCAAACCCCCGTTTGCAGTCAGCAGATTCAAGGCCAAGGAAGTAGTTGGAATAGAAAAATATCCAAGATCTACTGGAGATAAGGTAACTAAGGAAGGACAGTTATTCAAATTTGACAAACATGTTGATGTCAATCCAAGTGGTGGATCAGAGCTGTGGGGAGACAAGGTGGCTTACAGGAAAGAGTAGGAAGAGATATGCAGGAGAAAGAAAAATGAGGAAGCAATTGGAGGGGGCCCCAGTGACAGAAGAACACCAAGCAAGGCAAGTTGTGAAGATTAGTGGACAGGTGACTGCATGGTTCAGACTGGGAAAGTTCAGGTTAATCTGATCATATTTTAACTTTTCCCACCACTTGCTCATTTTTGGTCACACAATAAATGCGGCAAGAGGACCAGCAAACAACCTGGTCCTGGGCCTCAACTGATATTGCTCAAAACCAGCTTCCATGAAGAGCATGATAGCAGTTCAACTCTCAGTTAAATGGTGATTGATGGCATCCACTCAGAATCCATGATCAGCAACATAACTGTTTGAATGCAAGTACAAAGTACATACCCAAGTACCATATCACAGTCTGATCAAGGGAACTACCTTGCACATATCAGCTTCCAGGTGTTGTTGCATACTTTGATAACTTTTCTTGACTTGCTGCTTATCTTTGATCATCATGGTCAATCTGTACAAGGGTCCAACATTTAGGTCTTCTGCATGCATCTTCATTATCTTGCTCAACTGTTCTGTCTGATGCACCATACAGGCCCAAGACTGCAAAGCAAAAACGAAACAGTCCCAAAAGACCAAAACTGAGGAAGTCAGAAAATAATATTTGCGTCACAAAGCGTCATGCAATCTTGATTAAATGAATTCATTTCATTGATTCCTTGCAATTCTGAAGCCAGAATTACATTCTTCACTTACATTATCAAATGTGATTGCTACATATGTTACCACCTAGAAATTGAAATAAGTGAGCTGTTCAAATCAGTGATGCACACTTGGCATAACATTTAACTGTCAATAGATAGAGACATTCTGAATTTAAACCACTCATTAAGTAGGAAAACATCACTACCTTACCTTGGAAACATTGCTAACAGAATCCACAGGGGAAGATGTTTCATGCTTCTCCACTTGCTGGCATATATTCTGTAGCAAGGATGCATATTCTTTGTCACTCTTAACTCGTAGAGACATAAACTTCTTCAATGTCTCCAAGACCTTAAGCTCAGATTCCTGAAGTTTTAGCAAAGCCTCATGGGAATTCCGAAGGTCACTTCCAAAGCCCATGTTGAATAAGGCACTATAATATTCAGTGCTAAAAGCAAATTCAGCACCTACTGATCAAAGCATGTCCCTTGTTCTGAAAAATAAGTCAGAGTGTAAAAAGTATTATAAAAGCAAAAAACTGTAAAAAGTATTATTCTGGTTCTATAAAAAGTCAGGATAAATTCTGTATTTATATTACAGTAACATGGATTCAAATAGCACAATTTTACTGAAGCTTGCTCAAATCTAACTTCAGTTTTAAAAGTGACTTAACACTAAATTACAAGTTGACCAAAATTGCAGAGACAACTAAACACAGCAATCTTATCTACCATTCCTCAGGCCTACGAAAGTAGTGGAACTCTACATACAAGAGTTTTTCCCCCAAACATATATAACTAATGAGCTGTTAGAGCCTCTTAAAACTCCATTGTCCTGAAAGCAAAGTTCTGGGGGCATACATAAGATATAACTTCATCAAGATCAGCTGCAGTCACTGCAAGATAAGAATGTTCTTCAATACCAAGACATTATTCCTTTGTTATTTTAACAGAGGCATTAACACATTTATTTTAAATGCTAAGTGCTGGAAAAATTCAGCATGTCTGGTAGCATGAGTTAACACCGAGTCAAACATGACTTTGACTCGAAACATTAACTCTGTTTTTTTCTCCACAGATGCTGAGTATTTGCAGCAGTTCCTGCTTTTATTTCAGACTTCCAGCATCCAGAGTATTTTGTTTTTATGTGTTACTAGAAGAGCATGCAGATGAGCAAATATGCATACATTAAATGCTCATTTATCATCTGATCTTTGTTATGATCCCAGCTGATGTTGCTACTGGACAAGCCAAATTCCAGGGTGGAACTCGGCTTGATCAATCCTAACTTTTATTTGTTTATTTAGATACATGGAGAGTGGCTACTGGACAGAGTCACAGGAGTCAGGTGATGAACTTTTAACAAAAGAATAAAACATTTATTAAACAGGAAAAGATGAACTATATTACAATACTCATTCACCCACAACGATACCTTTACAGATATATACAGATTCTTAAGGATAACACAAGTCACAAATTCTATCTTATACTCTCACGTTCCCAACAAGTACACAGTCCACGTAAACCAAGAGGCAACCTGGGATTAGGCACACCACACTCCAAAACCAAGTGGCAGATGCCACCCCAAACAAATGCTATGGATCTCCAATCAACTCCCCCAGATGCTTATCACACCAAAGCCAAATCGGTCTCACTGAACTCCACCTTTCACATGAAGGTTTCCAATCTCTACTCTCGAAGAACCGGTTTTGGAATCTTCTCTCAAATGATGCTCTCTCTCTCAGGTGCCTTCCACAACGGTCCACCTCCAGGCTATGGAACTCTCCTTCTGATGTTCCTCCCTGCCCACCCCGGACCACCGCATGTATTCAAGCCTTGCCTTCCATGCATTCTCTCTCTCTCAGACTCAGCCGTGCCAACAGAATACCACTGTTTCACATGCTTATAGTAAAGAGTTACAGACTTTCAGCTGTCTCCTTGGATCTCCTGGCTTCTCAAATCAAAATTATCTTAAATCTGTGTCCTGCAGCTTCTCCCTTTAAGCTTGGAGTCTTTCTCTGCTCCTCACTCAAACTTCACTTCACGGGGCCTTTTTCAGATGCCTGTTCATTCCCGTTGACTCATAGGTCTTCTCAGGACCCCTCTTCTGTTCTTTGGGGAATCCTGCTTCCTGCAGCTCCCCCCTGCCCAGCTTCTCCTGGCACCTGGTTTCAACTTCAGTTTGGGACTGGCTATCTGCCCCTCTCCTACACTGCTTCTGCTGGCAACTCCCTTCAACTTTGGAGGCCACCGACCAACTGAATTCAAACTGTTCTTGGTTTGTGTGTGTGTGGGGGGCCTGCTGCTCTGGATCCCTGTTGCTAGGCAACAGCATAGTTTTTTTCTACTTTGTTTTAACTTCCCTAAACCACTAACCCCCTTGATAACACAGCTCTCCACTTTAAGTGCCATAAAACTCATTAAAAATGAAGGCATCTTTTAAAATGAAACTAAAACTCAGGTTTCATTTTTTTAACCCACAAAAAACAGAAATCCATATTAAACTTCATTCCGAACACCAACAAATACAACTTAAATTATCTCTTGTTCCTAACATACTGTAACTCAAAATAAAATGTTTTAAGTGCACAGGTGACTTTACATACAAGAGAAAAAATAACTCTACTTCAGTATAATCCTTGATCCACATGAAATTGCCAGCATCCCTGAATTTTATTGAAGAAACCGTCAAATCTTTGAGCTGAGTGCTCAGGACATGAACAGATGCAAAAGGTGATCCATTTTTCCTTACAAATATAGAATTCACGGTCAGTTGACATTTTGATGACATAAAATAAAAGGGTTTCAGTTCACAGAATCACAGATTGGTTACAGTACAGAAGGCAGCCATTTGGCCTGTCATTTCTGGGCTGCCTCTCTGAAGGAGCAATTTGCCTCATGCCAGTCCCCAGCCTTCTTCACAAAGCAGTGCACATTATTCATTTTCTGAGAATCCAACTCAATTTTAAAATACCTCAATTGATCCTGCCTCCACCACATTGTCATGCAGTGCATTCCAGATCCCAACCACTCGCGGGAAAAAGTTTTACCTCATGTTTCATTACTTCTCTTACCAATTAGCTAAAAACTGTGCCTTCTCGTTCTTGACGCTTCCACCAATGGGAACAATTTTTCCTCAATCTACTCTCTCCAGACCCCTCATGATTTTGTATACCTCTATCAAATCTCTTCTCAACTCTCTCTTCTCCAAGGAAAACAGTCCCAATATCTCCAATATATCTACTTAATTTTATATAGTCTTCCTACATTCTTCCAACCAAAATGAATCACTCTACACTTGTCTGCACTAAATTTCATCTGCCGCTTGTCTGCCTATTCCACCTACCTGTCTGTATCCTTTTGAAGTTCTACACTATCCTTTACAATGTTCACAGTACTTCCAAGTTTCATATCATCCGGAAATTTTGAAATTGTGCCCTGTACACCAAGATCGAGGTCATTAATATATAATCAGGAAGAGCAGGGATCCCAACATTAACCCCTGGGGAACTTCACAATAAAACTCCCTCCAATCTGAAAAAGAACCATTAACCACAACACTCTGGCTGAGTGAGACGAAACAATGTTGTATCTATGTTGCTACTGTCCCTTTTATTCCATGAGCTCCAACTTTTCTCACAAGTCAGTTGTGCGGCACTTTATTAAATGCCTTTTGTAAATCTGTGCACGCCACATCAACAGCATTACCCTGATCAACTCTGTTATCTCTTCAAAAAACTCCAGCAAGTTAGTTAAATGCGATTTGCCCTTCACAAATCTATGCTGGCTTTCCTTAATAAACCAAATTCACCCATGTGACTATTAATTTTGTCACAAATTATTGTTGCTCGAAGCTTCCCCACCACTGAGGTTTATGTAGTTGCTGGGCTCATCATAACACACTTCTTTGAAGAAGAGTGTAATATTTGCATTTCTCCAGTCCTCTGGCTTCACCAGAGTCTAAGGAAGACTGGAAAATATCTGTAGTATCCTTGGATACATCTCATCTGGTCCTGGTGCCTTATCAACTTTTAGGTTCAAACAAGCTATCCAATATCTCTTCCTCTTCAATTTTAAACACTTCAAGTGCCTGAATTATGTCCGCTTTCACCACGACCAGCACAGCATCTTCTTCCTTGGCTTTTTTTTTTAAAATTCATTCACTGGATGTGGGCTTCGCTCACTAGGCCAGCATTCCCTTGAGGTGGTGGTGGTGAGCTGCCTTCTTGAACTGCTGCAATCCATGAGGTGTAGGTGCACCCACAGCGCTGTTAGGAAGGGAGCTCCTGGATTTTGACCCAGCGACAGTGAAGGAACAGCGATATATTTCCAATTCAGGATGGTGAGTGACTTGGAGGGGAACTTCCAGGTGGTGTTCCCATCTATCTGCTACCCTTGTCCTTCTAGATGGTACTGGTTGTGGGTTTAGAGAGTGCTGTCAAAGAAGCCTTGGTGGATTCCTGCAGTGCACCTTGTGGATGGTACACGCTGCTGTGTGTCGGTGGTGTGGGAGTGAATGTGGTGCCAATCAAGTGGGCTGCTTTGTCCTGGACGGTTTCAAGCTACTTGAATCTTGTAGGAGCTGCAGTCATCCAGGCAAATGGGGAGTATTCCATCACACTCTTGACTTGTGCCTTGTAGATGGTGGACAGGCTTTGGGGACTCAGGAGGTGAGTTACTCATGGCAGGATTCCTTGCCTCTGACCTGCTCTTGTAGCCACAGTATTTATATGGCTACTCCAGTTCAGTTTCTGATCAATGGTAACCCCCAGGATGTTGATAGTGGGGGATTCAGTGATGGTAATGCCAGTGAACATCAAGGGGCAATGCTTAAATTCTCTCTTTTTAGAGATGGTCTTTGCATGACACTAGTGTGGTGCAAATGTTACTTGCTACTTGGCCTGGACATTGTTCAGGTCTTGCTGCATTTGGATATGGACTGCTTCAGTATCTGAGGAGTTGTGAATGGTGCTGAACATTGTGCTTTCATTAGCGAACATCCCCACTTCTGACCTTACGATGGAAGGAATGTCATTGATGAAGCAGCTGAAGATGGTTGGGCAGAGGACACTACCCTGCAGTGATGTCCTGGAGCTGAGATGGCTGACCTCCAACAACCACAACCATCTTCCTTTGTGCTAGGTGTGACTCCAACCAGTGGAGGGTTATCCCCTTGGCTCCAATTGACTCTAGTTTTGCTAGGACTCGACGTCACACGGTCAAATGCGGCCTTGATGTCAAGGGCAGTCACTCTCACCTCACCTCGGGAGTTGAGCTCTTTTTTCCATGTTTGAACCAACGTTGTAATAAGGTCAGGACCACTCAGATGCTGGCGGAACTCAAACTGGGCATCAGCGAGCAGGTTATCGCTAAGCAAGTGCCGCTTGATAGAACTGTCGATGACCCCTTCCAACACTTTACTGATGATGGGTTGGATTTGTCCTGCTTTTTTTGTGTACAGGACGTACCTGTGCAATTTTCCACATAGCCAGGTAAATGCCAGTGTTGTAGCTGTACTGGAACAGCTTGGCTAGGGGCACAGCAAGCTCTGGAGCACAAGTCTTCAGGAATATTATCAGGGCCCATAGTCTTTGCAGTATCCAATGCCTTCAGCCGTTTCTTGATATCAGGTGGAGTGAATTGAATTGGCTGAACACTGGCATCTGTGATGCTGGGGACCTGTGGAGGAGGCAGAGATGGATCATCCACTCGGCACTTCTGGTTGAAGATTGTAGCAAATGCCTCAGCCCTATTTTTTGCACTGATGTGCTGCGCTGTCTTTGTAAAGACAGATACAAGTATTCACTTTATACCTCAGCCATGTCCCCTACCTTCATGCGTAAATCGTCTTTTTGGTCCTTAATCAGCCCTTCTCCTCCTTTTATTGCCCTTTTACCATTAATATTCCTATAGTAGAGTTTTGGATTCCCTTTTATGTTCAATCTCTTGTCAGACTCACTCTCCTTGCTTTTTCACTTCCCCTCTGAACCTTGTACATTCTGCCTTATTCTCAGTTGCATTATTCACCTGACATGCGTCATAAGAACACTTTTTCTGCTTCATCTTAATCTCTATCTCTCTTGTCATCCAGAGAACCCAGGGATTTCTTTGCCCAACCTTTCCCCTTTCTAGGAACATACCTGAACTGCAGTACCCAAGCTATCTCCTCTTCAAATTGTTCAGTTACATTTTGGCCTGCCAACCTTCAAGTCAAATTTATCTGGGTCAGATCCGCTCTTACAGTATTGAAGTTGGCTTTCCCCAGTTAACTGTTCTTACTCTGGATTGCTCCTTGTCTTTTTCTATAGCCAACCTAAACCTTGTGTCCCCTAAATGTTCTCCTACTGACACTTGATCCACTTGGCCCACCTCATTCCCAAGGACCAGGTCGAGCAGTTGCCTCCCTTCCCATTGAACTGGACATATACTGCTGTAAAAAATTCTCCTGAACACACGGAATTCTTGCCCCTCTCTGCCCTTTGCACTACCACGATCCCAATCTATATTCAGATAAAGTTCACCACTATATTTACTATAATTTTTGCAACTCTCTGTAATTTCCTTACAGATTTATTCCTCTGTATCTTTCCCACTAATCGGTGGCCTACTGACTACATCAAGCAAAGTAACTGCACCTTTTTTGTTCCTTAGCTGTTGCCAAATGGATTCTGCCCTTTACCGCTCAGACATCTTCTATCGCTCCAGCACTGCAATATTCTCCTTAATCAATATTGCCACTCCTCCCCCTATCCTAGCTTGCCTGAACACCTTGCACCCTTTTTTAAAAATTCATTTACGGGATGTGGGCTTCGCTGGCAAGGACAGCATTTATTGCCCATCCCTAGTTGCCCTCGAGAAGATGGTGAGCTACTTTCTTGAACCGCTACAGCCTCTGTGATATAGGTACACCCACAACGGTGTTAGGGAGGGAGTTCCAGGATTTTGACCCATGAATAATTAAGGCCCAGTCTTGCCCTTCTTTGAGCCAGGTCTCTTATAGCCACAACATCATATTTCCACATAACATTCTTCACCATGACTCACCAAACTTATTTACCACACTCCATGCATTCACATACATGCACAATAACCCTAATTTAGACGATCACTTTCCCCCTTACTTTGAGCCACCTAATACTTCATTTTTTCCTACTCTGGTGCAACCTGTGTCTGCCGAGTATTCTGTGCACCTTGGTATTCCTCTAATATTACCTCCTGGTTCCCACAATCCTGCTTAGTTTAAATCCTCTCCAAGAGCACAGCTCTTCCCTTCCCCACAAGGGAATCAGTCCTGGCATTGTTCATGTGCAAGTCATTCAGCCTGTAGCAGTCCCATCTGCACTACAGCTGGTCCCAATGTCCCACGAATCTAAAGCCTTCCCCCTTGCGTCATCTTTCCAGCCATGCATTCATTTGCTTTATCTTCCTCTTTCTATGCTCACTTGTGTGTGGAACTGGGAATAATCCAGAGGTTACTACTTTTGAGGTCCTGCTTGCCAATTTCCTACCTAGCTCCCCAATTCTGACTGCAGGACCACATCCCTCTTTCTGGTTATGTCATTGGCGCCAATTTTGACCACGATTGTTGGCTGTTAGCCTTCCTCCAGTGTTCTGCTACTGCTCAATGACATCCTTGGCCCTGGCACTGGGGAGGCAACATACCATCCTGGATTCACTTCTGGACCACAGAAACGCCAGTCTATTTCCCCCAAATGTAAATCTCCTACCCCCACTGGTCTTCACATCTTCTGAGGGCCCTAATGTACAGCTGAGCTACATGTGGTGCCATGGGCTTGGCTCTGGCTGAACTCCCCAGGTATACCATCACTTCCATCAATATTCAAAACTGAATACTGGCTGGAGTGTGAAATACACTCATGGGACTCCTGAACTATCTAACTGCCTGTTTCTTCTTAACTGACTGGTGGCTACCCATTCCCACTCTCCATGCTTACACGTAAGCCACAGGGTGACCATATCTATAACCATGCTATCCACAAAGCTTTTGTCCTTACAGATACACCATAGTAACACCAGCTGCTGTTGAAGCTCAGAAACCCAGAGCTTGATCTGCTGCAACTTAAGACACTTATTGCACAAATGGCTATCCAGGACACGGGAAGCATTCTGGAGTTCCCACATTGCATACTATGTGCATTCTTGAAGTCGGAGCAGTCCTACCATTCCTCTATTAGATAATAAATCTTGTTTCTATTAATAAATCTTACCGCTTAAAAATAAAAGACTTAGTAGCTACTCACGTCCCTTCAGTTGCTGTCATTTAAACATAGAAAAGCTGACTGAATGTTTTACTTTAATGATCAACTTCTTGAATCTCGCAGCTGCTTCGACTCGTTCCCAAACTTTGGGGAAAGGGAAAACAGCGGCAATACTCGCCAGCCAATCAACTCATGGCCTTCCTGTGATGTCAGTGTTTGATTTTTTTCTCTCTCCAAACTCCACCATGTCCCAAGAACGCTGCTGCAACCAGACACACACTCTCTAGCTCAGTGATCGGCTCCACTCCTGGTCCTCAATTAATTTCCTCTCCAGTTTTCCTGATTTCTTCCACGTCCATTACTGTTGCTCCAATTCTCTCTCCAGTTACTTAACAGCTAATCAATTACCTTGTGGTGTCACAGTTTAATTTTTTTGTCTCCCTTACTTCAGTTATGGTAACCTGCTTGACAGTGATCCTTAGAAATGAAGATGATACATCTGAGGTTATAATCCCACTTTAAAGTTGTAGTGAAGTTTCTATAATCACCAGATTTCAAACATCTCTCACACTTCCAGAATATTAAAAAAAAACACTAAAGCACCAAAATGCCAGAAAGAAATATTTTAAAGTTTCAATAGTTAAATTCTTTAGGGTCCTTCCTTTACAATTAAAGTAATTCAATATTCTATAGGAGCACACAGTTCAAACACATATGTAGCTCATGTTTATGATAAATCCATGGTTCTCTGCACTCACTCCAATTCCTGTTTTAATGTGTCAAGACTGACATGCGGTTTCGAAAATGTCAATTTTTTGAAGGGAATGTTGCCCATACCCAATATTCAAAAATTTGTGCAGTCTGACAACTAATCTCACAAATGGGGTTAAATACGTAAATGTTTCACACGGAAAATACATATTGCACGATGACAGATTAAGATAAGTATATATGTGCTGGGGATAGTCATCCCTTAAACAAAAGTGTCTGCATGTTAGAAAAGAATGGATCTTCAGTTCCTGTTATCACAGATAGATAAAGCGAAAAGACATACAGCCCTGCCATTATCAAAGATTGCTGACACTGAGTCAAGTTGCTGCTTGAGGAAGCACTGTATTCAATTTTTTTTTTTACAGCTTAGTCTATGAGAAGTCTCAAATATTCCAAGCAGTGAAGAACCTCTGAAAGGCAGTTGTTCTGAGCTATCTGACAAATGCAGCCATCTTTTGATTGGGCCTCCAAATGTTCCAAAAGAAGCTGGACTGTATTTCTGTACATTTTTATAGATCATTTTGACAACTGTCAGAGTTAGGCAAGGTTAAGTTTACGTTAAGTAAAATAGCCAGGCTGATGCAACTATCATAAAAGGGAACTCTGTGCATCAACTAGTCATATCCAACCTTTTAAGTCAAGAATCCAGAGAAGCCTGTTCATGTCATGAACCTCGAAGATTCAAGATTATATGATTATACTCTCCTGTGCCCAGGATTTTGTGATCATAGCTGAACATGAGAAAAAATCTGGAAGTACTTGCAATGAAGACTGTTCACAAAACTGGGTCAAATTTTTTGAAAAGCACATTCAATACAAGGCAGTCAACAAATTAGACTCCTTGTTTGGTTAACAGTCAGATTGTTCAAAATGTAATCTTTTTCAGATGTGAGGAAGATAGCTGGGCATATAAAAGGGAGCATCAGTCATTGTAAAGCAAACATGACTTAATAGTCCAATTAAAGAGCTACCTCTTCTTGATCCTCTTCTATTGTTTCAGGAAACTGTCTCAATAATTCAATGGAGAAAGATTTCCAAAACAACGAAGTCAAGCAATTAAGAACAGGTTTACAACCAGAACTTCACAAGTACACTGACACCAGGCATGATGATAGAAATGTCAATGGGAAATTTAACTTTGGCTGACAATTTCCAAGACTGTGTCACCTTGTGGAATCCAGAGCGTTTATTACTGTTTGAAAATCAATTCAAGACAGATACTACTATTGCATAGCTGTGTGAATGCACTTCAAAATAACCATGCAACCAGATTACCTTCTCAAGATCCTTCTGTGTGGCCAAACAGCAAAAAAATGCGGGTCAAGGCTTTCTAAACCACTTCAAAGAACCTCACCTACAGCTCAAGCTGCACTAAGGGCTAAATAGAAGACTTTTCCCTCATATGGCATCTTCCACATTCTCACTGTCTCAGTGCGTTTCAGCCAAGGAATGACTTTCAGTGTTGATATGCAAATCCAGTGAATTTTCACTCAAATTTCCACTAACAGTAAATGAGATAACGACAAATTCATTTGCTTCGATTGTACTAAACGAGGCATAAACATTGGCTAAAATACTGCGAGAACTCAAGTGTTCTTCAAATAAAGCCACATCCACCTCAGCAAGCATGTGGCACTTGATTCCCTCAAATGAAAGGCCATAGCATCAAAAATGCAGCTCTCCCTCAGTACAACAGGCTTGCCATTAATGAATCACAAATGTTAGTATGCAGGTACAGCAAATGATTAGGAAGGCAAATGGAATGGAATATAATAGGAAGTTTTGCTACAGTTGTACAGGGCGTTGGTGAGACCACAGCTAAAGTACTGTGTACAGTTTCAATCTCCTTACTGAAGGATACAATTGCATTAGAAGCAGTTCAGAGAAGGTTCACTCGACTGATTCCTGGGATGGAGGGGTGATCTTATGAGGAAACGTTGGACAGGCTGGGCCAGTATCCATTAGAGTTTAGCAGAATGAGAGGTGATCTTACTGAAATATAAAAGATCCTGAGGGGACTTGATAGGGTGAATGCTGAGAAAACGTTTCCGCTTATGGAGAGACTACTCCTGCTACTATGCCATATGTTTGTATGTACAGATTTAGCATAACTTCTGTACTTTTCAATTCTATCCCTCTAGAAATAACCTAGTGCTTGCTTATTTTTAAAAATGGCCTTGCTCACCAAAGCACAACTTATAGTGATTAATATACTTGTACTCTGAGATCCCTTTGTCAATTACTTTCCCATTCTGCAAGTGTATTACCATCCTCCTGTAATTTGTTGTGGTCCTCCTCAGTATCGAGTATCTGCCACCAATTTGGTCTCATCAGCAACTTTAGAGATTGCGGTTTTAGACTCCAAAGTCCATTTACATTAATGTAAATGATGAACAGCAGTGTCCCACCACTGATCCTTGTGGAACACCACTTTCCAGTTTCTGTCACTTTGAACAACTACCCTTTACTCCCACTCTCTGCTTTCTGTCTTGAAGCCAGTGAACAACCCATTCTATCACTTACACCCTAACTCCACATTCTCTGACCTTATTCATTAGTGTATGATGGGACAACTTATTTGAGGCCTTTTGAAAATCCAGATAAATTACATCTACTATATTACCATTGTCTCCTCTTTCCCTGTTCCCTCCTCAAAAATTCAGTAAGTTTGGGCAAGCATGATTTTTCCTTTTGAAGTCCATGCTGACTATTTATTATTATATTTCTCATTTCTGGATGTTCTTCTTCAGTAAGGATTCCATGATTTTTCCTACCACTGATGTTAAGCTAACTGGTTTATAATTCCCCGGACATGTTCTGTACCCCTTCTTAAATATAGGGATTACATTAGTTATCAGTCAATCCTCTGGCACTTCATTTTCCAAAGAATTATTAAATATGAATAGTAATGTCTCTATCTCTTCCCTAGGTTATTTTTAAAAATGTGGATGCAATACATCCTCTGAGTTTATTTTATTCAATACATCTTTTTTTTTGTTTTAAATGCACACATCTCATTGCTCATCTCATCATTCATGTCATGTCTCCATGTCCTATTTCCCTGGTAAAGATCAAAGAGAAATAATTATTCAGTATTTCTGTCATTTGTCTAACATTAGCCGTGGACATAAAGGTTCACTCTAGTTTTTAGACAATACACTAAAGAAAATGTGCACACACACACCAGAACAGGAATACCAGAATGAAACATTTGTAAAACATGTGCCACCCAGGGCAAAAATACTTATGCAATATTTGAGACCTTAAAATTAAGCTAACATACTAAAAAAAACTTACATCAAATGCAAGCTGTGAGCCGAATCAACAGCTCAAAAAAACTGAAGATATTGCTCAAAAAATCACATTTATATGGGCAAGGGGTAAGGTCCTGATATCAGTATGGCACAATACAACTGAAGAGAAAAATCTTTTGGATACCAACTTCAACACCCGTTCTCCACCAAAATGGATGATATAAACTTAATATTTAAAACGAATTGAAAAAAAACTAGCATTGACATAGCCTCTTCCATGACAATCGGACATCGCTTTACAGCCAGTGAGGTACTGTTGAAGCATAGTCGCTGTTGCAATGCTAAAAGAATAAGGAACCAGGGCCCACAATTTACACAGCAGGGCAAGTAATGGTGTTTGTAGTTTGTTACATTCCCACTGCACCACCACCACCACCCCCAACCCCTACCCATCCAGCATTCAGCTCAAAAACCTTTTGCACCACTAACTGCAGGAAGTGCGTGCTGATAACAGTGCAGCGAAGTTAACAGGCATGTCGGACCTTGGCAAATGACGGGACTAGCTTTCTAACTCTTAGAGAGATTCAAATGATAGAGAAAGAAACAAAGGAAATAACAGAGAAGAAATCAGCAATTAGTCAAATTAGGTGCAGAAAGGGAAATGGAGGGAAAGAAAGACTGGATTCAGGCAATGAAAAGTGACAAAGGAAAAAAGAAAATGGAACAAAATTTTAGAATGATTATAAATTTTTTTTAAAAAATCTAGGGAACAATTAGCAACCTGCAGGAATTAGTCTTCAGATTTACTTGTAACTTTCTGGACCAGAGATGCTGAGTGGCATTGTAAGAACATAAATCTAATCATTAAAACAAGAGTCTTTACATTGTTAAGTACCAGACCTAACTTTCTACAGGGAGTTTAATGTGTTGCAATATCACAAATGCAGCAAATTCTTCAAACTCACAGGGAGGAAAATGGCAAGGTCCCATTGCATGAAGCTCATGACAGAGAGGCATAAATTGTCAACCAATTTGTGGTGATCACATCTCACACAATATCTCTTCCTTGCCACAAATTGTTGGATTTAGACTTCAATGATGGCCAGTGCATTAAAACTCCCCATTATTTCCCCAGCAAATTCTGGGCCAAAGTGAACACTTTAAATTATAGACTTTCAAATATCAGTTACATTTTGAATTTCGGAAGATAGTGCATTAAATATTACTATGAAGTAACAAATTTGCATTTATATAACACCATTTACAATCTCAGGGTATCCCAAAGCAAATCACAGCAAATTAAGTACTTGTGAAGTGTAACCACTTTTATTGGCTGCTGCGTTGCACATGATGTAAGACCATAAGACATAGGAACAGAAATTAGGCCATTCGGCACATCGAGTCTGCCATCGAGTCTGCTCCGCCATTCAATCATGGCTGATAAGTTTCTCAACCCCATTCTCCCGCCTTCTCCCCGTAACCTTTGATCCCCTTACCAATCAACAATCTATCTATCTCGGTCTTAAATACACTCAATGACCTGGCCTCCACAGCCTTCGGTGGCAATGAATTCCATAGATTCACAACTCTCTGGCTAAAGAAGATTCTCCTCATCTCTGTTCTAAAAGGTCTTCCCTTTACTCTGAGGCTGTGCCCTCGGGTCCTAGTCTCTCCTACTAATGGAAACATGGAAATATCTTCCCCACGTCCACTCTATCCAGGGCTTTCAGTATTCTGTAAGTTTCAATCAGACCCCCCCTCATCCTTCTAAATTCCATCGAGTATAGACCCAGAGTCCTCAAACGTTCCTCATATGTTAAGCCTTTCATTCCTGGGATCGTTCTCGTGAACCTCCTCTGGACCATCTCCAGGGCCAGAACATCCTTCCTGAGATACGGGGTCCAAAATTGCTCACAATTTTCTAAATGTGGTCTGACCAGAGCCTTATAAAGCCTCAGCAGCACATCCCTGCTTTTATATTCTAGTCCTCTGGAAATAAATGCCAACATTGCATTTGCCTTCCTAACTACCGACTCAACCTGCAAGCTAACCTTAAGACAATCCTAGACTAGGACTCCCAAGTCCCTTTGCACTCCAGAATTCTGAATTCTCTCCCCATTTAGAAAATAGTCTATGCCTCTATTCTTCCTACCAAAGTGCATGACCTCACACTTCCCCACGTTGTATTCCATCTGCCACTTCTTTGCCCATTCTCCTAACCTGTCCAAATCCTTCTGCAGCCTCCCCGCCTCCTCAATACTACCTGTCCCTCCACCTATCTTTGCATCATCTGCAAACTTAGCCAGGATGCCTTCAGTTCCTTCATCTAGATCATTAATGTATAAAGTGAAAAGTTGTGGTCCCAACATTGACCCATGCGGAACTCCACTAGTCACTGGCCGCCATCCTGAGAAGGACCCCCTTATCCCCACTCTCTGCCTCCTGCCAGACAGCCAATCTTCTATCCATGCTCGTACCTTGCCTCTAACACCATGGGCTCTTATCTTACTGAGCAGCCTCCTGTGCTGCACCTTGTCAAAGGCCTTCTGGAAGTCCAAGTAGATAACATCCATTGGCTCTCCTTTGTCTAACCTACTCGTTACCTCATCAAAGAATTCTAACAGATTTGTCAGGAATGACCTCCCCTTGATGAAACCATGCTGACTTTGCCCTATTTTACCATGCACTTCCAAATATTCTGAAATCTCATCCTTAATAATGGACTCTAAAATCTTACCAACGACCGAGGTCAGGCTAATCGGCCTGTAATTTCGCGTCTTTTGCCTCACACCCTTCTTAAACAGGGGGGTTACATTAGCGATTTTCCAGTCCTCTAGGGCCCTCCCTGACTCCAGTGATTCCTGAAAGATCACCACTAACGCCTCCACTATCTCTTCAGCTATCTCCTTCAGAACTCTGGGCTGTAATCCATCTGGTCCAGGTGATTTATCCACCTTCAGACCTTTCAGTTTTCCTAGCATCTTCTCCTTGGTAATGGCCACTATACTCAGCTCTGCCCCCTGACTCTCTTGAACTTTGGGGATATTACTCGTGTCTTCCACCGTGAAGACTGACGCAAAGTACCTATTCAGTTCCTCCGCCATTTCTTTGTTCCCCACTACTACTTCTCTAGCATCATTTTCCAGCGGCCCAATGTCCACTTTTGCCTCTTTCTTACCCTTTATATATCTAAAAAAATCTCTTGCAATCTTCTTTTATATTACTGGCTAGTTTACCCTCATATTTAATCTTCTCTCTCCTTATTTCTTTTTTAGTTGTCCTCTGTTGGTCTTTGTATGCTTCCCAATCCACTGCTCTTCGCCGCATTGTATGCTTTCTCTTTAGCTTTTATGCTGTCCTTGACTTCCCTTGTCAGCCATGGTTGCCTCATCCTCCTTTTAGTATGCTTCTTCTTCCTAGGGATGAATTTTTGCTGTGTCTCCCAAATTACTCCCAGAAACTCCTGCCATTGCTCTTCCACTGTCTTTCCTGCTAGGCTCATCTCCCAGTCAATTATGGCCAGCTCCTCCCTCATGCCTCTGTAGTTGCCTTTATTCAACTGTAATACCGATACATCTGGTTCCAGCTTTTTCCTCTCAAATTGCAGGGTAAATTCTATCATATTATGGTCACTTCCTCCTAAGGGTTCCTTCACTTTAAGCTCCCTTGTCAAATCTGCCTCATTACACATCACTAAATCTAGAATTGCCTGTTCCCTAGTGGGCTCCACCACAAGCTGCTCCAAAAAGCCATCTCGTAGACATTCCACAAATTCCTTTTCTTGGGATCCACTACCAACCTGATTTTCCCAGTCTACCTGCATATTGAAATTCCCCCATGATCACTGTAACCTTGCCTTTCTTACACGCCTTTTCTATCTCCTGGTGTATCTTGTGCCCCACATCCTGACTACTGTTCGGAGGCCTGTACATAACTCCCATTATGGTTTTTTTACCTTTGCCGTTCCTCAACTCTACCCACACAGATTCTACATCATCTGACCCTACATCATTTCTTGCTATCGATTTAATTTCATTTCTTACTAACAAAGCAACCCCCCCACCACCCCACCCCACCACCACCCTCCCCCCCCCGCCACCCCCGCTCCGCCAACCTGCCTATCTTTTCGATAGGATGTATATCCTTGGATATTTAGCTCCCAGTCCTGATCCCCTTCTAGCAATGTCTTCGTGATGCCCACCACATCATACCTGCCAATTTCAATCTGCACCACAAGCTCACTTACCTTATTTCGTATACTGCGTGCATTCAGATACAACACCTTCAGTCCTGTATTTCCCATCCCCTTTCTCACTGTCGTCCCTTTATCTGATGTGCTTGAAGTTAGATTCCTAGCCCTTTCCAAACACTCTGCCCTATTTTGTGTTCTGGAGACTTTAATAGCCTCTCCTGGGCTTGCCTTCCTTTTCAGTTTTTTTCATAATTTTCCATGAAGTTGAATCCACCCCCCCCACATGCTAACCTGCTACTTTGTTTCCCATTAGTCATACGTCTTGGAGTTTTACCCTTCCCTCCCCCAACACTTTCTAGTTTAAAGTCCTGTTGACTACCCTATTTACCCTTTTAGCTAGAACACTGGTCCCAGATCAGTTCAGGTGGAGACTGTCCCAACGGTCCAGATCTCTCCTGTTCCAATACTGATGCCAGTGCCCCACGAAATGGAACCCCTTTCCTGCACCACTCCTTTAGCCACATGTTTACTTCCCTTATTCTCGTGTCCCTATGCCAATTTGCTCGTGGCTCGGATAGTAATCCGGAGATTATAACCCTTGAGGACCTGTTCTTTAATTTAGTTCCTAGTTGCTGATAATCCCCAAACAGGTCCTCTTTCCTAGTCTTACTTATGTTATTTGTCCTGACGTGGACCACAACAACTGGATCCTCCCCCTCCCTCTCCAATATCCTTTCAAGCCAGTCAGAGATGCATGCACAGCAAGACTGCATAAATAGCAAGCAGATACATGACCAGGTAATGTATTGCTGGTGGTGGAGGAATAGATATTGGTCAGGTCCCCAAAAGAACTCTCCTGCTTCAAATAGTGCCATCAGGATCTTTAACATTCACCCGAAGGGGCAGATGGAGTCTCATTTTAATGTTTCATCCCAATGACACCTCCAACAATACAGCAGTCATTCAGCACTGCACCACAGGGCCAGAGTCTGGGTTGGGGTTTTAGGGAGCATCTAAAACAAGAGAGGAAGAATAAGGAAGATGGGGACAAAGAATTATGCAGGGAATTCCAGAGTTTAGAACTTAGGCAGCTGAAGACAGGACAGAACGACCAATGGTAGATCAATGAAAATCAGGGAAGCAGAAGTGGCTAGAATTGGACAGAGCAGAATCTGAGAATTGCAAAGCTGGAGACAACTGCAGGACGAGGCCATGTAAGGATTTGAAGGAAATTATGAGAATTTTAAAATTGAGGCATTGTCAGACCAGGAGCCAATATAGATCAGTGAGCAAAGAGGTGATGTGTGAGTTAGAGCAAAAGCAGCAGAAGTTGAATAAGCTTAAGCTTACAACATGCAAGTTGGGAGACTGACCAGGAAAACATTGGAATAATCATCTCAGAAGGCAATAAATGATGTGGCAATAAATGAGCTGAGGCAAGGTAAAGATGGGTGATGTGAAGGAGCTGGAAGTAGGCGCTTGTATTATTGGGAAGATATGGAGTCAGAAGCTCAGCTCAGAGTTAAATAGGCCACCAAGGCCATGAACAATCTGGTTCAGTCTCAGACAGTGGCCAGGGAGAGGGAAGGCTGTGGCTTAGGGACTGAGTTTGAGGTGGAGGCTGAAGACTATAGCTTTGGTCTTTCTAATATTAAAGTGGACAAAATTTCAGCTGATCCAATACTGGATATCAACCAAGCAGTGAGACAAATCAGAGGCAGTGGAGGGGTAGAAAGAGAGAGAGAGATGGTACTGTGGTTCAGCTATATGTCAGCATACATGTCAAAACTGATGATTGTATTTTCAGAAGTTTTTGCTGAGAGACAGCATATAGATGAGAAGTAGACCTATGGGTGGATCCTTGGGGGACTCCAGAAGCAGTGTTGCAGGAGAGGCAAGAGTTCATGGCAATTGGGAAGAGTCAGCATAGTTTTGTGAAAGGAAAATCATGTTTAACCAAGCTATCGGAGCTTTTTTGAAAAAGTAACATACGCAGTGGATAAAGAGGAGCCTGTAGACCTACTGTACTTGGATGTCCAGAAGGCATTTGATAAGGTGCCACATCAAAGATTATTACAGAAAATAAAAGCGCATGGTGTAGTGGGTAATATATTAGCATGGATAGAAGTTTGGGTGGCTGGCAGAAAACAGAGTGAATGCATAAATGGGTCTTTTTCTGACTGGCAGGATGGGGCAAATGGCATCCTACAGGGGTCTGGACTGGGGCCTCAACCTTTTACAATTTACGTCAATAACTTCGATGAGGGGAGTGAAAACATGGTAGCTAAATTTGCAGATGACACAAAGATAGGTAGGAAAGTATGTTGTGAAGAGTACATGAGGTTGCAGATGGATAGAGATAGGTAGAGTGAGGATGGGAAAAGATCTGGCAAATGGAGTTTAATGTGGGAAAATGTGAAGTTGTTCACTTTGACAGGAAGGACAAAAAAGCAGAGTACCACTTAAATGGAGAACAGCTGCATAATTCTGAGGTGCAGAGGGGTCTAGGTGTTCTAGTACATAAGTCAAAAAGTTAGTATGCAGGTACAGCATATAACTAAGAAAACTAATGGAATGGTATCCTTCATTACAAGAGGGATTGAACATAAAAGTAAGGATGTTATGCTTCAGTTATACAGGGCATAGGTGAGACCCAACCCGAATACTGTGTGCAATTTTGGTCTCCTTATTTAAGGAGAGATGTAAATGCACTGGAGGCGGTTCAAAGGAGGTTCACTAGATTGATACCTGGAATGAGTGGGTTGTCTCATGAGGAAAGGTTGGACAGACTGGGCTTGTTTCCACTGGAGTTTACAAGAGTGAGGGATGATTTGATTGAAGGATACAAGATCCTGAACAGCCTTGACAAAGTGGACTTCGAAAGGATGTTTCCTCTTGTGGGTGAGTCCAGAACTAGGGGGCCCTGTTTTAAAATTAGGGGTCACCCTTTTAGGACAGAAAAGAGGAGAATTTTTTTCTGAGGGTTGTACGATTCTGGAATTCTCTGCCTCAGAAGGTGGTGGAGGCGGGGTCATAAAATATTTTTAAGGCAGAGGTAGATAGATTCTTGGGATCAAAGGTTATCGGGGTTAGATGAGAATGTGGAAATTGAAACTCTAGATCAGCCATGATCTTATTGAATGACGGAGTAGGCTCGAGGGGCCGAATGGTCTGCTCCTGTTCCTATTGCTTAAGTTCTTACGTTCAAACCCAGCCGTATAAATCCTGCGAAGTCCTCCTTACCAACATTTGGGGGCTTGTGCCAAAATTGGGAGAGCTGTCCCACAGTGTAGTCAAGCAACGGCCTAACAGTCATACTCACAGAATCATACCCTACAATATCCCATCACCATCCCTGGGTATGACCTCTGTCACCGCAGGACAGACCCAGCAGTGGGGGTGGCACAGTGGTATACAGTCAGAAAGGAGTTGCACTGGAAGTCCACAACCTTGGCTCCGGATCCCATGACGTCTCATGGCATCAGGTCAAACATAGGCAAGGGAACCTCCTGCTGGTTACCACCTACTGCCTCCCCTCAGCTGATGAATCAGTACTCCATGTTGAACATCACTTAGAAGTAGCACTGAGGGTAGCAAGGGTGTAGAATACACTCTGGGTGGAGGACTTCAATGTCAATCACCAAGAGTGGCTTAGTAGCACCACAACTGACTGAGCTGGCCAAGCCCTAAAGGACATAGCTACAAGGCTGAGTCTATGGCAGGTGCTGAGACAGCCAACAAGAGGAAAAAACCTACTTGACCTTATGCTCACCAAGCTACCTGTCGCAGATGTATCCATGATAGTATTGGTCGGAGTGAGCACCACACAGTCCTTGTGGGGACGAAGTTCCATCAACACATTGAGGGTACCCTTGATCATGCTGTGTGGCACTACCACTGCGCTAAATGGGACAGATTTCAAATGCATCTAGAAACTCAGAAATGGGCATCCACAAGGCACTGTGGGCCATCAGCAGCAGAACTGTATACAATCACAATCTTCAACCTCATGGCCTGGCAAAACCCCCACTCTACCATTAGCATCAAGCCAGGGGATAAATCTTGGTTCAATGAAGAGTGCAGGAGGGCATGCCAGGAGCAGCACCAGGCATACCTAAAAATGAGGTGTCAACCTGGCGAAGCCCACAACACAGGACTACTTGCATGCCAAGCAGCATAAGCCCATGCAACAGACAGAGCTGAGCGATCCTACAACCAACGGATCACATTTAATCTCTGCAATTCTGTCACATCCAGCTGTGAACAATGGCGGACAATTAACCAAATAATTGGAGGAGGCAGCTCCACAAATATCCCCATCCTCAATGATGGGGAGCCTTGCACATCAGTGCAAAAGAGAAGGTTGAAGCATTTGCAACAATCTTCAGCCAGAAGTGCCGAGTAGATGATCCATCTCGGCCTCTCCCAGAGGTCTCCAGCTTCATGGATGCCAGTCTTCAGCCAATTCAATGCACTCCATGTGACACCAAGAAACGGCTGAAGGCACTGGATATTGCAAAGGCTATGGGCCCTTACAACATTCTGGCTGCAGTGCCGAAGACTTGCGCTGCAAAACTTGCTGCATCTCTAGCCAAGCTGTCCCAGTTCAGCTACAGCACTGGCATCAACCCGGCAAAGCGGAAAATTGCCCAGGTATGTGTTATGCTCAAAAATATGGACAAAGCTAATGCCATCAATTATTGCCTCAGCAGTCTATGTTCAATCAGCAGCAAACTGATGAAAAGTGTCATCGACAGGGCTATCACATGGCATTTGCTCACCAACAGCCTGCTTACTGACACACAGTTTGGGTTCCACCAAGACCAGTCAGCTCCAGTCCTCACCAGGTATCGACAAGAGAGCCGAATTCCAAATGTGAGGTCAACGTGACTACCTTTGACATCAAGGCAGCACTTGAACAAATGCGACATTAGGGAGCCCTAGCAAATTTGATTTTTTTAAAATATTCGTTCATAGGATGTGGGCATCGCTGGCTAGGCCAGCATTTATTGCCCACCTCCAATTGCCCTTGTTGAGAGGGCATTTTTCTTTTTTTTTTTAAAAAAAGAGTCAGCCACATTGTTGTAGGTCTGGAGTCACATGTAGGCCAGGCCAGGTAAGGATAGCAGATTTCCTTCCCTAACGAGGTGGGTTTTTACAACAATCAGCAATGGTTTCATGGTCACCATTAGACTTTTAATTCCAGATTTTTATTGAATTCAAATTTCACCATCTGCTGTGGTGGGATTTGAACTCAGGTCCCCAGAGCATTACCCTGGGAATCTAGAATACTGGTCTAGTGACATCGCCTCCCAAGTTAATGGGAATGAGAGAGAAAATTCCCTGCTGGTTGGAGTCATACCTAGCACAAAGGAAGATGGTTGTGATTGTTGGAGGTCAATAATCGCAGCTCCAGAACAAACACTGAAGGATTTCCTCAGGGTAGTGTGTTATGCTCAACCATCTTTAGCTGCTTCATCAATGGCCTTCCCACCATCATATATATGTGAGAAGTGGGGATGTTCACTGATGATTCCATAATGTTGAGTTCCATTTGCTGCTTCTCAGTCCATGACTGTGTGCAAGACCTGGACATCATTCAAGCTTAAGTTGATAGTGGCAAGTAACATTCGCACCACACAAGTGCCAGGCAATTACCACTTCCAAGAGAAGAGACAAAGTTAAACCACTGTTTCTTGACATTCAATGGCATTACCATCGCTGAATCCCCCACCCTCAACATCCAGAAACTTAACTGGATCAACCACATAAATACAATAGCTACAAGAGCAGGTCAGAGGCTGTTTTTTTTTAATTAATTCGTTCATGGGATGTAAGTGTTGCTGACTCGGTCAGCATTTATTGACAATTCCTAACTTTCCTCAAGAAGGTGGTGGTGAGCTGCCTTCTTGAAGCACTGCAGGCCATTACTGAGTATTCTGCAATGAATAACTCACCTCCTGTCCACTATCTGTAAAGCATAAGTCAGAGTGTGATGGCATACTCTTCACATGCCTGAATGAGTATTGCTCCAATAACACTTGAAGTTTGAGACCATCCAGGACAAAGCAGCCCATTTGATTGGCACCACACCCATCACCTTGAACATCCACTCCATCCCATGGCTAGTGCAATGTGGTCGCAGTTTGTACCATTTACAAGATATACTGCAGCAACTCACAAAGGTTTTAATGACAGCCAAACATGCAACCTTTACAACCTAGAAGTGCACCAGGTGAATGGGAACGCCACTGCCTGCAAATTCCCCTCCAAGTCACACATCACCCTGACTTAGAAATATATTGCTGTTCCGTCATGATCACTGGACCGAAATCCTGGAACTTCCTACTCAACAGCACTGTGGGAGTACCTTCACGCACTGATTCAAAGCAGTATTCATCACCACCTTCTCAAGGGCAATTTGGGATAGGCAATAAATGTTGGCCTTGTCAGTGATGCCCACATATCACGAATGAATATAAAACAAAATAATATTTCATTTAAAAAACTGACCATTTAAATCAATGCCCCAATGGTAACACTGATGATTAGTGCAACTGAGCAGCTGAGTTTCTTCCACCAAAACAGAAACTGAAACACAAGAAACATTAATTTTCTGACAATTATCTCCTCCTCATCCATATATTGAAGTGCTCAGATTATACTGAAAACGCTTTCAAAACTATTATCAAAAAGCAATGTTACTTATTTCCTGACCTAAAGTAAATTAGATAACACTTTCTTCTGAATTAGGTTAACACTTCATGTGTTGAAAACTCAATTCAGAGCAAAGTTTCGAAAGCAAGATTTCCATTTATATATTACCTTTGCTGTCTCAAAATATTTCACATAAATTTCACTTCAAAAGTAATGAATTGTAAATGTACCCAAAATAGGTACACAGTATCTGACGAAATGCAATAAGATCAACTACCAATTCCTCTGCATTTCGTGGTGCTGATTGAGAATAGATTGTTTATCAAGACATCAGAAAACTACACCACTTCTGAAATGGTCCCGGGGATGTGAACCACCAGAGTTTTCAGACAAGACCTTGATTTAACATTTCACTTGAACAACTGCTCCTTCAATAATGCAGCACCCCCTCACAACTGCACTCAGTACCTGTTCCTGCAGTGGCAGCAACTCAGGCAACAACTTATAATTACGTAGCACCTTTGACATAGAAAAAATATCTCAGGGCACTTAAATTTGTAATAAGAAAAATAAACAATGTCATGGCAAGGAAAGATATTCGAAGTGGTGGCCAAAAGCTTGGTCAAAGGAACTGGTTTTAAAAGAGATAAAAGCAAAATAATGCAGATGCTGGAAATCTGAAATAAAAACAGAAAATGCTGGAAAAACTCAGCCGGTCTGACAGCATCTGTGGAGAGAGAAATAGACTTAAAGTTGCAAGTCGTATGACCCTTCTTCAGAGTTGCTCTGAAGAAGGGTCATATGACTCAAAACATTAACTCTGATGTCAGTTGAAGAGGAAACATCAACAAAGGCTTCATGGCCTAATGTCCCCCTTCTGTGCTGTAATATCTGATATCCTTACAGCAACAAACTAGAGAACAGTTGCACAGCAACACAAATTCTTAAAGTGTTCTTTCAGTAATATCTGATTCACATTGTGGATTTCCTTATCAAAGATGCCTGAAGATATCAAATAAGTTTAGGATAAGTCATAAACAAATTCATGTCTATGGAGCAAAACATGAAATGCGGCTATAAAAATTAATAGAATTAAGTATCCCAGTCAAAATATAGATAAACTCACAAAAAGCATTAAACCAAATATTGGCACAATAGCCATTAAAGCTCAGAGTGTCCATCTCCACGGAATTTGCTAGCTGCAACCATTTCCAATGTCAACCGAGTTAAAATTGGTAGAAGGGAAGAGGTAGGGCAAGTTCCAAATTGACAAATAATCATACCTTATATTCTATCCATATCAAGTTTTGTTTCCCAGCTACTGGTTGGCCTATATTTGACCTTTGCACTGGAGAAGATGCAGAAGATTCTTACCAGGATGCTGCCTGGGCTGGAGGGTCTGAGCTATTAGGAAAGATTGGATAGGCTGGGATTGTTTTCCTTGGAGCAACAAAGGTTGAGAGGGGACCTGATAGAGGTGCATAAGATAATGAGGGGCACATGTAGTGTGATTGGAAGTTATTTTTTCTATTGGTAGAGGGGTTAATAGCCAGGGGGCATAGATTTGATATAAGAGGTAGAAGGCTAAGAAGGGAGTTGAGGAGAAAGTTTTTCACCCAAAGGGTGGTAAGAGTCTTGAGCTCACTGCCTGAAAGGGCAGTTGAATCAGAAACTCTTGTTATGTTTAAGAAGTATTTGGATATTCACTTGTGTTGCCATACCCTCCACGGCTCTGGGCCAATCGCTGGAAAATGGGATTAGTGTAGTGAGATATTTGTTGACTGGCACAGACACGATGGGCCGAATGGTCTCCTTCTGTGCTGTCGACACTTGAGTCTATATTCACTTATGAGTCTATATTGGCTCATGGTCCCCGAATGTCTACAATAAAAATTCTCAACATCTTTTAATTCCTTCACTGACTCTGTAATTTGGTAGCCTTTTCCAACCATACAGCCCCCACTCCAAAACTCTCAATTCGCCAACTCTGACCTTCCTCTACTCCCATGTCCCGCAATGATGACTAAGCTTTCATCCATACAGACCTCATGCTTTGCAATCCCCTCCCTGAACCCTTCCATCGTAAATCCCACCTCTTTGATCAAGTTTTTAGTAAGCCCTCCAGATAACTTTGACAAAGCATCCACTTCTTTGCATACATCTCTGAAGTGCCTTGCGATGCTTTTCTGTGTTAAACAATCCAATAAACACAGCTTGTCACTGGAGATAAAGTTTAAGCAATCCAACAGTCATACTTCAGGCACTTTATGCAGTTAAGTGTATAGAGAGAATGAAGAATAATTACATGAAGATTCAATTCAGTGCCCATTTTAAAGTGATGAATTCCGTTCTTATTTCTTTGATTTTATATAATAATTTGTTGCATAAAAAAATAAGGCAATTTGGGAACGACAGTTATATGGCCACAAGGGCTCAGAAACAAATGATGCACTACAATGCCACCACTAAGTGACAAGTACAACTAACTACATTAGTTTCTGTTATAAATGTGAACTTGTGAATTTAAAACGAGAAATGTTGACAACAGACGAAAGTTTTCTTTAGGAAACCCCGGAGGATATGTACACTTCACGAAAGTGTTGGACATTAGCAAGCTCTTTTTCAAATTTCAATGTTCCATCTACTTCCAGCAACTGATATCAGCAGTCCAGTTCCATGTTCTGTATCTGAGGGAGGTACCCTTAGATTTACTCAAAATTGCTACATTTTCCCCATAACCTTAATCTGCACCTATTCCAAAAGAAAACATACCCAACCCATTCTTAAAACACTCTAGGAAAAGTTTTGGGGAGACAAAGTCAATTCGACTTCCTAAAAATAATCGAAACGTCGTTATACGTAAATAATATTTTCACGCTTACTCAAACACATTAGCAATACAAGTTTTTTTAGGTTAACCTTTGTTTGTATGGTAAAACATGATCAAGGTATCATAAATCGACACGAATGTTTTCTCGAAACCTTCGATGGATTTTTCAAATGACATGTTTTCCAGTGAATCTTCAAAAGCAGCTGCACTAAGAACCTGCAAGATGATGATTAATAATAATGATTATCGAAAAAAAGTTGTAAGTAAAATTAGGCATAAAGTTGCAGGTTGTGACCACAGAAAAACAAATAGCAGTCAATCACTGTCGGGCCAAATAACTGATGTAGCGCAGTACGGCCCAGGATACAGAGCTTGGGCCGGGCAGTCGGATGAGCGTTATCAGTATCCAGCCACTGATCAATTCATTAATACGATGGCACTCTGGCAGTAGGCGCGCCAGGGTCGCCCACTGGGATTGGGAGGGCGATCCCTCCGATTGATCAGCCGGGTTTGTTTGTCGTCTGCACATAGACCAAGGCTTGCCTACCTCATCAGTAACGGACTGAAGTAGAAAAATCGCGCCCTTGGAATACAGAGTAACCAGTGTTTAGACCCCAAGCAGGAAACATCGAACAATCCTGCAACCGGTACACTTTTTAACTTTTAACAATCCCTCGTCGAGGACAGCCGTTCCCAGGCAGCACGCATGCGTAACTCGGCACAAAGCATGCTGGTAGATGACGGCAGAGCTCCAACTGGACCGCTCGCATGGAGCATGCGCCGGTTTACCAAGACCACCAGTGCGCTTGCGCAGTAGTGGCTGTGTTTTGTCCAGATGTTTCAGGTTCCTCAGTGATTAACATTTTTCTTCATCTTTTGCATAATATCGTCATAAGTGCATCTCGCGAGCTGTCGTATACGCAAAATAAAACTGCAAAAAACAGTAAATAATTCTCAAACGATTTATTGTTGGAGTCGTGCCACACCCTGCAGTCTGTGTCATGGGCATTCAGCGATTTAGGTCCGCACATGCGCATTAGGCGCTAGAATCCCCCTGACGTCATAGATCGGTTGGAATTCCTGTTTTGAACGCCGGTGTCGGCACGTGCTTCTGCTCTGCCTTCTGATTGTTGGAGGGTGAATTGCCGCCAAAAGGGTCACATGGTGCATGAACTGAGACTCTGCTGAAGGATTTGGAACGTCTGGTCGTGTGGTGGAGGTCGGGTGAATTCAGACTTTTAAAAGGGAATTGCATCATCGCTGAAAAGGAAAAAACAATGGAGGACTAGGGGAAAAGGCAGGGGAATGACATTAGACTCTCCTTAAGAGCACAGCACAGACAGAACGGGTCGAATGGCTTCCTTCTGTGCTGTAAGCATTCTGTGAAACAGGGCCTGGGTTCAAGGCAATTTTAAATTGTACCCAACACTTAATACTTAACCCCTTTTTGATCCCCTTTTTTCTAATAATTTTTTTTAGATTTTTTTTCTTTTCCCTCCTTTTTCTATTATTATTTTTAAAATTTATTTCCATCCATTGTTTTACCTCCACCTTTTAGCCTATTTCGATCCCTTCACCCCACCCCACTAGGGCCATCTGTCACTTGCTGAACAAAAACAGAATTACCTGGAAAAACTCAGCAGGTCTGGCAGCATCGGTGGAGAAGAAATCAGTTAACGTTTCGAGTCTTCATGACCCTTCAGCAGAAGTCACTTGCTGATCCTGCTTTCTACCCTTAATGTCACCATTAGCACATCCTTTAGCTAATATCACCACCGTCAACACCCCTTTGACCTTTTGTTTATGACATCTTTGACAATCTCTCCTTTGTCTCCACCTGTCACTGGCCCTCTATCCAGCTCCACTTGTCCCACCCCCTTAACTGCTTATATTTCACTGCATTTCTATTTCTCTTTAGTTCTGATGAAGAATCATACGGACTCGAAAAGTTAACTCTGTCTTCCTCGCCACAAATGCTGTCAGACCTGCTGAGATTTTCCAGCAATTTTTGTTTTTGTTTCAGATTTACAGCATCCGCAGTATTTTGCTTTTAACTTAATCCAGTACTATTATTCGCCCATTTAGGTTTGAACTCTGCACAAAGGAAGCAACAGCTTTCACTTAGCTAACAGTTGTAAGCTCATGAAACATCCCATCTGTTCACATGAGCCATTAAGTTAAAAGTTTACATAAAGCCATATATTGAGATAATGGGGCAGGTGGCCAACAACTTTGCCAGAGGTAGATTTTGAGGGGGATCTTAAAAGAGAAGTAAAGAGTTTTAGGAAGACCAAAAACTGAAAGCACGACCACCAATGATGGGACAAAGGAATTGGGAGGTGCACAAGAAGCCAGACTTGGATGATGCTAATCAATATGGTTTCCGTGATCTTGATTGTTCACCTTAAAGAGCAAGAGAAGAAAATCCAAGAGCATTATTCTTAATTGGACTCAAGTTTTTTCAAGGGTATTTGACATCTCAAAAGAATGGGAAGAAGAGGAGATGGGGTAGCTCTGTTAAAGCATGAGATCGGTACAACAGTGAGAAATGGTCTTGGCTCAGAAGATCAAGATATAGAATCAGTTTGCTGGAGATAAGCAATAGCAAGGGAAATAAGTCATAGCTAGGGGTATTTATAGGACCGCTAACAGTCGCTACCCAGTAGGACAGAGTATAAATCAAGAAATAATAGGGGCTTGTAAGAAAGGTTCTCCAATAATTTTGAGCGATTTTAATCTTGATATGGATTGGACAAATCAAATTTTCAAATGTAGCTATGAAGATGAGTTCAAAGAGTGTAATCAGAACAGTTTCTCAGAACAATACATTGTGGAACCGACCAGGAAACAGGCTATTTTAGACCTGATAATGTGTAATGGAACAGAGTTAATTAATGACTTCATAGTAAAGGATCCTCCAGGGAAGAGTGACCATAACATGATAGAATTTCACATTTTTGAGAGTGGGAAACCTGAGTCTGAAACTCATGTCTTAAATTTAAATAAAGACAAAGTTGCGAAGACAGAGTTGGCTAAAACAGACAGGGAAAATAGATTAAAAGGTAAGACAGTAGATAGGCAGCGGGAGATATTTCAGAACTCTCAACAAAGATATATTCCATTGAGAAAGGACTTTGTTAGAAGGATGAACCATCTTTGGCTAAGGAAGTTAAGGGTGGTATCAAATTGAAAGCAAGGGCATACAATGCAGGGGACATCAGTGGTAAATCAGAAGACTGGGAAACTTCTATAAAACAGTAAAGGACTAAAATAAGTAAGAAATTAGAATAAGAGTAAACAAGGGAGAATGAAAATACTGAAAGTATGAGCTTCTACAAGCATATCAAAAGGAAGACAGTAGCTAAAGTAAATGTAAAGCGGTAACAGGACATTGAGAAATTTGTCATAAAATCAGGCAGAGCCGACAAGGTTTTGTGAAAGGGAAATCATGTTTGACAAATTCATTAAATTTCTTTGAGGAAGTAACAAGCAGGGTGGATAAAAGGAAACCAGTAGCTGTAGTATATTTGGACTTCGAAAAGATATTCAATAAGGCGCCACATAAAAGGTTTCTGCACAAGATGGTGTGATATGTTGCCATGGATGGAGGATTGGCTAACCAGAGATAGGTAGGAAAGACATTTGTGAGGAGGATATAAAGAATTAGCAAAGGAATATAGGTAGGTTAAGTGAGTGGGCAAAAATTTGGAAGATGGAGTATAATATGAAAAAATGTGAGGTTATCCATTTTGATAGGAAGAATAGCAAAGCCAGTGCCAGGGCTTAGGACATCTCCTCATGGCTGGAGACAAACTTGGAATAGGAGAGGATGGCTCCAGTGGTCCACGTGGGAGTCCACGATGTAGGTATAACTAGGAAAGTTTTCTGCTGAGTGAATTTGAGGAGCTAGGGTCCAAACTAAAATGCAGAACCTCAAAAATATTCATCTGTGGATTGTTATCTGAGCCACATGCCACTTGGCATAGGGTCAAGCAGATTAGAGAATTATAGGCGTGCTCAAAGACTGGTGTGGGAAGAAGGGGTTTTGATTCATGGGGCACTTGCACCAATACACAGGAAAGAAGGAGCTGTTTCATTGGGTTGGGCTCCATTTAAACCAGGCTGGAATCAATGTTCTGGCAAATTATATATCTACAGGTGTGGATAGGGCTTAAGCTAAAAGAGAAAGGTAGAGTCCAGATGAAGGAAGATATTGAGATCTAAAGAGAAATTTGAGACAATAGAACATGGTCGTGATTTGGGTAAAGACAAGCAGAGTGGGACACAAAGGACAGAGTTTAACGGTAATAGTGCATCAGGGAATAAGGTCCATGCAAAGAATAGTAGTAAAAATTTAAGGCCCTTTAACTGAATACGTGAAGCATTCACAATATGATAGATAAACAGCTGGCACAAATAGAGATAAGTGGTTTAGATCTAATTGCCATTACAGAGGTATGGTTACAAGGTGGCCAAGGTTGATAAGTAAATTTTTTAAAAAACATAGAATGGAAAATGAGGAGGAGTAGTAAATTAATACATAAGGACAGTATTGAGAAAGGACCTTGGCTCAAAAGATCTCTCTGTCAGTCTGTTTCTCCATATCTCTATCTCTGTCTCTATTGGTCTCTCTCTTCCACTATCAGTCTATTTCTCCATCTCATTCTCTCTGCCTCTGTTGGTCGCTCTCTCTCTCTCTCTCCCCCAATCAGTCTATTTTTCCATCTCGTGATTTCTCACCCAGGCTCTCTCTCTCTTGTCTCCCCCCACCCCTCCCTCTCCTTTTGTAGCAGTGCTGTTCAGCAGACTCAAGCATGCCCAGGGTATACTTTGTTTTTTAAACCATGGCATCCAAGAAAAGTGCAACAAAATGTAAGCATGTTATCCTTACAATATTGGAAGAGGTGGAAATCATTAAGGAACTAGATAAGGGTGCTTCAGTGAAAAAATTGTGTGAGGCATAAGGTGTGGGTGTCTCAACAGTTAATGGCATTGGGAAGAAGCATGAAATTGTGGAAGATACAGTATTTGGATAAATAAAGAATTTCTTTTACTGCTTTATAATGTTTTCTCACTGAAGTTTCAGCTAAATATTTTTACCTATGATGTTTTCCAGTTCACACACTTGTGGTTAGACATTCTAATGCCATTCTATAATTCAGAAATATTTGAAATCCAGAAATGGCTTAGTCCCATGTTTTTTTATTCTTTCACAAGATTTGGCTTTGCTGGCTAGGCCAGCATTTATTGGCCATCCCTAATTGTCTTTGAGAAGGTGGTGGTGAGCAGCCTTCTTGAACCACTGCAGTCCATGTGTCATAGTACGCCCGCATAGCTTTTAGGAAAGGATTTTGACCCAGTGACAGTGAAGGAACAGCGAGATATTTCCAAGACAGCATGGTGTGTGACTTGGAGGGAAATTTCCAGCTGGCGGTGTTCCCAAGCATTTGCTGCCCTTGTCCTTCTCGGTGGTAGAGGTTGTGGGTTTTGAAGGTGCTGTTGAAGGAGTCTTGGTGTGTTGCTGCAGTGCATCTTATAGGTGGCACGCACAGCTGCCACAATCCACCATTGGTGGAGGGATTGACTGTTGAAGGTGGTGGATGGGGTGCCAATCAATCAGGCTGCTTTGTCCTGGATGGTGTCAAGCTTCTTGAGTGTTATTGGAGCTGCACTCATCCAGGCAAGTGGAGTGTATTCCATCTCATTTCTAACTTGTGCCTTGTGCACAGGCTTGGGGAGTCAGGTGGTGAGTTACTTGCTGCAGAATTGCCATCCTCTGACCTGCTCTTGTAGCTACAGTAATTACATGGCTGGCCCTGTTCAGTTCCTGGTCAATAGTAACCCCAGGATGTTGATGATTGGGGATTTATTGATGGTAATGCCATTGAATGTCATGGGAGGATGGTTAGATTCTCTATTGTTGAAGATGGTCATTGCAGGCATTTGTGTGTCACAAATGTTACTTGCCACTTATCAAGCCTGAATGTTATCCAGGTCTTGCTGCATATGGACACGGACTGCTTCAGTATCTGAGGAGTCACAAATAGTTCTGAACGTCAAGCAATCATCAGCAAACATCCCCACTTCTGACCTTATGATGGAAGGAAGGTCATTGATGAAGCAGCTGAAGATGCGGCACAATCTCCGGATAAGGGACCAATCATTTAGAACTGAGATGCAAAGAAATTTCTTAATTCAAAGGGTAATAGTGGATCTCTGGAATCTTCTACCCAGTGGGTTGTGGATGCTCCATCGTTAAACATATTTAAGGTTGAAATAGACATTTTTTTGGTCTCTCAGGGAATCAAGGGATATGGGGGGCAGGCAGGAGAACGTAGTTGAGGTGGAAGATCAGCCATGATCTTATTGAATGGCAGAGCAGGTTCACAGGGCGTTATGATCCACACCTGCTCCTATTTCTTATTGAGTGTGAGAGTTCAGAATAAAATGGGTATGGCAAGTTTCAACTCGGTTTCAGTTCACAGTACAAAACTGTTGACAACTCAGCATTACATAATTGGAGCACTAAATTAGCACCTTAACTCAAACAGCCCATAATTATGGCGAGTGTCGAAAATAAAGGAATTAACAGTGGCAAATCTTGTTTGCCCAGCACCATTGTACTCAATGACTTACATTCGTTCTCGATTGAGTAATGCTTTGACTTTAAAATTTTCATTCTTGTTTTCAAATCCTGCCCTGACCTTGTCCCTTTCTATCCATGTATTCTCCTTCAGCCCCACATCCCTCCAAGATATCTGTGCTCTAATTCTGGCACCTTGCACTCCCCACTTCTAATCACTCCACTGTTGATGGCTGTGCTTTCAGCTGCTGAGGCCCTCAGGTTTGGAATTCTCTCCCGAAACCTCTTTGACTTGCTACCTCTCGTTCCACCTTCATGATGCTGCTTAAAACCTCTATGTTTGACCAAGTTTTTTGGTCATCTTCTCTAATACTTCCTTATGTGGCTTCCTGTCAAATTTTGTTTGATAACCATGCTCTGAAGCACCTGGGGTGTTTAGTACATGAAAGGCAATATATAAATGCACAATTTTGTTGTTGAAGTGGTTGGAGATTAAAGTGAGGTCGGCTTAGTTTGTAACTATCTTGCATATGCTAGACTGCAAGTCACTGATACTGGATGGTAAAAATTAGCCAGTAATGATTTACCTTTAGAAGAATTAAAACAAATATCAAAATATGTAAGTTTCTAAATTAAACTAGATAGAAATCTAGTCACCAGACAATTTAGAGAAATGAGGTGTGTTATGATCCTTGGCCAGACCCCCAAGTTGTTGGTGAGATTAATAGCTTCATGACAGGGACCAATAATGTTTTATTTAAAGTGGACAAGTTTGAGATTCAACACACTTACTAAGTGAATAAAGCCACAAGAACAAACCAAAATAAACTTTACATTTCAAGGACAGAAAGATAAAACAATTTACCCTGTCTATCTTATACTTTAACATTCAGGGTTACTATGAGGTACATATGAATTAACAGGCAAACTGTGGGCAAACACACCTCACTGCACAATAAATGCCAAATGTGACCAAAACACATTCCACTGGTTTTTCAACAAGCCACCCAGATGTCAGTAACACTGTGAGTCAACCAATCTCACTGAAACTCCTCTCTCACAAGAGTTTTCAAACTCCACCTTTCAAAGATCTCGCCTTGGAATTGTCTTCAAAAGTTGCTCCAACTCTGACAGCTTCAACAATGGTTCACCTCGCAGGGCAGGGATTTGAAAACAAGAATGAAAATTTTTAAATCAAGGCATTGCTCGTCTCCCAAAAGTCCATTCTCCTAGATTCCCAAGTACGTACTCAAGCACCAATTCGCATGCAAAATTTTAGCTCTTCAGGCACACCAAGCAGAATGCTACTGCTCTGAAGGGGTATCTTTGCCCCAGCAACCCGCAGCATGGAATCACCAACCTTCCGCTGCCTTCTTGGATCTTCAAGGCTTCTACTGAGCCCTCTTCAAATATCAGGGCTTCTCCCCAGCCCACTTCACCTAAAGCCTGCTATCAGTAGCCCTTTCTCTAATTGGAGCCTCTTTCTCTGCTCTTTTTTTCCTTAACCGGGACCTGTTTCTGCCCCCTGTCTTTGTCCCTTTCCTGGAACTTCCTTTCAGACCGCTTCCTGTCCCCTCCTGTTTTTGGGACCTCGCCCTTGTCCCGTGCCTGGGGCACTTCTGGCAATGGTGCTCCACGTCCAGTCACCTGTCCTGATTTTCCACCATGTTTTCCTTTTTTTAACGTGCAGGCACACTGGGTCTGTCCTGGGCCTGAAGAACTTAAAGATGCAGAACTGCACATGTGCAGACCACTCCCAGCCTGCGCATGTGCAAAATGTCCATGGTCTGTCAGGAGTCAAAGCTCCTGACCTCTGAGCTCAACAACTTTTCATAACAGGTGGCTAAAACGTAATTACTTTACTCTTTCATAAATCAATATCTACAGTTGAATCCAGGCAAAAGCCTGATGTGAAAATATATATCCAAGAATAATAAAAAATTTTATTCATTCAAATAAAACATAAATTGGGGTTGAATCAGGGTAAAAAAGAAAAACTACAAATTTTGGCTTGAGTACAGATTAACAGTCCCTCTGTTGAGACCCTGGTTTACCTGTTGTATATTTCCATCATTTTCTGTTTTTTTATTTTATGCTCAAACTTGATACCCTAATCTGATTTCAACTACTCTAGATTTAGCATGTTCAAAAGCAAAGCACAGATTTTTAATTTGTTTGACTCCCAGTGAATGTTGCATGAATACACCTACATGGTAGATTTTCAGACATCTAATTTAATATTTAAATAATTTATAATTTCAGCAAAGTCTTAGCGGTAGAACAATATTTTTTCAATGGTCATTAGAACGTATGTCCACTCCCCATATTCCATAACCTCCCTGCTTATCATATCACTATTGTATTTTTGCAGAAAAATATGATGAAAAAGAAGCATTCAGACAAGTAAAACGAGAAGGGCAAGTGCTCAGAAATTTTTTGTTCATTTAGTGGAACTATTACTTATATTTTTTGCAAAAATAAGTCAAACAGAGCTAGAGTTAACAAAGCTATGCAGGCATGATGCACAGAAAGGGATTCTTCTGTGCTGTAAATTCCATGATTATCTAGATAAGTTGCTCATTCACAGAACCAGTGCAGACACAATGGGCCAAATGACCTCCTGCGCCGCAACAATTCTGTGATAATGCCCAAGGGTTGCTATTTCATCCCAACCTCCAAAACGCCATAGTTTTCAAAAATAGGAAGGCCCTGCATTATTTTTTTCTTCCACAGGATTTGGACGTCAGTGGCTAGGCCAGCATTTGTTGCCCATTCCTGGTTGCCTTGAGAAGGTGATGGTGAGCCAACTTCTTGAACAGCTGCAGTGCATGTGATGTAGGTATGCCCACAATGCTGTTAGGAAGGGAGTTCCAGGATTTTGACCCAGCAACAGTGAAGGAACGGCAATATAGTTTCAAGTCAGGATGGTGTTTGGCTTGGAGGGGAACTTGGAGATGGTGGTGTCCTTCTAGGTAGTAGAGATCGAGGGTTTGGGAGGTTTGGAAGGAGTCTTGGGAAGTTGCTGGAAATGTGACACCTCTATTCAAGAAAGAAGGTAGACAGGAAGCAATCAGCCAGTTCGCCTAATATCTACCATAGGGAAACTGCTAGAATCCATCATTAAGGAGACTATAGCAGGATACTTAGAAAATCAAAATGTGATCAGGCAGAGTCAATATGGCTTTGTGAAAGGAAAATCATGTTTAACTAATTTATTACAGTTTTTTTTGAGAAGGCAGCAAGCAAGGCAGATAAAGGGAAACCTCTGGACGTGGTGTACTTGGATTTCCATAAGGCATTTGATAAGGTGCCACATCAAAGGTTACGATACAAGATAAGAGCACATGGTATGGGGTAACATATAAGCATGGATAAAGGTTTGATTAGCTAGCAGGAAACACAGAGTAGGGATAAATGAGTCTTTTCAGGTTGGCAAGCTGTGACTAGTGGAGTGCCACAGGGATCAGTGCTGGGACCTCAACTATTTACAATCTATATCAATGACTTGGATGAAGAGACTGGATGTATGGCAGCTAAATTTGCCATGACATCAAAACAGGTAGGAAAGTGTCAGGAGGAAGTAGAGAGTCTGCAAAGGGATAAGACAGGTTAAGTGAGTCGGCAAAAATTTGGCAGATGCAGTACATTGTGGGAAAATGTGAACTTGTTCACTTTGACAGGAAGAATAGAAAAGCAGTATACTATTTAAATGGAGAGAGATTGCAGAACTCATTGGACAGAGGGATCTACATGTCCTGGTACATGAATCACAAAAAGTTAGGAGGCAGGTACAGCAAGTAATCAGGATGGCAAATGGAATGTTGGCATTTATTGCAAGGGGAATGGAATATAAAAGTGGAGAAGTTTTACTGCAGCTATACAGGGCCTTGGTGAGACCACATCTGGGATACTGTGTACAGTTTTGGTCTCATATGAAAAAAGATATAATTGTGTTAGAAGCAGTTCAGAGAAGGTTCACTGAACTCATTCCTGGGATGAAGGGCTTATCAAATGAAGAAAGGTTGAACAGGTTGGGCCCATACCCATTGGAGTTTAGAAGAATGAGAGGCAATCTTATTGAAACAAAAGATCTTGAGGGAACTTGATAGGGTGGATACTGGAAGGATGTTTCCACTTGTTTGGGAGACTAGAACTGTGGGACACAGTTTAAGAATAAGATGTCTCTCTTTTAAGACAGTGTTGAGGAGAATTTTTTTCTCTCAGAGGGTTGATAGTATGTTGAGAATTCTTCCCTGGAAAGCAATGGAGGCTGTGTGATTGAATTTGTTCAAGGCAGAGTTAGATAGATTTTTGACAGACAAAGGGGCTCAAGGGTTATGGGGGGCAGAGAGGAAAGTAAAGCTGAGACCACGACCAGAGCAGCCATGATGGAGATTTAGGTGTACTTGCTCAAGGAATGCAGGAAGTTAACATGCGGCAAGCAATTCGGAAGACAAATGCCATGTTGGCCTTTATTGCAAGAGGACTGAAGCACAGGAATAAAGAAGTCTTGCTACAGTTGTACAGGATTTTGATAAGACCGCATCTGGAGTACTGTGTGCAGTTTAGTCTCCACATTTAAGAAAGGATATACTTACATTGGAGGTGGTGCAGCGAATGTTTACTAAATTGGTCCCTGGGATGAGGGGGTTGTCCTATGATGAGAGGCTGAGTAAATTGGACTTATATTCTCTGGAGTTTATAAGAATGAGAGGCAATCTCATTGAAACTTACAAAATTCTGAAGGGGCTTAGAACATAAGAACTTAAGAAATAGGAGCAGGAATAGGCTATTCGGCCCCTCAAGCCTGCCCTGCCATTCGATAAGATCGTGGATGATTTGCCCCAGGCCTCAACTCCTTTTTCATGCCAGCTCCTCATAGCGCTCAACTCCCTGATATTTCAAAAACCTATCTACCTCCTCTTTAAATACTTTCAGTGATCTAGCCTCCACAACTCTCTGAGGTAGAGAATTCCAGACATGCACTGCCCTCTGAGAGAAGAAATTCCTTCACATCTCAGTTTTAAACGTTAAACGAGTGTCCCCTTAATTTGTAACTATGTCCTCTAGTTCAGGATTTCCCCACTAGTGGAAACATCTTCTCAACATCTACCTTGTTCAGGATCAGAATCCTTGTACGTTTCAATAAGATCACCCCTCCTTCTTCTAAACTCTAATGAATAAAGGCCTAACCTGTTTTGCCGTTCTTAATAAGTCAACCCCTTCATCCCAGGAATCAGCCTAGTGAATCTCTATTGAACTGCCTCCAATACCAGCATACAATTTCTTAAATACGGGGGACCAAACCTGCACACAGTATTCCAGGTGTGGCCTCACCAACACCCTGCACATTTGTAACAAGACTCCCCTATTTTTAAACTCCAACCCTCTAGCAATACAGGCCAAAATTCCATTTGCCTTCTTAATTACTTGCTGCACCTGCATGCTAACTTTTTGTGTTTCATGCACAAGAACACCCAGATCCTTCTGTGCTGCACTTTTTTTGGAGTGTCTCTCCATTTAAATAATAGTCTGCCTTTTGATTTTTCCTACCAAAGTGTATGACCTCACACTTTCCTACATTAAACTCCATCTGCCAAGCTTTTGCCCACTCACTCAACCTGTCTATATCCCCTTGCAGATTCCTTATGTGCTCATCACAACATGCCCTCCCACCTATTTTTGTATCATCAGCAAATTTGGATACATTACACTCCACCTCCTCCTCCAAGTCATTAATATAGATCGTAAATAATTGAGGCTCTGGGACTCACCCTTGTGGCACTCCACTAGTTACATCTTTCCAACCTGAAAAAGACCCATTAATCCTGACTCTCAGTCTTCTGTGTGTTAACCAATCCTCAGTCAATGCTAATATATTGCCCCCAATACCGTGAGCTCCTATCTTGTGCAATAACCTTTTATGTGGCACCTTATCAAATGCCTTCTGGAAATCCAAATACACTACATCTACCGGTTCGCCTTTATCAAATCTGCTTCTTATATCCTCAAAGAACTCTAGCAAATTTGTCAAACATGATTTCCCTTTCACAAAACCATGTTGACTCTGTTTGATTGCATTAAGCTTTTCTAGCTGTCCTGCAATCTTTCCTTAATAATGGACTCTAATATTTTCCCAGCGAAAGTTGTTAGGCTGACTGGTCTATAGTTTCCTGCTCTTTGTCTCCCTCCCTTCTTGAACAGGGGCATCACATTAGCTGTTTTCCAATCTGCTGGGACACTCCCGGAATCCAGTGAGTTGTGGAATATTTCGACCAATGCCTCCACTATTTCTGCAGCCACTTCCTTTAAAACCCTTGGATGCAAGCCATCAGATCCTGGCAACTTGTCTGCCTTTAGCCGCATTAGTTTCCCAAATATTTTGTCCTTTGTGATAGAGACTGTTACAAGATCTTTCCTTTCATTAGCTCCTTGCTTATCTGATATCTTTGGAATGTTTATATTGTCCTCCACCGTGAAGACCGATGCAAAATATTGGTTTCAATTATCTGCCATTCCCCGTTCCCCATTATCAGTTCTCCAGTCGCATCCTCCAAGGGTCCCACACTTACTTTAGCCACTCTCTTTTTATTTACCTGTAGAAGTTCTTGCTGTTTGTTTTTATATTTCTTGCCAACTTACTTTCATCATAAATTCTTTCCCTCTTTATTAGCTTTTTAGTCATCTGCTGCTGGTTCCTAAATAATTCCCAATCCTCCGGCCTACCACTAGTTTTCATCGCTTTGTATGCCTCAGTTTTTGATTGCATACTCTTCTTGACCACCTTTGTTAACTACAGGAGGTTCATCCTTCTCATCGAGCCCTTCTTTTTGACCAGGGTAAATTTTTGCTGAGCATTATGAAACATCCGCTTAAATGTCTGGCACTGCTCATCCACTGACCTTCCCCTTAGTCTATTTTCCCAGCCCGTTTTAGACAAGATGATAGGGTAGACGCTGAGAGATTGTTTCCACTGGTCGGGGAATCTAAAACACTGGGACACAGTCTTAGGATAAGAAGCCAATCATTTAGGACCGAGATGAGGAACATGAGGCTTGTGAGCAGGAGAAAGCCATTTAGCCCTTCAAGCCATAAGATCATGACTGAACTGGTTGTGACCTCAATTCTGCTAGAGTCAAATGCCGTCTTGATGCCAAGAGCAGTCACTCTCACCTGACCGCTTTAGTTCAGCTCTTTTCCATGTTTGGACCAAAACTGTAATGAGGTCAGGAGCTGAGTGACCCTGGCAGTACCCAAACTGAGCATCAGTGAGCAGGTTATTGCTCTATGTGTGCCATTTGATATCACTGTAAATGACACCTTCCATCACTTCTCTGAAGATCAAGAGTAGACTGCTGGGGCAGTAATTGACGAGGTTAGATTTGTCCTGATTTTTGTGAACAGGATATATCTGGGAAATTTTCCACATTGTCGGGTAGATGCCAATGTTTTGCTGCACTGGAACAGCTTGGCTACGAGCGTAGCTAGTTTAGGAGCATAAATCTTCAGTAAGACTGCCAGAATGTTGTCAGGGCCAATAGCCTTTGTAGTATTCAGTGTCTTCAGCTGGTTCTTTATATCGCGTGGGGTGAATCGCATTGGCTAGAAACTGGCATCAGTGATCCTGGGGACCTCAGGATGAGGCCAAGATGGATCATCCACTCGGCATTTCCGGCTGAAGATGGTTGCAAATACTTCAGCTTTCTCTTTTGCACTGACGTGCTGGGCTCCCCCATTATCGATGATGGTGATATTTGTGAAGATTTAAAAAGTGGGCACTGAGAGAGCAGAGTTCTAAAAAGAGCGGGAGCTGAGAGTCAGAGCAGAGATTTAAAAAGAGCAGGAGCTGGACTCAGGGCTGAAAGCAGCGTGAGGACATCATGATTCAAAAAGTGACGCGATGCAGGGGAGGCAGCTGATTGGCAAGTAAGGTCAGATGAGTACTTCTACTTTTTCTACTAATTAAACTGCTGCAGTCTATTAGCTTAAGCAAAATAAGGCAAGGACTTTGGAATGTAGTGGGAGTGTTTGGAGTGGAATAAGGCCCCTAGCATAATTAGTATTCTTTAAAGGGAGTAACTAATGAGCTTAATCTAAAGGGAAGTCATGGCAGCAGAGCTTGCACCCGTGATATGCTCCTCCTGCGCTATGTGGGAAGTCATGGATACTTCCAGTGTCCCTGGTGACCATTTGTGCAGGAAGTGTGTACAGCTGCAGCTAGTGGCTAACCATATTTAGGAGCTGGAGCTGCGGGTGGATTCACTGTGGAGCATCCGCAATGCTGAGATTATCATGGATAGCACGTTCAGTGAGGTGATCACACCGCAAGTAAAGACTGAACAGGCAGAGAAGGGGATGGGTGACCACCAGGCAGAGTAGAGGAAGGCAGATAGTACAGGAATCCTTTGTGGCCATCCCCCTCTCTTAACATATACACCATTTTGGATACTGTTGGGGGAAACGACTTCTCAAAGGAAAGCAGTAGGAGCGAGGTCCATGGTACCACAGATGGCTCTACTGCACAAGAGGGGAGGAAGAAGAGTGGCATGGCTATAGTGAAAGGATATTCAGTAGTAAGGGGAACAGACAGGCGTTTTGATGTCTCAGAGAAGCTGCAGGGCATTCTGAAGGGGGAGGGTGAACTGCCAGTGGTCATGGTACACATTGGTACCAACGACATAGGTAAAAAAAGGGATGAGGTTCTACAAGCTGAATATAGGGAGTTAGGACGTAAATTAAAAAGTAGGACCTCGAGGTAGTAATCTCAGGATTACTACCAGTGCCATGTGCTAGCGAGAGTAGAAGTAACAGGATATATCAGATGAATACGTGGCTGAAGAAATGGTGTAGGGGGGAAGGATTCGTATTCTTGGGACATTGCGACCGGTTCTGGGGAAGGTGGAACCAGTACAAACCGGACGGGTTGCATGTGGGCAGGACCAGGACCAATGTTCTCAGGGGGGTATGTTTGCTGGTGTGGTCAGCAAGGGTTTAAACTAGAATGGCAGGGGGATGGGAACCTGAGCAGGGAGACAGAGGAGGGGGAAACAACGATAGAAACAGACAGAAAAGTAAGAAGCAAAAGTGGAAGGCAGAAAAAATAAGGGTGAAAAACAAATGGGGTTATAGTGCAAAATAAAGCTAAGATGAATAACAAGGTTAAAAAGACAAATCTAAAGGCATTGTATCTTAATGCAATAATAATTCACAATAAGGTAAATGAATTAACAGCGCAAATAGATATAAACGGTTATGATATAGTTGCAATTACGGAGATATGGCTGCAGGGTGACCAAGGATGGGAACTGAACATCCAGGGGTATTCAGTATTTAGGATGGACAGTTAAATAGGGAAAGGAGGTGGGGTAGCATTGTTGGTAAAGGAGGAAATCAATGTAATAGTGAGGAAGGATATTGGCTTGGAAAATCATGATGTGGAATCTGGGTGGAGATAACAAACACCAAGGGGCAGAAAACATTGGTGGGTGTTGTCTATAGGCCCCCAAACAGTAATGGAGATGTAAGGGAAGGCATTAAGCAGGAAATTAGAGACACATGCAATAAGGGTACAACTGTAATCATGGGTGGCTTTAATCTACAAACCAGACAAGCAATCATACTGTGGAGGAGGATTTCCTGGAGTGTGTACATGATAGTCTTTTAGACCAATACGTTGTGGAACCAACCAGAGATAGGCTATCCTAGACTGGGTATTGTGCAATGAGAAAGGATTAATTGAAAATCTTGTTGTGCAACCCTTGGGGAAGAGCGACCATAAAATGAGAGAATTGGAGAGTGAAGAAGTTGAATCTGAAACTACAGTCCTGAATCTAAATAAAGGGAACTACTAGGGTATGAGGCACGAGTCGGCAATGATAGATTGGGGAACCTTACTAAACAGTTGATAGTGGATAGGCAATGGTTAATATTTAAGGAACGTATGCATGAATTACAATAATTATTCATTCCTGTCTGGTGCAAAAGTAAAACAGGAAAGATGGCTCAACCATGGCTTACAAAAGAAATTCAGGAAAGTATTAGAAGTGGCCCTGGAAATATTGGATACATTGGTGGTCATCTTCCAAAATTCTACAGCTTCTAGAGCAGTTTCTACAGATTGGAGGGTGGCAAATGTAACCCCACTATTTAAAAAAAAGAGGGAGAGAAGAAACAGAGAATTACAGACCAGTTAGCCTAATATCAGTAGTGGGGAAAATGCTAGAGTCTATTATAAAAGACATGGTAACAGCATGGAAAGCATTAATGGGATTAGACAAAGTCAGCATGGGTTTATGAAAGGGAAATCATGCTTAGCTATTCTACTGGAGTTTTTTGAGGATGTAACTAGTAGAATAGATAAGGGAGAACCAGTGGATGTGTATTTGAATTTCAAGAAGGCTTTTGATAAGGTCCCACATAGGAGGCTAGTAGGAAAAATTAAAGCACATGGGATTGGGTGGTAATTGGTTGACAGACTGGAAACAGAGAGTGGGAATAAATGAGTCTTTTTCCAGGTGACAGGTGGTAATTAGTGGAGTACCGCAGGGATCAGTGCTTGGGCCCCAGCTATTCATAATATATAGAAATGACTTGGATGAGGAAACCAAATGCAATATTTCGAAGTTTGCTGACGACACAAAACTGGGCAAAGTTGTGAGTTGTGAGGAGGATGCAAGGAGGCTTCAGGGTGATTTAGACAAGTTGTGTGTAGGCACAGCCCCAACAGTTTGCTCAATACTACTTCTCTGGTGATTGTAGTTTTCCCGAGTTCCTCCCTCCCTTCAATTTCCTGATTTACAGCTATTTCCAGGATGTTACTAGTATCCTCTATAGTGAAGACCGAAGCAAAATACCTGGTTAATTCATCTGTCTTCATCCTACTTTCCATTATCAATTCCCCAGATGCACTTTCTACAGGGTAAATGCTCACTTTGCTAACTCTTATTAAAATATCGATAGAAACTCTTACTATCCGTCTTTATATTACTAGCTCACTTTCTCTTGTACTCTAATTTTTCCCTCCTTATTAATCTTTTTGTCATTCTTTGCTGTTGTTTATATTCTTTCCAATCTTCTGACCTGCCACCCATCTTTTCGTAATTATATGCTTTTTCTTTAAGTTTGATACTGTCTTTAACCTTTTTAGTTAACCGCAGATGGCGTGCCCTCCCCTTGGAATTTTTCTTTCCCATCGGAATGTATATATTCTGTGTATTCTGAAATATCCCTTTAAATGTCTGCCACTTACCTCCATTGACCTATCCCTTAACCTCATTTGCCAGTTCACTTTAGCTAGCTCTGCTTTCATGCCTCCATAATTGCCCTTATTGAAGTTTAAAATACCAATCTTGAATGCATTTTTCTCCCTCAAAATGAAAGTAAAATTCAATCATATTATGATCACTGCTACCTAGGGGTGCCATCACTATGAGGTTGTCAATTGATCCTATCTTGTTGCTCAATATCAGGTCTAGTATAGGCTGCTCTCTGGCTGTCTCCAGAACGTGCTGATCTAAGAAACTATCCCGAAAACATTCTATGAACTCATCCACACTACCTTTGCCTGCCTGATTTTTCCAGCCTATATGTAGATTAAAATCCCCAATGACTATTGCTATACCATTATCTTTTCCTTTATGCTCTGTCCGACTGTGTAGTTATAATTAGGGGGCCTGTACACCACTCCCACAAGTAACTTCTTGCCTTTATCATTTCTCATCTGAACCCAAACCGTTTCTACATCCTGGTTTCCTGAGTTTAGGTCTTCCTATCTTATGTGCTAATACCATCATTAAATAACAGACCCACCCCCCACCCCCCTTTTCCTAACTTGCTATCCTTCCAAAAAGTCATGTACCCTTCAATATTCAGGTCCCAATCTCTGTCATCCTGTAGCCATGTCTCTGTAATGGCTATCAGATTGTACTTATTTCTTTCTATTTGCGCTATCAGTTCATCTGTTTTGTTTTGAATGCTGCATGCATTTAGATACAGAGCCTTTAATTTTGTCCTTTTATTATTTTTGTAGCGTTGCATCTTATCTGCTGATTTACTCTTAGATTTGTACTCTTTGTTTCTTCCTGTCACAGTCTGTCATTTCCCATATTAATACCACAAGGTCCATGTGGTGGTCACTCCAACCAATACTGTCATGGATAGATGCATCTGTGACGGATAGATTGTTGAGGACAAGGCCAAGTAGGCTTTTCCCTCTTATTGGTTCCCCACCACCTGCTGCAAATCCACTCTAGCAGCTGTGTTCTTCAGGACTTGGCCAGCTCGGTCAATAGTGGTGCTACGGAGCCACTCTTGGTGCTGGACATTAAAATCCCCCACCTAGATTACATTTTCTGCCCCTGCCACCCCCAGTGCTTATTCCAAGTGTTATTCAACATGGAGGAGTACTGGGGGGCAGTAGGTGGTAATCTGCAGAAGATTTCCCTGCCCATGTTTGACCTGATGCCATGAGATTTCATGGGGTACAGAGTCAATGTTGAGAATGCCCAGGGCAACTCCTTCCCAACTGTATACAACTGTGCTGCCACCTCTGGTGGGTCTTTCCTGCTGGTGGGGTAGGACATTCTTGGGATGATGGTGCCTGGGACATTGTCTGTAAGATATGATTTAGAATATGACAATAAACTGTGGGACAGTTTTCCCAATTATGGCACAAGACCCCAGGTGTTCGTAGATGGGCTGGGTTTGTCATCGTCGTTTTCAATGCCTAGTTATGATACCATGTGGACCATCGGTTTAATCCCTTTTTGACTGTGTAGCGTTTTGGTAGACTGAGTGATTTGTTTCAGAGGCCAGTTAAGAGTCAACCACATTACTGCAAGTTTGGAGTCACATGTAGGCCAGGACAGGTAAAGATGGCAGATTTCCTTCCATAAAGGGCACTAGAGAACCAGATGGGTTTTTAATGACAATCAACTATGGTTTCATGGTCATCATTACTGAGACTAGCTTTTAATTTTATATTTATTAATAAATTGAATTTAAGTTCCACCAGCCATTGTGGAATTTGGACCCATGTCCCCACAATATTAGCCTGGTCCTCTGGATTACTCGTCCAGTGGCATTACCACCTGTGCCACCACCTCCCCTGTCAAGGCATGGCAAACTATTGCATTTTGTTCTGTCTGAGAACAGGGGCTTGATTTTTCCCAACTGATATTACCATTTGCAGCATTTAGCTTTTGGAGTGGTAATCCTATGAACAAAAATAATGTGTTGAATAGAGGTGTGTCTCTCTTCATTTGTCAGCAATGATACTTGCCTTTCTACCAGTAGGCCTGTGGGAGGAGTTAATTCAATGTTCATTGTTTCCATTTATCTGCACATTGAACCAGCTAGACAATGGACAGAACCAAAATAATAAGATAAAATTAAATTGATTTCCTTTCACTCAAGTAATTGTCACAGTCTGTAAAACAAGCTGATGCAATCTTCAGGCACATTTATTAGGACATTATCATGGTGTTTTTTTTTAATCCTTCCTCTGCATTTACAATCATGGCTAACATGCTGTCAGTTCACCAATGCGTCAATAAAGTTTTTGCATATTTTGCTGTAATGATGGAAGGCAAATTGACAAAAAGTGGGTGTAATTATAGAAATCCGAACAGCTGATTTAAATTATATAGAGAACAGACTAGAAGAATTCACCTATGCAGTCGAAAGCAGTCCATTATCTGCATCTTATTGATACATTCGGCTAACCTGGTTTCAGAAATCCCATTAAATACAGTAGATTCTAACTGTCCTTGGGGATATATTAAAATCCTTATCTAGAAGGTAGTTTGTTTTCACAGAGAATCTTTTAATATGATTTCTTTAATCACAGTGGAGTTCTAAATGTTAGTTTACATGTTGAGAGTGATGCATACGACTCTACAATATACGTTGAGTAATTTATCTGTTTGCATTTCTTTTCCTGATGGTAATTTTCTATTCCTTTCATGAACTTTATGAAGTTCTTGTTAAAAAATATCAGAGGAGAAAAATGCAGAATCTATATTTTAATTATGTCACAATCTTTTTCCAGAGTTTCAAGTAGGTTTAGTTGAAATTGTCATGGTCACTGTATCTTGGAGAAACAAGTTTGTTTCTGCAGTATGATTGGCCATTATTTTGCAGAGGCTGGGGAGGAGAAGAGCAGAAAGGTTTTGTGCTATATGTTTGGTGAGACCACAAGAGCTGAAGACATTGAAGACAGTTATTCAGTAAACATAATTTCACAGACTGTCGACATTTAACGAATAGGAAGAGCAATAAAAACAGAAAACACTGGAAAATCTCAGCAAGCCTGGCAGCATCTATGAAGAGAGAAACAGGGTTAACATTTCGAGTCCAATATGACTCTTCTTCGCCAAGAGTCACATTGGACTCAAAACATTAACTCTGAGCAGAAAGCTTGCTGCCACTCATGGGGACTATAGTTCAAATCCCTCTTGGGCTTCAACACGACAGGGAGATGGAGACAGGCAGCAGGAAGGAAAAGCTGTAGTTGGAAGGAGGAAGGAGAAGGACTCTCAACAGAAGGTCATACATGTGTGGGGTATTCAGAGAGCACAACTTCTATCTCCACCTCAGCCAGGACAGTGTTTGAGGCAGCTGCGATTCACCAAGGGGATGGTCTCCATGCTCTGTGTTTCTTGACAGTGACAGCAGGTCTGCCAATACATCAAACATTTTTGTGTGCATGACCATCAGCCTTTTCCTGTATGCCACTTCATCAAAATCCTCATGTGAGTCCTCTGCAGCAGAACTCAGCTGCAACCTCACCACCTGGGAAGTTGGCCCATACACTGTCCTTTCGCCTGGCCTTTCTGCAGCCCACATGTGTCTGCTGAGTCATTGCGTGCAGAACCCAACACTGTACTTGCCTCTAAGGTACCAATGTCTGAGCTTGTGGCAGTGAGTATCAGATCAAGAGATGGTGCTTCTTTATCAGATATCTGCTGTTCTTTTCACCCTTCAACATCAGGTTGAATTGACTAGCTAGTTGGTGTTCTTGGGTGTCTGAAAGCATAAATGCAGAAGGGAGGGTTGGGATGAGGGAAGGGGAGGTTGGATGGAAAGCAAGAGGTGCATGGCCACACCATATCAAGCTTGTACTTCATGGCAGATTGCAAGATGAGGGAAAGTGGAATTTACTAAGACACATAAGGCAGAGCATACTATTATCCTGGAAGTTTCAGTGACACCGGTTGCAACGGCCTCAGTAACTGCAAGAGGGTTGGGTGTTTCTGAGTGTGTTGCAATGTGTTTGTGCCTGACATAGCCAACTAGAAGTATGTGGAGGCCTCAAGATGTGGGTGTGAGGCTAGCAGCAGTGGTATGTGTGTGAGTGTGAGATGGAGCATATAAATGTTAGGCATGAGATCTGATTGCAAGAGATTGCTGATGGGTGAGTAATGGGGTGTGGTGCATTAAGTGCTGTGCGGGTTTGGTGGTGCAATGAGTAGGAGATGGCATTTGAAAATGCATTCACTGATCTTGATCACTTGTATGAGATTACTGGCATGCAGCAAGGTCCTTGCAGTCAGACTCCTTACATTAAACTCTGTGGCTATCTTCTCCCATTTCCTTCACAGTGCATACCTGAAGGGCCTTCTTGCCCCCTGCAGAAACATCACATCTCTCCTCTTTTCTACCTCCTGGAATATGACCTCTAGTGCTGCATTGGAGAACCTGAGAGCCTTCTCTCTGGCCTGCTGCTTCATTGTTCCTTTCTCTTCCTTGTGAGAAACACTAGGGGTGGGATTTTCCGCTCTGGAGACTAAGTGCAGTGGCGGGCGGGAAAAGCATCGTGTTTCCCGCTGATCACAATGCTGGGTTTCCGCACCAAATCATCCACTTTTCAGCTCTTTAAATATACATGAACAGGAAGCTGGTAACCGGGCAGCCTGGAATTTGTCTACACCACCGTGACCTCATCAGATCATCTTTCTGGGTGCCATATTTAAACCGCACCCATACACATTCTATACTGTCTTTAGCCCAGGACTGGTCTAAGTGAGTGATGGTCCCCAAAGGAAAGAGGCTGAATGCCCCAAGTTCAGTGACAATGTGTTGACGTGACCTCTGGACACAGTGGAGGCACACCAGGGCTTGGGTGGGTGTGGCCAACGCAATCAGCGCCAACTGTGTGTTCGCGTCTTCGGCCCTCACACAGATCCACTCAACACCCACAGAAGGCAGACATCCTTATCATTTGTGTTGGAATCCGTGCTGCTTATAGTTTGTCCATCTGTCTTTATGCAGGAGAAGCTCACCCACAACAAAAGTGAGAGATCCCAGATGGGAGGGGGAGTTGCCTAAGCTCAGGCCCCTCACTCAGTTTGAAATGCATGTGGCAGAGCTGGCTGGGGAGGACCAGGACTATGCCTGCGCTGAGGGTGAGACCGGCATCTCCCAAGCAAGTGAGGACCCATCACCAGCTCATCGTTCACCCAACGAAACTGTGAGTGCTTTGTGCCAATTCATGGGACCTTGCTCTAGGGCAGGACCGTGATCAGTCTGGTGAGCACAGCACAGACTCTGGTCCACAGCAGGTGGAGGCAGCATTCAGAGTACTGTTGGAGGCCAGGATCCTGCTGAGTCTGAGTCAGTTGACAAGCCTCCTTTAGACTCGGCCCTAACACAGATGGTGGAGCGGCAATGACAGACACAGGAATGTCAGGCAGGATTGTCAGATGCGATCAACAAATTGCAACGGATGATGGAGGAGTCAGTCTGCATTCAGTCTGAGGTCATTGCACCCACATGCCAGCGCTCCGAGGTCAGCATTGGTAAGATGGCAACTGCCATGGAGACCTTGGTCCAGGATTTAGGGCCTGATGTGCACTGAAGGCATAGGTGAGATCCAATAGTGGCTAAGTGAGAAGGGGATGGGGCACCTTGACCTCACTCCAGATGCACCCTTCTCCTCAAGGAGTCAGCCAGGGGTCCTTGGGCACCCAAAGGGACAAGTACCAGCAGCTAGACACATCAGGGCCATTGACCAAGGCGACTCCAAGAGTGTCCAGCCGATCCCAATCCCCTCTGCCTGTGGTCCCATCAGCTGCAGCTCCACAGGCTGAGGCGGGTGCTCCTGCCCTACAGCAGGAGACCTAAAGCAGGCCGGGGCCCTCCAGGTCTCGGCCCTCCAGAGGATGCCCACCAAGGGGTTCACAGACAACAGGGCGTAGCAGTCAGTAGGCTGCCTCCACCTCTGCAGTGGATGTTGAGGATGTACCAAGACATAATGGTAGGGTTAGAAAAATTAAGAAATACTAGGAACACCAAGGTTGCATGGCTGTTCATAATCTGTATGGAATTTGCACTAATGTAAATAGATTTCCACTCATTCCACTTATCATGTTGTGTATGCCTCTTCCATCTGATGATATGCTTCATGGTCACTTCCCTCCCCACCCCTCAACCCCCACCCCCTACCAAACCTCGCAGATGTCCCATCATGTGCCTCAGCTCTATGATGTATAGATCCATCTCATAACAGTCTCTGTCTGACCCCTGCTCAATATCAACATTAGTGAAGTGTCAGCCTCAAAGAATTTTGTGGTTGGCCAAGGCACCTCTGAGACTTACATCAGAGGTTCATCTGATATTGAATCATGAGCCTAGAACCTAGAGGCTGCTCTAGTCCCTCGATGCTTCTTCATTGCAGATTGCTCAATGTGAATCCTAGATGATGAAATGTCGATGCGCATGGAGATAGGGCATCTTTTATTGTTAAAAACAAAAAGCTAAAAGCTACTGCGGATGCTGGAAATCCAAAACAAAAACAGAATTACCTGGAAAAACTCAGCAGGTCTGGCAGCATCGGCGGAGAAGAAATCAGTTAACGTTTCGAGCCTTCATGGCCCTTCGGCAGAACTGAAGCATAGTTAGAAGAAGGGAGAAATATAAATTGGTTTAGGGTGGGGGGGTGGGGGGGGTGGGGGGAGAGAGAGACATTGAGGGTGTGGTGATTGTGGGGATGAGCAGATAATCAAAAGATGTCACAGACAAAAGGGTCAAAGAGGTGTTTTATTGTCCTGCATGTACTTTCTGTCAGCCTTGAGTGTGCTTTACCAATGAACCCGAACTCTGATCTCTTAGCGCTTCTGCAGCGCTATTTCATGTCCACGTGTACATCACCCCAAGGTTAATGCCCACCTTCCAATCTCCATGCTTTTGAGCTTTTGACCTCGCTGACGCATGTTGGTCCTTACGTTTCCTGCTAGATGGTTAAAAGTGTCTGACCTAGGAGTTGTGTGCAGAGGCCTCAGATGGCTGACCTGGACGTGGGAGGAGCACTGGGCCATAAGGTCTGGAGAGCATCTCCTGATGACATTAACCCTCTTCCAGCTCTTAGATGGTCAATTGAAATGGTTATGTGCAACTAACAATGACATCGGTGTGTCTGGTTTCCGTTTGCATATGTCAGACTGTTGGAATGAAAGTATGTAGCCCTGAAATGGGTCAGAGTGAGGCTGCAATACATCTGGCGTATGCTATTTATTATCAACAATTTGGGTTTTTAAGGACTAGATGGAATGTCAGCATTTTCAGGAGCAGAAATGCCACGGCTAGGCATCAGGAGAAATTGGGAGACTCCAAACGCAGGCATGTTCAAGAGTGGCAGGCAGATAGCAGAATATGCTGCTCGTGAAGTTTTCGTGGTCCATTGAAAGATGAAATGAACTGCAGCCTCGCATCCTTCACTGAGAGCTACAGATGATTGTGTCCTGAAGATGTATGTGACACTGAGTATGATGAAAAGGCATCAACACCTGCCTTACATGAATGATTGGCTGTGCCAGAAAAAACGCAGTGCGGAATCAGAATTGACTTCACACATGAAAGCTATATCAACTGAGTGAAGTTTGACCTCTGTGAGGCACCTTGTCACAATGCAGGCATACTGCCACAAGTGCACTGAGGATTGCAGTGCTGCTCCAGCCTCTTATAGGCTGCCGTAGGCAGCGGGATAATGGCGAGATGCTTGAAGAGGCTGCACCATCTCAACAGTGCCCACGAAACGCCCTGCTGCAGTTATTATCACATTACAGAAAGGCCACATGCTCCCGAGGCTGCCTTACTTTCCAAGGATGAGGACATTGTGACCCGAGAGCATAACAGTTAATTCAGAGATTGAAGTGATGCATTGAAATGAGGAAGACAGCAATGAAGGTGGTAAGATGGACCCAGCATGGAGGGCACTGGTGAAAAAGGATCGTCATATCTCTCATCATCATCCACCTGGAACCTGGTGGTAATTAGCTTTTCACATGCACGCCTGCCTTGCCTGGCCCATGCTCTGAACCCTTCCTCTGGACCCTCAGCTTCCTCGTCCTCATCGAACTCAGCCCTCTCAATGCCCTCATCATTGGAGGACATGTGCAGCTCCTCCATCTCAGCACCTGGAAAAACATTCCATCCTTTGGAGAGCCAGGTTGTGTAGGGCACAGCAAGCCACAATGATGCATGAGACCTTCTGGAGAGTGTACTGAGAGCACCACCTGACCTGTCTAGCCATTGAAAACACTCTTCAAAATGCCAATGGTCTGCTCAACCAATAAGCATGTTGCAACATAAGCAGGGTTATTCCTTTCCTCTGAGGTACTTTGTGGCTGCCGAACGGGTGTCAATAGCCACATCTTTTGCAGGTATCCTTTGTCATCAAGGAGCCAACCCTGGATGCATTGAGGACCCTCGAAGATCTGTGGCACCTGCAAGTGACTCAAGATGTACGAGTTGTGGGAGCTTCCAGAGTTTCTCACTCGTACCTACATAATCTGCTTGTACTGATTGCAGACCAGTTGCACATTGAGAAAGTGGAAGCCATTCCTGTAGATGAATTGTAGTGCCTGCTGCCTGGGAGCTCTTAAAACCACATGAGTGCAGTCGATGGCACCCTGCACCTGTGGGAACATGGAGATTGCTCTGGCAACCTGGAAGGCATCTTCTAGAGAAAGCTGCACATGATTCTGAGCCTTGCTAAATAAGGCATCGGTGACCTCCCATATGCATTTGTGAGTAGATGCTTGAGAAATCTCGCAGAGGTCCCCAGTGCAGCCTTGGAAGAGCCACTCGCGAAGTTCAGGGTGGTGATGACTTTGAGAGCCACTGGCAACGGATGGCCTCCCAGTCCCTGCAGCATCAACTCCTCCTGGACAATATGGCAGATGTAAGCTCCCCACATCCCAGTGTCCATGGCACTGTCTCTCGCTCATCTGGAGGATTGAGAAGTGTCTTGGTCTTGCCAGATGCCCAAACTCAATTGCTCTGTTAGCCTCAGCCTCTGGGAATTGAGGAGGCCCTTGTTTATCAAGGTGAGGCTCTTCCCTTTGCCCAGTCTGGTGGTGACAGGCCCTTTTTCTCCTCCTTTTTAGTTTTCTGATTGCCAGGATGAACAATGGCTGCTCCGTCCATTTTTCCCTCATGCTTGTCTGTGCAGGAACATTGAAAGGAAACATGTTTGAGCATAAGCCTCCAAGGTCATCTTCCTGTTGCTTACCAGGGAGTGACTGCGGAGCCAAAGGATTATTTTCATCCCAGCCATTACATCCCCACTTAGTCCTTTTGCAGCACTATGACAGCCTTCAGGATCACCTGAAGTGCATCCACCAGCCCAACCACAGTCCTCACTGACCCCCCACCTCCCCCAAGCAAATGCAACTCCAATGACTGTGCTATGACATGGTGGCTTGGATCTGAAAGAGGTCTGCCAGGTGCTAGAAGCATCAGGCAGGGCACCCTCAGATTGTACCATTTGGTTTACATAGCAGCCCCAACTTGCAGTGATGGAATGAAAGTTCGTTGGGGGCGTGTGGGGAGTTCCGGTATCTGAACCTGCCAGCTGCAAGGTTTAGAGGTCTTATGGCCACAAGGCATCTGCATTTTGGTTCCTTCAGATACTTGGGATTTGTCACGACTGTGACAAAGGGTCTTTGCAAGGCAATCATACAATGGCCCAAATTGGAATTATACTCTCACGTGAATGCGCTATAAGATGAACGTTCCACATTCCCTAAATTGGTATTTGACTGTTCCTGATATGTCTTAGCTGTGCCTTCCTGTCAGTCAGGAAAATCAGAAATTAGTAGGGTGTCCCTTCAACCGGCCCACAAGTGCATTGATCAACTCCTCATACAAGTCCTGAGAGCCCTCACCTGGCAAAATTTTTTCATACTATCTTTTTCAACTGATTCAGCTTGGAAAATGGTGGCACTGAGGTTTTACTACTGGACTGCTTTGACCCTCTCCCTGTGACTATGGAGATCCATCCCATTGTGCTGAAAGAGCACCATGTTCAGGCTTCCCTCACTCTAATCACTCTCCTTCCTCCCCCTCTAATCCTTGATCCCATCATTATAGTTGTGGATAACCCTGTCATACCCCCTAAACCCTTTGATGTTGATGCCCCCATCCCATGGCTCATGTAGCCCTGAACCTTCCCCACCTTGAGACATATTGCACTGTGACTTACAGAAACCCGCACCCGCCCCCCCCCCCCCCCCACCACCCCCAGCCAATGAGACCATCGAGTGCCCGCTCCTACATTCCTACATTACCCCTTTCCCATCTACAGGCTGCAGATGCCTCCCCTGACAGTGACTATACCATCTGCGGCCCAGTCTGAAGCCAGAAGTCCTCAGGACCAACATGTCTGAGGGACTGACCACACCCTGAGCTCACCAAGCTGGACACAACTGACACAGGACTGACAGGCCCTCCCCCTCCCTGGACTTGACCTTTGCCATGTCGCTGGGTCCTGCTCCTTCCATATCAATCACAGGTAAGGCTTCCTTGAATCACTTTTCACCCACATCCCCTTTCCATGCCCCAACCCTACATCCTTCTGGTTTCAACCCTGGAGAAATGAACTCCCAGTTGCACTTTCAAAATCCCAACGTTGGCACTCCGTTCACCACAACAATTCTGCAGCTCACTCAACCTTCCCAGATTTCCTTTGCATTCCAGGGTTATTGATGCCATGAGAATCAATGTAGAGTTCAGCCATTCTGACTCCTGCCTTCAACAAGAAATCTTCCCTTTGACAGATTTGGCACATCATCCCGCCCACCCTCTCCGATTGACTGGGAAGCCCGGAAGTGAGATGCTATTGACATGGCTAAGTTAAAGAGACACAGCAAATCCCACTTTCATTGGGTGCCCGACCCATACCAGCCTCCAAGTTGCATGCAGGTCTATTCAGCTGAGATTCCACCCGATGTATTGATTCCCAAGGCATCACAACTGTTTGGGGTGCATTGGATAAGTCTTTTTCTGTCCATTATTTTCCATGTGTGAGTGCATCACTTTTTGGCTCTAAAGTAGAATTGCAAGGAAATTTAGAAGCTAGTTTCTATGATTAAAAAGTGTATAACTAATACCATCATGAAAAAAATAAATGACATCACCACCACCAAATGTCAGGAACCAGGTATTACAACAATTACTAACAGTTAAGTAGATTTTCCTGTTGGTGAAAAGGATTCACTATTTCTTTGGAAAGGAGATTCACTCTTCCAGTGCCTAAATTTACTGACACAGAGGGCAGAATTTTCTGTTTGTCGGGCGGGCGGGCCTGACCCAATCACCGGCGGGCGCGGAGCCGATCGCCGCCGGCGAAGCAGCCCGCGCCGCCATTTTTCACAATTAAGGCCCACCCAACGCATTTCACACTCCAGCGGAGAGCGGGGTTTTCAAATTTGCAGCGGGCGTGCACAGACTGCCACTTCCAATGGGGAACCGGCAGTCTGTATAAAGAAAGACCATGCAGCCTCCTTTAGGCTGATCACCATGGCCAGCGACAGGTGCAGGGAGTCTGCACAGCAGGCTCCAAAGGAGGGCAAGCCAGAGGAGGAGGGCAGGCTGCAGGGTAGGCCAGCGGGGGGCCAATGTGCCCCTCGCTTCTCTGATGCCTGTCTTGCTGCCCTTCTCGAGGAAGTGGCAGCACGGCGAGAGGTCCTGTTTCCCGAGGATGGGAGGAGGAGGGCCTCCCACATCACAAAGCGGGCCTGGCAGGAGGTGGCAGAGGTGGTCAGCTCCCAAGATGCTGTCCGTCACACAGGGACTCAGTGCTGCAATCGCTTCAATGACTTGTTGCGTTCTGGAAGGGTGAGTACCATTTCGGCCTTGGCCATTTAACCCAGCAGGTAGTCTTAGCCTTCGAGGCCCCCCCCACCCCCACGTCTTAATGTCTTTACTGCATTGGGCATTTGGCGCACGCTGGATGGGCAAACAGATAGTGACCATTCTTACATCAGCCTTAGTGGTAAATGAGAAGATGGTTTCTCCCCACAGTATATGTTGGTGTTTGTCGCATTTGAATAGTCTGGGGGCAACCTGCAGGAGAGGCAGCTAGGCACATACTCAGAACTCCAACACATGTCTTATTGACAGTGATGAGATGGTGGAAGGGGAGCCTCAAGGTGTCGTGGCCAAGAGCCATCTGCTGGCCTCGGTGCCGCACCTAGTTGCGCCTCTTTGCCATGGGCGCTAAGACCCATGTGTTATTGAAAGTGTTGGACGCTGAATGTGTCCAAGGTGGCTGTTGGGGGAGGGGGTTGGGAGCAGCCGTCCTATCTTCTGGTGACTGATCACCAGTAGTGTGGACAGGAGCCGCTGGAGGTCTCAGATGGGCCACTGTGGTTGGGGTGCGGCGTGCGCGTGCAGAGTACATGAGCGATCAGCCCCAATAAATGGTGTTCTCTGTTCTGCAGGCGAAAACTGAACCCAACCCGTTTGTGCACTGGTGGTGGCCAGGCCATGCTGCACACCGTGACCCACTTCGAAGAACAGGCCGTGGAGTTGGGAAGAAGTCAAATGGCCGGGTTGGCAGGTATTGGTGAGGCTGGGGTGCAGTGGCCAGGTATTTGAGGCCCACAGTCCCATCCACTCTGTCTTCCCACCATCCAAAGCACTGATGATTGCTGCAATCATTAATGCAGCACCACTGCTCATTCACAGACTGATACAGTCAGACGTGTGGGCCATACACAAAGGTCCCTCAGCCCCTTGAGGATGCGCATCTCTAGCACCTTCCAAAGTCGCCTTATTCCAATTCTGACCACTATCCACATGGCCTAACATGCCATGGCATCGCTGCTGCACATCCAAATACTTATTGCATCTTGGGAGGGTTTGTACCTCCACCACCCTTTCAGCCAGTCCAAAAGATTCTCAGCACCTCACCTGTCAACCTCATGGCACTCAACTTAAATAAATGCCACCACGTTAGTCATCCCTCCGCCAAAGGGAAATGTTGCCTTCTGTCCACCCGGTCTATGTCCCTCATAACGGTATGAAGGTCAATAATGTGACCTGTCAATCTCCTGTGCTCCACAGCAAATGTCACAAGTGTTTGCAGTGTTTCCTCATAACTCCAACTATCCAGGCCAGCATGCATCCTGATCAGGAACCTCTCCACTCCAATGCCATCTGTCCCATGAAGCGCAGGTCACAACTGAACGCAGAAGTGTAGCTGTGGCCTCCACAGCGTTTTCTGCACTTGCAACATGACCTCCCTTTTCCTACATTCTATTCCTCGGCTAATAAAGGCAAGTCTGGCTTTTACCTTGTTAAATGCCTTATGTTCCTGTTCTGCTACCTTAACGGGTCTGCCCAGCTAGGTCCCTGTAATTGTCCCTACTTTCCACGGTCCTACCATTTCTCCTGTATTTCCATACCTTGTTTGTCTTGCCCAAGTGCTTAACCTCACACTTATCCACATAACATTCCATGTGGCATTCCTTAGGCCATCTGACCAGCCTGTCTGTATGTGCGTGTAATGTTTGGGCCTCTTCTTGACTATTTACCACCCCACCAATGTTCATCTTCTTAGGTTCTTGAAGGTTGAGCACATTATGAGGCTGGGGGGGAAAGGGATGAATTGTGTTACTGACTGAATGCTAACTGATGCACTGTCCTTGTTGTTAATTTCAGCATCAGCACCGCCAGGCCGCCACCAACAAGTGCAGAGCCCCCCCTCCACACCTGAGGGGCATCAATTGGCACGAGCATCACATCATTTAAGTGAGCCAGGCACCAGCGCAGCAACTACCACATGGGTGGGGAATATAATGTTGGCTAGTGTCCCGGGGCACAGTGGAGAGGGCACTTCACAATTGCTGGAGGAGATGGCATGGACAGAGAGTGCCGATGGCGCCAGCAGCCGGAGGATTGCAGGGGACCAGACACATGCTGAGTCGGGCCATGATGATGTGCCTCTGGAGATGTCCGCCATGCAGCAGCTGCAGGACAAGCGGCAGGGTGCGTGAGAGCATCTGGCAGGGTTGCATGAGGGTGTGCTTCACTTGGTCTCTGTGGTGGAGCAATCCAGGCAGAGTGTCAGTGATGGCATGAACCTCAGGACAGAGGGTCAGGCTTCCTCCATTGAGAGATTGGCAACTCTCATGGAGAAGGGCTTCCAACAGATTGATCAGCATCTGATTAGATTATGCTCGGACCTGCAAGCCCTCACAGCGCTAATAGCCACAGATGGTCATTGGCAATGTGAGAGATGTTCTGGGCACCAAGTGTCCCAGCTCAGTGCCCATCTATCTGCGGTGAGCAGGGAGGTCCAAAGTGACCTCATGTTGGCGCAGCAGCTGCCTGTCATCTCTGCGAGCTCCTCTCAGGGCGCTCCGGATGAGGGCAGCAGCTCCTCCTCCCCTCTGCCAGTGACCGTTGCATCCATTGAGGCTGCGACAACTGGGGAGGTGCCAGTTCTGGAACTGGCCAGTCCCTCTCAGGCAGGGCCAGCACAAGCTCCACAGGACATCCGCCAAGGTCATTGAGGCCAACAGGACAGCAGAGTCAGCAGGTTGTCTCACAAGCCACTCTGAGTGATGGGGCGGCACCAAGACGAAGCACCCACAAACCTTAGGCACTCCACGGGTTTCTCACTGGTGCTTTTCTGTTGCCCCTAGATTAGGGAATTTATTTTTGTGAATGTCCGAGCAACGTTTTGTAATGTTTTTGGTTGCACTATCTGATGGATGGCAATAAAGTCCACATTTGTGACCATGGCTGAGGGTGTCTCCTTTGTGCTGCATTTGTCTGTTTCGCAGACATATAATGAGTGTTTGAGTGGACATTGATGTTTATGTACTAAGCCCTTAGTTGCAGCTGATGAAGTGGAAGATGTAGCACTTAAGTGCCGTGTATGGACACGCTAGGCAATGCTGGTCCTGCAGATCCATTTGTGTGGAGCTAGCTGAAGGTTCGTTGGATTAAAGTGTCTCGGGTGTCCCTGCCTCCTTGGTGTAGTTGCGGGTCGGCATGCTGCCCCTCATCATTGCCCCGTGCTTCCTCATCCTCTGAGCCACTGCTGGATTCATCATGTGCAGCCGCATCCACTGCGTCAAGGTCTTCATCGTCAACTGCGTCCCTGCTTTCCAGCACAAGATTGTGCAGTGCGCAGCATGCTTCCACTATCAGTGACGCAATCTGGGTGGTACTGGAGTGCGCCCCCTAAGCAGTCCAGGCATCAGAAGCGCATCTTGAGAAGACCAATGGCTCTCTCCACCACAGCCCTTGTGGAGTCATGGCTCCTATTGTAGCGCTGCTCAGCTTCTGTTCTTGGATAGCGGAGAGGCGCCATGAGCCACCTTCTGAGGGGATAGCCCTTGTCACCCACCAGCCATCCATCCAGCCGAGCCGGAGCACTGAAGAGCCCCGGCACCTGGGAGTGTCTGAGGATGTAGGCGTCGTGGGAGCTGCTTGGCTACCTTGCACAAACTTGCAGAATCTGCATCCTGTGATCACACACTATCTAAACGTTTATGGAGTGGAATCCCTTCCTACTGACAAAGGCACCAGGCTCACCTGCTGGCACCTTGACGGCCACATGTGTGCAGCCTATATCACCCTGGACACGGGGGAAGCCAGCAATGGCCGCGAAGCCTCTGGCTCGCTGTGCCTGACTTGCCTGGTCGCAGCGGAAGTGGATGAAGGTCAATGCAGGTCTAAACAGAGCATCTGTAACCTGCTTGACACAAGTGTGGACAGCTGCTTGGGAGGCACCACAAAGATCACCCACCAAGCCTGGGAAGGAGCCAGATGCATAGAAGTGGAGGGCAACTGTGACCTTCAGAGCTGCTGGCATGGGGTGTCTGCCCACACAGTTAGGAGATATCTCAAGGCCAATCATCTGACAGATGTAGTTGACTGTTTCCCTTGACAGCTGGAGCCTCCTTCGGCACTGCACCTCAGTCATATTGAGGTAGCTGCTTCGCCGCCTGTATACCCTGGCAGCAGGATAGTGGCGTCTTCTGCGGCCCCTTCCACCTTGGACAACCTCTTGGACCTGCGCCCCTTGTGCCTGCACCTGGCCTCCCAAAGGTGGCTCCCCTGGAGGCTGATTGTCCACTCCTGGCCTCCTCCTTATTCTAGCCCTCCCTTCATCCTCAGAGGAGCTGCCTCCAGTGGAGATGTCAGAACCCATACCCAGGCTAAATGGAGGCCTCCAGAAAGCTGCTGGCCCAATAAAGATTACTGTCTGCAGAGTGCTAAGCTGAAGCTTCAAAGTACAGAGAAAGCTGTTGGAAATCGATCTGAACTACTACCGATCACACAGGCGAGTTTAAAACACTTGCTGCAATAAATACTTCACATAAAACATTGACAACCCCACTGAGCCCACATATCCTGCCCGTGGATGAGTTTTGTTAAAAAGTCACTTACCCATCTGCCCGTTGCACCTGTGCGCCGAGCCAAAGATCGCACGCGCGCCTCAAAATCAGCGTTGATTGCCGAGTTAAGGGCCTGAACAAGCCCTTTAATTAATGGCGGGCACGCGTCGCACTTCATCGCACACCCGCCCAGCTAAGTATCGCGATGGCACGCAGTGACGTCGGGACGCTCACCCAACGTCAGTGCGCGCCATTTTAAGCGCTGACGTGCAGGGCCTGCCACCCGTACGTCATCCAGAAAATTCTGCCCAGAGATTCCAAATAGAACAAAACACTGGTTGCTAAGAAGTTACACCTGATTGTTATTAATATTTCTTTTAAAAACTTTGTTCACAAAATTTGACAAGTTAAAGACTGCAGTGGTGATGTGTTGCAGTTCAGTCAGGGAGTCTGAGTTGCTTTGGCAATATTAATTTTTACATGCATGTAGTCTGGAGCTTTGCATAGTGATGGTACAGACTCCAACATTCTTTCTATCATATGGTTGACCAGGCATCTCTCTGACTCTTACCACCTGCCATTGGCATGTCTTGGAAGGATTTGCAGATTGATGCTCAATCTGTTTAGCTATATTACAAATGCACCTTCCTTGGCCATCAAGTCCTGGTGTGGGAGTTAAACCCAGAGCTTCTGGCTCAGAGGCAGGGATGCCACTCATTGCACCACAAGACTTAAAGGTAGCAGTGTAAACAGGGAAAGGAGAAAAAAGACAAAGTAAAATTGGGGAGCAAACAGATGTGAAAGAAAATGAAAGGAAGGAGAGTAAATAACAATCTCAAAAGGGCTATATGATAAAATAAGAGAAAAACATCAATACTTTTCTTCCAATTGATAACTTTGAAGTTAGAAACTGTAACCCAGACAAATCTTTCACATTAGCTTCCATCAGAGAAGTGGAAATATTTACTTCAAAATGTGTTCTTTTTTGGAGCTGAAATTATTTCACAAATTGCTGCTGTGAAGGAGATATTGGAGGATTCAGTTCACTAGAATAAAAACAGGATGCAGCCTTCCTGTGGCAAGCGGAGCTGCCCTTACCCATTTGAGTCTGCTGATTACTGAAAATGTAGAAGACTCTTTTTAAAAAGAAGCCTTCCCAGCTGCTAACATGAGTGTATCCAGTAAGTTTACTTTGGGGTTGCTGCTGGATGTGAAGTGTGGGAACCGATGGCATTAACACAACACAAAATGAATGTAAAAGAAGCTATAGGGTATCAATAGGCTCTTCTGAAATCTGGAGCATGGTCTAACAATGCTGCTTTAGCAAGTGATAGGATTTCCTTTGCAGTTTAACTTATACATTCTGTGTTTAGGAGGGAAGTACAGAGATAGGATAAGAGCTGTATGAACACCCTTTGGTGTTCTGTGTTCTGAGTGAAGGTTTTATGCCACTTATACTATTTCTTTATACAATGAGAAAAGTGCCAAATAACTGGCTAAGTGCCCTTGCCCCTGATGCTGCACATCCTTCAACTACAGATAGATGATTCTTCCAAGCCAGGAGCAGAACAACCAAGAAGTCCTCTGATCTATTCACCTTTCTTCAAACTGAATGACCAAAGATGAGGAATGTAGGAGAAAAAGGGAGCTAACAATTGAGCAGATATAGGTACAGCTTGAACTGAAGCTATATCACAGAGTGAGCTGGTAAGGGGATTTGGTGACAGCAGTAATTAGATGTATAGGGTGAAGATTGTGATATGTAGAGGAGCCAATATTACGCATAACTTTCAAGGAGAACCAACTAACTGAACGCAAAAGCGGCAGCACAAGAAGGGATGGCTTGGATTGACTGTCAGAAGTCCTGCCAGAAACTTAAATGCCAGTGTTGATGTAGGCAAATATGTTTTTGGAAATGTCACAAATTATCACAGGTTAAGCCTCAGCTAGATTATTGCATACAATTTTGGGCACCACATTTTAGGAAGGCTGTGGAGAGGGAAGGGAGGGAATTGACCAGGATGACATCAGGGATAATGGACTTCAGTTATGTGAAGAGATTGGAGGGACTGGGATTGTTCTCCTTTGAGCAGAGACTGTTGTGACCAGGTGAGGAGTGAATTGGCTCCCCCTATTCAACCTCCTCAGTTGGTTACAACCAAGGTTTAAGTTTCTTTTTCACGAGAATATGCCTTTTCCAAATCAAAATGTATTAAACTATTTAAGCTGTGAGCAATAAGGAGCCAATCAAATAAGGTTTTCTTGAGTCAAAGAAAGGGCAAATTTATTAACCTCTAAACACAAGATAAAAAATGAAAATGCAACATGAAGCATTCAGCCCTCATGCAGTTATTGGGGCCCACACACACGCAGACACACCAAGTATCAGAAATAAGGGGAGTTAGACCCCAATATAAAAAAGGTAAAAGAATATATGGTTAAGTATCCTTTGCTTGTCCTTGAGGCATAGATTTTAAACACTCTGGGCAATTTAGGTTAGCAGGTTTCTTGGATGTGGTCAGATGTATAAGATGTTGCAATTATTACTAGACCTCGGTTCGCTGGTATATTTTCTAATGGATTTGGTTTCTTTAACTGGGCTACACTCTTATACCAAAAGACAGGGAGAAGAGAGAGTAGCCTTCAGCCTGTTTCTTCCGCTGAAGATTTTCTTGACACTGCCTGTGTCACTTGCAATCTCTCTTTGCTAGCTGGGCAGCCTTGCCTTGAAATACTTCACCCATTGTGTAATTCCAAGAGGTTTTAGGTATATCTGTCTGTTGCTGTCATTGTTTCAATATCCAGTACTTTGCATTCTTAACGTTTCTTCCTGAGACAGTTATGAGTTTCAGTGGGTGTTTGGATTATAGGAAATGTCTCTCTCTTCACACTTTCTTGAGGGTGGTTTCTTTGTCTCTCACCTTCACCTTGAATTTGGCCTTCCATTTTTTAGCAGTTTACTCTGTATCATTTGAAATTGAAAAAAATTCCAGTCCGTTGAATGTTGAAAAATCATATTTTTAAAAATAAGGGGCATAGCCTTGTGACAAGGTTATTGGGAGATTTAATAGTGGTATTCAATATTTTGAGGGGTTTTAGTTGAGCAAGTAGGAAGAACCTACTTTCCCTGGCAAGTGAGCTGATAACCAGACGTTATAGAATTAAAATGACGGACAAAGGAGTTGACCAGGAATGAAGAGAAATTATCTCAGACCAAGGGTGGTTATGATCTGGAATGCATTAACTGAAAGGGTGTTGGAATCCTATTCAATAGGAACTTTCAAAAAGCAATTGGACATTTATTTGAAGCGAACTCATTTGCAAGATTACGAGGATGAACATACGAAATAGGAGCAGAAGTAGGCCATTTGGCCCTTGAGCCTGCTCCACCATTTAATAAGATCTGTTTGTGTTTCGAATTCCACATTCCCATCTACCCCCAATAATTTCTAATTCCCTTGCCTAACAAGAATCTATCTGGGCTGTGGGACTAAACTGGACAGCTTCTTCAAAGAACCGGCACAGAAATAACAGAACTTATATGCCGTAAGATTCTCCAATTCAAGGATTCCAAGGGACTGTGTCTTTCCTGCAAGAAGTTTCAAGCAACAGTGCTGGTATAGGCAAACACGTTTGTGTGAAGTGTCACCAACTTACTTTGTTCAACAACAACAACTCTGATTTATGTAGTGACTTTAGCAAAATAAAACATTCCAAGGCACTTCATAGAAATGTTACAAAGCAAAAGTTGACACAAAAGGAGATATGAAGACAGGTGACCAAAAGCTTGGTCAAAGTGATTAAGGAATGTCTTAAAGGAGGAAGGAGAGGTTGAGTGATTTAGGGAGGGAGTTCCAGAACTCAGGGCTTTGGCAACTGAAGCCACAGCTTTGAGACAGCTTTCAGTTAAAATCGGAGATGCTCAAAAGGCCAGCGTTAGAGCACTGCAGTTATCTCAGAGGGTTGTGGGGCTGCAGGAGATTACAGAGATAAGGAAGGGTGAGCCCATGGAGACATTTGAAAACAAGGATGAGAAGTTTAAAGTTGAGGTGTTACTTAAATGGGAGGTAACGGGAGGTACATCAGCGAGGATGGGGTGATGGGTGAACAGGACTTGGTATGAGTGCGGGCATGGGTAGCAGAGTTTTGAATGACTTGAACTTTATGGAGGACTTGGGAGCCCAGCCAGTCGTGCATTAGAATAATCAAGTCTAGAGGTTAGAAAGACATGGATGAGAGTTTCAGCAGCAGATGAACTGAGGCAGGTGGGTGATGTTACGGAGGTGGAAATGGATGGTCTTAGTGCTGGTATGATATATGATCAGAAGATCATCTTGGGGTCAGATATAACACCAAGATTACCAACAACCTGGTTCAACCTCAGACAGTTGCCAGGAAGATAAATGACCGAAGACAATGGCTATCGTCTCCCCAGTATTTAAATGTAGGAAGTTTCTGCTTATCCAGTACTGGATGTTGGATAAGCACTCTGACAATTTAGAGACAGTGGAGATGTTGAGAGAGGTGGTGGTGTGGTATAGAGCTGGGTGCCATCTGTATATGTGCGGATACTGATGCTGTGATTTGGGATGACGTCGCTGAGGGGCAGCATGTAGATGAGAAATAAGAGGGGGGCCAAAGATAGATACCTGGGGGACCCCAGACTAATAGTGCAGCAGCAAGAAGAGAAGTCAAGCTAAAAATCTAAGAACTTAAAATGGAATTGGAAATAATATGATATATCAGGGATGAAGAAAGCTTTTTGGAACAAGAGTTTAACAGTAATGCTAAACAGTAATGAGAGCAACTAATGCTCTCAAATATGTTTGAGCTTTCAGCTTCAGATGGAGAAACAAAGATTTGAGATGGTCCATCAAAAAAATTTCAGGCTGCATTTTCCAGTCAGCGAGTGGGGGGTTGGGGCCTGTTCGGCGACGCGGGGGTGACGTCGGGTGGGTGTCCTGACGTCACCCTACGTCATTGACATTCTCAGGTCGGCGGGTGCGCAGCCAAGTCAGATGCACACCCACCAACCTGTCAACGGCCTATTAATGCCATTAAAAATGTAATTGAAATCATTGATGGACCTGCCCGTCCAACCTTAAGGTTGGCGGGCAGGCCGGGAGCCCAGGCGGGTTCTGAAAAAACATGAAACCTCATCCACAGGTGGGATGAGGTTTCACGAGGGATTTAAAAATTTCAGAATATTTTAAAATAAAAGTTATGGACATGTCCCAACTCATGTGACAGTGTCACATGAGGGGACATGACAGCAAAATTTTTTTCTTATATTTATTTAATGTTTCAAACCTGAGCCGATCTACCTGAGGCAGCACTTTGCCTCAGGGAGATCTGTGCGCTCTTTCGCACACATGCGTAAAAGAGTGCATTCCCAGCTCAGGGAATCCCCCCACCGCCCGCACAGAGAGCGCATAGTGCTTCCTGGCGGATGTCACACTGGATGGGCCTTAATTGGCCTGCCCATGTAAAATGGCGGCGTGCCCCCAACTGGGGGCGCCGATTGGGAACCCACGCCCACTCCTGCACACCCCCCCCGATGGGGGGAAAATGTTGCCCCTCATGTTTGTTGGTGCCATGGGTGATTCAAGGTTGGGGTTGGGGGAAATTAACAATACTGCCAGAAATGCAGCAGTGATAGAGGATTCAATTGTTATAGTAACTGAAACAATCTTTTGCTGTCAAATGGACAGTCTCAGATCTTTTGTTGCCTCCCAAGGGTTATGATATCACATTGACTGGAATGTTTTTGCAATGAGAGGAGAACAGCCAGCCATTGTGGCTCACATTGAAGCCAATGATGTCAGTAAAGGAAGAACTGAATCCTTGCAAGATGAATTTAGTATACTAGGAAACTAGTTGAGCAGGATTTCTCAGGTGGGAATCTCAGAATCACTTCCCCAGACATTTGTTAAAACAGGGCAGGAAGATTAAGAAAATAATTGCATGGCTAAAGGTGTGGGGTCAGAAAAAGAAGAACTGATTGCATAGCAGAAAACGAAAAGTCGTTTCAAGAATGCATGGATAAAGGTTGGGAAATTTTTTTTATTCATTCATGGGATATGGGCATTGCTGGCTAGGCCAGCATTTATTGCACATCCCTAATTGCCCTTGAGAAGGTGGTGATGAGCTGCCTTCTTGAACCAATGCCATTCATGTGGTGTAGGTGCACCAACATGCTGTTAGGGAGGAAGTTCCAGGATCTTGACCCAGCGACAGTGAAGGAATGACAATATATTTCCAAGTCAGGATGGTGAGTGGTTTGGAGGGGAACTTCCAGTTCCTGGTGTTCCCATGTGCCTGCTGCCCATTGTCCTAAATGTTGGCGACTGTGGGTTTGGAAGATGCTGACTAATCAATTAATACCAAAGAAGAGGACTTTAAGCACTACAATAGTCATGAAAAAATTAAAGGAGAATAGGAGAAAGGAAGAGGATAAGAACAGGAAAAAGGAAGCAAAAGGCTGGATTTTCCCGCTCCTGCAGAGGCAGGTCAGAAGGCGAGGCTGGAAGAAAATTAGAGAATCTCTCATCGGGGCGGCTGCCCACCTCCAAGTAATCTTGTCAGAGGCGGTATGTGACTAGCATCAGCTAACTGCCGGCAGCGGCAGCTAGCTAATTAGGCTCAAATAAGTGCCACGTGGGGTCAAATTGGTGATGCCACTCGACATTCCTGATGGCGAACAGGCCCCCCCCCATTGAGGACAATGCCAGCCATTGCTTGGATAAAGGCAAAATACTGCAAAATAATACAAAAACAAAAAATGCTGGAAAAGCTCAGCAGGTCTGACAGTATCTGTGGAGAGAAAGACAGAGTTAACGTTTCAAGTCCGTATGACTTCTTCAGGGCTAAAAGGAAGTAGAAATGTCGTGAAATATATACTGTTTAAGTGGGATGGAGCAGGTGAAGTTGGATAGAAGGCCAATGATAGGTGGAGGCAAAGGAGAGATTACAAAAGATGTCATAAACAAAAGGTCAAAGGGGTGTTAATGGTGGTGGTACTGGCGAAAGGAGGTGCTAATGGTGACATTAAGAGTAGAATGCAGAATGTGATAATGGCCGGACCAGGGTAAGAGCTTTAGAAAGAACAACATAAGCAAGTGAGTGATGGTGCTAGTAGGGGTGGGGTAGGGGGAGAGGATGGTGGTGGGAAAAAAGATAGACTAAAAGCTGGGGATAAAACAATGAATAAAAATGGAAATAAATTTTAAAAATAATAATAATAAAAATAAGTGGGAAAAAAATAAAAATAAAAAAATAAAAATGAATATTGAAAAAAGGGGATAAAAAAGGGGTGAGGATGGAGGAGAGAGTTCATGGTCTGAAGTTGTTGAACTCAATGTTAAGTCCGGAAGGTTGTAAAGTGCCTAATCGGAAGATGAGGTGCTGTCCCTCCAGTTTGCGTTGAGCTTCACTGGAACATTGCAGCAGGCCAAGGACGGATATGTGGGCATGAGAGCAGGAAGGTGTGTTGAAATGGAAAACGACAGGAAGGTCTGGGTCATGCTTGCAGACAGACCGCAAAGCGGAGACCCAGTCTGCATTTGGTCTCTCCAATGTAGAGGAGAGCGCATTGAAAGCAATGGATGCAGTAGACCAAATTAAGGGAAGTGCAAGTGAAGCACTGCTTCAGTTGATAGGAGTGTTTGGGCCCTTGGTCAATGAGGAGGGGGGAGGTAAAGAGGCAGGTGTTGCACCTTCTGCGATTGCATGGGAAGGTGCCGTGGGAGGGGGTTGAGGTGTTGGGGTGATGGGAAGATTTGTTTGGTGGTGGCATCGTGCTGGAGTTGGCAGAAATGGCGGAGGATGATCCTTTGAATGCGGAGGCTGGTGGGGTGAAAAGCGAGGACAAGAGATTCTGGGAGGGACCTCCTTTGCTTGGAGGCAGCTTCCAGGCAGCTGGGCAGGGGTGCCAGAGAAACCTCCTTTAAATCTACCTTACTCCACTCTGATGGCCTGGCAGCTGTGTCCATATATTTTTTACACTTTATAATTCTTCAGAGGGCACCTCCATCTTGAGCCACCTCTTGCATTCTCCTTCCTACATCGGCAGCACCCACTCACCTACCTCTCCCAGTGGGCTGCCAGCTGTACCGTATTGCGCCTATTGAGCCTGTCAGTTCCCCGGTCTGCCCATCATTCTTAATTGGAAATCTCTGGGAAAATTGTGACCAACATCCTGCCACTTCTTTGTTCCCAACTTGGAATTGAGCCCAACATTGGTATCCCAATGATCCCGGCAAAATCTAGCCCTAAGAGTGAGTATGACGAAAAAGATTCAAAAAAAGTCAAAAGGAGAAGTACAGCACTTTATAAAATGATAATTGTTAAAAGTATGGGGTGGGGGGTTACGGAGAAGAATGGGTTGTCAGTTTTTAGATAATGATCAAAGAGGATGAAGGGTATATTTCGACCAAAATTCTGTAAGGTTCTTGACACGAGTTTGGTTGCAATTAATACCTAGCAAGTTTGACTGCATTTACGAGAACCAAAAGGGATTCCACACCCTCAAAGCCCAATTCGTGTGTTAACATATGCAGTGAATCTTGAGAGTTAATGGCCAGTGTTGTGTACTGGACTGAGAAAAGACTCACACGTAGGGTCAACCATAAGCAGCCATTTACACCTCCCCAACAGATAAGGCAGCAGAGAGAGCAGTATCAACATATTCAGCTCTTACAATACACTGCACTCCCTCTGCGCTTAAAAAAACAACTTATACGTTAAAATGTAAAATGGCAGCATGCATAATTTCCCAGAATATAACATGTCTAAATCAATGTCAACAATACCTGAAATGTAATAGGTTGGGTTGCATGTTTGTTTTTACTGTAATCACAACTAATACACATATGACTGATATTACCAGAATAATTTATGTGTAAAAGAAAATGTTTTTCCTTAACACCATTATGTGTTTAACAAAAATATCTGTTGACAAGAAATAATGAAAAGATCAAGTCCTTCTTCCTTTCTACATACTTTCAATTAACCTATCTGGCTTATTTCTCTTTTTGTCTGGGTATATTCTTCCTTTTCCATTTCTATTAGCTTGACTCTGCTCTACAACATCTCTGACTGTCAAACCTGAACTTTGACTTTGACGACCAACTTCACAAAATGGTTGGGAATGTGACATTGATTGATTAGTCATAATCAAAGACCCTGACTTACTTTAGATAAAAGCAAAAAACTGCGGATGCTGGAAATCCAAAACAAAAACAAAAATACCTGGAAAAACTCAGCAGGTCTGGCAGCATCTGTGGAGAGGAACACAGTTAACGTTTCGAGTCCGAATGACCCTGGAAGTACCCTGAGTTTTTCCAGGTATTTTTGTTTTTGTTTTACCCTGACTTACTTTGCTCTACAGGTGGATCCTGTGATGCTTGCAAACTTTCAGTTTCTTTGTGACTTTCACTTTCTTTCTGACTTTCACTTTGGACTGCAGGAGGAATTTAGACAATAGGAGGATTATTATGCGCTTCTTTCATCAGATTTCCTCTTTCAAGCAAATGATCGACATGACATCGATAGAGACTCTCTCCAATCTTCACTAGATATGTGATTGCACCTAGTCTTTTTACAACAACTCCAATCACATACTTCTTATCACTTCAATGGATTTTCACCATGACCTTCTGACCAGCACTGAACTCTCTAAGTTTCATGCCTGGTGTATCTTAACTTATCTTCATTTTGTCTAACTTTCCTCTTAGTTTGCTGTTGACGTCAGGCTTAAGCAAACTAAACTCGAAACGTTAACTGTATTCCTCTCTGCAGATGCTGTCAGACCTGCTGAGTTTTTCCAGGTATTTTTGCTTTTGTTAAGCAAACAAAAGCTTGTCCTGAGAGCATGTTTAAACACTAATTCATAAGGTAAGTATCCTGTTGTAAACTGTGGGGTTATTCTCGCTGTCACACTGATTAGGCCAGCCATTCATGACACAATTGAGCACTTTACTGACTGCAAAATCCTTGTGAGTTTCTTCACTAATTTCTCAGGCAGACATCAGCCTGTAATTTATGTATGTAAAGTAATTCACAGGTAACTCAATGGCTAAATATGAACGAGCATTTTTTTTCTTCTTCAGCCCCTTCCAGATGACAGCATCATCAAGGCTGTTGAGCAAAAATCATACTGAAATTTTCTTCCACATACGCAGGAGACCATCCTGACCCACTCTGATGTTCTTGTTAACATTCCACTCCCATTATTTTTGGAATGGACGGGCCACACATGTCAACATCCAGAAAGGCAACCTGCTTAGTATCATCACACACTGTCCCATAAGCTAAGTGTGACTGAAAGTGCTTTTGCCAACACCTCCTTTTCTAGATAAAACCAGAATTTTTTTTTAAAAGACACCACCTTCTCCTTAATCTCCTGAATGGCTGGACCTGGAGCTTTTGCAGCACCCAAAGCACATAAAGCTTGATTAGGACAACCCTGGCAGGCTGAAACTTTACCAGCATTATCACTGCCTGTTTCTGGACAACGTGCTGATACGTTATTTGGGACATCCATCATTATTGCCTGGGTCCTCCCTAACAGCACTGTGTGTGACCTACATCACATGGACTGCAGCGGTTCAAGAAGGCAGCTCACCACCACCTTCCCAAGGGCAATTAGGGATGGGCAATAAATTCTGGTTGAGGAGAGGTGGTGGCGTGGTGGTATTGTCACTGGTCTAATATTCCAGAGACCCAGAGTAAAGCTCTGGGGACCTGGGTTCAAATCCCACCACAGCAGATGGTGAAATTTGAATTCAATAAAAACCTGGAATTAAAAGTTGAAAGATGACCATGAAGCCATTGCCGATTGTCATAAAAACCCATCTGGTTCACTGATGTCCTTACCTGGTCTGGCCTACATGTGTTTCCAAACCCACAGCAATGTGGTCAACTCTTAACTGCCCTCAGAACAAGGGCAATTAGGGATGCCAGTGATGCCTATATCCCATGAAAGAATGAAAAAAAGCATTCACAGGAAATCTTGAAAGAATATCCACATTTGAGTGATTTGCTGATTTACAATATTCAATCTCGTGCTGATGGGCCATCAAAATCAAAGCCCATCTCTGAAACTGTGCCACGGCTAGGGATGGCACCCTCTCCTTTGAACTAAATATGATAGTAAGGGCTTGGTGGTCATTTAACAAAGTGAACTTGCTATTGTACGAATATTTGTGAAACACCACATCTGATCGCTACTGCCTCTTTCTCATCTTGTAATTTTGCTCTCACTTTGTTGGAGTACACGAAACATATGCTACAGACCATTCCACACCCGTCTTCCATTATATGAGGTAACACCACACCAAATCCTTGTGGTGAGGCATCACACATGAAAAAAAATTGTTTCTTGGGATCATAGCGGGTCAAGACAGTATCACTAGTCAGCATTTTCTTCCCTTTTGGCACTCACAAGAAAAGTCTTTGTTTTCAGAAAGCAGTCTGTTTCTGAACTTCCATCAGTTCCACAGCAGAGTGGAAGAGAGTGAGAAGTCATGTGGCATACTTTAGTAAAGTAGCAGCTTTTTTCTTGGGTAACATTATTGGATTTTTATGATTAAAATCTATAAGGGAGCTGTTGCCAAGTAGTTTGCTTGTGTGTGCTGACCAAGTGGGTTTTTTTTTGGTGGGGGGAGAGGGGGGGGGCGGCAGCGTATGTTTTGTAAGGCTGTTTTAACTGTGCAATTTTAATCTTGTGTGTTTAAGTTTTTTCTGCTCATTAATTAATCTTTTAATTTAATCCGAGAAGTGTTACTGGGATCCCATGCTTCTGGGATTAGTAGTTTTACCCTCATTTTCAAAATAAAAAAAAAGGTTATGATCAGTAAGACAAGTTTCCCTCTGGGATTTGGCTTGCTCAGCAAATAACATCGGCTGTGGGTGTGACACTGAGAGCATCAAAATGTGAGTCTACCAAGCTTGCACCCTCACCGCACTCCTCTACAGTGGTGAGACCTGGGACAACATATGCTAGGCAGAAGAAAAGACTGAACAGTTTCCACCTTCGCTGTCTCAGATGTACCAAGAGATGCATCTCTTGGCCAGACAAGGTCACCAACTCAGAGGTCCTGGAGCATGCCAATTCTATCAGCTCAGCCAACTACGTCAGCACTGACTCTACAATGTTTATAAGTTGAATGATGGAAGAACCGTCATGGCGCTCACACGCATCCTCCACCAGCTCAGAGATACACATGTCGGTGGGGCACAGATGTAGATTAGGCTCGGGTTCACTTTCTGGGAAACACCTCACTGAAACGTCCCCACAGCAGTCAGAAGCAGGGACAGCCCAGGCCTCCGGCACTCAGAGGGCTGCTGGAGACCAGCCACTCGTTCAACCTGAGTCAGGTGATGAGCTTTTGGAAGCAGCTGCCTACCTAATGCTGGAGATGCAACGACAGGCGATGGAACATCAGGCAGAGATTCGACAGTCACTCAGCAGGCTCGAGCGAACGATGGAGGAGTCTGTCTGCGTTCTGTCTGAAGCTGTGGCTCTAACTTGCAAACACCTCAAGGTCACCATGGGAAGGATGGTGACCACAGTGGAGACCTTGGTCCAGCAGGTCTTGCTGGATTTGAACTTGGCCCTACACCATCAAGATGTAGGCAACATGGGGACGAGGCACCTTGACCTACCTCCAGGTGCACCATCTCCTGCAGGAGTCAGGGCAAGGCCCTCGGGCACCCATAAGGAAGATGAGCGTCACACGGACACCCTGGAGGCCTCCTCTCAGGATTCTCCAAGAGTGAGCAGCCACTCACAGACCCCTCTGCCTGTGACCCCATCCACTCCAGCTTCTCAGGCCACCTAGGGCACTTCTGCCCCTGAGCAGGTGACCCTTATCAGGCCAAGGTCATCACAGACATCAGGATTTAGCAGCCAGCAGGCTGCCTCCACCCCTGCTCGGATGTTGGGGCTGCACCCAGGCATAGCAGTAGAGTTAGAAAAGTTAAGAAAAATTAAGATAGAAGTAAAATACTGTGGATGCTGAAAATCTGAAACAATAACAGAAAATGCTGGAAAAACTCAGCAGGTCGAACAGCATCTGTGGAGAGAAAAAACAGAGTTAACATTTCGAGTCCATATGACTCTCCTTCAGAGCTAAAGAGAAGTAAAAATGTGATGAAATTTATACTGTTTAAAGGGGGTGCAGCAGTTCATAGAAGGCCAGTGATTGGTGGGGTCAAAGGAGAGATTGCCAAAGATGTCACGAACATAAGGACAAAGTGGTGTTAATGGTAGTGGTATGGGCTAAAGGAGGTGCTGATGGTGGCATCAAGTTCAGAAAGCAGAATTTGATAATAGCAGGACAAGGGTAAGCACTGTGGAAAGAACATGAACAAGTGACAGATGACCCTTGTGGGGTAGGGGGAGGGGGGACAGTGGTGGGAAAAAGATTGAAAAGAGGATAAAAAGTGAGGATAAAACAATGAATAAAAATGAAAATAAATAAAAATAAGTGGATAAAAAATAAAACGAGAAAATAAAAATGAATATTGAAAAAAAGAGGTGAGGATGGGGGGGAGAGAGTTCATGGTCTGAAGTTGTTGAACTCAATGCTAAGTCCAGAAGGCTGTAAAGTGTAAAGCTTTCTATCTAAAACTGTAAAGCTTTCCATCTTGACTCCGTTCTCTCTCCCCTTGTCCAGTAGCTTCCCACCTACATCCATGATTCCTCTGACGCCCTGCGTCAAGTCAACAATTTCCAGTTCCCTGGCCCTAACCGCCTCCTCTTCACCATGGATGTTCTGATGCTCCACTTCTTCCTTGAACAGAGGCCCGAACAATTCCCATTCACCACCACTCTCCTCCGTCTAACTGAACTTGTTCGTTCTCTCACTGAACAATTTCTCCTTGTCTCACTTCCTCCAACTAAAAGGTGTGGCTATGGGTATCCACATGGGTCCCAGTTATTCCTGTCTCTTTATGGGGTATGTGGAACATTCCTAATTCCAGTCCTACTCAGGCCCCCTCCAACAACTCTTTTTTTCAGTACATCGATGACTGATTTGGTGCCGCTTCATGCTCTCATCTAGACCTGGAAAAATTTATCAATTTTGCTTCCAATTTCCACCCCTCCATCACCTTCACACGGTCCATCTGTAACACTTCCCTTCCCTTCCTTGACCTCTCTGTCTCAATTTCTGGTGATAGACTGTCCACCAATATTCATTACAAGCCTACTGTCTCCCACAGCTACCTCGAATACAGCTCCTCACACACTGCTTCCTGTAAGGACTCCATCCCATTTTCTCAGTTCCTTCACCTCCATCGCATCTGTTCTGATGATGCCACTCTCCAAAACGACGCTTCTGACATGGCTTCCTTCTTCCTTAAGCGAGGTTTCCCACCCACTGTCGTTGACAGGGTCCTCAACCGTGTCCGATCCATCTCCCATGCCTCTACCCTCACACCTTCCTCCCCCTTCCAGAACCATGATAGGGTCTCCCTTGTCCTTACTTTTCACCCCACCAGCCTCCACATTCAAATGATCATCCTCCGCCATTTCTGCCAACTCCAGCATGATGTCACCACAAAACAATCTTCCCTTCACCCCGTTGTCGGCATTCCATAGGGACCATTCCCTCCGAGACACCCTGGTCCACTCCTCCAACACCCCCAACACCTCATCACCCTCCCATGGCACCTTCCCAGGCAATCGCAGAAGGTGCAACACCTTCCCCTTTACCTCCTCACCGTCCAAGGGCCCAAACGCTCCTTTCAGGTGAAGCAGCACTTCACGTGCACCTCCTTCGATTTGGTCTACTGCATTTGCTGCTCCCAATACGGTCTCCTCTACATTGGAGAGACCAAATGCAGACTGGGTGACTGCTTTACGGAACACCTTTGGTCTGTCTGCAAGCATCAACCAGACCTTCCTGTCGCTTAACATTTCAACACACCATCCTCCTCTCATGCCCACATGTCCGTCCTTGGCCTGCTGCAATGTTCCAGTGAAGCCCTACGTAAACTGGAGGAACAGCATCTCATCTGCCGATAATGCACTTTACAGCCTTCCAGACTTAACATTGAGTTCAACAACTTCAGACCATGAACACATTCCTCTATCCTCACCCTTTTATCCCCTTTTTTCATTTTTCATTTTCATTTTGTATTTTTTATCCACTTATTTTTATTTATTTTCATTTTTATTCATTGTTTTATACCCACTTTTTATCCTCATTTCAATCTTTTTCCCACCACTGTCCCCCCCTCCCCCCACCCCATCCCACCCCCACAAGGATCATCTGTCACTTGTTCATGTTGTTCTTTCCACAGTGCCTTACCCTTGTCCTGCTATTATCACATCCTGCTTTCTGACCTTAATGCCATCATCAGCACCTCCTTTAGCCAGCACCAACTAGCATTAACACCCCTTTGGCAATCTCTCCTATGCCCCACCTATCGCTGGCCTTCTACCAAGCTTCATCTGCTCCACCCCCTTTAAACAATTGAAATTTCATCGCATTTTTACTTCTCTTTAGCTCTGAAGAAGAGCCATACGGACTCAAAACATTAACTCTGTTTTTTCTCTCCACAAATGCTGTTCGACCTGCTGAGTTTTTCTAGCATTTTCTGTTTTTGTTTCAGAAAAATTAATGTCACTTTTGGGTCATGGGTGTGCCATACATGTAAAAAAATTACACTTTTGTTAATACATTTGATGGTTATGTGAATGTTCTTGGCAACTGAAGTCATTGTTATTTTGTGCTTTGAAATCCTCTTATTTCGAAGTTTAGCCTTCCTCGCACTCAGTGATAGTGTCCCACTGTGAGATTCGCATTCCTGTGATGTCAACCTCGGTTGAACTAATCTCTGCACCCTTATGTGAAGTCAGGGAGATGTGTTTAAATCTTTATTGGAAGTGTGTGATGTAAGCATTTCTCACCCTACTTCCTCAAGGAACACCACTGAGTGAGGGCAGTTCATCAGCATTGATATCCTTGTGGCATTTATGTCTCCTCAGTGGTCATGGCAGAAGAAAAGACATGCACGGAAGGAGTGCTTGCATCATTAGATGGTGGCGAAAGCTTCAAGTCTTCTCTTGCATCGCTCATGTTCCAAAGTGGACTCTCAGTTCCCAGAGTGAGCTCACTCACAGGGCCCCACAGACCAAAGCATAGATCACAGCCTGGTGATTCATGAGGCCAGAATGCACGAGTATGAATGTAGGACTTGTTCCTGCTGCAAGTGAGTGGACATCCCATGAGATGAAAAAGTGGCATTGAGGACAAGGAGAGATGTGGCCATATTCCCTCACTTAACTTTACTTTTCCTGGAACTTGTCAGTAACTAACATATCATGGGCATGTTCTTCCTTCCTCCATGGAGTGATTGTGCTCATACTGACCCTCAGCAGCCTCCTGAGGTTCCTGTGTCACTGGATCTTCATCCTCTGATGAGCTCTCATCCTTCTCCAGTTCATTGTCTGGCAGGGTTTCACCTCTTTGCATTGCCAGATTGTGAAGGGTGCAACACACTGCGATGATGCGGGAAACCCCATCATGACTGTATTGTAGTGAGCCACCTGAGCGGTTCAAGTATCTGAAGTGCATCTTCAGAAGCCCTTTGGTCTGCTCTATAATGGAACGCGTGGAGCTGTGAGCAGCGTTGTACCTCTCCTTGGACGGTCTCTGAGGGTGACATCAGCCAGCGTTTCAGTGGATACCCCTATCCCCAAGTAGCCAGCCCTGCAAACGTAATGGCCCCTCAAAAATCTCAGGCACCTGGGAGTGACTCAGGATGTAGGAATCAGGGCAACTCCCAGGGTACCATGCACAAATGTGCAGTATGTGCTTCCAATATTCACACACCAGTTGTACATTGATGGAATCACAGAATCACAGTGCAGAAGAGGCCCTTTGGCCCATTGAGTCTGCACTGACACATGAGAAACACCTGACCTACCTACCTAATCCCATTTACCAGCACTTGGCCCTTAGCCTTGAATGTTATGATGTGCCAAGTGCTCATCCAGGCACTTCTTAAAGGATGTGAGGCCACCCACCTCCACCACCCTCCCAGGCAGTGCATTCCAGACCGTCACCACCCTCTGGGTAAAAAGGTTTTTCCTCACATCCCCCCAAAACTTCTTGCCCCTCACCTTGAACTTATGCCCCCTTGTGACTGACCCTTCAACTAAGGGGAACAGCTGCTCCCTGTCCACCCTGTCCATGCCCCTCATAATCTTGTACACCTCGATCAGGTCACCCCTCTGTCTTCTCTGCTCCAATGAAAACAATCCAAGGAATGATAGCCCTTGCAGTTTATAAACATTAGGGCCCGCTGCCATGGAGCCGGTATAGTCACATGGGTGCAGTCTATTGCAACCTGCACTCTTGGGAAGCCTGAGATGGTGGCAAAGCCGGTGACTCTTGCAGCCTGGCTATCTTTGTCCAGAGCAAACCTGACATAATGATGGGCCTTCCTGTAAAGGGCATCTGTGACCTTCTTTATGCATCGATGTGTTGTAGACTGAGAGATGCCACATAGGTCCCCTGTTGGTCCTTGGAAAGTACCTAAGGCCAAGAAATTGAGTGATGTGGCCACCTTCAAAGCCACTGGCAGGGATACCCTCCAACTCCACGTGGTGTCAGGTCTTCACGAAGAATGTGGCATATGTGATGTACCAGAGCTGGGGAGAAGAGCAGACGTGCACAGCATTGCCTTTCACTCATTTGTAAATAGGAGATTCTTCTACAATAAACCCTAGGTCTGGTGAGTCACCCCCGTTGCCTGGGGGTCTCCTCCTGAACCTCCTGTTCATGCTCTAGCTTCGCTTGACCATGTCCCTCCTGCTGGAGCTGCACGCGGAGTCTCCTCTCCCTCCTTCGCCTCCTCCATTGCGTTAGTACATTGACAAAGGCAGCATTAAGCCCTGGATCCATATGTGCTTTTGCCTTCTTTCTGAAAGGAAACATTGAAGACATTAATGATTTAAGGGGCAAGAAAGTGAAGCTCAGAAGATGACAGTTTTAGAAACTGTCAGGGTCCACAGTTTTTCCTAACCTAATTACATGGTGGCTGATGCTGCCTTGTTCCTGAGACATGAGCACACACGTCAAGGTGACCAAGATGGCATTGCAGATATGTGACATCTTGAGCCCTGCGTGGGATGCTAAAGGTTAATTGAAATGAGTGACCCAACCCCTAGCTCTGATGTGGCGTATTAATGACCAATCAGTTGCTCATGGTCAATGATTGGCTGCCCTTTAACCCGTTGGAGTGTCAAATCTGGTGAACATGTGACAGGCCTTCATTGATGGAATGCCATGTGCCTCCTTCACTATTGCCTGCATTCACAAATTCAACATTCCATTCTTAAGATGCAGCGACTGTGATGTGAAGCCAGTGAGTTCCGAGTGGCCCTTTAACAGTCCTAATGAAGCAATTGGCTTTCAGTGGCTTTCATTGCAAGGTCTTCCTCCTTTCTAAGCAGACTCCTGTTCATTCCTGCAGCAACAAAGAGTTAGAGGCTGACCCCAGAAAGGCCCCCTTCGTGTTTATCGTGCCCCCTGACTGCCATTCCATGGCCTTCCCTCCCCATTGCCCCCCTCATGTTTGCCCTTCCCCCGATTGCTATTCCACAGCCTTCCTTCCCTGTGCTTCTTGTGTTCGTCAACCCCGCCCTGGCCTCACAGCCCACTCCTGGTTTAAGTGTTTCTGAAAGTGGAGTCCTGCATGAGTGCCACAACACAGTGGTGTTCTTTGGGACAATGTGGATGAAGAGCAGAAGCAGACCAACCCTGCAGCCCCAGCAGTGTGGAGTTCATCGCAACAAGACCAGTGCAGCATTATTGGCAGGTAGGCTATGTATGTTCCACTCACCTCGAAGTTACCAGTGAACTGAAGTCCAACTTGTGCACACCACCCCTTTTCAAACAGGTTTGAAGCCAACGTAATTTCCCGCTGGCATGACACAAGATTATAGGGGCTGACAAGATTCCGGCGAGCAGCTGTTTTAATGAGCATTCATGACATGTTAATGAATGCAAATGGTGTTCATGCCGCTAATCGGCGCCATAACCGAACTGCCATAAACCCACCATCGGGATAATTGCAAACTTTGTTATGCCTGCAGATTTCCAACTATTTACCTTCTGCTGGATTCTCGGCTCCTGCCCACCACGAAACCCACCACAGGCGGGATGGGAAAATTCTGTCCAACATTTCAATTCCAGTATGACACTTTGGAACTCAGTAACATGGTTTCTTCTGACAGAAGGTCTTGGCAACACAGAACTCATAGTAACAACGAAGTTCAAGAAGTCTCCGTCCATTCTCATTTATCTTTCCCAAGCAATAATGTCCAGGGCAAGAGGGCCATGCTCATGGTCTGCACCTACTCTTATGTTGAAATCCCCCAGTAGGTAAAGATGTTCTGACTTAGGGATTCTGTTGATAGCAGTGTCAAGCTCCTCATAGAACTGATCTTTCGGCTCTGTAGTGGAGCATAGTATTGGAACTTGATACTCATGAGGTTAACTGGCCCTGTTTGAGTTGAGAGGTGAATGGTGAGAACATGTTCTGAACCATTTGTGGGAAGGTTATAACACTGAGAGTAGCAAATCCCTTATAGTGAAGCCTACACCTTGCTCTGGATTTCTTCTGAATTCTTCCCCTGCCAGGTGAAGGCGTAATGATTTTCTTTCAGTGATCCACTCTCAACGAGCTTGGAGTTTGAGTGCCAGGACATGTTCACATGCCAGTGGGCCTGTACATTGCATGTCTGGGGCCAAACCTCCTCTGAGTTCTCATAAAGCTTTAGCCTGGAATCACTGAGCAGCAGCTACCAGAGATTTTTCTGTCACATTATTCTCCTGGAACAATGGTCAGTGGTTAGCATACTAAGAGTCATGTGCTTGGCAGAACCAAGCAGAACCTGCAAAGGTCATCAACATGAAACATTAATCCTCTTTATGCAGGAAGCTTCCTGTAGTGTTTTCAGATTTTCTATTTTTATTTCACATTTCCAGCAGTTTTTGCACTTTCTTTGCTTCCTGCAGATTCCCTGCCCAAACATGGTCCCTCTTTCTCTCCATTGAATCAGAGTTGAGTCATTCAAACGCAAAACATTTGCGTTGCTCAAAAGAGCAGCCACAGACAAATGAGAATGTTTGAAAGAGATACAAACATTATTGGCAAATAAAGTCATGATGAAGCATCACTCATTTATGAAGATAATATGATCACTGTTGCTAAGTCCGATTGGTGAAACATAACATGCTCTAAAGTGTATGTATTGGATAGATTAATGAGCAATTTAGAAAAAGGATGGTGGGTGGTGGAGATACATCTTGGAGCAAGGCCAAATTTCCATTCCAACAACCATTAATGTTCTATGGAGTGCTGAGCTACCAGGCTGCCTTTTCAACTCATTTCCAGAAATGAACACTTAAGTAAAACTTTGCAGGAGTTAACTGGCAACCAAATAAAAAATATGGAACCAATATAATAAGTTACTTATTTCTAAGCAAGAAATTAACTACAGAACCTCCCTGTTGGCAACAGTCAGACTGCAGCTGCAATAAATAAAAGGCAGTTGCAGCCCAAATCCCAACCTACAGACTTTACACCCCCATTTTTCCCATTGAAAATACCTGTGCACCCCATCCCACCTCCATCAAGCTGATAATATTAAGGTCCTCACTACTAAAACTAATGCTTCAAGCAAAAAGAAAATAATTCCACTGGAAAACAAGGGACTTTGTATGGCACAGGCTTCATTAAAATTGCCAGTGCTGAGTATGAAGTCAAATTTAGCTGAATTGTTTTGAATCATTTTTATTCCTCCTCCAAACCGCCAGAAGCTGCCAAATTTTTGGTTTGGCCTCCAAGGAAATGGCATGGATTCCGACTGAACAGCTTGCTATTGTCAAAAGTTTCAACTACTTGCAGTGTGTTAAGATGTGCAGCCTTGAGATAACTCATCTGCGCCCATTATCATTTATGAGCTTACACCGAGAGTGTCAGGAGTCCACTCTTCCTTGAAACATCATAACTAAATCTAATCTTGTTTTCACCCAACATGCATTTCCATTCACTTTCCAATAGTGTTACTGGATGGCAATCTGGAATACAAAATCTGGCTGATTTTTACTTCTCTTTCCCTATCCCAGGCCCACAACTGTCACAACACAAAAGTCAAATACTGCAGATGATAGAATTCCGAAATAAAACAAAAAATGCTAGAAATACTCAGCAAGTCTGACAGCGTCTGTGGTGAGAGAAACAGGGCTAATGTTTTGAGTACCTTCCATCAAAACTAGAAAAAGTGAGAACTATTAGAAAGTTTTTTTTTTAAAAGTTAAGAATTAGAGCACTACTGCCACCCTACATCAGATCAGACAATTCAGCACAGGTGGGGGATTGAACCTAGAATATTCTTAGTTTGTATGGCACAAATACAGTTTACTTACCCTGGCATTATACTTACCCAAGGCCGTGGATCAAGCCCCACTTAAGCACATAACCTTGGCTTGACACACCATTTAGGTTGATATTGTAATGCTGAATTGTTGGATGTAATATCTTTTGAATGTTTCAGGTTAAGATCCCATGCCACTTCTCCTGGTATTCTGCTCAAAATTTATTCTTCAACCAACATCACTAAAACAGATTACGTGGACATTTAATTAATTGGTGTTTGTAGCATTTTTCATTGTGAAAATTGTCTGCTCTATTTCCTACATTACAACAGTGACTACACTTCGAAAGTACTCCATGGACTGTGAAGCACTTTGAAACATCCTGAGGTCATGAAAGGCACTATATAAATGTAAATTTCTTTATTAGGGGAACATTGGGTGTCTTTCTAAAACAGAAAAATTATCTAATTTCATATCAGCAAATAAACTTGTCAGTGTGTTTTTTATTCCCCAAAATCAACATGCAGCCATCGAGAGCAAAAAAACATGCTGATGTCTTTGGGAAGTTCTTGAAGGAAGGAGTCATTGTGGCCATAGCCATTAATAGTGGTAGGTTTCCTCCTAAAACTAACATAAAAACAGTTGATGTTGATGGAAAAAATAAATTGCCTACTGAAATGTTCAGTTTCCTTAAGTGAAATGTAATATTAAAAAATTTAGGGCAAAAGCGATTTGCAGAATTGTATATAAATTGTGGGTCAGATTTTTTAAAATCAGAATTTCAGTGTCGTTGGCAAAGCTGACATTTTTTGCCCATCCCTATTCTGCTGATAATTTAGTAGTTGTCCTCCTTTTTGAATAGTCTGATGTAACTGAACAACCTGCTAGGCCACTAAGAGGGCAGCTCACAGTCATGCACGTTGGTATGAGACCAGAGTTACAGGTTTCCTTCCCTAAAGGATATCAATGAACCAGTTTGGTTTCTATGACAATATTACAACTTCATTATCACAGTTTACTTCCAGATTTTCTTTCAAGCTATTATTTTGGGATTTGAACTCACATTTATAACTGCATTACTAGACCAGGTCTTTGAATAACTATTCTAGTAACGTAACCACTAAGCTACCATACCCCTAATACCCACATGACAATCATGATTTAATCACTGTAGATCTCTTTGATGTGATTTTCAAATGCAACATCAACCCTTATTTTGAAGTCACTTTGTAGGATGATTCCAGATCCGTTGCTCGTTCCTTTGAATTGCTAATTGTTTTTAAGTGAAGATGGCGCTGTATTGTAGTTCCTGTTTTTTTCCCTACGTTGTTCTCATGCTAACAGCCAGATGACTCTATTCATAAGCAGAGGTACAAAGTCAGGACTTCTTTTGATATCTTCTTGGGTAGAGTAATACCAGTCACTTAGAGTCTGTTTTTAAATGCAAGTTGACTCCCACTTCCCAAAGCCTTTTTGTGCAGTAGTAGGACCCAGAAATGTAACACTGAACCCAGGCCCATGAAATTCAAACAGAATATACCAGTGAAGAAGAAACCTTAGCAGAAATCAAATGCAGTCTACTCCACTATTTGGGCCAGATTACTGGGATTTGTCGGCTGCAAGTTGACAGCACTGGGGCCCATCAAGGAAAACTTGGGCCAGATCTGCACTGGGCTATCTCCTCCTACTCCCTTGACAGGATTCCCCTCCCAGAGTCCTCTGATGAACTTAACTTGTGCTGGAGACCATTCCTGTGAGTCCTTGACAGTGGCCAAATGCCACCAAAATCCTCAGTCCTGTTCACAGCCAGCAGTAATTTCTGCTAGGTTCAGCCAGGAGTTCGATCTTGCTGATGGAAATGAAACCAAGGAGTTAGATTCTCCCTAGACTCAAGCAGGGGAACACTGAAACTTCCATGCACTGATCCCACCCAGAATTAAAATCAAGGCCCTCTAGTCCAATACCTTTTAATAAGGGGCAATAAATGTGGCTACTACAATAATTATGTTAACACAGCCTGTCCTATATTCCAGGTTAGAGCATGCAACTTTTAACTAAATAATCATGCTGTGTTCCAACTCACTGGCCAAAGTACTGGATTGATGGATTCCATTTTGTGAATGAAGGATGTAGCCCTGGATGTAGCTTGGTCATATTATAAACATCTTTCCACAAAAAAAGGACATGAATCATATGAATAATTGTTGTCTGTGTCATGGTAAGTGATCCAACGCATGCTGAGTACCTGAGGTTCTGATGATTTTACTCTCCACTGCTTATGGTGGGCAATGTTCAGCACCATTCGCGATTCCTCAGATACTGAAGCAGTCCATGTCGAATTGCAGCAAGACCCAGACAATATCCAGGCTTGGGCTGACAAGTGGCAAGTAACATTCGTGCTGCACAAGTGCCAGGCAATGACCATCTCCAGCAAGAGAGAATCTAACCATCATCCTGTGACATTCAATGGCATTGCCATCACTGAAACCCCCACTATCAACTTCCTGGGAGTTACCAACACATTAGGTCAGAGGCTAGGAATCCTGTGGCAAGTAACTCACCTCCTGTCTCCTCAAAACCTGTCCACCATCTACAAGGCACAAGTCAGGAATGCGATGGAATATCTACACTTGTCTGGATGAGTACAGCTTCAACAATATTCAAGAAGCTCGACACCGGCCATGACAAAACAACACGTCCACCCCATTGACATGGATTGACACCCCATCCACAAACATTTACTTCCTCCACCACTGATGCTTAGAGGCGGCAGTGTGTAACATCTACAAAATACACTATGGGAACTCACCAAGGCTTCTTAGGCAGCACTTTCCAAACCACAACTGCTACCATCTAGAAGGACGAGAGCAGCAAATGTATGGGAACACCACCATCTGCAAGTTCCCCTCCAAACCACACACCATCCTAACTTGGAAATATATTGCTGCTCCTTCACTGTCGCTGGGTCAAAGTCCTGGAACTCCCTCCCTTACAGCACTGTTGATGTACCTACACCACATGGACAGCAGCGGTTCAAGAAGGCAGCTCACCACCACCTTCTCAAGAGCAATTAGGGATGGGAAATAAGTGCTGGCCCAGCCAGCAAAGCCCACATCCCATGAATGAATAAAAGACACCAATGCACCCACTTTAATAGGTGTGGATTGTATCTTTGCATGGTCACCTCTCTGGTGCCTCCTTTCTGGTTGGATAACATAAGTTTCTCCAATGTTTCTTTTGCAAATCCAACAATTAGGGATCAACCTTGTGACTCATTGCATTGCCTTCATTGGAATGTCTTCCTCGTTCCTCAGCAATCAGATCTGGATACATTACTCAGGTTGTGGTCTGATCAGAGAAGAATACAGTTTGAAAGTGAATTTCTCTAAATTCTACTGTTTATTCATGTATTCTATTGTTCTTGGCTGTGTATTTTCCAGCATTTTTCCTTTCATGCTAAAAAATAATTTCTCCTGGGAGAGTTAAAGTTATTTAAATGGAAAAATAAAAGGACTTCAACGAACACTGGCTTCGTTGATTTTTGCTCCTTTGCATTTGACTGGACATGTGGAACATTCAGACTTCTCAGGCTCCAAGGTGGCTTTCAATTTCAGCCGTAGCTATTCAACAGCATTTATAGACTAGGTATGCTGCCTATTTTTCCTTCCTATATGCAACAACTCACACCTGCCTGCATTACATGTTGTATGCTATTGTTCTGCCTGCTCCCATGTTTTATTTAGCTTATTCTGTAGTTTCTAGGCCTGCTCGCTCAATTCCACTGCCCCTCTTCATTTTATATTTTCTTCAAATTAAACCAGTTTGGATTGAGTTTTAGAATTCAAGTAATTGATTCAAATGAGCAACAATCATGGTCCCAAGACAGAGCACTCGGCATCCCCCTCAGTTCTCTTTCCCCACCCTGGCTTTAACCATTGTTTTCTATCCTTCAGCTATTTGCTTATCCAAACCTAAATTTCCTCTGAATCTGCAGAGTTTTGATCTTAATTTATAACCTTTGGTGTGGAATCTTATCAATTGCCTTTTGGATTTCTAAGTGTCCAACATATACAGTTTACCACAGTAATCAAGAAATCAAAGCAATTAATCAGGCAGAATCTTCCTGTCTAAAATTGAGTTGACTGTTGTTTACTAAGCTGTCAAGCTACTTGATGACATCATAAAATACAAAAATGGACCACAAGAATTTTATAAATTACAGAACAGAAGATTGAATTTCAGACGTTAAATTCTGCTAGCTCTTTATTAATGCATGGAACACAATTTTATTTCTTCCCGAATTGCCTTGAGATGTATTATAGCATTGTTTCTTGGCAGCACTAAGTAGCAGATTTATTATCCAACTTTAATTGAGTACCAATTTGTTTTTGACACCAACATATTGAAATTACCAAGAGCTATGGTGCTTTTGTATTGTAAAAATGTTAACAATTGTGGCTACCTCCTAAGGACTTTAAACTTGCATGCCAAGGTGAAGATGCATGAGATTTGCATCAGAAAGGTTTGAAAATTTAGAAACATTGTCACATATTATAGGAAATGACTCACTTTAAGAAATGATAACAAAAATCTAAAATCAAATTGGGAAGTGAACATGTTTACTACCAGGCCGGCCCATACCAATTGCTTGTACGTACATTTAACCACACTGCAGGGACAAATTTCCAGGTACGGGCTTCAGGAACTTAGTTAATTTCCAACAACAATTTCTATCTGTGAGTGCTTAAACAGGCCAATTTACTTGCTGTAAGCACAGTGAATCTAGCCAATCGCTAATCCAGCATTATTCCATGTCAATTCAATGCCAATGATGTCAGCTGAACAGATGCTGTTCACAATTGATGTGGTTTTGATGCTTGAAGACAAATAAATGTTCACAATTGATATGGTTTCAGGTCAGTTCTTTCTCTTGATCACTTTCAGATGTCAAACGATCACTTAAAAATCACTTCCAAATGCAGAGTTTCACACCCAAGTGCAAGTTAACAGTGTTGTGCATAGAATTTTGTCAAGGTTTTCAGGTAGGGCCAGCTGGAGTATTGTGATCAAAACCGGGCATCACAATTTAGGAAAGATGACAAGACCTCAGAGGGTACAGAAGAGATTTGGTCGCGTGATATGGAGATACTGAAGAAGCTGGGGTTGTTCTCATAAGAATCACAGAATTGTTAAAGCAGAGAAGAAGGCCATTCAGCCATGGCAGCTTGCTGCAAAAGCAACTCAGCTCGTCCCACCCCCCTGCCCTTCTCCTCATAATCCTACAACTTTTTTTCTTCAGTTGCTTATCCCTTTGAGAAACCAGGTTATATCTATTTCCACCACATTCTCAGTAGTGCATTCCAGATCCTAACCACTCCCTGCTTAAAAACAATTTTCCCTCATGTTGCTATTGGTGCTCAGCCCTTCTGCCAATGGGGCAGTTTCTCCTATCGACTCTGTCCAGACTACTCATGATTTTGAACATCTCTATCAAATCACCTTTCAAGCTTAGTCATAGAGTTATACAGCACAGAAACAAGTCCTTCGGCCCATCGTGTCTATGACGGCCATCAAGCACCTTTCTATTCTAATCCTATTTTCCAACACTTGGCCCATTGCCCTGTATGCTATGGCATTTCAAGTGCTCATCTAAATACTTCTTAACACACTGTTTCAGGCAGTGTGTTCCAGATTCGAACCACACTCTGGGTGAAAAAATCTTTCCTCAAATCTCCTCTAAACCTCCTGCCCCTTACCTTAAATCTATGCCCCCTGGTTATTGACACCTCCACAAGGGGAAAAGTTTCTTTCTATCCACCCTATCTATGCCCCTCAATTTTGTATACCTCTACCCAGTGCCCCCTCAGCCTTCTCTGCTCCAAGGAAAACAACCCCAGCCTATGCAGTCTCGCTTCAGAGCAGAAACACTCCAGCCCAGGCAACATCCTGGTGAATCACCTCTGCACCCCCTCCAGTGCAATCACATCCTTCCTTTAGTGTGGTGACCAGAACTGCACACAGTGCTTCAGCTGTGACCTAACTAGCATTTCATACAGCTCCAACATAACCTACCTGCTCTTATATTCTGTGCCTTGACTAATAAAGGCAAGTATCCCAGATGCCCTCTTAATCACCTTATCTACCTGTGCTGCTGCCTTCAGGGATCGATGGACATGTACACCAAGGTCCCTCTGATCCTCTGTACTTTCTAGGGTCCTACCATTCATTGTGTATTCCCTTGCCATGTTAGTCCTCCCAAAATGCATCACCTCACACTTCTCAGGATTAAATTCCATTTGCCACTGCTCTGCCCATCTTACCAGCCCATCTCTATCATTCTGTAATCTAAGGCTTTCCTCCTCACTATTTACGACACCACCAATTTTCATATCATCTGTGAACATACTGACCATACCTCCTATATTCACGTCTAAATCATTAATGTGCACCACAAACAGCAAGGTTCTAGCACCAATTTGTGCAGTACACCACTCGTCACAGGCTTCCAATCGCAAAAACAACCATCACCCTCTGCCTCCTGCTGCTAAGCCAATTTTGGACCCAATTTGCCAAATTGCCCTGGATCCCATGGGCTCTTACCTTCTTGACCATTCTCCCATGCGGTACCTTGTCAAAGCCTTACTGAAGTCCATATAGACTACATCAAATGCACTGCCCTCACCTGCACAACTAGTCACCTCCTCGAAAAATTCAATCAAATTTGTTAGACATGATCTCCACCTGACAAAGCCACGCTGACTATCCCTGATTAATCCCTGCCTTTCCAAGTGGCGATTAATCCTGTCCCAAGAATCTTTTCTAATAGTTTCCCTACTACTGATGTTAGACTCACTGGCCTGTAATTACCTGGTTTATCCCTACTACCCTTCTTGAATAATGGTACCATATTTGCTGTCCTCCAGTCCTCAGGCACCTCTCCTGTGGTCAGAGAGAAGTTGAAAATTCATGTCAGAGCCCCTGCAATCTCCTCCCTTGCCTCACTTAGCAGCCTGGGATACACCTCATCTGGGCCTGGGGATTTATCCACTATTAAGCCCTCTAAAACCACTAATACCTCCTCCCTTTCAGTGCTAATTTGTTCAAGCATATCACAGTCGCCCTCCCTGATTTCTACACCTACATTGTCCTTCTCTATAGTGAACACAGATGAAAAGTAATAATTCAAAACCTCAGTTACATCCTCCGGCTCCATGCACAGATTGCCACTTTAGTCCCTAATGAGTCCTACTCTTTCCCTGGTTATCCTTTTGCCCTTAATATATTTATAAAATGCCTTGGGATTTTCCTTTATCTTGCCAGCCAGTGTATTTTCATGCCCCCTCTTCGCTCTCCTAATTACTTTTTTTTTAAGTACCTCCCTACACTTTCTAAACTCCTCTACGTCTTCCACTGTTTTCAGCCCTCTGTATCTGCCATAAGCCTCCTTATTTTCCCTCATCCAATCCTCGATATCCCTTGACATCCAGGGTTCCCTGGACTAGTTGGTACTACCCTTCACCTTTATGGGAACATGTTGGCCCTGAACTCTCACTATTTCCTTTTTGAATGACTCCCATTGGCCTGATGTAGACTTTCCTACAGGTAGCTGCTCCAAGTCCACTTTGGCCAGATCCTGTCTTAGCATATTGAAATCGCCTTCCCCCAAATTCAGAACCTTTATTTCCAGTCCACCTTTGTCGTTTTCCATAACTACCTTAAATCTTAGAATTATGGTCACTATCCCCAAAATGCTCCCCCACTGACACTTCGACCATTTGCCCGGCTTCATTCCCTAAGATTAGGTCCAATACTGCCCCTTCTCTTGAAGGGCTTTCTATGTGCTGGGTCAAAAAGTTCTCCTGGATGCATTTTAAGAATCCTGCCCCCTCTAAGCCTTTCACACTAAGACTATCCAGGTAATATTGTGGAAGTTGAAATCCTCTACTATTATTACCCTATTACATTTACACTTCTCTGAGATTTGCTGACATATCTGCTCCTCTATCTCCCCATGACTATTTGGAGGCCAATAGTACACTCCCAGTAAAGTGATTGCTGCCTTTTTATTTTTAAGTTCTACCCATATGGCCTCATTTGAGGAACCTTCCAAGATACCATCACTCCTTACTTCAGTAATTGACTCCTTGATCAATAGTGCAATGCCACCTCCTCTTTTACACCCTTCCCTGTCACGCTTAAAGATTCTAAACCCTGGAGTATTGAGCTGCCAGTCCTGCCCTTCCCTCAACCATGCCTCTGTGATAACAACAATATCATATTGCCATGTGTTAATCAATGACCTCAATTAATCTGCCTTACTTGTAAGACTCCTTGAGTTAAAATAGATGCAATTGCTCTGCCTTCCAGACTGACTTAGTTTCTCTTCTATATTTGGCTGTACATCACCCGACACTCTGCTCTGTATCCCACCCCCCTGCCAAATTAGTTTAACCTCCCCCCCTCCCAAACAGCACTACCAAACCTCCCCACAAGGATGTTGGTCCCATACCAGTTCAGGTGCAACCCGTCCGACTTGTACAGGCCCCACCTTTACCAGAAACAGATCCAGTGATCCAGGAAACTAAAGCTCTCCCTCCTGCACCATCTCTTCAGCCATGCACTCATCCTCTCTATCCTCCTATTCCTGTACTCACTAGCACGTGGCACAGGGAGTAATCCAGAGATTACAACCTTTGAGGTCCTGCTTTTTAATCTACCCAGCTCCCTAAATACTTGGTTTTTTTTTATTCAGTCATGGGATATAGGCATCGCTGGCTAGGCCAGCATTTTTTGCCCATCCAAATTGCCCTCGTTGAGAGGGCATTTTTAAGAGTCAACCACATTGCTGTGGATCTGGAGTCACATGTAGTCCAGACCAGGTAAGGACAGTAAATGTCCTTCCCTAAAGGGCATTAGTGAACCAGATGGGTTTTTACAACAATCGACAATGGTTTTGTGGTCATCATTAGAAATTCCACCATCTGCCTTGGTGGGATTTGAACCCAGAACATTACCCTGGGTTCTCTGGATTACCAGTCCAGTGACAATACCGCTACACCACCGCCTTCCTTTCACCTCATCCCTCTTTCTACCTCTGTTGTTGGTACCAATGTGAACCACGACCAATGACTCTTCGCCCTCCCTCTTCAGAATGCCCTGCAGCTGTTCTGTGACATTCTTGACCCTGACACCAGGGAGGCAACATACCATCCTGGAGTTACATCTACGGCCGCAGAATTGCCTGTCTGCGCCCCTCACTTTTGAGTCTCCTACCACTATTGCTCTTGCACTCTTACTCCTCTCCATTTGTACAGCTGACCCACCCACAGTGCCGTGAACTCGGCTCTGGCTGCAATCTCCAGAGGAACATGCACCCTCTATGTTTTCCAACACAGAAAATTGGTTCTTGAGTGAGATGCACTCTGGCTTTCCTGACTACCTTCCTGCTTCCCTTCTTCTGACTAGTGGTCTCCCATTCCCTCTCTGACTACACTTCCTTAAGCTGCGGAGTGACCACATCTAAAAATGTGCTATCCATGTAACCATAGCCTCATGGATGCACCACTGAGTTTCCAGCTGACGCTCAAGCTCTGAAACCTGTTGCTCAAGCTGGTCAAGCCGGTGGCACTTCCTGCACATGGTCATCCAGACTGCAAGGCATGTCTAAGAATTCCCACATGCTGCAGGCTGTACAACACACGGGACTGCACTCCCTTTCCATACCTTGTTTGCTTTTAATTATAAGACTACTTCCTTAAATTTAAGCCAAGTAGAAAACTATTTAGTTCTTCTTTAAAAAAAAATGCCGAGACTGTTACCTTCTGTAATGGCACTTTCAAGTGGAAAAAAAGCAACCTACCCACTACCTACCAATCAGTTCTCTCCCTTGTCCTGACATCACTCCTTTCGAATTCCAGCACCACCGAATGTCTGGTTGAGAATGGCTCTTTAAGGACAACAATACCAATTTCTCTAATTTACCTATGTAATTAAAGTCCCTCATCACTGGAACCATTGTTGTAAATTTTTTTTGCACCCTTATTTCTCAAGCCTTCTTATCCTTCCTAAAGTGAGTGCCCAGAATTGGACACAATACTCCAGCTGAGACTGAACCAGTCTTATAAAGGTTCAACATAACTGGTCCAAGATAATTTCATTGCTTGTGTAACTCCATGCCTCTTTTTGTAAATCCCAATATGCCTTTCTCAATGTGTCATGCCATCATCAATGATTTGGGCACATATCCCCCTGGATGTCTCTATTCTTGCACCCCATCCCCCGCTATAAAATACTGCCCTTTAGTTAGTATTGGCTTTCCTCATTCTCCCTACCAAAATGTAACTTTTCACACTTCTCTGCATTAAATTTCATCTGCCACATGCTGCCCATTCCACCAGCCTCATTATGTCACCTTGAACTCTATCATCATCCTCCTCACACTTCACAATACTTCCAAGTTTTTTGTCATCTGCAAATTTTGAAATTGTGCCCTGTGCACCCAAGTCCAAGTCAGAAATATATCCCACAAAATGCACAGACGGAGGCCATTCTGGTACCAACCCTTGGGGAACTCCACTACATATTTTCCTCCAGTCCAAAATACAACTGTTAACCGCTACTGTCTGTTTCCTTTCAGTTAGCAAACCTTGTATTCATGCTACCAATTTCCCTTTTATTTCACGGGCTTCAATGTTGCTGGCAAATCTGTTTCTGGCACTTTATCAGAAGACTTTCAGAGGTCCATTTACATCACATCAATCACATTACCCTCATCAATCCTTTCTGCTACCTCATTAAAAAACTCAATTAGCTTAGTTAAACATGATTTGCCTTTAACACTCTAACTTATTCACACTTGTACAAGTGACTGTTAATTTTGTCCCAGATTGTCACCCCTAAAGGTTTTCCCATCACAAAGCTTAAACTGACTGACCTGTAGTTGCTGGGTTTCTCCTCACATAGTTTTTTTTTGAACAAGGGTGTAACATTGCTAATTCTCCAATCCTCTGGCATCACCTGTCTAAGGAAGTTTGTGGCCAGTACCACAGCAATTTCTACGCTTACTTCCCTCAGCAGTCTCGGATGCATCCCATCTGGTCCTGTGAATTTATTAACTTTACTGGCAACTTGCAAGGCTCTGGAAATCAAGCAGGGAAGCGGGATGATTGGCCTCCGTCTGTGCCTCAAATGACTCTACAACTCTATGACTCGAAGTACAGCCAGCCTTTCTAATACTCTACCTTCTTTTTTATTTTATCAATTTTTAGTCTATCCAGTGTCTTAATCACCTTTTTCACCATGACTTGGGCAGCATCTTCTTCCTTGGTAAAGACAGATGCAAATCATTTATTTAGTACCTCAGCCTCCTTGCATAAATTCAACTTTTCATCTTCAATTGGCTCCACTCTTATTACTTCTTTTTTACTATTTATAAGCTTATGGAATACTTTTGGATTCCCTTATAGGCTGGTTGCCAGTCTCTTCGCATACTCTCTCTTTGCCTCTTTAATTCCCTTTTACACCTCCCCTCTGAAATTCTACATTCAATTAGATATTAGAACAAGAGAAAGTTAAGAAGACATTTGATAGAGCCATTCAAAATCATGATTGTTTTTCCTTATTTACCCTATCAAAACTAAGGAAAACTAAGGAAAACTCTTTCCAGTGAAAGAAGGTTCAATCACCAGAGGACACAGATTAAAGGTGATTGGCAAAAGAACCAGAGGCAACAAGAGGAAACATTTACTTATACAGTGAACTGGTATGATCTGAAATGCACTGCTGAGAGAATGGTGGAAGCAGATTCAATAGTAATCTTCAAAAGGGAATTGGATAAACAGTTGAATGGAAAAAATGCAAGGCTTTGGGAAAGATCATGGGCATCAGACTATTTGAATAGCTCAACCAAAGAGCTAGCAGAGACACATTGGGCTGAATGGTCTCCTTCTGTGCAGAATGATACTAGGAAAAAATAAACAAATAAAAATTAATAAATTATTCATATCATTTTGGTTTTTGCAATGATCACGAGTCATTCTATCATATATTCTCAGAATGAGCAAAGTCATGAGAGGGTTAAAATATAACTGTAAATAAAATATGTGTTTTAGTTTTGCTTCTTGTGAATGGTAAACCAATCTAGGATACAAATTTAATCTTGTACATGGTTGAGACAAATGCTTTGCTTTATTAATGTTTTCTGATTGTTTAACAGAAATGTTTTGCCAAGTTAAATTAAAAGTAGTTGAACACGAAATGTAATGAGAACACTGTTGATTTTATTTCTCAATATTTTTGAACTCAGCCTATTTGAAAGGTAAATCAGACTATCAAAAATGTGGAAGAGTAAAATAGCTGTATCCCTAGCATCTAATTGGCAGCTACAATTTCTACCTATTCGGTAGTTTATATCTCTTCAATTTTATCTAGACCACGCTGTTTTAAAGTTTGCTTTGAAAGGGTACTGCTGAAAAAAAATCGATCTTGCCTTTTTATAACTACTTTTTACTTATTTTCCAGCTTACCAAAATTTCCAGATCCTCGAACACAAATTATTTTGGGTTGGGTCTATTCAATCTTGTACAATTATGTCCTTATATCTAAAATTAGGGTACTCATCTAATATGAAGAATGTTTATCATATATTTTCTCTCTTTGTGGGCTACAATGGGCATGGGAATTGTGATGCAAAATTAACCTGCATTGTCGATTGCAGTGAAACTTCATACTGCTGACTCATTTCAATGATTTCAGCACCCAGGCAGATCTAACCTTGTTGTTGATTGGTTGGACACATCAGCAGGGGGTCAATATCATGATTGGCTAGCATCAATTCAAACTCACTTGCACTGAGTAAAGTTAACCTGTACCCATTAATGGGGAGTTGCATTGTGGCAGCAGCAGGTGCTGGCAGTTGTGAGGGAAGTGAACGTGATATGAGAAACAAGGAAGAGTGGCACAACATGGGAAAAACCAGGCTCTAAGGTTTTTAGACGCTGCACTGGAGGCCTTGATGGAGGAGGCGGAAAGGCAGAGAGATGTTCTATATCTGCAAGAGGTCAGGAGGCCCTCCAAACACATGCTCAAAAGGCAGTGGGAAAAGATGGCTTTGGATATCAATGGAGTTAAGCTCTGCGAACCCGGGTGCAGTCCTCAAGAGTTTTAGTGACCTCATATGAGTGGACAAGGTCTGGGGATGCATCTTCAAATACCACATTCCACCAACGGCTCGACTAGCCTCAGACATTGCTCAATTCACCATACTGGCATCACTTACCTACCAACAATGTCGATAAACCACAATTCAGACCGAATATTCATATGTTCCACCCCATCCTCACACACTGAGCATTGCTGAAAGCCTCACACCCACATGTCATAGCTTGTACACACTGCCAGCCACATCACAGAAACAGATTGTACAATAATCACTGACACACTTCCCTCTCTGTTGCGGGACAAGATGGTGCAGAAATGGAGGCAGCAGGAACTAACCAGAAAGAGACAGGCACACCTACAGTACAAACCCCATGGAGGAGACAGCACTGTCCATTATCAGGATGGCCATAGCTAAGGCCATGGCCAGTGGTGGGCCTGAAACCATCGAGGATCACGATACCTTCTTACCTCACCCTTCTTTTCATATCCCACCCCCCCACTCATCTGACAATCTCTTCTGACTTGCTGAGATGGCATAAATCTGAAACTCTTACTTCTCCACTGCCATCCTCAACCTGGTTTGGAATGCTTATTTTGTGGTGGCTTTTATTCTTGTATTGTGACCAAGTGGACACTATAATAAGCAGCAACAGAGGGATGAAGTGTGGGACCGTTGATCAATAAGGTATTGGGGTTTGGGTTATTGGTATCGTAATCGAATAAGTTCTTCACTGACAACCCAGGTAAAAAGATTGTTTCCTCTTCCTTCTCTTCATGCTCCTGCTCCTTCTACTCCTCCTCCAGCTCCTGTTTCTCAACTATTTACTGTATAGCTGTTAGCAGGGGCTCTCCCTCATGATGGCAAGGCTGTGAAGTATGCAGCAGACCACCACAAATCTTGACATCTGGTTTCACGAGTACTGCAGGGCATCTCAAGAGCAGTCCTGGCACTGAGAGTGTTGTTTCAGCACTCAAAGGTCTGCTTTATTATATTTCATGTGACACCATTGTTTTGTATACCCACATGTGTGTAAGTTGCACACCAGAGTCATTAGCCATGTAGTCAGCAGATAGATCTTGTTGTCCATGAGCCAACCTTTGGTTTGCCATGGTGGCTCAAATTCAGCTGGCACATTGGACTGCAGGAGAATGAAGGCAACATGACTTTTGCCAAAACAAAAACAAAAATACCTGGAAAAACTCAGCAGATCTGGCAGCATCTGCGGAGAGGAACATAGTTAACGTTTCGAGTCCGAATGACCCTTCAACAGAACTAAGTAAAAATAGAAGAGAGGTGAAATATAAGCTGGTGTAAGGGGCCCCTGCTGAGTTTTTCCAGGTATTTTTGTTTTTGTTTTGGATTTCCAGCATCCGCAGTTTTTTGCTTTTATGACTTTTGCCAATATATGGGTGTAGTATGGGTGCAGCTGATCATATTGACACTGCCCACTCAGTATTTGGGGAGGTATAAATAAAGTTTCAACATGGCTGCTTACAGTTGAGCCTGTGTGTGAGCCTTTTCTCAGCCTAGTACACAACAGAAAGATGACGACGAGGATAGGATAGATTTTTTTTACATTTCAACTGAATAGTTAAGGTCTTGAGAACAAGGTTACACACTTTTTGGAACTCCTAAAGTTGACTTTGAGGAAGTTTGAGCATTCAAAAGATTTCTCCATTGCTTATGCTGTGATCATGACCAGTTCAGTGAGTCAGCACCGCATGTAATTGAATGACAAAAAAAATGGCACAAAAGGCTTATTTGGGGACCAAAGTGGGATTCAACCTTAACAAAGGAGATTGGAGTAATTACAAAGGCTTCACACTAGGATAAAAGCAAATAAAATAGATGATGAGGATGAAATAAAGTCTTCCTCATCACGACAGGGCCAGATGCTTTTGATGTAGTGCCTAACCAATGTTATCTGAGAGACTCCAGTACTATGGAATATGTTGAAGTTAATTATAACCTGTTAGTTATAACAGGACAACTTAGAATGAAATTGCACGAAGAGTTGCATTCCGTCAAAGGAAACAGTTATCAAATGAGGTTCCAGTTGAATACATTCCTCAGTTAAATAAACTTTCTCTCCAATGTGGGTATGGTGCGCACTTAGCAATCAACCTTAGAGATATTTTCTTTGAAAGCCTAAAGAACAAAACTATCCAGGCAACATTTTTGAGTAAAGGCATTTGATGTGGAAGGAGGCCCATGATGTGACCATGGCCATGGAAATGGCAGAAAGTGTCAGTTGCGAATTGCAAGGGAGCTTTTTTTCCCCAAAGCAGCAGATCAACCAGATTTCAGCAGGATCCAGGCCACAACAGCCAAGTTCACTGTCTCAGGCATTGATTATCACCAATTCAGGCTTACGTAGGGACCTTTAAAAATGGTGGGTGGGACCTGATTTACAGATCCCCATGCCCATCCCGTTTCTGGCTATTTCACCTATGTGGGGTAAGGGACAGTCAACCTGAATGCAGCACTCCTGCTCTTGCTGCACCATTGTGGGGGTGGGTAGTTTAAAGCCCCTGTAATTTTATTGGAATTGGGTCCCTTCTGTAAGAATACATCATTCACAGCCTCTCAAAGGAGTCATGAACCATGGGGGAACTCCAGTGCCAAATGGGGAACCAAAAAGTAAACGGCCACCTTCTCCTGGGATTCCTTCATTGACAGGCTAGGTTAAAAAAAACTGTTCTTTCAGTTTCAATAGTTAGATGCTGTATTTAAGTTAGAGTGCTTTTAGTGCAGTGATTGTTTATATGGCTCTGTCCTGCAAAGGTAGTTGACCATTACATTGATCAGTATTTTGTAAATGTTGAGATGCATTAGAGTACTTTTCCCATGGGAAAATGGTGCAATGTATTCAAAACTGAAGAAAACGTTGCTTGGGATCTCTAGTGCAATAATCTGAAATGATTTAAATGACCAGAGCCTTTTTAAATAACAAAAAAAGCAGCCACCTGCTCCTGGACTGCTTTGATTCACAAGACATCTGGAGTAGCTCAAAAAAGCCACATGGCTTTCAGTTTCAATAGACTCCATTGTTTAGGTTTCCCAGGGTTTATTTTGACAGGTGATCCCACGATGAATGCTTGGCTATGTTCAAAAGCTACGGAACTACTTATCTCAGCAGGGGGCTGGATTCACATTTTGATTGACAGTTTTAAGATCTTAACAGAGGATTATCTGCATTTGACATGGTAAGTGAATAAGTGTTTTTACAATATAGTGAGCATTTGAGAATATTTACAATTTTGAATGGCTTTTATGAATGAGAGTTTTATTCAGTATGAACAATGTTTGAATGCCAGCTCTATGAGATGGTTTTATATTTTAATGTCCATTTCAAAGACATCCTGAGGTCTGCCCATTAAGGATATTTGGTGAGTGGCTATGGAGAATACATGGGGGCATAGAGGGGGCATGGGGAATTTAAGGGGATATGGAGGGAACATGGAGAGTATGAGGGGCATGGAGGGGAAATGGGGAGTATAAGGTGAAATGGAAGGGTCATGAGGAATATGAGGGAGCATGGGAAGTATAAGGGGATGTTGGGTGGGTGATGGAGTGGAGGGAGGGGTTGAGAGTTTGAGGGCCTGACATTTATCATTTCAACTGGACCGATGTCCCAGTAAATGTCCTAGCCGGCCTAGCCATCCACCGCCTCTGTTGCCACCTTGGACCTGTCTCTTGAGGCTGCAGGCCCGACTCCAACCCAACCCTGCCTCCCCAGAACAAAAATATAGCAGGCAGGAGTATTTTTAAAGAAGACAAGTCTGCCAAGTCTCCCAACTCGATCTTCCTGCCTCTTCCATGAAAATCTGGCCTTCAGTGTCAGAAGTTAACTGTTATCATTGCCATGGTAACTACCAACCATCTAAATGTCTCCACCTCCAGTCAAAATGCAGAAAAGTCGGTCATATCCAGAGAGCATGCAGTAGTAGAGGAAACAGTAAAGCTCTAGGTTGCGGTCAAGCTCCAGGTCACGATCAAGCAACAGATCATGGTCAAGATAAAAACAAAAACAAAGAACTGCGGAAGCTGGAAATCCAAAACAAAAACAGAATTACCTGGAAAAACTCAGCAGGTCTGGCAGCATCGGCGGAGAAGAAAAGAGTTGACGTTTCGAGTCCTCATGACCCTTCAACAGAACTGATCATGGTCAAGCATTGTTTCGCTTTCAAGAACCAAGTCAAGTTCATGGTAGATCTAAAGCTAGTTCAGGGACCTGGATTCAGGAACCTGAATGCACATATGATAGATATAGAAATGGAAGTTGATGTTACCGAGCATGTATACTTGGTCAGAGAGCAAGATAAACAGCACATGGAAGATGAGAATACTATGGCTGAAGATATAATTCCAGTGTCCACAGTAAAAATGAAACTCTGAGGATGGAATTTTCCGTGCCCGCTGGTGTCAGGCATGTTTGGTGGCGTGAGTGGATGATAGGGCGAGAGGACCAGAAATCGGTTTCATGATGTCATGAAGCCAGTTTGTGATTGTGCGCTCAGCCCGTCGATGGCAGGCTACGTTCCCCGCCATTGGATATCAGAAGCCTCATTGTAAGACATCTGCATATCATTATAAGGCCAGCCCGCCAGAAGCATCCTCCCCGGCCCCACAGGATCGTCCATCTACGTCAGAGTGATTGCACGCCGGTGCAGAACACGTGTTGACAAGTGTGACGTGCAGAAGTTAGGAATTACTGCCAGGGCCTTGCTCACATCGCAGACCTCCGAGAAGCAAAAGATGCTGGAGCCCAACAGCAACAGCACACTGGAGGAACATCCGTGGCATGCTGGGTGGATTCTCATGGACATGGCTCTGCTGCAAAGCAGCCCACGGAAGTTGGAAAGTCACCATCGAGGGTCTGCTCGCAATGGATGATGGTCGAGGGGGTGAAGAGGAAGGTCCAGCTGTGTTTGATAGAGGAAGATGTACTGGGCAGTGGGAGAGGAAGGTCTAGGATTGACTGGGAGAGGAAAAGGTGTCAGGATGGGGTGAGGTTGTGGGTGGAATTAAGGTATTAGGATGGGGTGAGGTTGGAAGGGGGGAAATGAAGGTGTCAGTGGGGGAGGTTGGGAGTGGGGGGAAGGGAGTACGGGGGAGGGGGTGACAGGGGAGAAAATGGCAATTGGGGAGGTAGGTTTAAGGGGATGGAGGGTGTAAGGACAGGGGTTCGGATGGGAAAGGAGTACGGAGAGGGGAGAGAGACTGTGGAAAGGAAGGAGTGCAGAAAGGGGAGGGAGTCCAGGGGGAAGAAGTAGTGCAGAGAGGGGAGGGAGTACGGCTGGAGGAAGAAGTAAGGCTGGGGGAATGACTAAGGATGGCAGAAGAAGTAGGGTGTCTGAAGGAGTCAGGAAGGGGGAAGGACACACCGGGGGTGGAGTCCGGGGGTAGGGAGGACCAAGGAGGAGAAGTTTGAGGTGGGGGGGAAAGGGTTCCAAGGGGAAGGGGTTCCAAGGGGGGAAGGGGTCTGGAGGGGGCGTGTCCAGGTGAAAACGCAAGGGAGGGCTCTGATGAGTCCATGACTGCCTCCTGCGGAGTGAGCTGAGGGTAAGTGTGGAACAAAGGAATGGTGAGAATGACCAAGGGCAGAGTAAGGCGGTAGGGTGAAGGTTCAATGGTAGCAGTAGAAGGGATGGCGAGGGTGGTTGGTGGGGACTTGGAGGCAGACACAGCCCCTGGGGGTGGGAAGGAAGTCAGGGAGGTGAATGTGGATGGGGGTGGGATTTTTTGGAAAGAAGGGAGTGTGCACGTTCATCTGGACATCCTTGAGGGAAAAGGGTCATGACTGATAGGTAATGGAGGTGGATGACAATGGCAGGGGTGTCAGCAATAATGGGGGAAAGGAAATGGGTGACTGGGGGCGTGGGGAAAGATGGGGAAGCACATGAAAATCCGAATCAAGATCATGCTTTCTAAATAGAAAGTGAAACGACAGTCATGGTGGGCAAGATCTGGTGCTGCATGGGAGTATGATCATTGGGTGGGCGGAGATGCAGGTCAGCTCCGATGGACAACTGAAAGTGAAGCCCAGCAGGCAGCATTGAAAATGCTCAGGATATTGTGTTGAGAATGATACGTGAAGGATCCATATGCATGGGGGAGAGCTTGCACGAGGCTCCAAAAGGCCCTGCCACAGACACACACACTTCTCCCTCCAGAAACAGTCGTTGGCCAGCCGCTCCCTCTGCAGTGACAGAGGAATAGGCTGAGGGGCTCACAGGCAAAGGGGATTCGGAGGGAGAGGACAACTTCTGAGATTCTTGAATGGATGACCCAGAGGCGTCCAGCTACCACTCCTCCTCCCTTCGGGTGCCTGGGGCCCTGGTCTGACTCCTTGAGGGGAAGGAGCACCTGGAATGACGTCGAGGTGCCCCGTTTCCTTATTGCATTGCTACTGCGGGAACTCACCCATGGCTCCCACGATGGAGTGCAGTTCTACACACATCTCCGCGTTCTGCTGGACCAGGGTCTCTGTGGCGTCCGACATCCTCCCCATGGAGACATCCATACACGTGCACATTTCATCAGACAGTAGGCGGACGCACTCCTCTAACGATTGTGCCACTCTGTTGAGGGCTTCCAACAGCTCTGTGTGATGTTCCCATGCCTTCTGCTGACTCTCCAGGGTGAGTTGGAAGGCCAAATCCAGAGGCACGTCATCTGACTTGGACCTCACAGATGCTTGATTCCCAGCAGTTCTCTGAGTACCAGGGAGCTTGGCCGAGCCTGCCCCCTCCTGCTGCAGACATGTGATCCAACAGAGGGCACAGGTGCACATTCCAAAGTCCAGGACTACGTGCTGAGGGATGCACTAAAGCTTGGGGCAGCCGCCGCAAAGGCGCAATGGGGAAAGGTCGCTGTCTAAGATCTTTCTGCCACAGTGCACTGAAGGACTGGGAACTGTTGAGAGCCCCTCGGGCTGTACAGCTCAAAATGAATGTAAGCATTGAATACTAAGTGTATTATAAATGTATTGAAGCACCTCAGAGTGCAACATGATGTATGTTGATAACTCCAATACCATTGTCTGATTGTCTGCATTGACCAGATTGAAATGATTGTAATATTCATTGATTGTATTGATGCACCTTGTGATACATGTGTAAAAGTTGAATCTGATTGTACTCATGTGATAGTGATTTTGAAATGGTTTGGAATTTTCTTTCACATATTTTATGAATAAAGTATATTTTTCAAAAAAAAAATTCTGGGAGAAGTCACCGCAGACACCGTGACTCAGGAGGGAATTGAGGAGAACCCACTGTCAAAGAACGGAATAGCTCCAAACATTACATTGCTGTAGTGTTTCCATCCCTCCCTCCTCCTCAAACCTAAAAAAAAAGAGAGAGAGGAAGAGGTAGTGCCTTCAGGAGTGCACCAGACCTGCGAGGGACACTCTTCTGAAAGTGGATTTTAAACAAAAAGCAGCTGCTTGGTGAGTAAATCCTGGGAGCAGACTTGGAAGGAGGAGCACCGGAGCGGTGAGCATAAATCTAGCTTACCTCGGGGATTCGCAGCCTTGTCTCCAGGGAGCAGACTTGGAGGGAGGAGCACCGGAGCGTTGACCTTGGGGCACAGAGTAACTGAAGCCAAAACTGAAAAAATGACATCACAGGAAAGCTGTGATCTGATTGGTTGGTAGGAAATCTGCACCAAATTTGGAAAAAAAAACACTGCAAAGCTACTTAATAAATTAATTACCTAAGTCGAGATGGCTGGGTAGGTGATGTGCTGTAGCTGTATGATGTGGGAGCTGGCAGATCCCATTGCAAGCCGCAGTGACCACAACTGCAGCAAGTTTTGGTTGCTGGAGGAACTCCGGCTCAGAATTGATGAGCTGGAGTCCGAGCTCTGGATGCTGCGGCACATCCGGGAGGGGGAGAGTTACCTGGACGCTTTGTTTCAGGAGGCGGTCACACCCCGTCGATTAAGTACCTCAAGTTTGGTCAGTGGTCAGGGTCAGCAGGGTGTGACTGCAAGTGAGGCAGGTAGAGGGATCCTGTGTTCAGGAACAGAGGATCCTCAGCTCTTGACCTTGTCCAACAGGTACGAGGTACTTGCTCCCTGTGTGGATGAGGAACAGGGCTGTAGGGAGGATGAGCCAGCTGACCACGGCACCGTGGCACAGGAGGCCATTCAAGAGGGGGGAGCAAAAAGACAAGTGGTAGTTGTAGGCGATTCTATAATTAGGGGAATTGATAGCATCCTTTGTAAGCAGGATCGAGAGTCCCGCATGGTATGTTGACTGCCCGGTGCCAGGGTGAGGGACATCTCTGGCCAGCTTGAAAGGATATTGGAGAGGGAGGGGGAGGATCCAGTTGTTATGCTCCATGTCGGGACAAATAACATAGGTAAGACTAGGAAAGAGGACCTGTTTGGGGATTATCAGGAACTAGGAACTAAATTAAAGAACAGGTCCTCAAGGGTTATAATCTCCGGATTACTACCCGAGCCACGTGCAAATTGGCATAGGGACACGAGAATAAGGGAAGTAAACACGTGGCTAAAGGAGTGGTGCGGGAAAGAGGGGTTCCATTTCGTGGGGCACTGCACTGGCATCAGTATTGGAACAGGAGGGATCCGTACCGTTGGGACGGTCTCCACCTGAACCGATCTGGGCCCAATGATCTAGCGAAAAGGGTAAATAGGGTGGTCAACAGGATTTTAAACTAGAAAGTGGGGGAGAGGGAAGGGTAAAACTCCAAGAAGTATGACTAATGGGAAACAAAGCAGCAGGTTAGTGTGTGGGGGGGTGGATTCAACTTCATGGAAAATTCTGAAAAAACTGAAAAGAAAGGAGAGCCCGGGAGAGGCTATTAAAGTCTCCAGAACACAAAATAGGACAGAGTGTTTGGAAAGGGCTAGGAATCTAACTTCAAGCACATCAGATAAAGGGACGACAATGAGAAAGGGGATGGGAAATACAGGACTGAAGGTGTTGTATCTGAATGCACGCAGCATACGAAATAAGGTAAATGAGCTTGTGGTGCAGATTGAAATTGGCAGGTATAATGTGGTGGGCATCACGGAGACATGGCTGCAAGGGGATCAGGACTGGGAGCTAAACATCCAAGGATATACATCCTATCGAAAAGATAGGCAGGTTGGCGGGGGTGGGGTTGCTTTGTTAGTAAGAAATGGAATTAAATCGATAGCAAGAAATGATGTAGGGTCAGATGATGTAGAATCTGTGTGGGTAGAGTTGAGGAACGGCAAAGGTAAAAAAACCATAATGGGAGTTATGTACAGGCCTCCGAACAGTAGTCAGGATGTGGGGCACAAGATACACCAGGAGATAGAAAAGGCGTGTAAGAAAGGCAAGGTTACAGTGATCATGGGGGATTTCAATATGCAGGTAGACTGGGAAAATCAGGTTGGTAGTGGATCCCAAGAAAAGGAATTTGTGGAATGTCTACGAGATGGCTTTTTGGAGCAGCTTGTGGTGGAGCCCACTAGGGAACAGGCAATTCTAGATTTAGTGATGTGTAATGAGGCAGATTTGACAAGGGAGCTTAAAGTGAAGGAACCCTTAGGAGGAAGTGACCATAATATGATAGAATTTACCCTGCAATTTGAGAGGAAAAAGCTGGAATCAGATGTATCGGTATTACAGTTGAATAAAGGCAACTACAGAGGCATGAGGGAGGAGCTGGCCATAATTGACTGGGAGATGAGCCTAGCAGGAAAGACAGTGGAAGAGCAATGGCAGGAGTTTCTGGGAGTAATTTGGGAGACACAGCAAAAATTCATCCCTAGGAAGAAGAAGCATACTAAAAGGAGGACGAGGCATCCATGGCTGACAAGGGAAGTCAGGGACAGCATAAAAGCTAAAGAGAAAGCATACAATGCGGCGAAGAGCAGGGGATTGGGAAGCATACAAAGACCAACAGAGGACAACTAAAAAAGAAATAAGGAGGGAGAAGATTAAATATGAGGGTAAACTAGCCAGTAATATAAAAGAAGATTGCAAGAGATTTTTTTAGATATATAAAGGGTAAGAAAGAGGCAAAAGTGGACATTGGGCCGCTGGAAAATGATGCTAGAGAAGTAGTAGTGGGGAACAAAGAAATGGCGGAGGAACTGAATAGGTACTTTGCGTCAGTCTTCACGGTGGAAGACACGAGTAATATCCCCAAAGTTCAAGAGAGTCAGGGGGCAGAGCTGAGTATAGTGGCCATTACCAAGGAGAAGATGCTAGGAAAACTGAAAGGTCTGAAGGTGGATAAATCACCTGGACCAGATGGATTACAGCCCAGAGTTCTGAAGGAGATAGCTGAAGAGATAGTGGAGGCGTTAGTGGTGATCTTTCAGGAATCACTGGAGTCAGGGAGGGCCCTAGAGGACTGGAAAATCGCTAATGTAACCCCCCTGTTTAAGAAGGGTGTGAGGCAAAAGACGCGAAATTACAGGCCGATTAGCCTGACCTCGGTCGTTGGTAAGATTTTAGAGTCCATTATTAAGGATGAGATTTCAGAATATTTGGAAGTGCATGGTAAAATAGGGCAAAGTCAGCATGGTTTCATCAAGGGGAGGTCATTCCTGACAAATCTGTTATAATTCTTTGAGGAGGTAACGAGTAGGTTAGACAAAGGAGAGCCAATGGATGTTATCTACTTGGACTTCCAGAAGGCCTTTGACAAGGTGCAGCACAGGAGGCTGCTCAGTAAGATAAGAGCCCATGGTGTTAGAGGCAAGGTACGAGCATGGATAGAAGATTGGCTGTCTGGCAGGAGGCAGAGAGTGGGGATAAGGGGGGTCCTTCTCAGGATGGCGGCCAGTGACTAGTGGAGTTCCGCAGGGGTCAGTGTTGGGACCACAACTTTTCACTTTATACATTAATGATCTAGATGAAGGAACTGAAGGCATCCTGGCTAAGTTTGCAGATGATGCAAAGATAGGTGGAGGGACAGGTAGTATTGAGGAGGCGGGGAGGCTGCAGAAGGATTTGGACAGGTTAGGAGAATGGGCAAAGAAGTGGCAGATGGAATACAACGTGGGGAAGTGTGAGGTCATGCACTTTGGTAGGAAGAATAGAGGCATAGACTATTTTCTAAATGGGGAGAGAATTCAGAATTCTGGAGTGCAAAGGGACTTGGGAGTCCTAGTCTAGGATTGTCTTAAGGTTAGCTTGCAGGTTGAGTCGGTAGTTAGGAAGGCAAATGCAATGTTGGCATTTATTTCGAGAGGACTAGAATATAAAAGCAGGGATGTGCTGCTGAGGCTTTATAAGGCTCTGGTCAGACCACATTTAGAATATTGTGAGCAATTCTGGGCCCCGTATCTCAGGATGGATATGCTGGCCCTGGAGAGGGTCCAGAGGAGGTTCACGAGAACGATCCCAAGAATGAAAGGCTTAACATATGAGGAACGTTTGAGGACTCTGGGCCTATACTCGATGGAATTTAGAAGGATGAGGGGGGGTCTGATTGAAACTTACAGAATACTGAAAGGCCTGGATAGAGTGGATGTGGGGAAGACGTTTCCATTAGGAGAGACTGGGACCCGAGGGCATAGCCTCAGAGTGAAGGGAAGACCTTTTAGAACAGAGATGAGGAGAAACTTCTTCAGCCAGAGAGTTGTGAATCTATGGAATTCATTGCCACAGAAGGCTGTGGAGGCCAGGTCATTGAGTGTATTTAAGACCGAGATAGATAGGTTCTTGATTGGTAAGGGGCTGAAAGGTTACGGGGAGAAGGCGGGAGAATGGGGTTGAGAAACTTATCAGCCATGATTGAATGGCGGAGCAGACTCGATGGGCCAAAGGGCCTAATTTCTGCTCCTATGTCTTATGTGTTCATGCGGTGACCACCAGATTGTGAACCCAAGCCTGCTCTAGATCTAGGTTCCACCGAGGTGTGTGTCCCTGCACTGGTGCAAGGTGCGGGTAAGCGCTGTGACAGGACTTCCAGGCTTCTTATCTCTTCAATGGAGGAGGTGTCCTCTTGGATGGAGGTGAGGACCTGGGTGGAGCTGAGGGACTGGCTGGCAGAGCTCCCTGTGAATCAAAGTAGAGATAATTAGTGCATGGCAGCAGAGTCAAAAGCAGGAGAGAGAGCACTCACAGTTGGTTGAGAAAGGGATGATATGGTGCAGGATCCTCCTGAGGGTGTTCACCGCTGACGTCACTGTCACCGCAGGCATGGTCCATGTCCTCACCAATCAGCGCGATGGCACATTCCTCAAAGTGAACGAGGGGCCTAATGTGGGCCACTCCACTCCTGGTCTGGGGGAGGTGTCAGCTGTGGCTCAGTTCATAGCACCCTCGCCTTTGAATCAGAGGGTTGTGGGTTCATGTCCCACTCCCGGAAACCAAGAACTGTGATTGTACTCGAAAAGAGTTGCAATCTGTGACTGTTGGTAACTCGAACGAGTTTCCTACAGGTAGGAAGTAGACGATAGAGATTTAATCAAAAAATTCTGGGAGAAGTCAGCGCAGTCACCACGATTCAGGAGGGAATCGAGGAGAAGGACTCTTGCACTCAACAGGAGGAAGGGCATCCAACAGAGGGTGCTGGTGAGAAGTGACTGAAGCATTCTGGGAGAAGTCAGCGCAGTCACCACGATTCAGGAGGGAATCGAGGAGAAGGACTCTTGCACTCAACAGGAGGAAGGGCATCCAACAGAGGGTGCTGGTGAGAAGTGACTGAAGCATTCTGGGAGAAGTCAGCGCAGTCACCACGATTCAGGAGGGAATCGAGGAGAAGGACTCTTGCACTCAACAGGAGGAAGGGCATCCAACAGAGGGCGCTGGTGAGAAGTGACTGAAGCATTCTGGGAGAAGTCAGCGCATTCACCACGACTCAGGAAGGAATCAAGGAGAAGGACTCTTGCACTCAACATTTGAAAAAGAACGCGGAGCTTGAAGCTAAAAGGAGGGGAAGCTGAAGAGGAACGGCCAGCCTGTGAGCGGCCAGCGGGCGAGTGGCCCAGTGAAGGAGTGGAGCTTTGAGCCTTAGGCGAGCAGAGGTTGAGTACGAGCTTGCTCCCAGTGGGGTAGGGCCGGGTAAAGTCCTTTTAAGTAAATTAGGAGTAGCTAATGGAGGCAGCAGTTGGGGCAGTCGAGTGCTCCGAATGCAGCATGTGGGAAGTCATGGACAGCACAATTGTCCTTGAAGACTACACCTGCAAAAGGTGCATCCAGCTGCAGCTCCTGAGAAGCCGAGCCAGGGAACTGGAGCTGGATGAACTTCAGATCATAAGGGAGGCAGAGGCAGTAATGGACAGGAGTTTCAGGGAGACAGTCACCCATATAAGTCAGGAGGCAGGCAGCTGGGTGAATGTCAGGAGAGGGAAGGGGAATAGACAGAAAGAGCAGAGCACCCCTGTGGCCGTTCCCATCAACAATAGGTATACCGTTTTGGATACTGTTGGTGGGGATGACCTACTAGGGACAAGTTGTAGTGGTCGCATCTCTGGCACCGAGGCTGGACCCTCAGCTCAGAAAGGAGGGAGGGAAAAGAGGAGAGCAGTAGTGATAGGGGATTCGATAGTTAGGGGGACAGATAGGAGGTTCTGTGGGAGAGATCGAGAATCCCGGATGGTCTGTTGCCTCCCTGGTGCCAGGGTCCGCGATATCTCGGATCGAGTTCTCAGTATTGTCAGGAGGGAGGGTGAGCAGCCAGATGCCGTGGTCCATGTAGGGACCAATGACGTGGATAGGAAGGAGGAGGAGGTCCTGCAAAGAGAGTTTAGGGAGTTAGGTGCAAAGTTGAAGGACAGGACCTCCAGGGTTACGATCTCAGGAGTGCTACCCGTGCCACGTGCTAGTGAGGCTAGAAATTGAAGGATAATGCAGCTAAATACGTGGCTAAGGAGATGGTGCAGGAGGGAGGGCTTCATGTTTCTTGACAATTGGGCTCTGTTCTAGGGAAGGTGGGACCTGTTCTGACAGGACGGTTTGCACCTGAACTGGAGGGAGACTAATATCCTTGCGGATAGGTTTGCTAGTGCTGCTCCGGGGCGTTTAAACTAGATTTGCAGGGGGAGGGGAACCAGAGTGTTAGAGCAGATAGTGAGGTGCAGGAAGATAAAGGTCAAGTGAGGAATGCATGTATAGACAGAAATCAAGGGTCCGTACGTGATAGAAATGTTCTCAGGTGCATCTATTTCAATGCAACGAGTATTGTCGGAAAGGCAGATGAGTTTAGGGCGTGGATTGGCACGTGGGATTACGATGTTATTGCTATTAGTGAGACTTGGTTGCAGGTGGGGCAGCACTGGCAGCTCAATGTTCCGGGGTTCCGTTGTTTCAGACGTGGTAGAGGGGGAGGGATGAAAGGGGGAGGAGTGGCATTGCTCGTCAGGGAAAATATCACAGCTGTGCATAAGCAGGACAGCCCGGAGGGCTCGTCTACAGAGGCCATATCCCCTCTACGGAGGTGTTCTCCCTCTTTCTATCAGGGACCTGGGTTGGAGGGTGTTGCATGCAGCAGTCCCCTACAATAGGAGAATGTTTAGGTTCACGGACTCCCAAGACACTTGCCCTTTTTGCGGTCTTGCGGAGTCCATGGACCATGCATATATAGGATGTCTTAGGCTGCACTCCCTTTTTAGTTATTTAAAAAATCTTTTGCTACTATTTTGTTTGCACTTCAGTCCCACGCTCCTGATCTACGGACACCCGGTGCGGAAGGGGGTCGGGAAGGAGGAGGACCTCCTCGTGAACCTGCTCCTGGGCCTGGCCAAGTTGGCCATCAACAGGTCCAGGCAGTGGGCGATCGACGGGGGAGTCCCGCCCGATTGTTTGTCCCTCTTCCGCGGTTACTTTCGCGGCCGGATGTCCCTGGAAAGGGAGCACGCGGTGTCTGCCGGCACCATCGAGGCCTTCCGTGCCCGGTGGGCACCATGGGGACTGGGGTGTTTTGTTGACCCCTTTTATCACATCTTAGTTTGATGTTTGTAAGGTTCCTTTAAACTTTGTCCTTGGTTTTACAGCTGACCTGACTTAGGGGCTGTGCTTGATTTCTCCCTTGTTTTTTATTAATTTAGTTTATTGTTTTGACTCAAAAGAGTTACAGAGGCCATATGGGTGGAGCTGAGGAATGGGAAAGGTGTGACCACATTAATAGGGTTGTATTATAGACTGCCCAATAGTCAGAGAATTGGAGGAGCAAATCTGTAGAGAGATAGCAGACCGATGTAAGAAACAGAAAGTTGTGATAGTAGGAGATTTTTACTTTCGACATATTGACTGGGACTCCCATACTGTAAAAGGGCTGGATGGCTTGGAGTTTGTTAAATGTGTTCAGGAAAGCTTTCTAAATCAATATATAGAGGTACCAACGAGAGAGGATGCAATACTTGATCTCCTATTAGGGAACCAGGCAGGTCAGGTGACAGAAATATGTGTAGGTGAACATTTTGGGTCCAGTGACCACAATGTCATTAGTTTTAAGCTAATTATGGATAAGGATAGGTCTGGTCCTCGAGTTGAGATTCTAAATTGGAGAAAGGCCAATTTTGTGGAAATAAGAAAGGATCTAGGAAGAGTGGATTGGCATAAGTTGTTTTCTGGCAAGGATGTGTTCAGTAAGTGCAAGGCATTCAAAGGCGAAATTTTGAGAGTGCAGAGTTTGCATGTTCCTGTCAGGATTAAAGGCAAAGTTAACAGGCATAGGGAACCTTGGTTTTCAAGGGATATTGGCGATCTGGTTAAGAAGAAGAGAGAGGTGTATAGCAGGTATTGGCAACAAGAAGTAAATGAGGTACTTGTGGAGTATAGAAAATGTAAGAAAATACTAAAAAAGGAAATCAGGAAGGCAAAAAGAAGACATGAGGTTGCTTTGGCAGATAATGTGAAGGTAAACCCGAAGGGTTTCTACAAGTATATTAAGAGTAAAAGGATAGTAAGGGACACAATTGGTCCCCTTGAAGATCAGAGTGGTCGTCTATGTGTGGAGCCTCACGAGATGGGGGAGATCTTAAACAGTTTTTTTGCATCAGTATTTACTCAGGAAACTGGCATAGTGTATAAGGAAGGAAGGGAAACAAGCAGTAGTTTCATGGAACATATAGAGATTAAAGAGGAGGAGGTGCTTGCTGCCTTACAGCAAATAAAGGTAGACAAATCCCCCGGGCCTGACATGATATTCCCTCGGCCCTTGAAGTGTAGAAATTGCAGGGGCCCTGGCAGAAATATTTAAAATGTCCTTAGCCACGGGTGAGGTGCCGGAGGATTGGAGGGTAGCTCATGTTGTTCCGTTGTTTAAAAAAGGCTCCAAAAGTAAACCAGGTAATTACAGGCCAGTGAGCCTGATGTCAGTAGTAGGTAAATTATTGGAAGGTGTTCTGAGAGATCAGATATATAATTATTTGGACAGCCAAGGGCTGATTAAGGATAGTCAGCATGGCTTTGTGCGTGGTAGGTCATGTTTAATGAACCTTGTAGAGTTTTTCGAGGTGGTTACCAAGAAAGTAGATGAAGGAAAGGCTGTGGATGTTGTCCACATGGACTTTAGTAAGGCCTTTGACAAGGTCCCACATGGGAGGTTAGTTCAGAAGGTTCAGACACTTGGTATCCATGGAGAGGTTGTAAACTGGATTCGAAATTGGCTGTGTGGGAGAAGACAGAGAGTGGTAGTGGGTGATTGCTTCTCAGATTGGAGGTCTGTGACTAGTGGTGTGCCTCAGGGATCTGTACTGGGACCATTGTTGTTTGTTGTCTATATCAATGATTTGGATGATAATGTGGTGAATTGGATCAGCAAGTTTGCTGATGACTCTAAAATTGGAGGTGTTGTGGACAGTGAGGAAGGCTTTCAAAGCTTGCAGAGAGATCTGGACCAACTGGAAAAATGGGCCAGAAAATGGCAGATGGAATTTAATGTGGAAAAGTGTGAGGTGTTACATTTTGGAAGGTCAAACCAAGGTAGGACATACACAGTAAATGGTAGGGCACTGAGGAGTGGGGAGGAACAAAGGGATCTGGGAGTTCAGATACATAATTCCCTGAAAGTGGCATCACAGGTAGACAAGGTTGTAAAGAAAGCTTTTGGCATACTGGCCTTCATAAATCAAAGTATTGAGTATAGGAGTTGGGATGTTATGATGAGGTTGTATAAGACATTGGTGAGGCTAACTTTGGAGTGTTGTGTGCAGTTCTGGTCGCCTAACTACAGGAAGGATATCAGTAAGATTAAGAGAGTGTAGAGAAGACTTACTAGGATGTTGCCGGGTCTTAAGGAGTTGAGTTACAGGGAAAGGTTAAACAGGTCAGGGCTTTATTCCTTAGAGCGTAGAAGAATGAGGGGAGATTTGATAGAAGTTTACAAAATTGTGAGGGGTTAGACAGAGCAGATGCGAGTAGGCTCTTTCCACTTAGATTAGGAGAAATAAACACGAGAGGACATGGCTTTAGGGTGAAAGGGGAAAGGTTTAGGGGCAACATTAGGGGGAACTTCTTCACTCAGAGAGTGGTGAGAGTGTGGAACGAGCTACCATCTGACGTAGTAAATGCGGACTCACTCTTAAGTTTTAAGAATAAATTGGATAGATACATGGATGGGAGAGGTCTGGAGGGTTATGGACTAGGTGCAGGTCAATGGGACTAGCGGAATAATATTTTGGCACAGACTAGAAGGGCCGAATGGCCTATTTTCTGTGCTGTAGTGTTCTATGGTTCTATGGTTCTATGGAGCTCGAGAAGGTATGAGCCTGATGGAAATGAGAGGGTGTGTGTGAGAGTTAATGGTGTTGCCTCTTGAGGTGTGAGATTCCTGTGGATGTGTGATGGATTTGTGAGCATGTGAGTTGAGAGTGATGAGAAGAGTGAGTTACCCTGGCAGAATGGAAGTCATTCATCCTCTTTCTGCACTGAGTGGCTGTCCAATTTTTCAGGGCATTGGCGCTGACCAGCACTGCCACCGCAAACCCTTGCTGGATTGGTTTTGCAGCTGCCAATCCTGTGCCCAGAGCGGGGGTAGAGGACATCACAGTGGGCCTCCATGGCGTTCAAAAGGCGCTGAAGGGATGCATCACTGAAGTGGGGGTCTGCAATCTTTTTGCCTTTCGGGGCGATCCTGTCTTCCACACGGCAGCCCTGGGATGAAGCACTGAGAGGTGTGCACACGGCTGCACTTTAAATGTGGCGCCCAGCGTGATGAAGCAGCGAGGTGATGGCGTTGCGGACGAATGAGAGCCCACCCACCACAAAAATGGCGAATTTCCTGGGAATGCATAATTAAAGCAACTGATTTGGGACGATAAAGCATGAAAAGCCGTCATTGTGGCCAGCAGGTGAAATGTCGTTTTATCTGCCCACTACTGCACTTAATGCAAATCTAGGACGGTTCCACCCTGTTATCTCAGAAAGAGAGTACAAAAGTCCTCAAGTCACATTCCCTTATGCAAAACTGTTTGAAACTAACTAGTCATTCCAATAACAGTATTCCAGTGTTGAGTCAAGTTCGTGTTGGGGTGGAATATGATGCATCATCATATTGTTTGCCATTGGTAGTGATTTAAGGGAACAAAGTCTCCCTGATGGGAAGACATTGACTTACAATGATGTGGTCAAACTGGGCCGAGTTATTTACAGCAGGGATCAGTAAGAATACGTCTGACATTGAGGAAGTGCTCAGAAAGCACAAAGTGTTCTTTGAGCAAGGAGGACCAAATGATAAAGTTAGACATACAAGACAGAAGTCTAGATAAAGAAAAATGTACAGCCAACATTTTTCAAAGCCAGGCCAGTGCCTTCTGCACAGTTAGAAGCAGTAAGTAAAGAGTTGAAATAGATTAGAAAATACAAGGGCAATTAAGAAGGTGAAGAGCAGCAAATAGGCTGCATTCAGTGTGGCCATTCAAAAAAGAGATGGGTCCGTTTGGATTTGAGGAGATTGTAAGCAAATGGGTGATCCGGAATGATACTTACCCACTGCACACCAGTGAAGATTTGTTTTCTAATTTAGCCAATGGGAAGATGTTCGGTAAGATAGATCTGTCAAGTGCATATTTGCAATTAAAATTACCTGATAAGAGCAAGGAATTGCTTACCACTCATGCACACAAAGGGTTGTACCCAGTATGAGAGCTGTCCCAAAGTGTTATGGATGAAGTATTAAGTGGGATGAAAGAAATGTGCTGCTTCTCAGATAACATTCTAATTAGCAATGAGACAGAGAAAGAGAGCATTGGAAGGTTGAATGAAGTCTGAGATGAACTTCAAGTGTATGGCATCGAAGCTAAAAAGCAAAGGTGTTGCTTTTTGAAGTCAAGTGTAATACTTGGGTCACCAAGTAGATGGTGAAGGTATCCACCTAACACAAGAGAGGGTTGAGGGGGTTTTAAAAACAAACAGACCAGAGAACAAAGAAGAACTTAGAATAATCATAGGGATTGTTGTGTATTTTTGTTCCTAGACTTAACTAACACATTTTCCCCACTGTATCAACTGCTCAAATGATCTAGATTTTGGTGTGCAGGGGACAATTTCAAAGTTTGATGACAACACAAAACTTGGGAGAATTGAAAACTGTGAGGAAGACAGCTTAGAAGGACATTGACACATTGGCGGAGTGGGCAGATAGGTGGCAGATGAAGTTCAATGCAGAGAAGTATGAGATGATACACTTTGGTACAAAGAACATGGAGAGACAGTATAAATAAAGGATACTATTCTAAAGGGTGTGCAGGAGCAGAGAGACCTAGGTTTATATGTACATTAGTCATTAATGTGTCATTAAAGGTTGTAGGACAGGTAGAGAGAGCTGTTTCTAAAACATACAGTATTCTAGGCTTCATTAATAGGGGCATAGAGTACAAGAGCAGGGAGGTTATGATGAACTTATATAAGACACTAGTTGGGCCTCATCTGGAGTATTGTGTACAGTTCTGGGTGCTGCACTATAGGAAGGATTTGAACGCATTGGAGAGAGTGCAGAAGAGGTTTATGAGAATGGTTCCAGGGATGAGACACTTCAGTTATGAGGAAAGATTGCAGATGTTGGGATTGTTTTCCTTGGAAATGAGAAGGCTAAGAGGAGACTTGATAGAAGTTTGCAAAATCATGAGGGGTTTGGGTAGAGTAGATAGGGAGAAACTGTTCCTGCACGTAAACAGATCAAGAACGAGAGGGCACAGTTTTAAAGTGTTTTGCAAAAGAAGCAAGTACAAGGTGAGGAAAAACTTTTTAACACAGCGAGTAGTTAGGGTTTGGAATGCACTGCCTGGAAGTTTGGTGGAGGCAAGTTCAGTTGAGGCATTCAAGAGGGCATTGGATAATTATTTAAATAGAAACAATGTGCAGGGTTATGGGGAAAAGGCAGGAGAATGGCACTCAGTTAAAATACTCAGAGAGCCAGTACAGACGCGATGGGCTGAATGCCCTCCTTCTACACCATGACAACAATTCTGTGATTCAAAGATGGAATAGCTTGGGAGTGACACATACTCTCTCACACACACACTCTCTCATGCACACGCGCACTCACTCACTCTCACTCACATGTGCACACACACATTCTCTCACTCACACACTCACTCACTCACTCTCTCACTCACACACTCTCTCTCTCACTCACACATACCCCCACTCTCTCACTCACACACACTCTCACACACACATACACACAAACATACAACCTTTCTCACTCACATATGCACACATGCACACATTCTCTCTCACTCACATGTGCCCTCACTCTCTCACTCACACAAACACACACCCTCTCACATTCACACGTGCACACACACGCTCTCAATCACACATATACACACACTCTCACTCACACGTACACACACTCGCACATGCACTCTTGCTCACTCACACACACACTCTCACATTCACACGCACACACACACAGGCACACTCTCTCTCGCACACACACTCTCAATCACACATATACACACAAACACACTCACTCACACACACACATTCTCCCACTCACTTGCACACACACACACTCTCACTCACTCTCATACACACGCACAGACTCTCAATTACACAACTACCCACACTCTCTCTCACTCACACGCACTCTCTCACTCATTCACACACACACACAAAAACACACACAGAATCACAGAATCACACAGTGCAGAAGAGGTCCTTCGGCCCATTGAGTCTGCACTGACATGTGAGAAAAACCTGACCTACCTACCTAATTCCATTTACCAGCACTTGACCCATAGCCATGAATGGTATGACGTGCCAAGTGCTCATCCAAGTACTTTTTAAAAGATGTGAGGCAACCCGCCCCCACCACCGTCCCAGACAGCACATTCCAGACCGTCGCCACCCTCTGTTTTTCTTCACATCCCCCCTAAACCTCCTGCCCCTCACCTTGAACTTATGTCCTCTCGTGACTGACCCTTCAACTAAGGGGAACAGCTGCTCCCTATCCACCCTGTCCATGCCCCTCATAATCTTGTACACCTCGATCAGGTCACCCTCCATCTTCTCTGCTCCAACGAAAACAACCCAAGTCTATCCAACCTCTCTTCATAACTTAAATATTTCATCCCAGGCAACATCCTGGTGAATCTCCTCTGCACCCCCTCCAGTGCAATCACATCCTTCCTATAATGTGGCGACCAGAACTGCATGCAGTACTCCAGCTGTGGCCTCACCAAGATTCTATACAACTCCAACATGACTTCCCTACTTTTGTAATCTATGCCTTGATTGATAAAGGTAAGTGTCCCATATGCCTTTTTCACCACCCCACTAACTTGCCCCTCCGCCTTCAGAGATCTATGGACACACACGCCAAGGTCCCTTTGTTCCTCAGAACTTCCTAGTGTCATGCCGTTCATTGAATACTTCCTTGTCAAATTACTCCTTCCAAAGTGTATCACCTCACACTTTTCAGGGTTAAATTCCATCTGCCACTTATCTGCCTATTTGATCATCCTGCCTATATCTTCCTGTAGCCCAAGACACTCAACCACACTGTTAACCACCCAGCCAATCTTTGTGTCATCCGCAAATTTACTAATCCTACCCCCCACATAGTCATCTATGTCATTTATAAAAATGACAAATAATAGGGGACCGAGGACAGATCCCTGTGGTTCGCCACTGGACACTGGCTTCCAGTCACTAAAGCAGACTTCTGTCATCACTCTCTGTCCCCTACAGCTAAGCAAATTTTGAATCCACCTTATCAAATTACCCTGTATCCCATGTGCATTTGCCTTCTTTATAAGTCTCCCATGTGGGACCTTGTCAAAGGCTTTGCTGAAATCCATATAAACTACATCAACTGCACAACACTCATCTACACACCTGGTCACCTCCTCAAAAAATTCAATCAAATTTGTTAGGCATGACCTCCCGCTGACAAGGCCATGCTGACTATTCCTGATCAAACCTTGCCTCTCCAAGTGGAGATAGATTCTCTCCTTACGAATTTTCTCTGATAGTTTCCCTACCACTGACGTGAGACTCACTGGTCTGTAGTTCCCTGGCTTCTCTCTACAACCCTTCTTAAATAGCGGAACCACATTAGCTGTTCTCCAAACCTCTGGCCCCTCCTTCGTGGCCAGGGGGGAATTAAAAATTTGGGTCAGAGCCCCTGCGATCATCCAGACCTGGAAATTTGTCCACTTTTAAGCCTGTCAACACCTCTAATACCTTGTCACTCCCTAAATCAATTTGCTCAAGAACCTCGCAGTCTCTCTCCCCGAGTTCCTTACCTTCATCCTCATTTCTGGGGTGAAGATGGATGTGAAGTATTTGTTCAACACTCTACCAACATCCTCTGGCTCCACCCATAGATTGCCCCCTTGGTCCCTATTGGGTCCTACTCTTTCCCTGGTTATCCTCTTCCCATTGATATACTTCTGGAATATCTTGGGATTTTCCCCACTTTTATGCTCCCCCAACACCACCTCAGCCACCTGTCTGGCTTCATTCCCCAGAATTAGGTCCAGCACTGCGCCGTCCCTTGTTGGACCCTCTACATTTTGACCTAAAAAGTTCTCCTGTACACATTTCAAGAAATCCACTCCATCCAAGCCCTTAACACTATGTCTATCCCAATTAATGTTCGGAAAGTTGAAATCATCTAATATAATTATCCTATTGTTATTGTTTTTACACACCTCCGCAAATTGTGCACATATTTGCTCCTCAATTTCCTGCTGACTATCTGAGGGTCTATATTAAACACCTAACAATGTGGCTGCCCCTTTTTTATTCCTAAGCTCCACCCACAAAACTTCATTCGATGCCCTCTCCAAGTTATCATCTCTCCTTACTGCAGTAACTGACTCCTTAACTAATAATGCAATGCCTCCTCCTCTTTTACCCCCTCCCCTGTCTTGCCTGAAGATTCTATATCCCGGAATGTTGAGCTGCCAATCCTGCCACTCCCTCAACCACGTCTCTGTGATGGCTACTATATCACAATTCCACATGTCAATCCTCACCCTTAACTCATCCGTTTTACCTGTAATACTCCTGGCATTAATGGCATTAACACACACTCTCTCTCTCACTCACACACACACACACACATTCTCTCTCTCACGTTCACACGTACACACACACACACTCTCACATTCACACGCACACACTCTCAATCACACATAAACACACCCTCTCTCACTCACACGTACACACACACACTCTCACTCACACACACACTCACACACATTCTCTTTCTCACTCACACGTAACCTCACTCTCTCACTCACACAAACACACACACACTCGCTCTCACACTCAGGTGCACACACACTCTCTCGCTCACACATTCTCAATCACTCATATACAGACACTCTCTCTCACTCACACACACTCTCTCTCACTCACACGCACACACACACAAACACACACACTGTCTTACTTACACTCACACATATACACACACTCTCTCTCTCTCATACAGATACTCTCACACACACACACTCTCTCTCTCACACTCACACATGCCCTCACTCTCTTAATCTTGTACACACACACACACTCTATCCCACTCTCACTCACACACTCTCTCACTCACACACACTCCCTCACTCACACAAACAGACACACACTCAATCTCTCACTCACATGTGCACACACACAAACACTCACTCACTCACACTCTCGTTCACACACTCACTTTCTCACTCACATCCACACACAGTTTCAGTCACACACTCACTCACACACACTCTCATTCACACACACACTCTCTCATTCACTCACACACACACACATTCTCTCTCACTCACAGACACACACACTCTCTCTCACTCACAAATACCCTCACTCTCTCACTCAGACACACACACTCTCACAAGCTCTCTCTCTCACACACGTGCCCTCACTCTCTCAATCTCATACACACACACTCACTCTCCCACTCACACACACACTCACTCTCTCACTCACACGCACACATGCCCTCACTCTCTCAATCTTGTACACACACACACACTCTATCCCACTCTCACTCACATACTCTCTCACTCACACACACTCCCTCACTCACACAAACAGACACACACTCAATCTCTCACTCACATGTGCACACACACAAACACTCACTCACTCACACTCTCGCTCACACACACACACACTCACTTTCTCACTCACATCCACACACAGTTTCAGTCACACACTCACTCACACACACTCTCATTCACACACACACTCTCTCATTCACTCACACACACACACATTCTCTCTCACTCACAGACACACACACTATCTCTCACTCACAAATACCCTCACTCTCTCACTCAGACACACACACTCTCACAAACTCTCTCTCTCTCACACACGTGCCCTCACTCTCTCAATCTCATACACACACACTCACTCCCCCACTCACACACACACTCACTCTCTCACTCACACGCACACTCACTCTCTCACTCACACGCACACACACCCTCAAACACACACTCTCAATCATACGCATACACACACTCTCTCTCAATCACATGCACACAAACACTCTCTCTCACTCACACACTCACTCACAAACACACACACTCACTCTCACGCACTAACACACACACACTCTCAGTCACAGACACACACTCTGTCACTCACGCGCAAACACACACTCTCTCACATGCGCAAAAACACACACCCTGTTTCACCCACACACATGCAGTCTCTCACTCACACACACTCTCAATCACACACATACACACACTCTCTCTCAATCACATGCACACACACACTCTCTCTCACTCGCACACACATTCTCCATCTCACTCACACGTACCCTCACTCTCTCAATCTCACACACACACTGACTCTCTCACTCACACAAACACACACACACACTCTCACACACACACACGCACCCTCTCTCTCACACACACATTCTCTCTCACTCACAGACACACACAAATACCCTCACTCTCTCACTCACACACACACACACTCTCACAAACTCTCTCTCTCTTATATGTGCCCTCACTCTCTCAATCTCATACACACACACTCACTCTCCCACTCACACACATACACTCACTCTCTCACTCACACAAACAGATACACAAACTCAATCTCCCACTCACACGCGCATACACACACACAAACACAGACACTCTCTCACTCACACACACTCACTCAGACACACAAATTTACTCACTCTCTCATACACACAAACACACACACACTCTCACTCACACACACAAATTTACTCACTCTCTCATACACACAAACACACACACACTCTCTCACTCACACACACAAATTTACTCACTCTCATACACACAAACACACACACTCTCTCACTCACATGCGCATGCACACACATACTCACTCACTCACACATTCTCTCTCACTCACAGACACACATGCACACTCTCTCTCTCACTGACACGTACCCTCACTCTCTCACTCACACACACTCTCACTTATTCTCACACACACAAAAACACACAACCTTTCTCACTCACTCACACACAAATACACACACACTCTCTCACTCACACGGACACACACCCTCAAACACACACTCTCCATCATACGCATACACACACTCTCTCTCAATCACATGCACTCACAAACACACACACTCACTCTCACGCACTAACACACACACACTCTGTCACACATGCAAACACACACTCTCTCTCACATGTGCACACGCACACACACACACACCCTCTTTCACCCACACACACACGCAGTCTCTCACTCACACACTCTCAATCACACACATACACACACTCTCTCTCAGTCACATGCACACAGACACTCTCTCACTCATACACACACACACATTCTCCCTCTCACTCACACGTACCCTCACTCTCTCAATCTCACACACACACAGACTCTCTCACTCACACAAACACATAGACACACACTCACTCAAACACACACACGCTCTCCCACTCATTCTCACACACACACCCTCACACACACACACACACGCACGCTCTCTCTCACTCACACACTCAATCACACATATATACACACTCTCTCTCACATGCACATACACGCTCTCTCTCACTCACATGCACATATACACTCTCTCTCACTCGCACACACCCACACACTCTCCCTCGCTCGCACAAACCCACACACTCTCACTCACTCACACACACAAACACACACTCTCTCTCACTCACACATACACACACACATTCTCTCTCTCACGTACCCTCACTCTCTCACTCACACAAACACACATGCACTCACGCTCTCACACAAACATTCTCACATTCACACACACACACTCTCTCTCACTCACACGCACATACACTCTCTCACTCACACACACTCTCACACACACACCTACCCTCACATTCTCAATCTCACATTCTCAATCTCACACACACAAACACTCACCCTCTCACTCACACAAACATACACGCACTGTCACTCACACACACACATTCTGTCTCTCACTCACACCTACCCTCACTCTATCAATCTCACACACACACTCACCCTCTCACTCACACAAACACACTGTCACTCACACACACACACTCTCTCTCTCACACATTCACACGTACCCTCACTCTGTCAATCATACACACACACACACACACACTCACTCTCACACGCACACACTCATTTTCTCACTCGCACACAGACACAGACACTCACTCTCACTCACACAAACACACACTCACTCATGCACACACTCACTCTCACTCACACAAGCACACATACACTTGAAACTGAATGGCTGCTTCAAATTCACAACTTTGCTCAGCACAGAGTTGGTCTCAGGACATCTCCCCGACACAGCCAACACAACTCAACTGAACATATTTTCTTAAAAACCTTTTTCCTCTTCGATCTTAGACTCCGTTGTCCTAAGCACCTCTTTGAACTGAAACTTTCATGTTTTCCTATTGCCTCCACTTTCGGGTCAAATAATATTTAATAACCTTCCCTAATTTACTGATGAAACCTTTTGTAAGTTGTAAAAGTCCCTTGTTACCTCTAAACACTCCTTGAAATTTAACATCTGCACTGATGTCTTAATTTTTCCTTTGGTGTGTTTTTAATAACTATATTAAAATTCTTACTTGATGACACAAGTCCCTCCAAATGGCTGGGCTTTTTTGCCCAGAGCAGTGACCCGAAGGTTAAGGCAGAGCTTGCAGTTTGAGCTGATGAAATGTGCACAGTTTCCCAGTGTATTTCTGTGGTATTTAGCGAGCCACATGACACAGTGCTTCACTCTCAATCTTCAGTAATTTCTCAAAATTGTTTGAACAAAAAAGTAGATGACAAATTCCAAGTTTTTTTTGGGTAAAGTTTATCTTGATGTATTTTTAAAGAGTGCTTGTGTGTGAGTGCATGTGAGAGAAATAGTAGTCTCTACTGATTACAGACCTGTTGCTACTTTATAAACTTTAGAAGGCATGTTAAACAGAGAGAGTATAAGTTGGATTTTGAAAGTAAGCAGTAGACAACTCATATACTTTTCTGACGGTTACAAAATGTGACCATTCTAATGATGGACACCAGTGCAATACAGAGAAAATGAGAGACTGAGATTGACAGGCACAGAGATATAAATCAAGGAACCAATCAGAAAACAGTAAATTGAATGTCCGTCCTAATACATTAGAGTCAGGCCCGATATCCTTTTCCTAACCCTAATTGCTGGCAAACTAAAAACATTATTGAATATTATGTAATAAAAATTAACAAGTCAATATATTAATGGCCTTTGTAATATGTACAAGGGTTTTAAAGGGTTATGAAGGACCAGGATGATGAAGAGAGTTGAAGTGCTCTTTATTCACAGAAGTCTCACACGGTCAGCATCTCAATAGCTTCTCCTATTCAAACTCCTACTTCCTGGCTTCATGTGTCAACTCCTGTTTAGAACTGTGGACAAAGGTGTGAAGGTGGATGTTTGGTGCCTCTAAACCAGACAGCTCCGGGTTTGGTAGGGCTTATCAGCCTTAATTTTCAGTCTACCTAAGAAGAGATAACACTGATTTCAAAACCCCCAGCCATGGGTTAACCAGCAAAGTATACATCGGATGACAGTGCAGCAGATCACAAAAAGTACCAATGGACTGGACAGTGATGTCAAGGGTAGATGAGGTTTTTCAGCCAGCTCAGCAGCTCATCTGGGAGAAGAACAATTCCAAAATCAAACCTGCATCCTTTCAGCTGCTGCACTTGTGGCATGCATTGCACCAGTGTAGTATTAGATGCCTTGGATGAGGGAGTGGGAGAGTATTTGCACAATCCCCACCCACTTAAAAATACTCAATGTATAGATTGTTCAGCAAGTCATCCAAAACATCAGACATATCAAGCCCTGTGGTGATTGGGAAGTGACAACGGGGACAGGTAGAGGATACTACTGGCAGTCTTCAGTCATAACCCTGCACACAGGCAGCTTGAGGGTGACGGTCACTCTCCACCGATTGGGGCAGATGTGGAGTTCATATCCTCCTGAGGCGACAGAGAAGACCTTTTCAGGAAAATGGCTGCTCTCCTCAATCCAGGGAAGAGGAAGGAAAAGAAATACAGCCTGCTGTCCCTGCACCTGCCAGGCTACTTTTTTGCAGCACGTAAAATTCAAGAAAAGTCCTGTGAACAGAATAAGGACCTCAAATGGTGTTCATTGACCTGACCAAGGCTTTTAATACACTAAATTGGCAAGGCCTGTGGAAGGTTCTGTACAAATATGGCTGGCCTAAAAAGATGATCAGTGTACTTCACATGCAGTATTTGCGATTAAATATGCAAATCAAAACATGGCCTAATGTCACACATGCAACAGTATCAACCTAGACTGTAAACCAGTCTTTTTTTCTACTGAACACTCATCCATCGAAGCGACCTGAGAATTCATCATTCTAATACAAGGCACAGTAGACCCCATTGTTATGTATCAACACGTCCCCTGACACATCATGAGGAATGGCATGGGAGATTGAGCAGTTTGTTACAAAATGAAATTCTAGGCAAGAATAGTAGATTAGATCTGATATAATAAATAGACTTAAAAAACATTGTCCTTTTATTTATTCATTCATGGGATGTGAGCATCACTGGCTAGGCCATCATTTATTGCCCATCCCTAATTGCCCTTGAGAAGGTGGTGGTGAGCTGCCTTCTTGAACCATTGCAATCCCTGTGGTGTAGATACACCCACAGTGCTGTTAGGGAGGGAGTTCCAGGATTTTGACCCAGTGACAGTGAAGGACTGGCGATATTGTTCCAAGTCAGGATGGTGTGAGGCTTGGAGGGGATGTTGCAGGTGGTGGCGTTCCCATGCATCTGTTGTCCTTCTAGATGGTAGCAACCGTGGGTTTGGAAGGTGCTGTCTAAGGAGCTTTGGTGAATTCCAAGTACATCTTATAAATGGCACACACTGCTACCAGTGTGAGTTGGTGATGGACAGAGTGAATGTTCGTGGATGGGGTGCCAATCAAGCAGGCTGCTTTGTCCTGGATGGTGTCAAGCTTCTTGAGTGTTGCTGGAGCTGCACTCAGACAGGCAAGTGGAAAGAATTCCATTACACTCCTGACCTGTGCCTTGCAGATGGTGGACAGGCTTTGGGGAGTCAGCAAATGAGTTACTCATTGCAGGATTCCTAGCCTGTGACCTGCTTTTGTAGCCACAGTATGGGATTCAGCAATGGTAATTCCATAGAATGTCAAGGGGCAATGTTTAGATTCTCTCTTGTTGGAGATGGTCATTGCCTGGCACTTGTGTGGCCCAAATGTTGCTTTCCAATAGTCAGCCCAAGCCTGAATATTGTCCGGGTCTTGCTGCATTTGAACATGTACTGCTTCAGTATCTGAGGAGTCATGAATGATGCTGAAAATTGTGCAATCAAGCAAACATCCCCACTTCTGACCTTATGTTGGAAGGAAGGTCATTGATGAAGTAGCTGAAGATGGTAGGGCTGAGGACACTACCCTGAGGAACTCCTGCAGTGATGTCCTGGAACTTAGATGATTGACCTCCATCAACCACAACCATCTTCATTTGTGTTAGGCATGACTCCAACCAGCAGTGGGTTTTCCCCTGATTCCCATTGACTCCAGTTTTGCTCGGGCTTCCTAATGCCCTTGGTGTCAAGGGCAGTCATTCTCACCTCTGGAGTTCAGCTCTTTTGTCCATGTTTGAACGAAGGCTGTAATGAGGTCAGGAGCTGAGTGACCCTTGTGGAACCCAAACTGAGTATCAGTGAGCAGGTTATGGATAAGCAAGTGCTGCTTGATGACCCCTTCTATCCCTTTACTGTTGATCGAGAGTAGACTGATGGGGTGGTAATTGGTCAGGTTGGCTTTGTCCAGTTTTTTGTTTACAGGACATACCTGGGCAATTTTCCACATATCCAGGTAGATGCCAGTTTTGTAGCTGTACTGGAACAGCTTGGCGTGGGGCACGGCAGGTTCTGGGGCACAAGTCTTTAGTACTCTTGCCAGAATATTGTCAGGGCCCATAGCCTCTGCAGTATCCAATTCCTTCAGCCATTTCTTGATATCATGTGAAATGAATCGAATTGGCTAAATCCTGTCACCTGTAATGCTAGGGACCTCCACAGAAGGCTGAGATGGATCATCCACTCAACACTTCTGGCTTAAAACTGTTGCAAATGCTTCAGCCTTATCTTTTGAACTGATGTGCTGGGCTCCCCCATCATTGAGGATGGGGATATTTGTGGAACTTCCTCCTCCTCTGAGTTGTTTAATTGTCCACTGCCATTCATGACTGGAAGTGGCAAGACTGCAGAGCTTAGGCCTGCTCCGTTGGCTGTGGAATCACTTAACTCTGTCTATCACTTGCTGCTTATGCTGTTTGGCACACAAGTAGCCCTGCGTTGTAGCTTCACCAGGTTGACATTTTTAGGTATGCCTGGTGCTGCTCCTGGCATGCACTCTTCACTGAACCAGGGTTGATCCCCTGGCTTGGTGGTAATTACAGAGTGGGGGATATGCTGAGCCATGAGGTTACAGATTGTGGTTGAGTACTATTCTGCTGCTGCTGATGGCCCACAGTGCCTCATGGATGCCCAGTCCTGAGCTGCTAAATCTGTTCGAAATCTATCCCATTTAGCACGGTGGTAGTGCCACACAACACGATGGAGGGTATCCTCAGTGTGAAGGCTGGACTTTGTCTCCACAAGGACTGTGTGGTGGTACCTCCTACCGATACTGTCATGGGCAGTTGCATCTGCGGCAGGCAAGTTGCTGAGGATGAGGTCAAGTATACTTTTCCCTCTTGCTGGTTCCCTCACTACCTGCCGCAGACGCTGTCTAGCAGTTATGTCCTTTCGGACTCAGCCAGCTTGGTCAGTTGTGGTGCTACTGAGCCACTCTGGGCGATGGACATTGAAATCTGTCACCCAGAGTACATTCTGCACTCTTGCTACCCTCAGTGCTTCCTCCAAGTGGTGTTCAACATGGAGGAGTACTAATTCATCAGTTGAGGGGGGAACATAACGTGGTAATCAGCAGAAGGTTTCCTTGCCCATGTTTGCCCTGATGATGAGTTCATGGGGTTCGGAGTCGAAATTGAAGACTCCCAGGGCAACTCCCTCCTGAGAGTGTACCACCGTGATGCCACCTCTGCTGGGTCTGTCCTGCCAGTTGGACAGGATGTACGCAGGAATGGTGATGGTGGTGTCTGGGACATTATTTGTTAAGTATGATTCCATGAATCTGACTTTGTTAGGCTGTTGTTTGACTAGTCTGTAAGACAGCTCTCCCAGTTTTGGCACAAGCCCCCAGATGTTAGTAAGGAGGATTTCGCAGGGTTGACAGGGTTGGGTTTGCCATTGTCGTTTCTAGTGTCTACGCCGATGCCAGGTGGTCTGTTTGGTTTTTAATTCCTTATTCACTTGTTTCTAGCGGTTACAACTGAGTGGCTTGCTAGGCCATTTCAGAGGGATTTAAGAGTTGCTGTGGGTCTGGAGTCACATGTAGATGGGCTTTTATGACTATTGATTTGTGTTTTAATTCCAGATATTTATTGAATTCAAATTCCACTACCTGCCGTGGTGGCATTTGAACCCAGTCTCTGGATAACTAGTCCAGTGACAATATCACTATGCCACCTCCTCCTCATGTCCACGAGCAACGTCATTATTTGAAGACGCCACATCTTCCCATGTCTTTCTTCCTCCAGTGAAAAGAAACTGTCATTTGATCCTATTTATAGATACCTACAGAAATGTTGGATAAATTGACAGCACATTCAAACTAAACACATTCTATTGCGGAACTCTGCAAAACCCAGGAAATACATTTGAAAAGGGAGATTACTATTATGGGGTTAGATCTTTTCTCCAAAGTGATAAAGGAAGGCAAGTGAGACCCTTTAAAGGATTAACAAAAACAAAAGTGGAAGAGAACAGATCAAAATGACTGTATGTCAAGATAAAAACCACAAAGGTGCAGTTAATACGTTTATTGTTGTGTGTGACAGAAACAGAGCTTGTGTTTTGCATAAAATCCCATATTATAACATTTTAGATGGGGCAACTCTGGGAAAACTCAAGCTCAAGCAAAATGTGGAAATCTGAAATGAAAGTGAAAATGCTGAAAATACTCACCAGGTCAGGTAGCAACTGTGGCGAGAGAAACAGTAATGCTTCAGGCCATTTATACTTTATCAGAATTGGCAAAAGTTTGAGAGATAACAGGTTTTAAGCAAGTTCAAAGGCAGGGAAGGAAAGAACAAAAGTGATAGAATGGAATTAAGGCAGTTATTAAATGACAAAAGGGATGATGGTGCAAGCAAAAGGGAGTTGTACTGGGACATGTTAAGAAACAAAAGATCTGCCCAGCGGCACTATGACTGGCAAGTAGATGAAATAGGTGAAGACTTGTATGGAGCATAAAAAACACAGACTAGTAGAGTAAAATTACCTGTTTCTGTGATGCTCCTGCTATGTAATTACCAGCACTTGTCTGAAAAAACAGGAGCTGTGGTTATGCTCTGAAATTGTTAAACTCAATGTTGGGTCCAGACCTTCTCAAGGGCAATTAGGGATGGGCAATAAATGCTGGTCTAGCCAGTGATGCTCACATCCTATGAATGAATAAAAAAAATACTGTAAAGTGTCTTGTTGAAAGGTGAGGTGCTGCTCAAGGGTAATAATCTCTGGATTACTGCCTGAACCACATGCAAACTAGCATAACAAACAAATTTGAGGTTTAGATGCACAAATGAAAGAGTGGTGTTTCACTGGGGTTTCAATTCATTGACCACTGGTGCTAGTACCGGAGAGATGGATCTGCTTTATTGAAATGGACTTCACTTAAATTAGGCTGGCAAATCACATACTAGGGTGGTAGATAAGGCTTTAAACTAACAAGGGGGGCAGAGGTTAAGGTAAATTGATAAGTCTGAAGAGAAAATACTGTAGAGCAGAGTAGCAATTTGAGTGGTCAAGCAGATTATGCCAGGGAGGGACAGAGAGTTTGATAATGATCATGGAATGTTAGTGACTAAGACCACATCAGGGAAAAATAGTAAAATATTAAAATTAAAGGTGCTTAAGAGCTGAATGGGTTTGATTCAGTAGCCATTATTTAGATGTAGTTGCAAGATGATCATACTAAATATTCCAGGGTATTTGACTTTAGTAAAAGATAGGCAAAATGGAAAAAGTAGGTGGAGCAGTGTTCATAGTAAAGTATGAGATAAAGACAGTTTCAAGATAGGACCTAGCCCAGAAGATTAGGGGGCTACATTTTACCAGAGCTTTGACAACAGGCTGGGAGGAGGGGGTAGTCTGTTAAATTGGTGAAGAAACGCCGGAGTGTAATGCCTGTAGTTTTTCTGCTGCCATGCCATCTTGTAAGCAGTGGGGAAGGTGGCAGGTGGCCCTCTCACATAGAGCCAAATTAAGTGGCCAATTAAGGGCCTCCTCCCTGAGCATTTAACCAGCAGTGGGCGAGTGGAAGAGGGGTACTGCTTGGGGAGACTGCCAGGTAAACTCTGGTGGGCTTCAGTGTGGGGATGGGGGAGGGCCCTCCTTTTCAGGCACTCTCTGGCCCACAGAGAGGATGCCCCTCTGGCACCAATGGTCACCTCCCATGGCAACAGCACCTTGTGTCCTCACCAACAACAACCCCCTCGCTGTGGCCTGCCTGACCCAATATCTGCAGATCCCACTTACTTAGTCCATTTACTTCACTCAATTTATTTTCAATCCTGTAAGGCCCACCAAATTTTGCATTTAAGGAATCCCCTAGTACTGGTAACAAAACTAGTAGTTTCTCTGCAGAAACAAAACTGCAAATTTTAGCCTTCTTATCTGCTTTCACTTTCATCACTTGCTGTGAGATCTTTAAATGTTCCCTAGCCAACTCACATGCTCTGTTCAATCTTTCCCTGAAATTTGATACGTAATCCAGGAGAGTAGTTTCTGAATTTTGACCCACCAATTTCTCATGAATCTATTTCAGTGGTTCCCTTAACTCATGACCATCAACTACCTACCAGCCCCTTTGAATGTTAATTCTCATTGTATCAACAACCTCTGAACTAAGATAAAAGCAAAAAACTGTGGATGCTGGAAATCCAAAACAAAAATAAAAATACCTGGAAAAGCTCAGCAGGTCTGGCAGCATTTGCGGAGAGGAACACAGTTAACGTATCAAGTCCGTATGACTCTTCAACAGAACCTCTGAACTAAACCTCTCTAACAATAAAACCCCTTTCATAGTACCAACTTTATTAGTAATATAAACATATTGCTTGGTAGCTGCTGGAAAGGCGTCAGTTTTCACCCCACTTCTTGAATGCTCTATTCAAAAAATGCAAATGCACGCTCTCTCTCTCTTACATATCAAAACTAGTACACATCAAAGCACCCAGACTACTTGGCTTTAATCCAGTTAAGACATACCCACAGACAAAACCTCTATTTTAAAAGAAAAATATTTTCCAAAATATACATATTATTCAAAATATTAATACCTTCATGGCACTAACTAAAGATATATTAGAGTAAATGAAGAGGTTTACAATGTTGTCAAAAAGAATAGTATGCCTGACGATTGGGAGGATTTTAAAAATCAGCAAAGGATGACAAAGAAATTGAGAGAGGGAGAAAATAAAATGAGAGTAAACTGACAAGAAATATACTGATGGCAAGAGCTTTTGCAAGTATGTAAAAAGGGCATGATTAATGAAGGTGAACATGGAAACCTCAGAGATTGAGAGAGAAGAAATTATAATGGGGAATAAGGAAATGGTACAAATGTTAAAAGAATAGTGCTTCTGCCTTCACACCAGAAGACACCAAAAACATACTGGAAATTGTCTAACGTGAGTGAGAACTCTAAGTATTTTAGAGAAAAAATGTAGAGGGAAATTAATAGTACTAAAAGCCAACAAGTCCCTTGGAGTTGATGGTCTACACTCTCTCCCCCTCGAGGTTCCACATTCTAAGAGGGGCTTGGTGACCATGGACCTCCATGTGTTGGTCCATGGTTATGCTTGGCAAGGTACTGCAATAGTTTGCCAGTGGTTTCTGCAGGTTCTGGCGGACCAGGAGACTCTCCAGTTCTTACCACCTGCCATTGGTGTATTAGAAGGATTTGAGGTTGCTAATCAACCTGTTTGGCTACGTTATCAATGCACCTCTATTGGCCATCAAGTCCCGGAGTGGGACCTGAACCCAGAACTTCTTTCTTTCTAAATTCTCCCACAGGACATGTGTGTCACTGTCTAGGCTAACATTTATTGCCTATCATACTTGCCCTTAAGAAGGTGGTGTTGTGTTGCCTTCTGAAGTCCATGTTGTGTAGGTATACCCACAGTGCAGTTATGAAGGGAGTTTCAGGATTTTGACCCAGTGACAGTGAGGGAACAGTGATGCAATTCCAAGTCAGGGTGGTGTGTGACTTGGAGGGCAACTTGCAAGTGATGGTGTTCCCATGTGTCTGCTGCCCTTGTCCCTTGAGGTGGTAGAAGCAGGTTTAGAAGGTGCTGTTGAAGGAACATTGGTGAATTTCTGCAGTGCATCTTGTAGATGGTACACACTGCTGTTACTGTGCTCAGAGGTAGAGAGAGTGAATATTGAAGGCGGTAGATGGGGTGTCAACCAAACGGCTGTTTTGTCCTGGATGGTGTCGAGCTTCTTGAGTGTTTTTACAGCTGCACTCATCCAGGCAGGTGGAGAGTATTCCATCACACTCCTGACTTATGCCTTGAAGATGGTGGCCAGGTTTTGGCAAGTCAGGAGGTGAGTTAGTCACCTCAGAATTCTGATCCTCTGACCTGCTCTTGTAGCCATAGTATTTATATGAATGGTTCAGTTCAGTTTCTGGTCACTGGCAATCCCCCAAGATGGTGATAGGCTGAGAGGTAGGGACACTACCACTGTGCCACAAGACCTCCGGTCTGCACTTGCTAGATTTTTAAAAAGTGACTGCAGAGATAATGGATGCATTGATTTTGATGATCCAGAGTGATTCCCATGGACTGGAAGCTGGTGAATGTAACCCTGCTGTTCAAGAAAGAGGGAGAGAGGAAATAGGGAACTAAATGCCATTTAGCCTGACATCAGCCGTAGGGAAAATTTCTGGAATCAATTAAGGACATGGCAACAGAATGGGAAACCGCAATCTGATTACGCACACTCAAGATGATTTTATGAAAGGGAAACTATGTTTGTCAAATCCATACGAGTTTATTTGACAGTCTAACTCACAACGTAGATAGGGGAGAAACCAGTGGATGTAGTATATTTGGATTTTCAGAAAGCATTGATAATGTGTCACACAAGAGTTTGTTATGCAAGATTGGGGCTCATAGCATTGGGGCTCATGGGATTGGGGTTCTATATCAACATGGATTGAGGATTGGTTAATGGACAGAAAACAGAGTAGAAATAAACAAGTCATTTTTGAATGGCAGGGTTTATTGAACTGCTGGAGTGCCAATATGTTCAATGCTTCGGTCTCATCTATTTACAATCTATATCAATGACTTACATGAGGGGACTGAGTTTAATGTATCCAAGTTTACTGACAATATAAAGCTAGGTGGCAAAGGAGTTGTGATAATGCAAAGGGGCTGCAAAGAGACAGTGAAATAATTGGACAAGAAGGTGATATAAATATAATTAATGTGGGGAAGTGTGAAATTATCCACTTCGCTAGGAAAAATGAAAAAGCTGAATATTTTTTTAAAAGGTGAGACATGAGTTAATGTTGGTAGGCAGTGGGATTTTGGGGTCCTTGTACATGATTCACAAAGTTAATTCGCAGGTGCAACAAGCAATTAGGAAGGTAGCCAGTATGTTAGCTTCTGTTGCAAGGGGGTTGGAGTGTAAAAGTAAAAAAGTCTTCCAGCAGTTGTCTCGGTCCTTGACAAGATCACACCTCAAATACCATGTACAGTTTTTGTCATCTTACCCAAGGAAGGTTACATTTACCCTAGAAGGGGTGCAACAAATGTTCACCGGATTAGTTCCTGGGATAAAACGGCTGACCTATGAGGATAGGTTGAATTAAATAGGTCTATGTTCTTTCGGATTTAGAAGAATGAGAAGTGATCTCATTGCAACACATACACGGGTCTTGACAGGGTAGATGCTGAGAAATTGTTTCCTACAAGAAGAACACAAAACTCCCCTGGCTGGAGATTCTAGAACAAAGAGGTTGTAGACCCAGGATAAGGGGTTAGCCATTTAGAACTGAGATGAAGAAACGTTTCTTCACTCAGGGAATGGTGAATTTTTGTAATTCTCTATTCCAGTGGGCTGTGGATGATCAGTCAATGAGTATATTCAAGACTGGCATTGCTAGATTTTTGGGCATCAAGAGAAATGGAGACACGATGGGTAAGTAGAGTTCAGGTATAAGGTCAGCCATCGTCTTATTGAATGGCAAAGCAGACTTGAAGGGCTAAATGGTCGACTCTTGCTCCCATCTCTTAGTTTCTTATATTCCTTGAACTTTGTTACAACAGTATAGGAGGCCGAGGGGAGAAAGATCAGATTGGCAGTGAACCAAAATAGTTTCCTGAATCGAAATGGGTACAACTAAATCAATGTTTCAACTGGTTAGTGTGTTTGGGGCCCGAGGCCATGGGGAAAGAGAGGAGATGAAATGGCAGGAGTAGCAATTCCTGCACTGGCCCAAGAAGGGGTCTTGGGAAGAGATGCTGGGGGTGATTGAAGAGTGCACAGGGTGTTGAACTGTCTCTTTGCACTGGTGATTGGAGGGGAAGATGTGTTTGGTGGTGGCATTGTGCTCAAGGTGGCAGAAATGTTGGACAACAACTGTTGAATTTGGAGGCTTGCCGATTGAAAGGTGAGGACAAGAGAAACCCTGTTGTGGTTCTGGAAGAGAGAGGATAGGGTGAGAGTACAAGCATGAGAAACAGGATGGACACGATCAAGGATTTGGTTAACCACGGTGGAGAGGAATTCTCAATTGAGGATAAGGAAGACATATTGGGAGCAGTGGTTTGGCACTGTCAGAATAGATGTGACAGAGATGAAAAAAAGTGGTAGAATGGAATTACTACAGGAACTGAGATGGAGGAAGTGTAATTAATGTAGCTACGGGTGTCAGGTGGCTTATAGTAGATATTGGTTGACAAGCTATCACTAGAGTTAGAAAAGTCAAATGTAGATTAATTATGGAAATTAAGGAAAGGAGGCATGGCTTTGTTAAGGAAAAATTGTGTTTAACTAATTTGACTGAGTTTTTTGATGAGGTAACAGAGAAAGTTGGTGAGGATAATGCAGTTGATATGATGCTCATGGACTTCCAAAAGACATTTGTTCAAGTGTTGCATAACAGGCTTGCCAGCAAAGTTGAAGTCCATGAATGAAAGGGACAATGGCAGCATGGATACAAAGCTGGCTGAGTGACAAGAAAGAGAGTAGCGGTGAACAATTTCTTTTCAGACTGGAGGAAAGTATATAGTGGGGTTCCCCAGGGGTCATTATTTGGACCCCGCTTTTCTTGATCTATATGCAAGTTAAGATTTAAGCATACAGAATGTGAAAAAGTTATAAAACAGTGATTTTTTTATTCCAATGACACCAAAAAACTGCTGAGAGCCCAACTCCTGGTCTTGAATCAGTTGAGTAGCAGAGTTCGTTGTAGAACAGTGGGAGCAGGGATGTCTTGCATCCAACAGAAGTGACGGTTAGATAATTCCGATTGCTAATTCCCCTCAGCCACGTGAGCCAGGTTACCTTTCCATCCAGACCACGAAGGGTATCTTCCTCCCCTTGAAGCCTTTCAGACTAAATCGGGGTTCTGGGCTGTCCAGACAGTCTGTCTTGGTCTTTAGCAGCTGTGTCCTGCTCCAATTCCCCTCACTGGTTCTCCCGCCACTGACAGAGGCTTCGACTGCTCTACTTGTGATTCTTGCTCTTACCACACTGGAGGTCACCATTCGAGGGCTGCTGCTTCCTCTGCCAGTTGCTCTCTCTCTCTCCTCCTCGTGGTTTCCGGCTCTGCCCCCTTCTTCTTCAGCCGATGCTCAGGGCTCCAGGCTCCACCCCACCAGCCTGTCAAAGACATTGTTTCTTGCCCCAAAAGGGCTTTCAGGAACTGACCAATTCTCCTGCCTGACATTCCTCTGAGCCATTGCCATCTGCTGTCGGAGACCCAGTGCTCTGCAGAGAGTGCCCCAGAGAAGGCAGGACGCAGCATCCGGCTCTGCACCAAAGTTGGAAGTCAGGCACTGGGGCCCACCACAACTCTGCTGCACACTTCCCTGCCTGAGAGTTGCTGTCCCAGCAACTATACTTATTGCATGATTACTGTTTACTAAGAATTACAAGTTTGATTGAGCTGCAATTGCTATCACATTCAAATCCACATTAGTGGCAGCATTTTCTTCGTCCATTATTGATCTGGGCAAATGTTGAAGATGAGGATGATCTCCAACATTTGCTCAAGATAACCATTTTAGCTCATCATCTGTATGGATACTTTCACAGATGTTGTGGAAGCAACTTGTTTTCAATAGGATCCAGGCTAGGTGATAGGTCAGCCATGTTGGTGTCTAGGTTGTTCATATCTCCAGGGACCTCATGATCAGAAGCATTTGTTGCTTCAGTTGCAGCCTCACTGCCTGATGTCTCTGCATCTTCACCCAGGACTGGAGTAGGCCTCCTCACACTATATGCACTCCTGGAATTCATGGCACACAGATCATTCCAAAATTCTACGTTGCTACCCGACTCTTCTTTACTCAAGCCACTGCCAGCTAGCACTTCAGGTTCGGCTGCACCATTATATCATTCACAAGACTTTTGAGCAAATGACAAACGAGCAACTTCCCTCTGTGAACCTCCTTCTAAGGTTGCTCTCCAGCTACAGGACTGATGTCATGGGTATGACCACCAGTGTTGAGTCACTTCCCTGCTTTGACCAAAGTACGCCTCTCACAGTTCTGGCAGTAATTGGTAAGATCGACAGCCATCCCAGGCCAGTAAAGTTACTTTGTTAGTGCAGTTGTCTTTTCCGATGCTTGGTGCCCTGCCTGATTGTAGACTACTTCTAGTGCTTGAAGCTTGAGACTGCCAGGAAGAATGAGTTGCTTTACCTCTCAGTCATTATCATGGACCAGCTGATAAAGGATGCAGTTTCCTCCCTGATCTTCACCTCAGCAGTTTATGTGCCCATTTGGACTCCTTCATTAGGTAGCATCAGGTTGGTGGACATTTAGTCTTCCAGTAGAAGTAAAGACTACTGATGTCTTCATTCATGAGTTAAAGCTGCCTTAGGTCCTCATTTGAGATAAGATTGGAGCTGTCTTTCCCAATAGATCCATTCCCACTAACAGCTGCTGGCTTAAGGACACTTATGGGGTTTTGGTTTGGATTTCCTTTGTCATGGAAATTGGTGATCAGTCTGGGCATTCTACCCTTCTCTCCATCGTGACTAGAGCTGTTCCATAGATTATGCCAGCTGGTAGCTCAGCTTTGTGAGAAGTGTGCTGCTCTGACATGGCATGATATCGCCCAGTTGATGACAACTGATATGATCCTTTAGGGATGGTGATAATGTGGGTGGGTAAAGGAGTAGCTCTGTTCCTGGCTGCACAGACAGCTCTAAAGACAGGTCGTGGCTGATATATTTCAAGTGCAGGGTTGAGAACTTTTAGTCCCCTACTGCCAAGCTCCTAACACGTTGCATGTACTTGTCACCATAGGTGCTTTTCAGGAGTGCCCAAATATCTCTTAGCACATTTGACCCTCACACTCTGGGTGTCCTCAACTTCCTCACTTCTATGGGAGTATCTATTGGTCATGAACCACCAGAAATCCAACGTTGTTGAATGTGTGGCTGAGGATAGATATGGAGAGCTCGGCACAGCCATGATAAAGGGATGTCCAATCTTTATGGAGTGGAGATTCAGATGAATGAGGAGATGTCAGCAGTTCACACTTTTCAGCTTGATGCTTCCTGAAAAAGTGATTGGTAATGGTCAACATTTCTGCTCCTGTGTCAATTAGACATGACACCCTGACCTCTCCAAATCTCACCTGAACTGCTGGACAAATTCCTATTCTTGCAGTGAAACCGAGCCTCTTCCTAAGATAATCTCATCCTCCACTTGGCTCTTGACAGACAACTTGCCTAGTTTAACATCTGGTGAAGAAGAGGGAATGCAGTTGTGCTGCAGCGACTCTCCGTGCCTGATGTCTGAGGTCTGTGGTTGAGGGAAGTCTTGTTTGAAGTGCCCAACACCATTGCAGTTCCAGCACCTCTCTGAAGTATCTCGGGTCATCGGCCTCGAGGCTTTGTTTGGAGGTAAGACAGCAAAGATTGGACCTGTGCTGGCTGCACGGCAATCTCTTCCTCCTGTCTTTTCAGCATGAGGTTTACCTCTCCATCAGTGCCAACAGTCACCTTCCTCGATGGTGACCTGCCTCCTGGTCTTAGTGGTCCAGACTTTCCCCATGATCCAGATTGTGTGATCACGCATAGAGGACGACAGTTGGAGTTTGTCACTGTTAAGTCTCCTCAACTCCATCCAGACATTTTCATCCCTCACTGCTTTAGCTAGGCAATTTTTCAGCTGCATGTCTCTGATTGGTTTGAAAGAAGGATCCAGGAGGATGATTCAGTCAAATAGGTTCACAGGCTCCAAGGATACTGAGGCCAAGTCCTCTCCTTTGGCCTGTTTACACCCACGGAACCTCGACTGCAGCTGCAACAACTTATTGCTGTTCTCAAACACCCTTGTCAAGACCTCAAAGATCAGTTGCGGGCTCCTTTGGATAGAATACTTAGCCCCAGTATTTCTCTGAAGGCTTTTCCGAACAGATGCTCCATGAAGAACACCACCTGCTCACTCTCATTGAGGCCCTTAAATGCCATGACCATCTGTGGGTCCTCGATCTCGTCTTCGACTGAAGGGTCATTGGATGTTTCTAGTCTTCTCCCAAATCTACCCAACTCCCTCCCAGTTGACAGGTCTTCCTTCCTCTGCGGAGTAAAGGGAAAGCACATTGGGAGCCTTTTCCTGGTCTTGGCTTAGAAGTTCAACTTCCTCCTCTAACACCTCTGTTCCCGAAGAGATTTGAGCTGCTGTGGCCTTCCTCATGGACATAACCAGTTTCAGCTCTTCCACCATCTGCTCCATCTTTGTTGAACATCTCTCTATCTTATCCGCCATGGTTTGATGCCTATGTTGTGGAGTCCCATTTCTGACACCAAAATGTAACTCAAGATTTAAGCACACAGAATGTGCAATAGTTCCAAAACAGGGATCTTTTATTCAAATGGTAAACCTTTATGTACCTTCATGGAAGAGCTTGACTCACAGAAAAGAACTATTTACAATGGACGACCCAACACCCCAGACACACCAGTAAACTGTCGAGAACTCAACTCATGGTCTGGAATCAGCTGAGTAGCAGAGCAGTGGGAGCAGGAATGTTTTGTGTCCAGCAGAAGTGACGGTTAGTGAACTCCTCTTGCTAATTCCCCTCAACTGCGTAAACCAGATTATGGGCATCTTCCTCACCACCTGTTTCTGCTCTAGTTGTCAGCATCACAGACTAATATCTGTATTCTGCTAACATTTACATGGGTAGCACTAGCTAAACAAGGCATGACTGCTGAAATGGTAGTCCTGATAATGAAACTAATAAATGGAAATAACCTAAAGATGAGTCTTGAGGCTTGGGGCTGTGACTATTTAATTTGGCAGCTTGTTCCATTGTGGGATTGTCCTTGGGAAGAAAGATTGTTGATACACTATCTTGGAAACGAATGGTCTTTGTAGTTTTTGTGGATGGCTACCTTATATTTTGCCATTGCCGGAGGGTACCAGTTTCTGTCAGTTCCCACCATCCATTCCATATATTATAGAACATGGTCAGTCTATTTTGCTCCCTCCTTCTCTAAAGTGGTTCCCATTCCAAATCCCTGACCAAGGATGTGACACTGGTATATTTCACATACTGATTCATTCAGAATTGTGCAGTACGTCTTTGGATTGTGTTACAGACAGGGGAGAGGGGCAAAACTGAACTCCTTATTTTCTCGTCATCTGTCCATAAGGTGTTTTAACTTTTGAAAGAGATTGTGGCGCGTTTGCCCAAACCCTCTGTTTGAGAGGTCAATTTTTAAAGTGGCTCGCAACAAACTCTCTTTAGCATTAAATCAAAAGTATGGTTTATTCACACATTCGAACCTGGGGAATGATCAGAACTTCACACATACACACACAGACAAGCACACAATAAGAAGATAGGAAAGAGGAATTTTTACAACTAAGAATAACATTTTCAAAGACCACCACAGATGTGGATATCAGTTCACGTGATTGTACTCTAACTTTCTGGACTCTGACAATGAGGATTCCTTCATGTCGAGGTACAGTTCAGCTAGCTGAAGCAGGATTTTGCAGAATTCCTTTAAAGTTGATGGTGACACGGTGAGATGAGGTTAGTATACAGACACTTGGTCTGCTAGGCAGGCGATAATAGGAATCCTCTAGAGAAACAGGGGTCGAAGAGACTTAGACTTGATGCAGACTGTTGGCCAGTTTGGAGTCCTGCTTTGATGTTTGCAGGCTGGAGTTTATACAGCAGACTGAGTTGCAAGTCTGGAAATGTAATAAAACTTTCCAAAGGCTAGAAGCTTAGATCATGTGAAGTTGTCCATTAATAAGTCAGTTTCCAGCGAACAAGTAGTTTCTATGCCTCTGGTGAAAATACATTGTTCACCTTAGGAGATAAATGGTGGCTTTTAGCACCTCTGCAGGTCTAACAAGTTTCGATGGTTTCCCCTTAGTTATAGGGCTAGGCTGGAAAGATGGATTGTCTGCTGGTCCTGGTTTTGTTGATAGCAATGTGGCCTCACAATGAGAGGTGTGAGATTCTGCAAGGATGAGAGTTGAGCTTTTGTCCTGTAACTCCTGTTGGAAATTTCCAGAAAATGTAACTAGCTTGTTAAACATGTGACCTGTAGCAGCTATCTTCAGTTCAGCAAAGACCACTGTTAAAAAAGCAAAAGAGCCAGATTTATTTAACAGTTTAAGATCTCTTTCATGTCTTAGGGACATGGCAATTGCTTTTATTTTATTCATGCATGAGATGTGGCGTCGCTGGCTAGGCCGTAATTTATTGCCCATCCCTAATTGCCTTTGAGAAAGTGGTGGTGAGCTGCCTTCTTGAACTGCTGCACTCCATGTGGTGTAGGTACACCCACAGTGCTGTTAGGAAGGGAGTTCCAGGATTTTGACCCAGTGACAGTGAAGGAATGACGATATATTTTCAAGTCAGGATGGTGAATGGCTTGGAGGAGATATTCAAGGTGGTGGTGTTCCCATGCATCTGCTGCCCTTGTCCTTCTAGATGGTGGCTGTTGTGTGTTGAAGGAGCCTTGGTGCGTTTCTGCAGCGCATCTTGTAGATGGTACACACTGCTGCCAGTGTGTCAGTGGTGGAGGTAGTGAATGTTTGTCAATCAAGCAGGCTGCTTTGTCCTGGATGGTGTCAAGCTTCTTGAGTGCTGTTGGAGCTGCACTCATCCAGTCAAATGGAGAGTATTTCATCACAGTCCTGACTTGTGCCTTGTAGGTGGTAGCCAGGCTTTAGGGAATCAGGAGGTGAGTTACTCACCAGAGGATTCCTAGTCTTTGACTTGCTCTTGTAGCCACAGTATTTATACAGCTAGTCCAGTTCAGTTTCTGGTCAATTGGAACCCCCAGGATATTGATAGTGGGAGATTCGGTCATGGTAATGCCATTGAATGTCAAGGAGAGATTGTTAGATTCTTTGTTGCTGGAGATGGTCATTGCCTTGCACTTGTGTGGCACAAATGTTACTTGCCACTTGTCAGCCCAAGCCTGGATATTGCCCATGTCTTGCTGCATTTGGACATGGACTGCCTCAGTATCTGGGGTGTCACAAATGGTGCTGAACATTGTGCAACCATCAGCAATTGTCAGAAAAACCCACTTGGTTCATAAACGTCCTTTAGGGAAGGAAATCCTCGGGTTCTGCAGAAGGTCCACTTTAAAAATAGCAAAAAAGAATAAAGTCTAATGGGCACAGTTTGGATTTCTTTCATGTCTGAGAGGCATAACAGTTTTCTAAAGAGAATTGGCTAATTATCTGAAGAGAATGAATGTGCTAGGCCACAGAGAAGAGGGATGCAGGAACAGCCAAGTTGCTCTTGTTGAGGGCTGGCAAGGACACAATGTGTCAGCTGGCCTCCTTTTATACTGTATAAGTCAAGGGAGGGAAGGGAAGAGTCAAAGGTGGGCCAGTTAAACGTGAAGGAGGGGTGGAAACTGGAAAAGTTTATGCTACTTCTAGTTTAGGGCAGAAAAGGAAACTGTATTGATAAGGTCACCTATATACCATCGTCGAAAAAGAGGCAAAATGTGGGTTTGTGTAGAATTGGAACAAATAATTTTTCCTGTATCCAAGGAACGATGGCATAGCTGAACCCTATTTGGGTCTCCTTCGCAACACTTTTTAGTTGGAGGAACTGAGTGGAATCAAAGGAAAATTCAATGTAATAACATGTTAATCCAGGTGGAAAAGTGGTAGTGGTGGATGGGGACTGGTTGGGTTTCCATTCAAGGAAGAAGCTGAGAGTCTTTAAGCCTTTCTGGTGGAGGTTGAGAAGTAGAGGGACTGGATTTCTATGCTAAAAAGAAGATGGTTTGGAACAGGAAACTGGAAAACTGTTCAAACGCAGAAGGTGTTAAAGGAGTCACAGGTAGGAAGAGACTTGACAAAGGGAAAGAAAATAGTTGAGACAGGAGGAAATAAGTTCCATGGGGCAAGAACAGGCAAAAATGATGAGCCCACAAGGAAAGTCCTGTTTGTGGATCTTGAGAAAGAGGAAAACTTAACCTGTTGTTACATAGTTCTGTAAGGAATATGTGTGTCTTTATGTGGGGTAAGCAAATTTAAATCCACAAATTCTGTCCAGAAGTAACTATTGGTATCAGCGATTGGCAGTGACCCAGTCTCCCACTGTGTAATGGCATAGAGAGAAGAATTGCTTTGATGTGAAGTGTTAGAAACCTGTTTTAATAGGATGAATGTAGCTGACTCACTATTCTGTTGTTCCCATTGGGATGCAAGTGAAATGGAACTCTGTGGGGCCTACACTGCAAACTTCAAAGAGTCAATTAAAGATTCTGAAAAAAAACTAGGCAGTTGAGAGCATTTTGTGACTGAAGCATTTGTACTTCTGCTTATTCTGTTGCTTTATGTTGCTTATGCGTATTTCCAAATGTTGGGGGAAAAAAATTATCAGTCGTTTAGCCTGCATGATACAGTGACAGTTTTCAAACTTCTGGAAAGGACAGGGATGCAAAATGCAACATCTGGTGTAGTATCACAATAAAAAAGTTTGAATGTTATCTCTATTCAAAGTGCGCATAAAGGTGCAAACCTCATCACAAAAGCAACTCAGCAAGTCCTGCTCGCCCACCTTTTACCCATAGTCCTGCAAATCCTTTCCCTTCAGATAATTATCCAATTCAGTTTTGAAAGCCTTGATTGACTCTGCCTCCACCGCATTCTCTCAAGCAGTGCATTCTCAATCCTAACCACTCTCTGTGTAACAACGTTGTTCCTCATGTAATCTCTGGTTCTTTTTTTCCCAATCACTTTAAATTGGTGTCCTCTGGTTGTCAGCCCTTACGCCAATGGGAACAATTTCTCCCTATCTACTCTGTCCAGACACCTCATGATTTTGAATGCATCTATCCTATCTCATCTAAACCTTCTCTGCTCTAAGAACATCCCCAGCTTCACAAATCTATCCATGCAAGTGACGTCTCTCATCTTAGGAGCCATTCTCAGAGGTTTTTCTGCACCTTCTCAAATGCTGTCACATCTTTCCTTAAGTGTGGTGCCAGAACTGCACACAATACTTCAGTCAAGGCCAAACCAGTGCTTATAAAGGTTCACCATAATTTCCTTACTATCGTACTCCATGCCTCTGTTTACAAAGCCCAGGATCTTGTATACCTTATTAAATGCTTTCTCAGCTGGTCCTGCCACCTTCAATGATTTGTACACATATAACCCCAGGTCCCTCTGCTCCTGAATCCCTTATAGAATTTTATACTTTATTTTATATTGCCTTTCCTCGTTCTTCTGACTAAAACATATCACTCGACGCTTTGCATTAAATTTCATCTGCCGCGTATGCCCATTCCACCAGTCTATGTTCTCTTGAATCTATTACTATCCTCCTCACCATTAACAGTACTTGCAAGTTTTATGTCATCTGCAAATTTTGAAATTGTGCACTGCACACTTAAGACTAGGTCATTAGTATAGATTAAGAAAAGCAGTGATCCCAATACTGTTTCCTGGGAAACCCCATTAAATTGTGAGAAATGGATGTTTTTTAAATTTTTTAGGGAATATGTTATTCTGTGAAAAAGGCTGTTGTGTCTGATTGTGTGTGGCTGTGTCTGTGTGTGTGTATATGTGTGTGTATTATTTAATTAAGCTGGGCAGAGATTAATAGGGGAGAGGTTGTCGAGGGGCTTAAGACATGAAAAGGATAGAGGTGTTAGGCTTGAGGTACAAATGAATAGGTTAGATCTAACATTTGCATTTTTAGATAAGTTGACAGTTTGTATGAATATCAAAGGGAAGTCAGAGGTAACAAGAAACATGTTTGCATCTTGCAGGAGTTCTATAGGTAAACAAGTAATGGGGTATTATATTTTATTGACCCGAAAGGGGAAAAAAATACTTTACGGTTATTGTGGAGAGCTTAGGGTAGCTGTAGCTATTTGAGCTGCATTAGCTGGACCTGGAACTGTGAGATATTGCTGTTTGAGCTGTTGAACTGGGGCTCAAGTTGGTGAGATGTATCAGCTGGAGCTATAGTTGGAGCTGTGGGCTGGGAGAGGATGCAGTTTGAATCAACCATCTAGTCAGATCAGGAAGTCTTGGACTGCAAAAAGCAGTTTTATTCTGAAGTTTGGATCTCCACCGCAGAGTGGAAGAGGGTTAAAGGTCATGTGGTATGCCTTTATCCAGGCTACAGCAGTTTGCTTTGGGTAATATTACTGGATTTTTATAGTTAAACATCCATAAGGGATTGTTGCCTGGAAGGTGTTTACTTGTCGGTCTGACCAAGTAGAGATTCTTTTTGGGGAATATGTTCTAAGACTAACCTTAATTGTGCAACTTTAATCTTGTGCACTTAAGTTTTCTTTTATTCTTGTTAATAAAATTTTTACTTTTAATTTTTAAAATCCCAAAAGTGTTACTGGATTTCTTGCTGCTGAGATACATACATCATCTTCTCGTTTTCAGAATACAAAAAAAAGGTAATGGCCCATAAGCCAATTTTCCCTCTGGAATTTGGTTTGCAAGCAACTAACATCTGCTATGGCCATGACAATATACCTTCCTAGAGTCCGAAAAACAACTGTTCACTGCCTCACTGTTTCCTATCACTCAATCAACTTTGAATCCATGCTGCCACTGTCCCTTTAACTTCATGGGCTTCAGTTTTACTGTCAAGCCCAATAGGTGGCACTTCATTCCATGCCTTTTAGAAATCCATGTACTTGCCATCAACCACATTATTCTCATCAACCCTGTTTCCTCATCAAAAATTCAATCAAATTAGTTCAACATGATTTGCCTTCCACATGTTGCCTTTCCTTAATAAATCTACCATTGTCTAAGTGCTATTAATTTTTCCCCAGATTATCATTTTTAAAAACTTTCCCACCACTGAAGTTAAGTCAACTGACCTGCATTTGTTAACTGGGTTTATTTCCACACCCATTTTTGAACATGGTTAATACCAGAGATCTGGAATATTGCACATGTCCAACGGGGATTCAAAAATTATGGACAGTGCCGCATCAATTTCTGCATCTAATTCCTTCAGTATTCTCAGATGTATCAGATCTGGCCCTGGTGACTTAACAACTTTCAGTGCAGCCAGCCTTTCTAATACCTTCACTTCATCCACTTCTAGCCCATTCAGTTTCTCAATTACCTGCACTTTCACTACATCTTTGGCAGAATCTTCTTCCTTGGTAAAAACTGATGCATAAATCCTCTTTTTGGTCCCTAAAGGGCCCGACTATTCCTTTTCCCACACTTTTACTATTTTTTGTATATAGAAGACTTTGGGATTCCCTTTTATGTTGGTTGTCAATCTCTTTTCATGCTCTCACTTTGCAGCTCTCATTTCTATTTTCACTTTCCCTCTGAACTATCTATATTCAGCCTGGTTCTCCCTTGTATTATCCACCTGACATCTGTCATAAGCATCCTTTTTCATCTTCCTCTCTTTGATCATCCAGGGAGCTCCAGTTTTGTTTGTCCTACCTTTTCCCCTTCTGAAAATAAACCTCAACTGTACCCAAACTATCTCCTCTTAAGGCAGCCCATTTTTCAATTACAGTTTTGTCTGCCAGGGTGGCATGGTAGTGCAGTGGTTAGCGCTGCTGCCTCACAGCTCCTGGGATCTGGGTTTGATACTGACCTCCGGTGTCTGTGTGGAGTTTGCATGTTCTCCCTGTGTCCACGTGTGTTTCAGCAATTGCTCCGGTTTTCTCCCACCATCCAAAGATGTACCGGTTAGGCGGATTGGTTACAATTAAATTGCCCCCTAGTGAGTGTGTTCTTGCGAGTGTGTGCCCTGTGATGGACTGGCATCCTGTCCTGGATGTACCCCACGTAGTGCCCATTGCCTGTTGGGATAGGTTCCGACTCCCCATGATCCTGAATTGGATAAAAGTGGCTCTGGAAACGTGAGTGAATGAGTTTTGTCTGCCAATCTTTGATTCCAAATTACCTGGGCCAGATCCATTTAAAGTTGATGAAGGGAATGCGCTGGCTGTTGTCTATATGGATTTTAAATAAGTGTTTGACAAAGTACCACATAAAAATCATGTTAACAACATTTCAGCTCATGGAATAGGAGGGTCACTGTCAGCTTGGATAAAGAAAAATGGACCCAATGACAGAAAACAGCGTGTCATGGTAAATGGTTGTTTTTCAGATTGGAGGAAGGTAGACAGTGGTGTCCTCCCAGGGTCAGTGGTGCACCATTGTTTTTTGATACATATAAATTGCTTGGGTATTGGAATTGAGAGTAAAATTTCAAAATCTGCCAATGATACCAAATTTGGAGGTGTGGTAAACAATGAAGATGATACCCATTGACTGCTGCAGGGCATAGATATCCTTAGTAGGATGGACAGACAAATGACAGATGGAATCCAATACGGAGAAGTGTGAGGTGATGTATTTTGGCGGAAGGGATTGGGAGAGGGAGGGGCAAAATACTCTTAATAACACAGTTCTAAAGAATGTACAGGAACAGAGGGATCTGGGGGTTCCAATGCATGCATCTTTGAAGGTGGCAGGACATATTGAAAGCGTGGTTAGTGTTGCATATGTGATCTTCAGCTTCATTTTAAAAAAATATTGAGTACAAAAGCAGGGAAATTATGCTAAACTTGTACAAAATACTGGTTCGGCCATATTGTGTCCAATTCTTTTCCTTTAGATGGTGCACAGGAGATTTACTCAAATGACTGCAGGGATGAAGGATTTTAGCTACAATATTAGGTTGGAGAAGCTGGGATTGTTCTCCTTGGAACAAAGAAGGCTGAGGGGAGATCCAATAAAGGTGCACAAGGTTATGGGCAAGATCTTCCCTCCACTGGGGGTGAAGTTGAAGTGCAGGTGCGCCCAGGCGTGCCTCCGATCGGCGCCCCCGATTGGGGGCACGCCACTATTTTACAAGGGCGGGCCAATTAAGGCCCGCCCAGCGTGATGTCCGCATGGAAGCGCTATGCGCTCCCAGTGCGGGCGGGGAGGGAGGAATCCCTAAACCCGAGGGTGTACTCTTTCGCACATGCGCACGAAAGAGCACATTCATCTCCCTGAGGCTAAGTGCTGCCTCAGGGAGATCGCCTCTACTGTCAAAAATATTAAAAGTAGAGAAAAAAAAAATCCCTGACACGCCCCCTGTCACATGAGTTGGGACATGTCCATAACTTTTTAAAAAACTTTAATTAAATTTTTAAAAACCTACATGAAACCTCATTCCGCCCGTGGATGAGGTTTCATGCTTTTTCTAATTCCCGCCAGGGCTCCTGGCCTGCCCGCCAACCTTAAGCTTGGACGGGCAGGTCCACTAATTAGTTTAATGACTCTGTCAATGGCCTCAATTGGCCATTGACAGGTCGGCAGGCACACAGCTGATTTTGCTGAGCCCCGCCTACCTGAAAATTTAAATGGGGTGCAGTGACATCAGGAGTTCTGCCCAACGTCACTGCACGTCATTTTACGCGTTGGTGAGCGCCTCCCCCCCCCACCCCCCGCCCCCCAACAGGAAAATCCTGCCCTATGACAGGCTTAAATAAGGTAGACAAAGAAAACATGTTCACATTAGTTGATCATACAAGGACTAGAGAACACAGGTTTAAGGTTTTAGGCAAGAAATATGGGGCAGGGATGTGGGAAGAACTTTTTTGTCTGCAGTGAGTGGCAATGATCTTGAACTTGCTGCCTACATGAATGGTGCAAGCTGGGATGATCAATGATAACAGCTAATTGGATAGACACTTGAAAGAAATAAACTTGCAGGGCTGCAGGAATAGAATCGGGGAATGAGGCTGATCTGATTGCTGTCTAGGGAGGCAGCATGGAGGACCTAATGCCGCCTGTGCCATTGTGGGTCTATGACTCAGCCCACTGAAGTTGCCCTATGCCAATTAATTATTTTTAATCTGGATTTCTCTTTGTCTTTTTTCACAGCCAACCTAAACCTTATGATACAATGATCACTGTGGCCTAAATGTTCCCCCACTGACACTTGATCCATTTGGCTCACCTCATTGCCCAGTACCAGATCCAGCAATGCCTCCTTCCACATTGAACTGGAAACATATTGATGTAGAAAATTTTCATGAACAGACTTTAAAAGCACTTCCTTCGCTCTGACCTTTACATTATTACTATTCCTGTGTTAGGACAACAGAAGTACCCCATTATAACTATAGTTTTTGCACCACTGCAATTTCCTTGCAAATTTGTTACTCCATATCTTTCCCACTAGTTGGCGGCCCACAGAATACACACATCAATGTAAAGGTACCTCTACTGTTTCCTAGTTCGAACCAAGTAGATTCAGTCCTTGACCTCTCTCAGACATCCTCTCTCTCCAGAACTGTAATATTATCCTTAAACAACACTGTGACCCTTCCTCTCTTTCCTTCCCTATCTTTTTGGAACACCTTGCAACTAGGAATATGTAGTAACCATTTCCGTTCTTCTTTAAGCCAGGTCTTTGTTATCGCCACAACATCATTCACCCACATGGCTACCTGCACCTGCAGCTTGCCAATCTTATTTACCATGCTCCATGTGTTCACATACATGAACTGCAAACCTAACTTCGATCTTATTGCATTCCCTCTTACTCTGACCCCACCTAATACCTGACTATTTCTTACTCCAATGCTGTCTCTCCCTCTCCTACTTTTTTGTGCACCTTGCTGTCCCCCTCTAATATTACCTCGTAGTTCTCATTCCCCTGTCACTAGCAAACTGCCTGCAAGGACATGGATGCAGTCTCTGTTCAGATGCAACCTGTCCGGTCATATACTTTCCATCTCCCCCATCTACTTTCACCTCTTGGTTCATAGTTTTTATTCCTTTACTTCCCTTCCGTGTTCCTCTACTCACATCTTCCCTTCATTGCAGGCAGTCGAGGCCAGAGACATCTTCACAGATAAAACTAATGTGCCTCCTTGCTCAATCATTCAGAGTCAAACTTGTACTATGTGAAAGGGGACATTTGCCCACCTGAAGTTGGCAAAACTCTCCATTAGAAGAAGCCCATATGCGATTTTTCGGCAAACTGGGATTTGAATTACAAATGTTTACTACCTTACAGGCTCTAAGTTAATACTAGAGAGCTCGCATATGACAGCAAAACAAACAAAGGCAAGGATGAACTACAGTGATCTAACTGTTCATCTGTTTGTTTTGGAACAGTTTCTTCACAAATGTTAACAGCTTTGTTTATGTATAAAAAGCTTCAAATGCAAAACCCTTTCACCCCGTCATTTCCCCAAGAGCTAACAGTTGCTTTGAATAATACACCTTTGTCATTCTTCCCCCCTCTACCCCCCGAATGAAAATAGAGCTTCTACATCAAAATGAGTTATTTTCACAAATAAGAAATCCTTGCTAATGAAAAACCATTAGGTTCACAATAGACAACTTGAGAAGCACAAATTCAGAAGAACATAATCTTTTAAGTATTTTAAAAATACAGTTGCACTGAGAACGGACTGAGTTGCCAATGCAAAAGTGAAATAGGAATGCTACTTCTAGTCTTCAAAACTAAAACTATTTTATCAGCTAAATTAATCATGAAATTTGGCAAACTTTTCAAGGATGATCTTTTAATATTGAAATATCACATGGTGTTATGACGTGGCAGATGCTGTGGGCCAGGCGGACCAAACCCACAAGGGAAACTTGGTCACGCTATCACAACAGTTTTGCAATTTGTATTTATTAGGAGAAGATGTATGCACTGAATTCAGAAGTAATGAGTCCACTAAGACCTTCATAGACTTTAAAAATTAACTTAAAATATTAACAAAATAAAGGGGAGAATATTTGGCTCAGTGTGCCTCAGGGAGATTTCTGTGTTTTTTCGTGCGCATGCGCGAAAGAGTGCACTCCCAACTTAGGGAACCTCCCCACCTGCACAAGGAGTGCGAGTCATGCTGGGTGGGCCTTAATTGGCCCACCCATCAGGTCTATGCCCGCCCACAACCACACAACCTCCCACAACAGGTAGAAAACTCTCCCCAAAAGGTTTCAAACAGATACATTAGACTACAATTACTCACTACTATAACAACTCATAACATTTCTAATTAACCTGACTCCCAGTTACACACCCCCTTTAAGGCAACAGTCCAAAATAGATTTTAGATTTAAAATGGAACCAGCAAGTTAGCACAATACCACTTGACAGTGGAATTCCAAATGGTTTTCTCCAACTTTAGTTACTAGACATAGCAGACTTATGCATGAATGTTTGAGGCTTCTTCAAGACTGTTTCACACACTCCTGTTAGATCTTACATGGCCCCCAACATAACCTTTCATTCTCCTTTGGGAAAAATAAACACACTCCTTAGCCTTGTTTATCTTGCTAGCTGTAAACAGACTAACATCCCTTTCAAATTCAAACAATCCCTTCACTTATTTAAAATGCAAATTCCCTTCACACCTTATATGCTAAGACAACATCCATGTTTACTCATTAGCATTTTAAGTACATTTCTACAACTAGCTTCTTTTGATAATTTCAAGCTTGCAGTCTACCTGACTCCAAATGTAATTAAATCACACAGACAGAACCATCTACAGTTATACCCATAAACCTACTTTACAACAAACCAGAAAAATATTATGAAAATTATCCTTTTGTAACAATGGGCTTGTCAATCTTGTTTTTAAATATGCTTTAAAACGTGCTTTAAAATATTTTATACTATTTATATGAGATCTTGATATGGATCACTCTCTTTGTCTGCAAACTACAGGGATTAGGTTGCTCGGGCCATTTGATGATATATTTTTAGTCTTCAGCAAGCATCTTTAATATTATGACTTAAATGGCTCATCGGGCAAGAATTAAGTGGCATCATTGTTTTTCCAGATAGCATTACTTCACTAGAAGTTACATCAACATTATATGACAAAAAAAACTAAGATTAAGTTGCCTATTTTTCTTACCTCTTTCAGTTACCTGTTATTGCACCTAGATCTTGAAAATGTTCCTCATTAACTTGCCTTTGCACTTTCAAAATTTTGTAACTTTGTTTGAACAGTTCCATGTAAACATGACTTATATCCAGTGCATTGAACAGTCTGACATCCAGCACATCAATCCTTCAGAACAAAATAGAGCTTCTTGGAGATAGCTGCTGCTTTTTTTGAGGGGAAAATCTAGCTCATCACCTGTGTCTAAATCTGATTAGACCGCTACTTCCTTGATATTTAAAACAATGCATTTCTTTCATCTGTAAGGTCTTAATTTATTGCGGTATCTTATTTGCTGCGTGGATCCTCGTAGCCCGAGTCTTTACAGCATTGATGCTTAAATATTTTTTGCTGTCACATTTAACAAATCAGATTTTTAAATTCTCAACCTGCAGACACCAGATTATGTAGTTTTTGTCCATTAATCCGTGATAAGCCACCTACATTTACGTTGTTTCTCTTTTCATTCATACAATCAATAGTGTGTGAATGGGTTGAAGGAAAGCAAGGACAGATGGTTACTTTTGTGAGACTTGCACAAAGTAAAAAGGATATGTACCTTCACTACGTTACATGATGAGAAAAGCAAATACAACAGTCAGATATTTCAGTATTGTTCTGAGTACAAGTTCAAGAGAATTGAACAAACTATACAACTTGTTCGTAAGATCAGATGTAAAATAGTTTTAAAAAACCCAAAAGATTGCAAATAGCAGACATACAAAAATGAAACAAGGATTCAAAAACAACAACAGGTCAGGGAATCATCTGTGGAAAACCCACCATGTTTCAGGTTATATGGCCTGAAAAATGTCTGCTGTTTTTCCACAGATGCTGTCCTGATCTGCTGGATGTTTCAAGCTTTGTTTCTCAGTAAAATATTTTGTAATTGTGGTCATCAAAATTAATATGAATACATTTGATGCAAGGAACAGTTAACAATAATTACTGGATGCAAAATATTTCTGTTATAAAGAAACACATTGATTATTACATTGAAGAAAAGAAGATCAAGGCAAGACATGATCTGGATGGAGTGATTTTAAACAAAGATTAAAGTTAATATAGAGTTATAGAATAATAAGTCTGAATTAATTTATTTCACAGGTGAGTTAAGATACGCTCCTTATCAGTGAAATAAATAGAAATTTGTGTTAACTGTTACATATCAACACCATCATATCCATAATTAGTCATATTAAAGTAAGCCATACAACATAATAAATCAACAATCCAACAATGTTTAAGAAAGAACCATTATAGTTTGACTGATTTTTAAAAAAAATTGGAGGTAAAAACTCCCAAATGCCTCCTCTCCTCAGTTGTGACAAAAGTGCAGCTCCCCAAAGAAACCAGGCAGTTTATGCCAGTTTCAACTGTCTTCTATAAAGTGTGGTAGAGGGATCTAGAGTTGTTCTCCCCCCTAATTTTTTCTTCTACTACCACCACCACCACCACCACCACCACCAGGAACTGCTTAGCTTCCATTCTGTGTTTTCCCAAGTGGTACATGGCTGAGATTGGGAATTCTGATTTGAGGACACTGGTGCAAAGCCATGTCCTGACATTCAGTTAAGCTGTGCATTTGTATTCAGACAGTGCGCTATCAGAGGCTGCGATTTTTCATTAGCCAGGTATCTGGCACACAAAGAAACCATGTTTGAGTCTCTAATTGAAGCTGGTAAGAAATCAACAAAAGTAGCATTTCTGTTTGCCAATATATAGTATACTTTTATCTTCCATGGCACCACACAATAGTTCACAGAAATTAAAGATAGGTCAGGAGAGTCAAGATTGAAGTACCCACAAATACATGTTGAGACATTGCCTGAATTTAGCCAACTAAAACTGTTCAGAACTTTTTTCCTGGCCAGAACAACAATACCTGTTAAGGAACTATCATCTATCTGGAACAAAGTGGGAATAAATCCACCCACCAGTGACAGGAACACCTCTGCAAATTGCATTAGCAAAGCAGCCTGAATAAGATCTACATTGCTCTGGACGACTGTGAAGATTACTTTCTCAATAATCAGATTTCAAAGTCTGCCACAAAAAGTTGATTTAGTTTCTTTCATCACAAAGCATGTCATTCTGCAGCTACCTTAACTGAAAAGACACCTCCCTCATTTGAAAAAATGTCAGGAGAAGATTATTAGATAAATGATAAACATAGGTTTTGGTTTTTACTAGTAGGACAGCAGATACAAAAAATGTGATTCTAGCACATTGGTGGTTCCACCAGTTGGGCTTAAATTACGTTCATATGAAAAATAACAGGTAAAGGACAGCTGAGCTATAAACCTTGTTCCTCCCTACAGGGTGCAACTTGTTCACATCATTAAACCCAACCTCCAATCCCAAAGCCTGTCTTGCCAACCTTGCTGGTAGACATGTGAGTTCTTAAGAGAAGCAAAAGAAAATGATATGAAAAGACTTGGGACAATTCAGGAAGAAAAACTGTGGAGATTTTCTCTCTGACCCCTGGAGGTGATTAAGCAAAGTACAGGCATCCACAATGAAAATTTCCCCAAACTTTCTGTAACATGGATCGGAAGATGTAGAATCCATATGGATGGGGGTAAGAAATAATAAGGCGAAGAAGACACTGGTGGGAGTAGTCTATAGGCCCCCTGACAGTATGCTATACTGTAGGACAGAGGATAAATCAAGAGATGATGAGGCCGTGTAAAAAATGCAGTACATTAATCATGGGTGACTGTAATCTTCATGTAGATTGTGAAAATCAAATTGGCAGAGGTAGACATGAGCAAGAATTCATAGAGTGTATTCAGGACAGTTTCTTAGAACAATATGTTATGAATCCAACCAGGGATCAGGCTATTTTGGATCTGGTAATGTGTAATAAGGCAGGCTTAATAAATGATCTCAGAGTAAAAGATCCCCTCGGAAACAGTGACCATAATATGGTAGAGTTTAGCATTCAGTTTGAGTGAGAGAAACTCGGGTCGGAAACAACTGTATTAAACTTAAATAAGGCTAATTACAATGGAATGAGGGCAGAGTTGGCTGGAGTGGACTGGGAAAGCAGTTTATCAGAAAGGACGGTTGATGAACAATGGCAGACGTTTAAGAAAATGGTTCATGACTCTCAACAAAGATTATCCCAGTGAGGAAGAAGTATTGAAGGAAGAGGATAAAACAACTATGGTTAACCAAGGAAGGTAAGGACTGTATCAAATTGAACAAAAAAACATACAATGTGGCAAAGATTAGTGGTAAGCCAGAGGATTGGGAAAGTTTTAAAAACCAACAAAAGATGACCAAAAAATAATAAAGAGGGAGCAAATAAATTTTGAGGTAAACTAACAAGTAACATAAAAACTGATAGTAAGAGCTTCTTTAAATACATAAAAAGGAAGAGAGCGGCCAAAGTGAACATAGGCCTCTTAGAGAATGAGGCTGCGGAAATAATAACGGGGAATCAGGAAATAGCAGAGGAGTTGAATAAATACTTTGTTTCAGTCTTTTCAGTAGAAGACACAAATAGCATTCCAAAAATACTGAAGAATCAAGGGGCAAAAGCGGGGGGAGGAAATAAATACAATAACTATCACCAGAGACAAAGTTCTAGGGAAACAAATGGGGCTAAAGGCTGATAAGTCACCTGGACTTGATGGGTTGCACCCGAGGATATTAAAGGAAGTAGCTACAGAGATAGTGGATGCACAGGTAGTAATCTTCCAAGAATCCTTAGATTCTGGAAAAGTCCCAGGGGATTGGAGAATGGCCAATGTCACATCCTTATTCAAAAAGGAAGAGACACAAAAAAAACAGGTAACTATAGGCCAGTTGGCTTAACATCTGTCATTGGGAAAATGTTGGAGTCTCTTATAAAGGATGTAATAGCAGAGCATTTAGAAATACATAATCTAATGAAGCAGAGTCAGCATGGCTCCTTGAAGGGGAAATCATGCCTAACAATTTTATTTGAATTCTTTGAAGAGGTAACAAGCAGGATAGATAAAGGGGAACCAGTAGATGTAAAATATTTGGATTTCTAAAAGGCATTTGATAAGGTACCACACATAAGGCTACTTAATAAGAGCCCATGGTGTTGGGGGAGTCTGTTAGCATGAATGGAAGATTGGCTAACTCATAGAAGACAGAGAGTTGGGATAAGGGGGGCATTTTCACGATGGCAACCTGTAACTGGTGGAGTGCCACAGGGTGCTGGTGCCTCAATTATTTACAATATATATTAATGACTCAAATGAGGGAAGTGAATGTACTATCACCAAGTTTGTGGATAACACAAAAATAGGTGGGAAGGCAAGTGGTGAGGATGACACAAAGAGTCTACAAAGGGATATAGACAGATTAAGTGAGTCGACAAAAACTTGGCAGGTGGAATATAATGTGGGAAAATGTGAGGTTATGCACTTTGGCAGGAAGATTAGAGGAGCTGAATATTACTTAAATGCAGAAGGCTGCAGCACAGAGGGATTTGGGAGTCCTTGTGCATGAAACCACAAAAAGTTAACATACAAGTTCAACAGGTGATAGGGAAGGGAAATGGAATGTTGGCCTTTATTTCAAAGCGAATGGATTATAAAAATAGGGAAGTCTTGCTAAAACTATACAAGGCACTCGTTAGACCACACCTAGAATACTGGGAACAGTTTTGATCCTTTTAGCTCAGGAAAGATATACTGGCATCAGAGGCAGTCCAGATGATCACTAGGTTGATCCCGGGTATGGAGGGATTTTCTTATGAGGAGATGTTGAGTAGGTTGGGCCTGTACTCGTTGGAGTTTAGAAGAATGAGAGGCGACCTCATTGAAACATATAAGATTCTTAGTGGGCTTGACAGGGTAGATGCTGAGTGGTTGTTTCCCCTTGTGGCAGAGTCTAGGACCAGAGGGTATCATCTCAGAGTAAGGGGGCACCCATTTAAAGCAGAGATGAGGAGGAATTTCTTCTCTCAGAGGGTAGTCAATCTGTGGAATTTTTTACCGCAGAGGGCTGTAGAGGCTGTGTAATTAAGTATATTCAAGGCTGAGATGGACAGATTTTTAATCAGTAAGGAATCAAGGCTTATGGAGATAAGGTAGGAAAATGGAGTTGAGGATTATCAGATCAGCCACGTTCTCATTGCATGGCGGAGCAGACTCGATGGGCTGAATGGAATACTTCTGCTCCTACGTCTTATGGTCTTATGAAGCCCTCCCCTTGCAGGCACTTATCCAGCTTTTTTTAAAAACAAAAACTTCAGTAGCTTCAGTGTGCCTCCTTGCAAGCCAATCCTGGATACATTATTGCTCCTTCTATCTCATGTCCAGGCAATATCTCCCAGCAGCTCTTACCCCATTTATCAATGCTTCCTCGCCAGCTATGCAAAGAGCATCTGGTTCAAAACAATTGAAGGACCTACGAAGAAGCGCTTGGGACATATTAACCACTTTGTCAATAACCCACATACTTGGAATTTGTAGCGTTTAATTTAAGCAGCGACAAAACGATTAAGTTTACGTTTAACATGATCTGGGAGTCAGAATTACCCAAGACCCAGATATATAATCGGAAAAGAGATAAAATTGCTGAAAGTGGTGGGAGAAAGGAAAAAAGGGAGGTTGTTTAACAATTCAGTCAAGGATAAGTGGAATATATTTAAAGGCATAGTGCTGAAAATATAATAAACATGTGCTGAAAAATCAACAAGCTCAGACTAAACAAATGTGACCCAAAATGAAGTAATACAAAGAGGGCAAGTTCTGCAGAAAGGGCAATGGATTCTTTGGGATAAATGTAAGAAAACGCAGAAACACATTAACAGGATGAGAAGAGATTTTTGCTGAAGGGCCATGAGGGCTCGAAACGTTGACTGATTTCTTCTCCGCCGATGCTGCCAGACTTGCTGAGTTTTTCCAGGTAATTCTGTTTTTATTTTGTTTTGAAAAGACCATACTGTTTCAAAGCTTTCGCCCAAACAGTCAAAGATACCCAATTTCAGAAAATTAAAAAAAAACTTTTGGGCTTGCATAATCCTGCTCGCCGCCGACAAATTTCCTCACTTCACAGTAAAGAACACAATCATACTCAAAACGCTTTCCCCAGCAAAAACAGCAACCAACAGCGTGACAATCCCGATATCTCAGCGCTGAGCAGCTGAGCGACTGGGATTCCGATCAAAAAGGCGGGTTTACCGAGTGACGTGAATACATTGCCACCAATCAGCTGTGTCGGAGGCTCGAGCCGTGCTGCGACTTGCTCAGTTGAAGAAGTAGGCCTTGCAATACAGGAAGGTCTGAAGCAGTTTGTATTCACTATTTTTTTTCGGTTTAGTGGTATTGTGTATTTTTTTTAAAACTTAGAATGATGACATCTCTGTGTACAAGGTTGCAAAGGTGTGAAGGCTAGGGAGGAATAGTCGCCGGTAGGCAGCACGTTTCTTCCTGTTATTTACAGTTTCAGAGACAGACACTGGGTAGCTGAGGCCTTGTTTGAAATGAGTGTGTGTCTGAAGCAGAATGTTGGAGCTGGAATTTCAGAACTCGGAAATAGTATTTACAGTTCGAGTACAACATTGGGACAAAAGAGGATGCGAACTCTGAACAGGACGCAATATAAGTGGCTCTGAGTACTGAAATATTTTGGGGACATTAAAATTGATAATGAAGAGTTTTTAATATCAAGTTCAGTTCATTATCATCAATTACAGATTGACTCATTGAACCCTTATTAATATGTAATCCATTGTGATTCCAATGCCAAAAATGCCCTGTGATATTCTGAGGGAGTATATATAGTTAATAGCGAAAAAGATACAAATGTAGAGAAAGCCTCAGACACGGAACTCAAAAAGCATGTATATTATAGATTTAATCAAATGGCTAACGTGCAATTTCAAATGCTGTTGCAATCCACCTGAGCAGATCAGTGCCAATTATAATTGTGTGCAATATTTACATTTAAAATGATAAGTTACAGTATATTGCACTTCTACAAAACTCTTATAGTTGGTTGTTATGATTGTTACACAGCTTTGTGTTTTTCAGTATTATTTACATGTGTCGTGTTAGGTTTAAAGATGGTTCAGGACTATCTAGGGTGCAATGGCTTAGTTCTCAATGAGTGAGAGGTGTTATTTGAAGTACAAGACTTGAGCTGAAATTTCATGATATGCATTGCAGTTAAGTCTGAAAAACGGTAATTTCACACTGAAGTGCAAAACGGATGGAACTATTTTTGTCTAAATTATTTTCTATTATGAAGGATGTGTGCAACAACATAGCAAGACTTGAGTCAATCAGTGTTGACGTTTAATGGTTAGAATTACATTTAAAGTTGATGGATATGTTTACATAGGTGACTTTATATAAGCCGGTCTATCAAAACTGTTGAAAAGTATATTGCTCTAATGAGTTCAGAGAACTAATACTCTGGCAAATCAGATGCTCCAAATTTCTTTGATAAGCTTGTGCTCATTTGACACGGATGACAAATACCATTTGTATAAACTCATTGTTAATGGAAAAAAATATCCTGAAGCATTTCAGAGTTGTGAGGAAAAATGGAAGCCAAATCAAGGAGGAGATATTTAGACAGAAAGGGAACTTGAAATGCTTGGTCAAAGAGATGTTGGGTCTTCAAGGAGGAAGGGGAGATGGCTGTGACATATATGGAGGACATACACAAAAGGCTGCTGTCAGCGGAACAGAGAAGTGGGGATTTATAGGGCTGGAACATGTTAAAGCTGGGAGGTTAATACAACAATAGTGACATCGTTGAGTTTGAAGCACTGGCAGGTGTGGAGTCAGTGTCGGACAGTGAGGATGGCAATGTTGGTCAGGAGTACAGGATTGGGTATGGGTAATAGATTTGTGGGTGTGTTGGTTTATGGAGGATGCAGGATGGGGAGGCTGACCAGGCCAGCAATTAGTCGAGTCTAGAGGTAATGAAGGTGGAGATTAGCATTTGAGCCTACTCCATCAATTCAATAAGATCATGGCTGACCTGATTGTGGCCTAAACTCCCCTTTCCTGCCTGTTTCCTCCTAACCCTTGACTCCCTTTTAGATCAAAAATCTGTCTAACTCAGCCTTGAATATATCCAATGACCGAGCCTCCACAGCTCTCTGTGAAAGAATTCCAAAGATTATGATCCTCTGAAAGAAGAAATTCCTCCTCATTTCTTTCTTGAAAGAAAGATTCCTTATTTTTAAACTGAGTGTCCCCTAGTTCTAGATACCCCCACGAGGAGGAACATCTTCTCAGCATCTACCTTGGCAAGCTCCCTCAGAATCTTGTATGTTTCAATCAGATCACCTCTTATTCTAAACTCCAATGAGTATAGGCCTAACCTGCTCAACTTTTCTTAACAATACATCCCGTTCATTCCAGGAAACAGCCCACTAATCCTTCTCTGATTCCAAATGCAAGTATGTCCCTCCTTAAATAAGGAGATCAAAATTGTACACAGCACTCTGGGTGCGGCCTCACCAATGCCCTGTACAGTTGTAGCAAGACTTTCCTACTATCAAAGTTATACTGTGAGATAATGGCTACCTTGATCAGATCATTGCTTGCTGTATATTGTGCAAACTCATGAATGGGCTGAAGGCTTCCACTTTTGGTCCTGAAAAATGCCCAGCCTACCTCGGATTACCCGAGAAGGGTAAGTTGTTCAAATTTTTGAGACGCCAGGTGAAGCAAGCCGTTTCACACTGCAACTATGCAGTTGCAACGTGAGTGATATTCTCCACTGACAGCATGCTGCTGTTGACCCAAAAAGACGTCTGCCTATTGCACTAATGAATAATGTCGTATATGAATTTCAGTGCTGGTGTGATGCCAGGTATGTTGGCAGTATGTTCCAGTGACTGGTGGATTGTATGTCCCTTTGGCTGTTTGCAACGGGCAAAATACTGACTGTACTCAGCCAGCCTGTGCTTGCAAAACTCAGAACATAGTGTCCAACGTCAGATGTAATTCTGCAATAGGACAGCATTTGCTAAACAATCCTGATTGCGCTAAGAATTACACTGACAACCAATTTAAGATGATCAGCCAGACTCGCAGTGTGGCTTATTTGTGCGTGCTGGAAGCTACGTATATTCACACGCAGGGCCCTGTCTTTTGCAAACAAAGCATGTTCATGCATTGCGCCTTTTCAACTAAACAAAAGCTCAGGGGACATCAATTCCTTGACTCCCCATGGCAATGCCTTGACCAATCAGAATCAACCTGCCTGGTCTGATTTTAAACAATAGCTTGGCAGTTAACTGTTACTTGGTGCATTCTCCATGGTAACACCTCTACCAATTAGCACCCTCTTCTCATGCAGTATAAATTGTTGTTCCTTTTAGATTTGGTATTTTTGCGAATGTCTTGATGAGTGCAAGGCAAAAAGTTTCAACAGCATGTCTCTTTGCAGCAAATTCCATGTGCGTCCTTAGTCACTTGCGGCACCTGCATACCAATATTTTGTGATTCATGCACAAGGACACCCAAATTCCTTTGTTGTTCAGTCATTCAGAACTTGAGTATTGCTGAAAAAAGAGACATGGCAAAGCTTTTCATCTTGAACTCTTGCACACTTTGCAAGAATATCAATATAAAGGAAAACAACAATTTGTATTAAGAGGAGAGTGTTGATTGACTGGCAAGTGGACTGTGATTGGTAGAGGCGTTGCCATGGAGAATATATTAGTGATAGTGACTGACAGTTAACTGCCAAGCATTGTTTGAAAGTTAAACCAGGCAGTTTGACCTTGAATTGTCAAGGCATTGCTCTGAGGAATGAGTCAGCGAATGGCTGTCAATTATTTTGTTTAACTGAAACAGGCGCAATGTGTGTACATGTTCTTTCTGCCTGCAAAGAACAGGGCCCTGTGTATTAATTTATGTAGTTTCCAGTACATGCAAATGTGCTACACTGCAAACCCAACTGACAAGCATTAATTGGTTGTCAGTGTAATTCTTAGCATACTGAGGATTATTTATCAAATGTTGTCCAATCACAGAATCACATCTAATGTTGGACACTGGGTTTTGCAAGCATGGGCTGGTTGGTACTGGTCTGTACCTTGTCCGTTGCAAACAGTGTCAGGGACATGCTCTTTGATACAATCCGCTAGTCTTTGGGATGTACGACCTACATACCTAGCATCATACTGGTACTGAAATTCATATGCTACATTACTCATTTGTGTGGTCGGCAGAACGTCTTTTTGGCTTGATGGCAGAATTCTGTTAGTGGCGAATACCACTTGCAGATTAGCAATGTGAAACAGCTAGCTTCACTGATTGCTCAAATTTTTAAGGTACTTTGCCCTTCCAGGGTAATTTGAGGTAAACTGGGCACTTTTCAGGGCCGAAAGTGACGGCCTTAGGCCCGTTCATGAGCTTGCATGATATACAGCACAAAATAATCTGATCAGGGTAGCCATTATCCTGCAGGATGCCTTTGATGCGCCCTATTTCAGCATCAAGCTTGCAAGGTGAGCAAATGGCTCAAGCCCTATTTACAAGTTTGCCGGTCAGAACAATCTTACAGTGTATGCAGCTGTAGGAATCCCAATGCATATATTGACCAGTGAAGGTAGGCTTGCTGTAGACCGTGGTAGAGAAACTTCCTCCGGCAGATTTCTCAACTAGTACGTTAAGTAAGGGGCGTTTATTTGACTGCCCCATTTCAAAGGTGAATTTGAGCACCAGATGGAGCCCATTAAGACATGCAGGAAATATTTTAATTCTTTGTGGGTGTCGCTGGCTGGGACAGCATTTATTGCCCAACCCTTGTTGCCCTTGAGAAGGTGGTGGTGAGCTGCCTTCTTGAACCGCTACAGTCCATGTGGTGTAGGTACAGCCACAGTGCCGTTAGGAAGGGAGTTCCAGGATTTTGACCCAGCGACAGTGAAGGAACGGTGATATATTTCCAAGCCAGGATCGTGAGTGTTCCCATCCATTTGCTGCCCTTGTCCTTCTAGGTTGTTGTGGTCATGGTTTGGAAGGTGCTGCCTAAGGAGCCTTGGTGAATTCCTGCAGTGCACCTTGTAGATGGTACACATTGCTGCGACTGTGCGTCGGTGGTGGAGGGAGTGAATGTTTGTGGATGTGGTGCCAATCAAGTGGACTGCTTTGTGCTGGACGATATCCAGCTTCTTCAGTGTTGTAGGAGCTGTACTCATCCAGGCAAGTGGGGAGTATTCCATCACACTCCTGACTTGTGCCTTGTTGATGGTGGACAGGCCATGGGGAGTCAGGTTGTGAGTTACTTGTCGCATGATTCCTAGCCTTTGACGTGCTCTTTTTGCCACAGTATTTATATCTGGTCAATGGTAACCTGCAGGAAGTTAATAGTGGGGGACTCAGTAATGGTAATGCCATTGAACATCAAGGGGCCATGGTTGGATTCTCTCTTGTTGGAGATGGTCATTGCCTGACACTTGTGTGGTGTGAATGTTACTTGCCACTTGTCAGCCCAAGTCTGGATATTGTCCAGGCCTTGCTGCATTTGGACATGGACTGCTTCAGTATCTGAGGAGTTGTGAATGGTGCTGAACATTGTTTAATCATCAGCAAACATCCCCAGTCCTGACCTTCTGATGGAAGGAAAGTCATTGATGAAGCAGCAGAAGATGGTTGGGCCGAGGACACCTACCCTGAGGAGCTCCTGCAGTGATGTCCTGGAGCTGAGATAACTGACCCCTAACAACCACAGCCATCTTCCTTTGCACTAGGTATGACTCCAACCAGCGGAGGGTTTTCCCCCGATTCCCATTGTCTTCAGTTTTGCTAGGGCTCCTTGATGCCACCCTCGGTTAAATGCTCTTGATGTCAAGGGCAATCACTCTCACCTCACCTCGGGAGTTCAGCTCTTTTGTCCATGTTTGAACCAAGGCTGGAATGAGATCAGGAGCTAAGTGGCCCTGGCGGAACCCAAACTGGGCATCAGTGAGCAGGTTATTGCTAAGCAAGTGCCGCTTGAAAGCATTGTTGATGACCCCTTCCATTACTTCACTGATTGAGAGTAGACTGATGGGGCGATAATTGGCCGGGTTGGATTTGTCCTGCTTTTTGTGTACAGGACATACCTGGGCAATTTTCCGCATATTCGGGTAGATGCCAATGTTGTAGCGGTACTGGAACAGCTTGACTAGGGGGACAGCAAGTTATGGAGTACAGGTCTTCAGTAGTATTGCCGGAATATTGTCAGGGCCCATAGTCTTAGCAGTATCCAGTGCCTTCAGCCGTTCCTTGATATCACGTGGAGTGAATCGAATTGGCTAAATACTGTCACCTGTGATGCTGGCGACTTCCGGAGGATGCCAAGATGGATCATCCACTTGGCACTTCTGGCTGAGGATGGTTGCAAATGCATATCTTTCGCACTGTTGTGCTGGGTTCCTCCATTGCTGAGGATAGGGATATTTGTGGAGCCTCCTCCTCCACTGAGTTGTTTAATTGTCCACCACCATTCACGACTGGATGTGGCAGGACTACAGAGCTTAGACCTGATCTGTTGGTTGTGAGATCGCTTAGCTCTGCCTATCACTTGCTGCTTATGTTGTTTGGCACGCAAGTAGCCCTGTGTTATAGCTTCACCAGGTTGACACCTCATTTTTAGGTGTGTCTGGTGCTGCTCCTGGCATGCCCTCCTGTACTCTACATTGAACCAGGATTGACCCCCTGGCTTGATGGTAATCACAGAGTGGGGGATATGCTGGGCCATGAGGTTACAGATTGCATTTTAGTACAATTCTGCTGCTGCTGGTGCCCCACACCACCTCATGGTTGCCCAATCTTGAGTTGTTAGATCTGTTTGAAATCCATCCCATTTAGCATGGTGGTAGTGCCACACAACACAATGGAGGGCATCCTCAATGTGAAGGTGGGACTTCGTCTCCACAATGACTGTGCGGGGGTCACTCCTACCGATACTGTCAGGGACAGATGCATCTGCAGCAGGCAGGTTGGTGAGGATTAGGTCAAGTATGTTTTTCCTTCTTGGTTTCCTCACCACCTGCCGCAGACCCAGACGAGTAGCTATGTCATTTAGGATTTGGCCACCTCGGTCAGTCGTGGTGCTACCGAGCCACTCTTCGTGATGGACACTGAAGTCCCCCACCTAGAGTACATTCTGTGCCCTTGCCACCCTCAGTGCTTCCTCCAAGTTTGTTCAACATGTAGGAGCACTGATTCATCAGCTGAGAGAGGTTGGTACACGGTAATCAGCAGGAGGTTTCCTTGCCCATATTTGACCTCATGGCATGAGACCTCATGGGGTCCGGAGTCGATGTTGGGGACTCCCTCCCGACTGTATACCACTGTGCCGCCACCCCTGCCAGGCCTGCCTTGCCAGTGGGACAGAACATACCCAAGGATGGTGATGGTGGTCTCATGGATATTATCTGTAAGATATGATTCTGTGAGGATGACTATGTCAGGCTGTTGCTTGAATAGTCTGAGAGACAGCTCTCCCAATTTTGGCATTAGCCCCCAGATGTTAGTAAGGAGGGCTTTGCAGGGTCAACAGGGCTGCTATTGCCGTTGTTGTTTCCAGTGCCTAGGTCGATGCCGGCTGGTCCGTCTGGTTTCAAACCTTATTTGTGACTTTGTAGCGGCTTGTTACAACTGAATGGTTTGCTAGGCCATTTCTGAGGGCATTTAAGAGTCAACCACATTGCTGTGAGTCTGGAGTCACATGTAGGTCAGACCGGATACGGACAGCAAATTTCCTTCTCTAAAGGACATGAGTGAACCAGATGGGCATACATGGTATCATTAAAACTGAACTCATTTGCACAAGTTGCTGAGTTCATAAGTTCAATGAAGACTGATTCACGCAATGGTGGCAGGTCTGGATCGCCATTATATTTGCACTGCAGTGCAAATATCTATGGCTTCCTTTAGTGGAACATTGGTGAATAGGCTAGCCATGTCAAGTAAGCACATGGACACTGCATTGCTATAGAAATGCAGGTCGTGTATGGCCTTCGCAGATGTGAAGGAATCTCTCACCGTGTACATGGAAAACTTGCTTAAAACCTGTTGTAACAATTCGCCCACCCATTTGGCCAATTCATGTTGTGTGTAACCACTCATAGGGTGTAAAGGGACATCACTTTTGTGTGTCCTGGGCAGCTCATTTGATTTAGCTAGCCTATTCACCCAGTGATCAAGAGGATATGGGGTTGAAAGGTCAATTGTGGGTCAGACAGGCCACCCTAGTTGTGAAGATTCTGTTTCATCCTAAAATAGTGGCTGTCAGGGGATGGAGTAGGCATGGAGGATGCGGAGCAGTGCTTTCCAAACTTTTTCCCACTTGGATTCCAATTTGAGGCTTTGAAATTGCTGTGACCCCTCAGTATGAGTGGGATGGTGACGAGGCGGGGGGCTCTCTAGGTTTTTAAAAATATGCGAAGATTAAAAACACCTTTGCTATTGGTTCACTGGAGCAGGAATCAGTGCTGAAGCATTGATCGTTTAGGCCATGCCCACCATAAAAAAAAAATACGAGCACTTAAAGGGCCCTCATCACTGTTAACATTCAGCTGGAACTCTGCAGCAGCCATTGCTACTGCTGAGCTAATGACCCCAGAATCCCGTCTCGTAACCATGTTTGGGAAGCCCTGATATGGAGTTTGTGGCAAGGCCAAAAAATAATTGCTTTAATTTGCCCAATGTTTAACTGGAGAAAGTGAAGGTGTATCCAAGAATATATGCTAAACAGTCTGACAGCACGAGGTTATGGATTGATAAATTGCAAAAAATTTTTTGGATTGGGGGATGAGTGGATTTTAGTAAAATATGGCAGGATCTGGCCAAGGTAGACTGGGAACAGTTACTTGTGGGGAAATCTACGGAGGAACAGTGGGGGGTGTTCAAAATGAAACGGGGAGGATACAGGCTCAACATGTTCCCTCTAGGGTGATAGGAAGGAGTAACAAGCCCAGAGAACCATGGATGACCAGAGATATTCAGGTTACGATGAGAAGGAAAAGAGAGGCTTTTAACAGGTACAAGGGAAGCAAACCAGCAGAGGCATTAGTGGGGTACAGAAAGTGCAGGGTGGAGCTTAAGAAAGCAATTAGGAGAGCAAAGAGGGGATATGAGAAAGCTCTGGCTGATGAGAGTAGAGAAAATCCCAAGATATTCTATAAGTATATCAATGGGAAAAGGATAACCAGGGAAGGAGTAGGGCCCATAAGGGACCAAGGGGGCAATCTATGGGTGGAGCCAGAGGGCATTGGTAGAGTGTTGAATGAATACTTCATGTCGGTCTTGACCCAAGAGAATGAGGATGAAGGTATGGAACTTGGGGAGAGAGACTGCGAGGTTCTTGAGCAAATTGATATAGGGAGTGACAAGGTATTGGAGGTGTTGGCAGGCTTAAAAGTGGACAAATTTCCAGGTCCGAATGATTTGTGTCCCAGACTGCTGAGGGAGGCAAGGGAGGAGATCGCAGGGGCTCTGACCCACATTTTTAATTCCTCTCTGGCCACATGGGAGGTGCCAGAGGACTGGAGAACAGTTAATGTGGTTCCGCTATTTAAGAAGGGTTGTAGAGATAAGCCAGGCCAGTGGCAGAAAGCTACAGGCCAGTGAGTCTCACATCAGTGGTACTGGAGAAATTTCTGAAGGAGAGAATCTATCTCCACTTGGAGAGGCAAGGTTTGATCAGGGATAGTCAGCATGGCTTTGTCAGAGGGAGGTCATGCCTAACAAATTTGATTGAATTTTTTGAGGAGGTGATCAGGTGTGTAGATGAGGCTAGTGCAGTTGATGTAGTTTATATGGATTTCAGCAAAGCCTTTGACAAGGTCCCACATGGGAGACTTATAAAGAAGGCAAATGCACATGGGATATAGGGTAATTTGATAAGGTGGATTCAAAATTGGCTTAGTTGTAGGAGGCGGAGGGTAATGACAGAAGGCTGCTTTAGTGACTGGAAGCCAGTGTCCAGTGGCGTACCACAGGGATCTGTGCTTGGTCCCCTATTATTTGTCATTTATATAAACGACATAGATAACTATGTGGGGGGTAGGATTAGTAATTTTGCGGATAACACAAAGATTGGCCGGGTGGTTAACAGTGAGATTGAGTGTCTTGGGCTCCAGGAAGATATAGATGGGATGGTCAAATGGGCAGATAAGTGGCAGATGGAATTTAACCCTGAAAAGTGTGAGGTGATACACTTTGGAAGGAGTAATTTGACAAGGAAGTATTCAGTGAACGGCATGGCACTAGGAAGTTCTGAGGAACAAAGGGACCTTGGCGTGTGTGTCCATAGATCTCTGAAGGCAAAGGGGCATGTTAATGGGATGGTGAAAAGGGCATATGGGACACTTGCCTTTATCAGTTGAGGCATAGATTACAAAAGTAAGGAGGTCAAGTTGGAGTTGTATAGAACCTTGGTGAGGCCACAGCTGGAGTACTGTGTGCAGTTCTGGTCACCACATTATCGGAAGGATGTGATTTTACTGGAGGGGGTGCAGAGGAGATTCACCAGGATGTTGCCTGGGATGAAACATTTAAGTTATGAAGAGAGGTTGGATAGACTTGGATAAAAGCAAAAAACTGCGGATGCTGGAAATCCAAATCAAAAATAAAAATACCTGGAAAAACTCAGCAGGTCTGGCAGCATCAACGCAAACTGGAGGAACAGCACCTCATCTTCCGACTAGGCACTTTACAGCCTTCTGGACTGAATATTGAGTTCAACAATTTTAGATCATGAACTCTCTCCTCCATCCCCACTCCCTTTCCAATCCCCCCTTTTTTCCCCCCAATATCCCACCTATTTCCATGATTTTTAAATGTATTTCCATCCATTGTTTTATCTCTGCCTTTTAGCCTATTTCGATTCCTTCACCCCACCCCACCCCCACTAGGGCTATCTGTACCTTGCTTGTCCTGCTTTCCACCCTTAATTAGCACATTCCTTAGATAATATCATCACCTTCAACACCTCTTTGTCCTTTTGTCTGTGTCATCTTTTGGTTATCTGCTCCTATCACTGGCCCTCTATCCAGCTCTACCTGTCCAACCCCCCACCCCCCTAAACCAGCTTATATTTCACCTCTCTTCTATTTTTACTTAGTTCTGTTGAAGAGTCATACGGACTCGAAATGTTAACTATATTCCTCTCAGCAGATGCTGTCAGACCTGCTGAGTTTTTCCAGGTATTTTTATTTTTGTTTTGGATAGATTGGGTTGTTTTTGTTGGAGCAGAGAAGACTGAGGGGTGACCTGATCGAGGTGTACAAGATTATGAGGGGCATGGACAGGGTGCATAGGGAGCAGCTGTTCCCCTTAGTTGAAGGGTCAGTCATAAGGGGGCATAAGTTCAAGGTGAGGGGCAGGACATTTAGGGGGGATGTGAGGAAAAACGTTTTTACCCAGAGGGTGGTGATGGTCTGGAATGCACTGCCTGGGAGGGTGGTGGAGGCGGGTTGCCTCACTTCCTTTTAAAAAGTACCTGGATGAGCATTTGGCACATCATAACATTCAAGGCTAAGGGCCAAGTGCTGGTAAATGGGATTAGGTAGGTAGGTCAGGTGTTTCTCACGTGTCGGTGCAGACTCAATAGGCCGAAGGGCCTCTTCTGCACTGTGATTCTGTGATTGAGAGAAGTATCGATGGGTATCATTAGTGTGTTTGTGAAACCTGAACCCATGTTGGCAGTTAATGTTGTCAAGGGGATGATATGGACTAGAACAGGGTCCAAGAATGAAACTTTGTGTATAGTTGAATAGATAATGGTGTAGAGGTGTTGGAAGAGAATGGGTATATGGATGCCTACAGAGAGGATTTAGGGGAGATAATGCAACACTGGTTACGTTAAAAAGGCATTGTTCAATTTGATTTGGTACCATTTTGGTGCTGTAGGTAGGCTAAAACTAGACTGGAGGGATTGAAATGGAGTTGTTGGAGAGATAGGCATAGATGACAATATAAGCAGATGACAGTACGTTCAAGGACGTTGGGGAGGAAGGTTTGAGATCAGGCATTAGTTGCTGGTGACAAGGGGTAAATTGTTGGTTTTATGAGAAGGGTGATTGTTGCTTTGAAAAGACGAGAGTGAAGCCCCGTGGACCTTCATTTAGTTTGGGTAGATGTGGTGTTGGATGGCTCACTAATTTGCCTGCCAAGTCTGCTTATTTACTCGAGTAAACAGAGTATAGAGACTTTAAAATGAGTGAGAAATTTTCTTTTACTGCAAACATGGTAAATTTGTATTTGAGTTAATTTTTTTGCAGTTAATTTTATGCAATTAACATGGTACAGGCTGATAGAGTAATGATAATGACTTGAATCTTTACAAAAATTAAATACAACGTGGTTTTGGAACATCACTGCAGTCCTCGGTGTTGGTATTGTCATCTTCAGTGGAATAGAATGGAGATAAAAACAAAAAACTACTGCGGATGCTGGAAATCCAAAACAGAAACAGAATTACCTGGAAAAACTCAGCAGTTCTGTTGAAGGGTCATGAGGACTCGAAACGTCAACTCCTTTCTTCTCTGCTGATGCTGCCAGACCTGCTGAGTTTTTCCAGGTAATTCTGTTTTTGTTTTAGAATGGAGATGAACTCACTTGGGAGTCTTCCTCAGTTCTGTGCCATGCTGAGTAGAGATCATCAAGCAGATGATTGTTATATCTTCTAACAAGGATGAGGGAAAATCCGATGAGGCTTGCACCTGAAAAAAGCTCGATGTTGCTTGACCATCTGGTAAACAGCTTTAGGGCAAGTTTGTGGTGCCTGGGAGACAGTGTGTCTATCGTGTTGATAAAGAAACATGTTCACATCCATTTTCAGTTGCATGATAGCTATGCAATTCTCAAATGGCTCTCGACTATTTTCTCTATGTGCACTTGTTTCTTGCTAAATTAGGATTGCTTTCCAGTGAGCAACCTCAAAAGTTGAATCATATATGAACCTGTTGGTTCAGCCTGAGTGAGTCGTCAGGGAAGGCTTTTGTATTGGCCAATGTGCAGATTTTTTGTTGTGAGCCAAACAGAGTGGTTTCATTCTTGCAATGTTTCGTTGGAGAACATTCTGGCTCACCCATAAATTGATACTAAAAAAGCAGTCAGACAGCATGTAACTGTTCTGGAGTTGACATGGGTGATGAAACTAGATGATGATCATGTAATTTAGAAATTGACTCCATGTTTATCACTGAGAGGAAGCATGTATTTGAGGAATAGGAAGGAGCCAAGGACAGAATCTTGAAACACACGAGGGGAGATTGTGCATGGGAGAGAAGATGTGATGGCAATGTTGGGACAGGCCAGAATGGAACCATGAGAGTGCATTCCCACTGTTGTGGACCACGAAGATAATGTGATGCATGAAATTGAAATGTTTGCAAGATATGATATCAGTACTGGCTTTAACCAGGTTGATTTGGTGCTCTGAAGTGATTTAAGAAAACAGCATGGATTTGATTAGCAATGATTCATTGATCCACCTTTTTGAAACAGACTGGAAACTTGGAAATGGATCATGAGCTGAAGAAGGATTGTGAAACATAGATTTGTGATTAATTATGTAATACAAAATGTGATATGCTTGTTCCAAAACTTGCACGAATTGGATCAAATATTATCGAAGAATTACCCAAATCTCTGATCTGAAATTTTAATTTGCTTTTTCTTCCCCCTCTAGGTTGTTGCTTTGCATCATCTCCAAGCTGAAAGGCTGGGTATATTATCTTCTCTCGGGTGTCTGTCGGTGCTGCTCTACAGTATTGATGCAAGGAGGTGAGCAAGCGACCAGAAAAGATTTATTCCATTTTATCCTCCCTTTTCTTACCTGGGAAACAGTTGGCTTGCACTTTCAGCTTCCCTGTTCTCGGTCCCACCCCATAAACCACTGGCATCACCCTTTAACCAATACTTAACTATTTGAATTATCATGGATGCAAACTAATGCAAATTAGTCTCTCGCATTTGGATGCTTTGTATCTGTTTATAAGAATACGAATCAAGTAAATTCTGCAAACCTTATTGTTCAGAACTCTCTTTATATTTTGGAATGCTGTCAGATTTTGTGGAAGCGATTAATTCTTGATGATGGATTGACAAGTTGAAATGGGGGTTTACCCAATTTTACTGATGTCTGTATTCTGTCTCAATGCTATATCTCTACAAAAGTTCTTTTCTAACTGGAAAGGAGGGCATGATTTGAGCTGAATGACAAATTGGTGGTCTTGGGTCAACTGGTTGCGTAGAAAGGGTTTAAAATTACAACTATGAGATAATGATGATAAATGTATCAATTTTATTGACAATAAATTTAAGATATATGTTTTCATAAAGTAGTTACAGTGGAAGTGTAATTCTAAGATAATGTTCTATGATAGGAAGGAAGCAAGCATCAAGTTTGTGTCTCAAATGTTCGACTTCTGAATGGTAAGAGTTAGCAATATAATCTGCTGTACAAGAGGCAAGTTTTACAGATTGTAATTAATTGAAATTTAGGAAGCTGCAATCATGTCAGTTTTGTAAATCACGGCTCTTAAAGTTATCTTTCCTTCTGGAGTTGAATCAGCATGCTGCTTTTACTGTGGTTTTGCACTGAAATTTGTTAACAAAGCAGTTAATGCCATTGTACTGTCAGAAGTTGGGTAAGTGCAAAGCAGAAAATTCTACACTTGCAAAAGCATTTGGAGATTTGTTAACAAATTAGCAGAATTATACCCCACACTGACCACTAGAGAGAAGTGTGCTAAGAAGTGTAAGTTTCTTCAACCTATGTTTCTTTCATCACAGGGATCAGTTGAAGTGAATAGTATTTAGGGGGAGGCTCAATAGGCATATGAGGGAGAAGGGAATGGAGGATTTAGGTGTACTTAGGTGAGGAAAAATGGGCGGAGGTTCGAGTGGAGCATGAACGCTGGCATGGACTGGTTGGGCTGAGTGGCCTTTTTCTTTGCTGTATATCCGATGTAAGGAACTTGTGGTTATAATTCTAAGATTTATAATTTGAAGTTACAGGGGAGTTGAATGATGAATATGTTGTGTACATTATTGGTGAAATTTTAGTGTTTTTCACTTTTTTTTTGTAGAAACATACTATTAGAGAAGTTTGAAGTTTCTATATGGGCCATTTTCTTTCAAAAAATGGTAAGCGTGTGAAGAAGAGAAGACGGAAAGTTAGGAAAAACTGCTTTCTTCGTGGACCTTGTATGTTGTGCTTCATAGTTCATAATACTTCTCTCGATGAGGATCAGTTCGAAAGTGCATCCAAACTAGCTGAGCGATACGCCACACTGACCACTACAGAGGAATGTGCAAAGTTTCTTCTTTCTCCCAAGGAACTTGCTATCTGGGAAGAACAGGGCAAGAGTTTACTTTCCAGTGTTCCAGCAAAACTGATTGGGCCACCTCTGTTTAGAACAGTCTCGTCAGACTATTCGGAAATGCCAGTTTGCAAACGTAAATGTGCTGGAGTGCAAACGTGTACACCTCGGAAACTGCCTCGTTCTGCAGTTGAAGGAGTTCCTGATAATGGTTTAAATAATGATATAGCACAGCGTCCAGCACCTGTATGTACTTTGCCTACTTCTACAGCAGAGTGCACTAACGTGGGAATTCAGGGGAACATGGGTGACTGCTCTTCTCTGCTGCAATGTCCTGTGTCCCCTTTGGGACCCGAAGACAATGAACTTCTCCCCCATGAAAACTTTAAAGACTTAAAAGTGGAATCTGAACCACCGAATATAAATCAGCTTCCTTCCTCAATACTTCTCAAGGTGAGACTTCTAACTCTGCAAGGTGATATTTATGATTTGAATTTTGTCCAACATGACACTGTCAATTGTGAGAATGTAAAAACAAACTTGGATTATTTTAAATTAAACATATGCAAAATATATATCTGTGTTTCAGAGAAGCTGGAAGGGATTTTTTTTTTAAAAAAAAAGATACTGTTGGGTTTCTTGATCTCTGTTCTCTTCATGTTTAGCTCTCTAGTTTGCTCATGTTCAATGCTCTGGCTTCATGCTCAGTCATTGGGGGAGGGGGAAACCTTCTATTCAATATAATTCCTGTTATATATTTGCAGAAGAATATTGTTTGCAATCTTTATAAGATTCTTAGTTGTGTAGCGTCAATGCTGGAACACTATAAACTGTATAACAATCTGATTGACCTGATTGTTATGTGCACGTTGTGATGCCACAAGGAAGCAAAGTTCTTGCATTCGCCAAGGAAGAACCAGCTAAGAGCAAGAAGCAGAACATCAGAGGTCATAATCTCTGGATTATTGCCTAAACCACATGCAAATTGCATAGGACAAATCAGATTAGGGAGGTGAATACGTGGCTCAAAGCCTGGTTTGGGAGAAGTGGGTTCTGGCTCGTGGGGCACAGGCACCAATACTGGGGAAAGAGGGATCTGTACCATTGGGTTGGTCGACACCTGAACCATGCTGGGGCTGGTGTTCTTGCGAGTCGCATAACTAGGGAAGTAGAGAGGGTTTAAACTAAGAAGTGGGGGCAAGGGTACAAATTTGGGAAAATGTGGTTAACCAAAGAGTAAAGACAAGGCAAGAGAGAAAGGTATTAATATGGGAAATGATAAACAGACCGTGACAGGGAGGAACAAAGAGTACAAATCAACAGATGAGACTAGAGCTTATAAAAAGAATAAAAGGATAAAACTAAAGGCCATGAAGCATTCAAAACAAAACAAATGAACTGAGCGCATATAGAATAACTAAGCATTAATTGATAGCCATTACCGAGACATGCCTGCAGGAGGACATGGATTGGGACCTGAATATTCAAGTGTATAGGACATTTAGGAAGGACAGGAAGCGAGGAAAAGGTGTAGGGGTGGCTCTGTTAGTTAATGATGGTATTAGCACAATCGAGAGGGTGACTTAAGTTCAGGAAACCAGGATGTGGAAATGGTTTGGATAGAGATGAGAAATGGTAAAGGCTAGAAGTCACTTGTGGAAGTCGTGTACAAGCCCCCTAATAGTAACCGCATGGTAGGATGGAGCATAAAGGAAGAATTAATGGGAGATTGTCAGAAAGGCACGGCGATAATCATGGGAGATTTCAATCTACATATAGACTGGAAAAGTCAGATGGTCAAAGGTAGCATAGATGCGGAGTTCGTAGAATGTTTTTGGAATAGTTTCTTGGAACAGCATGTTCTGGAGCCAGCCAGAGAGCAGGCTATATTAGTCCTGGTATTGTGCAATGAGTTGTGATTAGTTAACGATGGCTCATAGTGAAGGTGCCCCTCAGTAGCAGCGACCATAAAATCATTGAATTTTACATTCAGTTTGAAGGAGAGAGGAGTGGGTCTGAGACTAAGTTTTTGAATTTAAGTAAGGCCAATTATGAGGGCATGAAAGCTGAGCTGGCAAAAGTGAATTGGAAAATTATGTTAAAGGATAGGTCAATAGAAGTTCAGTTGCAAACATTTAAAGGGACATTTCAGAATATGCAAAATAGATACATTCCAACGAGTAAGAAAAAGTCCAAGGGATGGACACACCATCCGTGGTTAACTAGAAACGTTAAATATAGCATCAAACTTAAAGAAAATGCATATCATTTTGCATGGAAGATGGAAGGCCAGAAGATTGGACAGAATATAAGGAACAGCAAAGGATGACAAAAAGATGAATAGGGAGGGAAAAATTAGAGTATGAGAGAAAGCTAGCCAGAAATATAAAAGCAGGTAGTAAGAGTTTCTATGAATATTTTAAAAAGAAACGACCTAACAAAGTGAGTGTTGGCCCTATAGAAAGTAAGCATTGGTCCTATAGAAAGTGAATCTGGAGAATTGATAATAGAAAACAAGGAGATGGCAGATAAATTGAACAGGTATTTTGCATCAGTCCTCACTATAGATACAAGTTGGGATTACTTTCCTAACTATCTTTGTGTCATCAGCAAATTTGGCAACCATCCCTTCACCCAAGTCATTTATATAAATTGTAAACAGTTGAGGTCCCAGCACTGACCAGTACAGTAACATCCCAAAAGCAGCTATAAATCAGGAAATAGAAGGGAGGGAGGGAGGAACTCGGGGAAAATTACAATCATCGGAGAAGTGGTACAGAGTAAATTGTTGGAGCTGCGGGCTGACAAGTGCCCCTGTCCTGATGGACTTCGCCCTAGGGTCTTAAGAGAAGTGACTAGTGAGATAGTTGATGCATTGGTTTTAATTTCCCAAAGCTCCCTCGATTCGGGGATGGTTCCATTAGATTGGAGGATAGCAAATGTAACTCCATTATTCAAAAAGGCAGGGAGACAGAATGCGGGAAACTACAGGCTCGTTGGTTTAACATCTGTCGTCGGGAAAACGTTAGAAGCTCTTATTAAATAAGCTTTACCAGGGCACTTGGATAAGTTCAAGGTAATCAGGCAGAATCAACATGGTTTTGTGAAAGGGAAATCATGTTTAATCAACTCATTGGAATTCTTTGAGGAAGTAACATGTGCTGTGGATAAAGGGGAACCGGTGGATGTACTGTACTTAGATTTCCAGAAGACTTTTGATAAAATGCCACATCAAAGGTTATTGCGGAAAATAAAAGCTCATGGTATAGGGGGTCACGTATTGGCATGGATAGAAGATTGTTTCCTGTTAGCCAGCCAGAGTAGGCGTAGCCTTTTCCAGGTCAGCAAGATGTAATGAATGGTCTGCCACAGGGGTCAGTGCTGGGACCTCAACTGTTTACAATTTATATAAATGACTTGGGTGAAGGGATGGTTGCCAAATTTGCTGATGACACAAAGATAGCTAAGGAAGTAATTTGCGAAGAGGACATTTGGAGGGTACAAAAGATATCGGTTAAGTGAGTGGGCAAAGATCTGGCAAATGGAGCATAATGTGGGCAGATGTGAAATTGTTCATTTTGGCAGCAAGAATAAAAGAGAAGCATATTATCTAAATGATGAGAGATTGCAGAGCCCTGAGGTACAGAGGGTGTCCTAGTGCATGAATCACAAAAGGCTAGTGTGCAAGTACAGCAAGCCATTAGGAAAGCGAATAGAATGTTATATATTGCGAGGGCAATTGAATACAAAAGTAGGGAGGTTATGCTTCAGTTATACAGAGCACCCAGGAGACCATATCTGGAGTACTGTATACACTATTGGTCACCTTATTTAAGGAAGGCTGTAAATGCATTGGAAGCATTTCAGAGAACGTTTACTAAACCTGGAATTTGTGGGTTGTCTTGTGAGGAAAGGTTGGATGGACTAGGCTTGTATCCACTGGAGTTTATTGAAGCATATAAATTCCTGAGTGGTCTTGACAGGGTGGATGAGGAGAAGAGGTTTCATCTTGGGGGAGAATCTAGAACTAGGTGTGACTGTTTAAAAAGAAGGGGCCGCACATTTAAAACAGAGATGAGGCGAATTTTTTTCTCTGAGGGCTGTGAGTCTTTGGAACTCTCTTCCTTAAAAGGCATTGGAAGCACGGTCTTTGAATATTTTTAAGGCAGAGGTGGATAGGCTCTTGGTAAGCAAGTGGGTGATTGGTTGTCAGGGGTAGATGGTATGCAGGTTTCAAGTCACTATCAGGTCAGCCATGATCTTATTAAATGGCAGAGCAGGCTTGAGGGACCGAATGGCCTATTCCTGCTCCTTGTTAGTATGTTCATAGGTCAAACTTCGTGTCCTTAAATATGATACGGTGGATGACGATGGATGAGCATGGCAAAATCTAACATCTACAGCATAAGTGCCCTTCTGGGGGGTGTGGTGCTGGTGTGTTTGTGTACAGTCCTTTCAACAAGCAATCCTGTTGGAAATGCTGTCTTGACATACTGCTTTGACAAGTTTGAAGATGCATTATTATATACATTTAAATCAATTGTAACAGGGGAGGGAAGTTCAATTTCTATTGCAGTATTTGGAGTGTAATGACAATAGAGCACTGCTCAATTAATACTTAAACTTCAAGCTTTATGTAATTGGGAAAGGATTGAAAATGTTTTATATATATATTAGGACTACTCCATCTCCAGAGAGAACTGTCTAAAGTTTGACAATAAAGAAGTGCAGGAGGACCATGTATCTCTAGATGTGCGTGTCTAGATATGTATATTTATGTATGCCAACTTTTTTTCATTCTAAATTCCGAAGTCCGTATTTAGTGTATGCAGTACCGGTGCAGTAGCAACTCAGGTTGTCCTCTTGTGCAGAGAAATTCCTATGTTCCAATCAACTCTGCTCAACTTTGAAAAAACCATGTAAAATTTGTTGTTTAAGTAATAAATAATTCTAACTAAGTATTATAAATAATTGCCTGATTTGAAAATGGGAACTGATATGTATACACCCTGCCCTTTTATCACCTGAAGATTTAATTTGGCCTGTCATTCCACAAGTAACCATGTTACTAGTAACCATCTCATTAACTTGTAACCATCATAACATAACTTGTAACCATCTCATTATGCAATTCCTGTCAGCAAAACCTTGCTTCCTGCTTTTTTGTCAGAGTTTTGTGTCAACTTTTTCTAGTAATCCCCCATGTATTTGGAATAAAAATGGTCTTTTTAAACTTGTCCCACTGTCATTTCATAAACTGCCCACTGGGTGTAGCTGAGATTCCATTCACCATGTTACTTTCTCTTGAGGTAAGTTTTGTTTTCTTCCAAATTATAACTTTCTCAGGATGCATTTTTACAGATTACTCAAATCCTTTTAAATTAGACCTTGGCACCTTTTCAGGGATCTCATCCTTTTTTTCGATATTTTTTTCCCTTAAAATGCAGGTTTTGGCCTTTCCTCCACTTCTGGGGCCCTCCTGAACTGTCCTTGTTTTTACGTTTATTTCAGCATTTTTAAAGCACAAATTTACTCATGCTTCCCAACCCACTATTTGCAGTTATGGCTCACCACGCAGTTGCATTCCTTGTCATCTTGCCCCTATTATTTCTTTTACTTTAAACTTGAGGTCCTTCAAAGCTCCACCGCTTGTGTCTTAACTCGCAGCAATCCCAATGACCCATGTTCACTGACCTACAGTGGCTCCCGGTCGAGCAACTTCTTAATTTTAAAATTCTCACCTTTGTTTTCAAATTCCATCGTAGCCTTGCCTCTCCCCCAATCCCCACCCCCCCCCCAGAGATCTTTACGCTCCTCCAATTCTGGCCTTCTGTGCATTTCCAATCATAATTGTTCCACCATTGGTGGCTGTGCCTTAAAGTTTCCTTGGCCCCAAGCTCTGGAATTTCTTCCCTACACCACCTCTGCCTTTCCACTTCACTTTCATTGCTTAAGAAGTTTCTTAAAACTGACCTCTTTCACCAAGCTTTCGGTCATCTGACCTAATATCTTCTTTTGTGGCTCGGTGTCATACTTTGTTTTATGATGCTCCTGTAAAGTGCCTTAGGACGTTTCAGTACATTAAAGGTGCTCTATAAATATAAGTTGTTACTGCTGCAAATTCCTCTCTTTTCTTCTTTCCCTTTATTGCCCTTGGGTGACTCTAGGACATACACAGTCTGAAGTGAAGAGGACTGAATGATGACCTCCTCCCAGTTCTTCTCTCTAATGCCCATCTGACTAGAAGGAAATGTTGCTCTTCTGTTGATTCTGTCTTTGCCTCCTTTTCATTCTTCTGTTTGTTTTGATCTTCCTTATCGATGTAGATGTGCAATTGTGACTTCAGCAGATGTGATGCCTTGCTGTCTGAAAGTATTAATTATCCTGCAGAGGTTATTAAGCACATTTTTCATAAGCAATGCACAGCAATGTAATTGATTGCAAGATGTTGACGACATAGCTGCCAATCATTAACTTTTTTGCATTTTAGGTCTTTGCTCATTTAACTTTGAAGGAAAGATGTCTTTCAGCATCCTTGGTTTGCAAGTACTGGCGTGATCTTGGTTTAGATTTTCAATTTTGGAAACAGCTGGACCTCAGTGGGCGACAGCAGGTATGGATTTCACTGTGCTATGATGGAATTTTCTGAGACAAATCATTTCTATTATTTTAAATGTCTTTCACAGGTTGCATATGTAAGTAAAATATGTTTTTGAAGGTAGGAGGGAATACTTAAATAATTTACAGTACTAACATACACTGCTTTTATGCTGAGCAGTTTGTGATAAATTGTGTCAAATTCCGTATGTCTTTCAAGTATTTCTAAACAGGTTTGAAGGTCACTTAAAATAGGTTGTTAAATAAACAAGGTATTATATAAAGCTTTAAAATGTTTTTAAGCATTCTATAATTGACCAATAGTATTGGTTATCCTACACACTGCCTCCTTCAGTTTGGAGAGTGGATTGTCTAATGTGCAATTTGCTGTAAATTTTATTGTCTCTTTTTTTAAAGATCATTCAAGGGATGTAGGTATTGCCGTCAAGGCCAGCATTTATTACCCATGAGAAAGGGGTAGTGTACCGCCTTCTTGAACAGATGCAGCCCATGTGGTGTAGTTACCCCCACAGTGCTGTTAGGGAGGTTGTTGCAGAATTTTGATGCAGAGATCGTGAAGGAGTGATGATATGTTCCACACCAGGATGGTATATGATTTAGAAGTGGTGGTTTTCTTGTGCACCTGCTGCCCTTGATCATCTAGGTGGTGAAGGTCATGGATTTGTGAGGAGTTGTTGAAGAAGTCTTGGTGAGTTGTTGGAGTGCATCCTGTGAAGAGCACAATTGACTCTATATTGTACTTGAAGCCAAATCTGGTTGTTGCGGAAACATGTTGAAGTGTTGAGATTGAGCGAATGAACCCTTCAAGTTCAGATTCTTGCTATAATTCATTTTTCTCTTATTCCCTACTAAGTCGCCAGTAGCATGGTTTCACATTACATGAGGATGCCCAAAATGTAAAAACAAATTACTGTATTGAGAGACAAATAACCTTATTAACAGCTGTTAAGCTGATTTTTGTCACGCACAAGCTTTCTGCTCAACTAATGAGATTGGTGTAGTTCCCTGTTTTGTTTTCTTAGTGCACATTTTTCTGTTACCTATAATTGTTATTCCACCAACTAAAACTGCTGATCTGTCATTGATTTATGTATCATCCTGCACTGGTCCTTGGTTCTAAACTCTAATTAAAGTTAATGTTTACTCAGATGTTTTATCCTTAGTATCATTAATATCAGTGCTGTCAAGTTTGAGGTCAATTCACATTCCCAATTGGCGTCTCTGTTAAACAGGTAGTTACTTCATATTAAAACCTGCTGATGCCATGAGGTCAGTCTCAGTTCAAAAGTTCATCTTAAAAGTGTTGTTTGTCTGTACAGTTGTAAAACATCACGATTTAAAAACCATATTTTCTCAAAGGTTGAAAGTTAGCAATATTAAATCACGACAAGCCAATAGGACACATGCTAATGCTGCAATTTAACCTCTTCATAGAAACAGAACTTAAAACAGAGCACGAGGCCGTTTGGACCATCATTCCTTTGAAAGAGCTATCCAATTTGTCCCACTCCCGTGCAATTCTCTTCCCTTGGAGTATTTATCCAATTCCCTTTTGAATATGTTACTAATGTAAGGCAGTGCATTGCAGACAGCAACTCACTGGGTAAAATGTTTCCTCATCTCAACTCTGCATTTTTGTCAATTACCTTACGAACAAAATATGTTAATAGAATTCAAACCGAGGTTGATAGGAACATAAGAAATATTCTGAATAATTACTTTCACTGTTGGGGAGGGTTTAAACTAACTTGGCAGGGGGATGGAATCCTGAGAGGAGGTTCAGCCAAAATTAGAAGAGAGAGAAAGTGAGTCTGGAAGGCAGAGAAATTATAGGCCAGTTAAGGCACAAGGGAATTTGGCAAGGTTGGATTGTATTTATTCTAATGCCAGGAGTCTGGTGAATAAGGCAGATGAGTTGAGGGCACAAATTAACACATGGAAGTTTGATGCATTTGCTGTCACAGAGATATGGTTGAGAGGGGCAGGATTGACAGCTCAATATTCCAGGATATAGGGTCTTCAGGCGAGACAGGGAAGGAGGTAAAAGAGGAGGGGGTATCGCAATATTGATCAAGGAATCAATTACAGCAGTAAGGAGGGATGACATCTTTGAAGGCTCCTCAAATGAAGCCACGTGGATAGAACTTAAAAACAAAAAAGGAGCAATCACATTGCTGGGAGTGTACTATAGGCCCCCAACCAGTCAGAAATAGAAGAGCAGGTATGTAGGCAAATTTCAGAGAAGTGTAAAAATAATAGAGCAGTAATAGTGGGAGATTTTAACTTCCTCAACATTAACTGGGTTATTCATAGTGTGATAGGTTTAGAGGGAGTGGAATTCTTAAAATGCATCCAGGAGAGCTTTTTAAGCCAGTACGTAGAAGTCCCTACAAGGGAGGGGGCGGTCCTGGACTTAATTTTAGGGAATGAAGCCGGGCAAGTGGCAGAGGTATCAGTGGGGGAGTGTTTTGCAGATAGTGATCATAACTCGGTTAGATTCAAGTTTGTTCTGGAAAAGGATACTGATGGGCCAGAAATCTCAAAAGTGGGGGAAGGTGGATTTTAATAAGATCAGATATGATTTGGCCAGAGTGGACTTGGAGCAGTTACTTTTAGGTAAATCTGCGTCAGACCAGTGGGACTCATTCAAGAAGGAAATAGGGAGAGCACAGGGCCAACAAATTCCAGTAAAGACTAAGGGAGAGACCAACAAATCCAGGGAACCTTGGATGGCGAGGGATACACAGGATTGGATAAAGAGATAAAAGGAGGCTTATGGCAGATACCGAGGGCTCAAAACAGCAAAAGCCATAGAGGAGTATGAAATATGTAGGGGGGAACTTAAAAAGGAAATTAGGAGAACAAAAAGGGGGTATGAAAAAACATTTGCAGGTAAAATAAAGGAAAATCCAAAGTTATTTTACAAGTACATTAAGAGTAAGAGGATAACTAGGGAAAAGAGTAGGGCCCATTAAGGACCATAGTGGTAATTTGTATGTGGAGCCGGAAGACGCAGGTAGGGTTCTAAATGAATACTTTGTGTCGATGTTCACAAGCGAGAGGGATGACGTGGGTATGGAAATCAGGCAGAAGGACTGTGATATAATTAAAGAAATTAGCATAGAAAGAGAGGAGGTTCTAAGTGGTTGGCAGGCTTAAAAGTAGATAAATCTCTAGGCCCAGGTGAAATGTATCCCAGGCTGTTGAGTGAGGCAAGGGAGGAGATAGCAGGGGTGCTGGCAATAATTTTCAATACCTCTCTGGTCACAGGGGAGGTGCCAGAGGACTGGAGGACAGCCAATGTGGTACCGTTATTCAAGAAGGGAGGTAGGGATAAACCAGGGAACTACAGGCCATTCAGTCTCACCTCAGTGGTGGGGAAACTATTGGAAGCAATTTTGAGGGACAGAATTAATCTACACTTGGAGAGGCAGGGATTAATCAAGGACAGTCAGCATGGTTTTGTTAAGGGGAGGACATTTGTGACCAATTTGATTGAATTTTTGGAAGAGGTGACCAGGTGTGTAGTTGAGGGCAATGCATTTGACATAGCCAACTTGGATTTCAGCAAGGCTTTTGATAAGGTCCAGCATGGGAGACTGATAACGAAGGTAAGAGCCCATGGGATCCAAGGCAATTTGGCAAATTGGATCCAGAATTGGCTAAGTGACAGGAAGCAGAGGGTGATGGTCGAGGGGTGTTTTTGTGACTAGATGCCTGTGTCCAATGGGGTTCCACAGGGATCAGTGTTGGGCCCCTTGCCGTTTGTGGTTTTTGTAAAAGGTTTAGACTTGAATATAGGAGGGTTGATCAGTAAGTTTGTGAATGACACGAAAATTGGTGGGGTGGTGAAGAGTGAGGAGGATAGCCTTAGATTACAGGAGGATATAGATGGGCTAGTCAGATGGGCTGATCAGTGGCAAATGTAATTTAATCTGGATAAGTGTGACAGTGGGCAGGAACAAATGAAGCATGGTAATGCACAACGAATGGTAGAACCCTGGGAAGTACCGAGGATCAGAGGGATCTTGGTGTGCATGTCCACTGGTCCCTTAAGGTAGCGGGACAGTTAGATAAGGTGATTAAGAAGACATGTGGGATACTTGCCTATATTAGCCGAGGCATAGAATATAAGAGCAGGGAGACTATGCTGGAGCTGTATAAAATGCTGGTTAGGCCACAGCTAGAGTATTGCGTGCAGTTCTGGAATCCGCATTATAGGAAGGATGTGATTGCACTGGAGAGAGTGCAGAGGAGATTTACCAGGATGTTGCCTGGGCTGGAGAGTTTTCCTTATGAGGAGAGGTTGGATAGACGGGTTATTTTCCCTGGAGCAGAGGAGATTGATGGGGGACATGATTGAGGTGTATAAAATTGAGGGGCATAGATAGGGTAGACAGGAAGGAACTTTTCCCCTTGGTGGAGGGATCAACAACCAGGGGGCATAGATTTAAGTTAAGGGGTAGGAGGTTTAGAGGGCCTGGTGCTGGAAAATGGGATTAGAATAGTTAGGTACTTGTTTGACCGGCGCAGACTCGATGGGCCGAAGGGCCTTTTTTCTGTGCTGTATACCTCTATGACTCTAAAAGCATTCGTGAAGAAGCCTTGAGAACATGTCCTACCTAATCATACGAACAAGGATTAGGAGTAGGCCATTCAGCCCCTCTAGCCTATTCCACCGTTTAATAAGATCACGGCTGATCTGACAGTAACCTGAAAGCTGCATCCCACCTACCCCCGAGAACCTATCACCCCCTTGCTTACCAAGAATCTATCCACCTCTGCCTTAAAGATATTCAAAGACCCTGTGTTCCACCACCTTTTCAGGAAGAGAGAGTTCCAAAGGCTCACGACCCACTGACTGAAAAAAATCCAACCACTTATTTTTCAACAGTGACCCCTAGTTCTATGTTCTTCCGCAAGAGGAAACCACCCCTCTACATCCACCCTGTCAAGACCCCTTGGAGATAACCAAGAAAAAATTTGTGACTTTTGTATGAAATGAAATGGATCCTAGACAGACTGAAAGACAAAACATGAAGATACTCTCAGGTTTGAATGGTATTTCTTCTAGAGGCCTGGGAGACTTTTGAGGCATGGCATATTTAAGGGTAGTGGAATCTTCATGAGTTGAGCTCTGTTCAGTGGCTTCAGATGGATGTTGACAGAACCTTTCCATAAGCAAGAGCCTGGTATGTTTCCTTTTAAACAGTGGTTTGTTTCATTGTGGCTTAAAAAAATGACTACAGTCAGTTGTGGATTTCCTGTACTCCCTGCTGTTAAATCTAAAATACTTCATGGCTTTTCTCTCTGTATTCTTGCAGTGCAACTTCGGAAACAAAGATTCTGCTCCAACAAATTGAGTTTTCAATTGTGTTTTTGCGTTTTCAATATTGAGCTATTTTTCCTTCAAAAATTATTTATCTTAACATGCAGTTGGTTTGCCACACAGTATTTTGTGAACAAGACTAATACTTCTGCATTAGCTTTTTTTTCCTATGTATGATTTACATATTCCTTTTAAAATGTTAGTACAGATTACTGTCATAATTAGATTCAAAAGCATTCGTGAAGAAGTCTTGAGAAACATGTCCTACCTAATCATACGAACAAGGAGCAGGAATAGGCCATTCAGCCCCTCTAGCCTGTTTCGCCATTTAATAAGATCACGAATTATCAATATTTTGATTCACTTGTTTAAATCCAACATTTTAAACTCTGTACCTCAAATATTCTGATGCTTTGTAAAACGATTCCTTGCATTTTCAACACCCATTGCACACCTGAGCAGAACACTCGCGCAAACTCAAAAATCAGAACCCAGTTTCAGTAAAAATTGACTAGCTGATTTTCCAAGGTGTTACTTACAATTGGTTAGAGGGTGTCATGTTTTATAAGGACAAGAGTTTTGTATTATGCAATGTGTAATCAATTGTACTGCTACAGGGCAGTTGCGTGGAACTTGGCATGCCAACTAAGGCATTCGGACCTCATTGCTGTGTCTTCCTGGGTCAGTGTGAGGCTTATTGCTTTTAAGTAGATGCCACAATCAGCCAAACAGAACAAAGACTTTTTTCTTTAAAGGAGGGATGTCTGAAATGCAATGGGCACATCTCAAAACCGTTGGATAAGATGAAAGATTATGTTGACACTAGCGGCATTATGCATAACTCAAGTGCAGTGTTGACACAATTAATCATGTCTTACAGTTTAGTCCCTGGTTTTAAAAACTCAGGTTGGAGCAACTTCTCCGGTATTTCTCAGTTCACTGCTCCTTCCTGTTTGTAACTGTTTATCCCTCTATTTGGGTTATGCCAGAATTCACAATTTACAATGACCATGAAAAACTGCTTCATTAGTGTTTGGCACACTGATTTCATGCAGCTCACTTGCATGACTAAGCTCTTCAGATAAATGGTGTGAACATCACAAAGAATCTGGATAATTTTTATAAAAGAGGTAACAGGTATTTTTATACATTTATTTAATTTCTCTTAAATAGTGTTCATCCCATCAAACCTTTCCCAATATTCTACACCCAAACATTACACATAAAAAAAGAAACATCAAAGTTTTAGCTTCATGAGCCTCCACCATCATTCAATAAGTTCATGGCTGATCTTCTCTCTTAGCCACACCTTCCCCATATCCCTCAATTGAGACATTTTCCATCCACATTGCCTTACTGAAGTGAAGATGGCAGAGAGACATTGACAGGTATTGTCTTGGTCACATCACCTCAGATCTTCTGGGGGTGTGGAGGGTCGAGTGTGAGGGCATGAGGCAAGGTGGACGAGAATAGAAAGGAAGAAGGTCAGGTGTGTGAGCTAAAGCGAGAGGCAGAGAGTGAGGAATGTGTATCCTCACCTCTTCAAAAACCTGATCAACTCAAGGACCTATTACACTAAAAGGACCTTGCAACTACTCTAAGCTCTGTGACCCTCATCCCCAATCTGCTTGATGATTCTCATCGTATCCTCTGTGATCTTCTGGCTCAGGAGTACTACTCGCAGAATCACAGTGCAGAAGGCCCTTCGGCCCATCGAGTCTGCACTGACATGTGAGAAACACTTGACCTACCTACCTAATATCATTTACTAGCACTTGGCCCATAGCCTTGAATGTTATGACGTGCCAAGTGCTCATCCAGGTACTTTTTAAAGGTTGTGAGGCAACCCGCCTCCACCACCCTACCAGTCAGTGCATTCCAGACTGTCACCACCCTCTGGTTAAAAAAGCTTTTCCTCACATCCCCTCTAAACCTCCTGCCCCTCACCTTAAACTTATGTCCCCTTGTGACTGACCCTTTAACTAAGGGGAACAACTGCTCCCTATCCACCCTGTCCATACCCCTCATAATCTCGTGCACCTCGATCAGGTCACCCCTCAGTCTCCTCTGCTCCAACGAAAGCAACCGATGTCTATCCAACCTCTCTTTATAACTTAAATGTTTCATCCCAGGCAACATCCTGGTGAATCTCCTCTGCACCCCCTCCAGTGCAATCACATCCTTCCTATAATGTGGTGACCAGAACTGCACACAGTACTCCAGCTGTGGCCTCAGCAAGATTCTGTACAACTCCAACATGACCTCCCTACTTTTGTAATCTATGCCTCGATTGATAAAGGCAAGTGTCCCATATGCCTTTTTCACCACTCCACTAACATGCCCCTCTGCCTTCAGAGATCAATGGACACACACACCAAGGTCCCTTTGTTCCTCAGAACTTCCTAGTGCCATGCCGTTCATTGAATTCTTCCTTATCAAATTACTCCTTCCAAAGTGTATCACCTCACACTTTTCAGCATTAAATTCCATCTGCCACTTATCTGCCCATTTGACCATCCCGTTTATATCTTCCTGTAGCCCAAGACACTCAACCTCACTGTTAACCACCCGGCCAATCTTTGTGTCATCCGCAAACTTACTAATCCTACCCCCCACATAGTTATCTATGTCGTTTATATAAATGACAAATAATAGGGGACCAAGCACAGATCCCTGGACACTGGCTTCCAGTCACTAAAGCAGCCTTCTGTCATTACCCTCCGCCTCCTACAACTAAGCCAATTTTGAATCCACCTTATCAAATTACCCTGTATCCCATGTGCATTTGCCTTCTTTATAAGTCTCCCATGTGGGACCTTGTCAAAGGCTTTGCTGAAATCCATTTTAACTACATCAACTGCACTACCCTCATCTACACACCTGGTCACCTCCTCAAAAAATTCAATCAAATTTGTTAGGCGTGACCTCCCTCTGACAAAGCCATGCTGACTATCCCTGATCAAACCTTGCCTCTCCAAGTGGAGATAGATTCTCTCCTTCAGAAATTTCTCCGATAGTTTCCCTACCACTGACGTAAGTTTCGCTGTCCTGTAGTTCCCTGGCTTATCTCTTCAACCCTTTTTAAATTGCGGAACACATTAGCTGTTCTCCAGTCCTCTGGCACCTCCCACGTGGCCAGAGAGGAATTAAAAATTTGGGTCAGAGCCCCTGCCTTGCCTCCCTCGGCAGTCTGGGACACAAATCATCCGGACCTGGAGATTTGTCCACTTTTAAGCCTGCCAACACCTCCAATACCTTGTCACTCCCTATACCAATTTGCTCAAGAATCTCGCGTCTCTCTCCCCGAGTTCCATACCTTCATCCTCATTCTCTTGGGTGAAGACGGACATGAAGTATTCATTCAACACTAGTGATGTCCTCTGGCTCCACCCCTAGATTGCCCCCTTGGTCCCTTATGTGCCCTACTCTTTCCCTGGTTATCCTCTTCCCATTGATATACTTATAGATAATCTTCGGATTTTCCCTACTTTTACCAACCAGAGCTTTCTCATATCCCCTCTTTGCTCTCCTAATTGCTTTCTTAAGCTCCACCCTACACTGTCTGTACTCCACTATTGCCTCTGCTGATTTGCTTCCCTTGTACCTGTTAAAAGCCTCTTTTCCTTCTCATCGTAACCTGAATATCTCCGGTCATCCATGGTTCTCTGGGCTTGTTACTCCTTCCTATCACCCTAGAGGGAACATATTGGGCCTGTACCCTCCCCATTTCCTTTTTGAACACCCCCCCACTGTTCCTCTGTAGATTTCCCCACAAGTAACTGTTCCCAGTCTACCTTGGCCGGATCCTGCCTTATTTTACTAAAATCCACTCTCCCCCAATCCAAAACATTTTTTTGCAACTTGTCTATTTCTTTGTCCATAACAAACTTAAACTGTGCCATGTTGTGGTCGCTATCACTAAAATGCTCCCCCACCATCACCTCAGCCACCTGTCCGGCTTCATTCCCCAGAATTAGGTCCAGCAATGCACCGTCCCTTGTTGGACCCTCTACATATTGACCTAAAAAGTTCTCCTGTACACATTTCAAGAAATCCACTCCATCCAAGCCCTTAACACAATGTTGGGAAAGTTGAAATCACCTAATATAATTACCCTATTGTTACTCTCCACAAATTGTGCACATATTTGCTCCTCAATTTCCCGCTGACTATCTGGGGGTCTATAATAAACATCTAACAATGTGGCTGCCCCTTATTTATCCCTCAGCTCTACCCACAAGGCTTAATATGATGCCCCCTCCAAGATATCATCTCTCCTTATTGCAGTAACGGACTCCTTAACTCATAATGCAACGCCTCCTCCTCTTTTACCCCCCTCCCCTGTCTCGCCTGAAGATTCTATATCCCGGAATGTTGAGCTGCCAATCCTGCCCTTCCCTAAACCACGTCTCAGTGATGGCTACTATATCACAATTCCCCATGTCAATCCTCACCCTTAACTCATCCATTTTACCTATAATACTCCTGGCATTAAAGTAGAGGCCATCCAGCCTTTCCTTACTCCCTTGAAGCTTATTACAGCTGTACTCCCTCTGACTTGATTGTTTTACTGTATTATGATGTGTCCCTATTCTGCTAGTATTGTGTCCCCTCCCCCTGCTGAATTAGTTTAAACTCTTCCCAACCTCTGACCTCTGCCTTATCACCCTCCCCCTTCAGGATGCCCTGCAGCCGTTCAGTGACATCCCGGACCCTGGCACCAGGGAGGCAACATACCATCCTGGAGTCACGTTGACGGCCACAGTAGCGCCTGTCTGTTCACCTGACTATTGAATCCCCTATTACAATTGCTCTTCCTCCCTTCCTGTAAAAACAGGCTGCTTATGGTGCCAGAAGCTTGGCTCTGTCCGCACTCCATGGAGGAACCAGCGCCCTCATCAGCCTCCAAAACAGAATACCGATTTGCAAGCGGGACCCCAGGGGACTCCTGAACTATCTGCCTGTTTCTCTTGGACTGCCTGGTGGTCACCCATTCCCTTCCTTCCCCAAGTCCCTTCATCTGCAGTGTGACCACCTCTCTAAACGTGCTATCCACGATGCTCTCAGACTTGCGGATGCTCCACAGTGTCCCCAGCCGCCGTTCCAGCTCTGAATCCCGAGCTTCCAGGAGCTGCAGCTGGGCACACTTCCTGCACGCATGCTGGTCCCGGGCACTGGAAATGTCCCCGACTTCCCACATGGAGCACGAGGAGCACACCGCTGCTTTGAGCGCTCCTGCCATGACTTATCCCTTTAAATTAAACCTTTTAAGTCAATTACTCTAGGGCCCTTCTTTCCTGATCCTCATTACTGCAGAGTATACAAACTGTAAACCACAAAAAGACCTTAAACTATAAGCGATTAAAGTAGTAAATACCTTACCCATTACTTACCATTGATTCCTTACCTTTGTAACCTCTACTGCTGCAGCATGCTCTGAAAGTTTAAGAAGTTGGATAGCAAGGAAAAAATACAAAGAGCACCTCATCCCCATGCACCGAATTCCCGCTTTGCACCAAATTCCGAATACCCACTCTGGCTGTGCCCCACTCAGGATGTGCTCGCTCTCCTGTTCATGTGCAAGCATTTTCTTTCCCTTCTCTTCACCACTGCAAACTGGTCCAACATTAATTAAATCTCTGTCCTCCAACCAATTCCTCCCAAATCCACTTAAGAAATATTTCCTCACTTGATGCCTTCAAAAGCCTGCCAACACAAATTTCCTGATTGTGCCTTCAGTCTTTCCTTAATTACTTATTTTTACTGACAAGTGTCCAGCTCTCCCCTCTCAGCAACACTTGAGACAGTCTATGATATCCCATTAGAAATCCAATTGCATTCTGTTCTCTTTTTACTTGGGGGAGTACATGCTATCCACGTACAGTATATCCTTTCATGGGATGTGTATGTTGCTGGCTTGGCTATTATTTTTTGCCCATCCCTAATTGCTCTTGAGACGGTGGTGGTGATCTGCTTGCTTGAACCGGTGGTATAGGTGCACCCACAGTGCTGTTCGGAATGGAGTTCCAGGATTTTGTCTTGCGACAGTGGAGGAACAGCGATTATAGTGTGAAGACAGGATAGTGCGTGGCTTTGAGGGGAGCTTGCAGGTGGTGGCGTTCCCATGCATCTGCTGCCCTTGTCCTTCAGTGTGGGAGAGGCAGTGGGTTTGGAAGGTGCTGTCTAAGTTGCCTTGGTGAGTTGCTGCAGTGCATCTTGTCTATGGTACACTGCTGCCACTGTGCGTTGGTGGTGGAGGAAGTGAATGTTTAGACTGATGGATGGGGTGCTGATCAAGCAGACTCTTTTGCCCTGGATGGTGTTCAGCTTCTTGAGTGTTACACTCCTCATCCAAGATAATTTGGTGAATTGAGGGAGTTTTAAATCTCTTTCTAAAAATCTAAGATGGAAACAAAGAAACGTAGAAAATAAGAGCAGAAGTCGGCCATTCAGCTCATTGAGCCTTCTCTGCCATTCAATATAATCATGGCTGATCCTCTATCTCAACGCCATACTCCTGCTCACACACCATACCCCTTGACGCCTTCAGTGTCTGGAAGTCCATCTATTTACTTCCTAAATATATTCAGTGACTTGTCATCCATAGCCTTCTGTGTGAGTGAATTCCACAGGTTCACCACCCCCTGAATAAAGAAGTTTCTCCTCATCTCAGCCCTAAGTGGTCTACCCTGTATCCTGAGATCGTGACCCCTTGTTCTCGAACCCGCAGCCAGAGGAAACATCATCTTTGCATCCAGCCCTGTCAGAATTTTATATGTTTTAATGAGATCCCCTCTCATTCTTCTAAACTCCAGTCAATACAGACCTAGTCAACCCAATCTCTCTGACAATCCTGCCATCCCAGGAATCAGCCTGGTGAACCTTCAATGCACTCCCTCTATGGTAAGTGTATCCTTTCTTAGGTAAGGAGACCGAACCTGCACACAGTACTTAAAATGTGGTCTCGCCAAGGCCCTGTACAGCTGTAGTAAGAATCTTTGCTCCTGTTCTCCAGTCCTCTCGCAATGAAGGCCAACATACCATTTGCCTTCTTCACTGCTTGCTACATCCACTTGCTTTCAGTGATTGGTGTACAAGGACACCCAGGTCCCTTTTGTACACCAACATATCCCAGTCTATTAGCATTTAAATAATATTCTGCTTTTCTTACCGAAGTGAATAACCTCACTTATCCATGTTACACTGCATCTGCTATGTATTTGTCCACTCATTCAACCTATCTAAATTGCCTTGAAGCCTCTTAACATCCTCCTCATTGCTCACATTCCCACCAAGTTTTGTGTCGTCAGCAAACTTCAAAATATTGCATTTGGCTCCCTCATCCAAATCATTGATATATATTGTGAATAGCTGGGGCCCAAGCACTGATCCCTGCAGTATCCCACGTGTCACCACCTGCCACTCTGAAAAAGACCCATTTATTCTCACTCTGTTTTCTGTCTGTTCACCAATTCTCAATCCATGCAAATATATTATCCTCAATCCCATGTGCTTTAATTTTGCACACTAACCTCTTATGTGGGACTTTATCAAAAGCTTTCTGAAAATCCAAATACACCACATCCACTGGTACTCCCTTCTGCGGGTTACGTCCTCAAACAACTCCAGTAGGTTTGTCAAACATGATTTCCCTTTCAAAAATCCATATTGATTTTGCCTAATCCCGTTGATATTTTCTGAGTATCCTGTTATCACATCCTTCATAATAGACTCTAGCATTTTACCTTAGGCTGACCACACTGTCGTTTTCAGTTTTCTCTCTCCCTCCTTTTTATGTTCCTTGCAAGTTCATTTGCATACTCTATTTTTCCTCTCTTAATCAATCTCTTGGTCCTCCTTTGCTGAATTCTACACTGCTCCCAGTCCTCAGGCTTGCTACTTTTTCCAGCAACTTTATATGACCCCTCTTTGGATCGAATACTATCATTAATTTATTTTGTTAGCCATGGTTGGGTTGCTTTTCCTTTTAGAATTTAAACAATAGATGCAGTTAAATGTTAAATGCAAAGTCTCATCCAGGGGCCTGAGCAGGGAGATAGAAGCTATCCACTGGCAGCAGCTGTCGGTAGTTAGTTAATTAAGGAAACTAGCTTGAACTGATTTTTCTGTACCTGGGCTTAGCTAGTCCCGTTGTTTCAGAACATATAAATTCAGTTATTCTCAATGTGACCTTGCACTGGAGTGTAATGTCAATGGAGTGCTGAGAGTTTGGTGAGTGGAGGGAGTTAGCTGAGGAGGGGGAGGGAGGTACTACTTTGCTTTTTCTAACTTTTTCACTCTAGAATTCAGTTCTTGCTCTACTACAGTGGAAGAAGCTAGCTGTTTGAGTATCTGATGAGCAGTTAAGCTCTTTTCTATTATTAAAGTTGAAAATAGTGCAGGAATTTGTGGTCAAATTAATAGAGTACAGAAAAGAAAATAAATAATTGAATAAAATAATTAATTAAAACATAAGGAGGGACAGGACATGTGATGTGTCATAGCTGCATCATAACTGGATACCATTGTGATCCAGGGCAAACGTGTCTGCATTAATTGTCTGCGGCTTGAGGAGCTTCGATTCAGAGTCATTGAGCTGGAGGCTGAGCTGCATACTCTGTGCATAAGGGAGGGGGATAGTTACCTGGATGCTTTATACCGGGTGGTGGTCACACCCCTTAGGATAGTGTCTTCTGATTTGGAAGGTGGTCAGGGACAGGAGGGTGTGACTGCAGCTGAGACAAGTAAGGGGATCCAGAGGGCAGGGGTGTCAGCATCTGCAGTTGTACAACAGGTTTGAGGTTCTTTTCAGCTTGTTTGTGTGAGAGTGGGTACTGCAGGTTGGGTGAGTTGACCGACCATGGCACTGTGGTAGAGGAAGCCATTTGGGGGAGGAAAAAGGATTGTAGTGGTAGTATGGGACAGTATAGCAAGGGGGATTGACACTGTTCTCTGTAGCTAAGAGCAAGAGTCCAGGTGGCTATGTTGCCTGCCCAGTGCTAGGGTTCAGATCATCTGCTTAGGGCTGGAGAGGAACTTGCAGTGGGAGGGGGAGGATCCAGTTGTTGTGGTCCATGTAGATACCAACAACATAGGCCGGATGAGGAAGGAGGTTCTTCATAGTCAATTTGAGAAGCTAGGCACCAAATTAAAAAGCACGACCTCGATGGTAATTTCTGGATTATTGCCTGAGTCATGTGCAAATTGGCATAGGGAAAATAAGGTTAGAGAAATGAATGCATGAATGAAAGACTGGCGTGGGAGAAATGGGTTCCAGTTCGTGGGACACTGGCACCACTACTGGGCAAAGTTGGGGCTATACCATTGGGACAGTCTGCACCTGAACCATGATGGGGCTGGTGTTTTAGTGAGCCATATAACTAGGGAAGTAGAGATGGTTTTAAGCTAAATAGTGGGGGCAAGAGATCAAATTTGGGAAGATGTGATAAACCAAAGAGTAGAAACAAGGTAGGAGAGAAACAGACCATGATGGGAAGGGACAGAAAGTACAAATCTAAGAGTAAATCAGCAGATAATGCTAGACATTGCAAAAGTAATAAAAGGATTAAGCTAAATGCTCTGTATTGGAATGCGCGTTGCAGTCGAAACAAAACAGTTGAACTGATAGCACAAATAGAAATAAATAAGTATGATCTGAAAGCCATCACAGAGACATGGCTACAGATGACGGAGATTGGGGCCTGAATATTGAATGTCACGTACCGTGACATTTAGAAAGGACAGGAAGCTCGGAAAAGGCGGAGGGGTGCTCTGTTAATTAATGATGGCATTAGTACATGAGAGAGGATGACCTAAGTTCAGGAAACCAGGATGTAGAAGCAGTTTGGGTAGAGTTGAGAAATGATAAAGGCAAGAAGTCACTTGTGGGGTGGTTTACAGGCCTCTGAACAGTAACCACGTGGTAGGGCAGAGTATGAAGGAATAGTTGATGGGAGCTTGTCAGAAAGGTGCCTTGGCATTCATGAGAGATTTTAACCCAGAAATGTACTGGCAAAATCAGATGGGCAAAGGTAGCATAGATGAGTTCATAGAATGTTTTTGGGATAGTTTCTTAGAACAGCACAATCTGGAGCTGACCAGAAAGCAGGCTACACAAGATCTGGTATCATGCAGTGAGAGAGGATTAATTGATATCGTCATAGTGAAACTCTTTCGAGTTACCAACAGTCACAGATTGCATCTCTTTCGAGTACAATCACAGTTCTTGGTTTCCAGGAATGGGACATGAACCCACAACCCTCTGATTCAAAGGCGAGGATGCTATGAACTGAGTGAAGGCACCCCTAGGTAGCAGTGATCATGATATGATTGAATTTGATATTCATTTTGAGGGAGAAACGAGTACATCCAAGATCAGTATTTTGAACTTAATGAGGGCAATTATGAGGGCATGAAAACAGAGCTAGCTAAAGTGAACTGGCAAATGAGGTTAAGGGTTAGGTCAATAGAGATGCAGTGGCAGACCTTTAAAGGGGTATTTCAGAATACACAGAATAGATACACTCCAATGAGAAAGAAAAATTCCATGGGAAAGCCCCACCCTCTGTGGTTAACTAACAAGTTCAGGACAGCATCAGATTTAAAGAAAAAGCATATAATTGCGCAAAAACGGGTGGCAGGTCAGAAGATTGGACAGAATATAATGAACAGCAAAGAATGACAAAAAGATTAATAAGGAGGGATAAGTTAGAGAGTACGAGAGGAAGTTAGCTAGAAATATAAAGGCGTTTAGTAGGAGTTTCTATAGGTATTTAAATAAGAAAATAGTTAAATTGAGTGTTAATCCTATAGAAAGTGAGAATGAGGAATTAATAATGGAAAGTAAGGAGACGGCAGATGAATTGAACAGGTATTTTGCATTGGTCTTTACCTACAGAGAATAAAAGCAACATCCCAGAAATAGCTGTAAATCAAGAAATGGAAGGAAGGGAGGAACTCAGAAATATTACAATCACCAGGGAAGTGGTATTGAGCAAATTGTTGGAGCTGTGGACTGATAAATATCTGGTACAGATGGACTTCACCCTATGGTCTTGAAAGAAGTGGCTTGTGAGATAGTTGATGCGTTGATTTTGATTTTCCAAAATTCCCAAGCTTCAGGGAAGGTTCCATTAGATTTGAAAAAGCGAATGTAACTCCTTTATTCAAAGAGGTAGGGAGACAGAAAGCAGGAAACTACAGGCTAGTTAGCTTAACATCTGTCATAGGGAAAATATTAGAAACTATTATTAAAGATGTTATAGCAGGACGCTTAGAAAAAATCAAGGCAATCAGGTAGAGCCAACTTGGTTTTGTGAAAGGGAAATCATGTTTAACCAATTTATTGGAGTTCTTTGAAGGAGCCACATGTGCTGTGGATGAAGGCGAACTGTTGGATGTAATGTACTTAGATTTCGAGAAGGCATTTGATAAAGTGCCACATCAAAGGTTATTGCGGAAAATAAAAGCTCATGGTGTAGGGGGTAACATTGGCATGGAGGGAAGATTGGTTAGTTAACAGGAAACAGAGTTGGCATAAATGGGTTTTTTTCTGGTTGGCAGGATGCAATGAGTGGTGTGCCAGGAATCAGTGCTGGGGCCTCAGCTTTTTACTCTTTATATGAATGGCTTGGATGAAGGGACCAAAGGTCTTGTTGCTAAATTTGCTGATGACACAAAGATGGGTAAGAAAATAATTTGTGTAGAGGATGTAAGGAGACTATGAAGGGATATAGATAGGTTAAGTGAGTGGGCAAAGATCTAGCAAATGGAGTATAATGTGGGGAAAATGTGAAATTGTCTATTTTGGCAGGAAGAATAAAAAAGAATCATATTATCTAAATAGTGAGAGATTGCAGAGCTCTGAGGTTCAGAGGGATCTGGGTATCCTCGTGGATGAGTCGCAAAAGGCTAGTATGCAGGTAAAGCAAGTAATTAGGAAAGCTAATAGAATGTTATTGTTTATTCCAAGGAGAATTGAAAACAAAAGCAGGGAGGTTATGCTTCAGTTTATGGGGCACTAGTGAGACCACATCTGGAGCACTGTGTACAATATTGATCTCCTTATTTAAGGAAGGATGTAGGTGTGTTAGAAACAGTTCAGAGAAAGTTTACTGGACTAATACCAGGAATGGGTTGGTTGTCTTATGAGGAAAGGCTGGACAGGTTAGGCTTATATCCACTAGAATTTAGAAGAGTAAGAGGAGACTTAATTGAAACCTTTAAGACCCTGAGGGGTCTTGACAGGGTGGATGTGGAGAGGATGTTGACTCTCGTGGGAGAACCTAGAGCTCAGGGTCACTGTTTAAAAATAATTTAAAACAGATAAATTTTTTAGCTCAGAGGGTCCTGAGTCTTTGGAACTCGCTTCCACTGCTTTTTGAGGAAGAGAGTCTTTGAATATTTTTCAGGCAGAGGTGGATAGGTTCTTGGAAAGCAAAGGGAAGAAAGATTATTGGGGGTTTTGCAGTTATGTAGAATGGAGGTTGTAATCAGGTGAGCCATGATATCATTGAATGGCGGAGCAGGCTTGAGCGGCTGAGTGGCCTATTCCTGCTCTTAATTTGTATGTTTGTATCCAGGTAGATAGAGCATTTCATCACATTGCTGACTTGTTTCTTGGAGATGGCGGCCAGGCTTTGGGAAGTCTGGAGGTCTGTTACCCACTGCAGAATTCTCAGTCTCTGACCTGCTCTTGTAGCCACAGTATTATGTGGCTAGTCCAGTTCAGTTTCTGGTCAATGGTAACTCCCAGGATGTTGATAGTGGGAGATTCAGTGATGGTAATGCCATTGAATGTCAAGGGAAGATGGTTGGATTCCCTCTTGTTGGAGATGGTCATTGCCTGGTACTTGTGTGGCACACGTTCCTTGCCACTTTCAGCTGAAGCCTGAATATTGTCCAGGGCTTGCTGCCTATGGGCACTGACTGCTTCAGTACCAAAGGAGTTATGAATGGTATTTAATTTTGTGCAATCACTTCTGACCTGAAGATGGAGGGAAGGTCGTTGATGAAGGAGAGCCATATTGTACTTAACTCTGTTTCTCTCTCCACAGATGCTGCCAGACCTGCTGAGTTTTTGCAGCACTTTGTTTTTATTTCAGATCTCCAACATCTGCAGCATTTTGCTTTTATTTTGGCAATAATCCATACGAGTCGAAAACTGTTGTGGTGAATTTGTTGGAATTATTTATTTGGACTATCAATTTATATTGATGTTTCAGTTGAAATCCTCCTCCTCCAAAAAGCAATTGAGGCCAGATCAATTGAAAATTTCTAAACTGACATTGATGAATCTTTGTTATATGTGTGTACCAAGAGATCTGGAACTATGGTGGTTAAATGGAGTTTAGGTACAGATTTGCTATGTTTTAATTGAATGGCTGACTAAAGAGGGGCAGGGCGGGGGGGAGGTGGCCGTGCAGTGCTAAATATCCCGCCCCTGTTTCTCTGTTCCTCCCGAATGCTCAGTCCCAAGTCCTAGGTTCTGAAAGTTGTTGTAAGCATGATTTTAAGCCTGCTGAAATTTTTTAATGTCTAATCAATCATTGAGTTAGTCATACTCTAGTGTCACTTGCTGAAAGCAAAACATAATTGGTCTTGATTTGTGAAAGTTTGTTGGTTTCTTAGCACTAAAGGCATATTTGAGGTATAAGTTAATGTTAAACCTGTCGTTTATAAAAGCAACACTGGAGGCCTCAAGACTTGGTTACTAAGCCTTACCTCTTATCTGATTATTGATCAATGTGGATCAGTAACATTTGGATTGAGAACTTGCTATGCTGTTAAAATTATCTTGATGAAGCTGTTCTTAACACTTGAGAGCCCCCTTGCTATTTTCATTGTTGCTAAGGTTTTTGATAGGCCCGAAGTTTGGGAAAATTTTGGAAACGAGCAAAGGGTGATTAATAAAAATAAGATAGAGAAAATAGCTTTAGAGTAAACTAGTAGGAAATATAGAAACAGACAGTAATAGCTTTTGGAAAGGAAGTGGGTAGCTAAATTAAATGTTGGTTCCTTACATGGTGAGACTGGGAAGAAATAATGGGAAACAAGGAAGTGGCTAGGATGTTGAACAACTATTTCGTAACTGGCTTTACGGGCAAAGGCATGAAAAGCATCTCAATAATATTAGAAGATCGGGGGGCAAAAGGGAGGGAGGAGCTTAATATCACCAGAGCAAAAGTACTAGGTAACCCAATGTGACTAAAGGCTAACTAGTTCCCTGGACGTGATTGCTTGCATTCTTGATTCAAAAAGAAGTGGCTACAAAGGTATTGGTTGTAATTTTCCAAAACTCAGAGAGAGTGTGAAGTGATGTCGATAGATACCTACAGGTATTTAAAAGGAAAAGAGTAAGTAAAGTGAGCATTGTTCCCCTAGAAAGTAAGTCTGGGGAATTAATAATGGAAAATGAGCACAGGGCGGATGAATTGAACAGGTTTTTTTTACATTTGTCTTCACTGTTCAGGATACACACAAACCTCCCAGAGGTAATTGTGAATCAAAAGGTGAAAAGGAGGGAGGAACTTAAAACAATTAGAATCACCAGGGAAATTGCACTCAGAAAATTATTAGAACTGAAAGCTGACAAGTCCCCAGGCCCTGATGGACTTCATCCTAGGGTCTTAAAAGAAGTGGCTGCTGAGGCAGTAGATGCATTGCTTTTAATTTTACAAAACTCCCTAGATCCTGGAAAAGTACCATCAGATTTGAAAATAGCAATGTAACTCCTGTATTCAAGAAAGGAGGGAGACAGAAAGCAGGGAAGTACAGGCCAGTTAGCGTAACATCTGTCATAGGGAAAATCTGTTATTAAGGATGTTATGTCAGGGCACTTAGAAAATCTCAATGCAATCAGGCAGAGCCAGCATGATTTTGTGTAAAGGAAATCATGTTTGACTTATGTATTAGAGTTCTTTTGAGGAAGTAACTAGCAGCACAGATAAAGAGGAACCTGTGGATGTGGTGTACTTGGATATCTAGAAGGCATTTGACAAGGTGCCACATCAAAGGTTACTACACAAAGTAAGAGCTCATGATGTAGGAGTCACATACGAGCACGGATAGAGGATTGGCTAGCGAACAGGAAGCAGAATAGTCATAAATGTATAATTTTTGGTTTGGAAAGATGGAATAAGTACAGTTCCACAGGGATCAGTGCTGGGCCTTTACTATTTACAACATACATCAATGGTTCGAATAAAGGGACCAAATATTGCTAAATTTGCTGATGACACAAAGATGGGTAGAATTGCCGGAGGTCACCGGTAACAGTTGTTGGCTTAGTACACAAAGGAGAAGAGTCAATTCTCTCTTAACTCTAAATTCGCTTTATTCACGTTGTTAAATCATCTACATATAGCTTATACGTCTGGTTAAATATAGACATGCAGTTTACAGCAGGTTATACAGTTTTATACCCAAAACTAGGATCTAAACGCACACCCACTAGGTTTCTCTGACACTCCCTGAGTGGTCACAGAATATAAAAGCTAATACCCGAAAAGGAGAGCTGATGCTGGCCAGGCATTCCGTTCTCTCTCTCTTGCGTCTCTATGTTGCTGACGTAGGTTCTTCTGCTTCTGCGATGGTTGGTCTCCGGAGTCTCGCTGCTCCATGCCCGAAATCCTTTCAGTCTTAAACTGAATCTCATCTCATCAAGTTGTGCGGTCTCTTTCCCGTTGGTTGAGGCCTGCTTGCCTGATCTGTGGCACATTCTCATTCACTCTGTTCCAAGACTTGCAGTATCACCTCGTTCTTCCTTTTCTAAATAAGGACTCATCACATTTCCTTTGTCTTCAAGAAACTCAGCTACTTTAAAACCGGTTCTAACCAGTTTGGACCCAGTGACTGGAGTCAGGTTTCAAAAGCTGCTCAGGCCAGTGACTGGACTCAGGTTACTTCAGGTCAAAAGTTGCTTTTGCCTGTGTCAGCAATTCAGCTGCAGCCTCTGGCCAACAGTAGGAAAGTCAGTTGTGAAGGGGACATAATCTATCTATATGCCTTTGTAGACCCCTTAAGTGTATTAGCAAAAATTTGGCAGATGGAGAATGATGTGGCAAAGTATGAGCTTGTCCATTTTGGCAGGAAGAATAAAAAACAACATATTATCTAAATGAAGAGAGATAGCAGAACTCTGAGGTACAGAGAATCTGCATGTCCTGGTACATGAATCACAAAAAGTTAGTATGCAGGTACAGCAAGTGGAATGGCATATGCAAGTAGGGATGTTTTGCTACAGTTGTACGGGGCATTGGTGAGTCCACACCTGGAGTACTGTATACAGTTTTGGTCTCCTTATTTAAGAAAGGACCTAATAGCATTTGAAGTAGTTGAGAGAAGGTTCACTCGACTGATTCCTCAAATGAGGGGATTATTTTATGAGCAAAGGTTGGAGGTTGGGCCTGCATTCATTGGAGGTTGAAGAATGAGAGGTGATTTTTACTGAAACATTTAAGATCCTGAGAGGTCTTGACTGAGTCGATGCCGAAAGGATATTTCACCTTGTTGGAGAGACCAGAACTAGAAGGACACAATTTTAAAATATGGATTTTCCCATTTAAGACAGAGATGAGGAGAATTTTTTTCTGAGGGTTGTGAGTCTGTGGAACTCCCTTCCCCAGAGAATGGTAGAGGTAGGATCATATCTACCTCTGTCTTAAAAATGTTCAAAGGGCATCGGAGTTAGATCAGATGGTGGCGTTGAGATCACAATCAGATCAGCCATCATCTATTGAATGGCAGGGTAGGCTTGAGGTCATAATTCCTATTTTAGTATAAAGATAGGGAGGTCTTGCTACAACTGTACAGGGCATTAATGAGACCACAGCTGCAATACTTCATACAGTTTTGGCCTCTTTTTTTAAGGAGAGTTATACTTGCACTGGAGGTAGTTCAGAAATGGCTCTCTAAGTTGATCCTGAAATGAGGGGTTTGACTTATGAGGAAAGGTTGAGGAGGCTGGGCCTTTACTCATTTAAGACAGAGATGAGCAGGAATTTCTTTTTTTGGAGTGAAACTTCGGAATTCTTTGCTCCAACAAGATTCTGGCCATTGCCCCTTGTCCCCCACTGTCAACATCCTGGAGATTACCGTTAACCAGAAACTGAACTGGACTAGCCATTTTTATTGTTCATTCATGGGATGTGGGTGTCACTGGCCAGGACAGCATTTATTTCCCATCCCTCGTTCAGAGGATATTTAAGAGTCAACCACATTGCTGTGGGTCTGGTGTCACATGTAGGCCAGATCAGGTAAGGATGGCAAATTTATTTCCCTTATTAGTGGGTATTAGAGAACCAGATGGATTTTTACATCATTAGACTTTTAATTCCAGATTTTTATTGAATTCAAATTCCACTATCTGCCATGATGGGATTCAAATCCGAGTCCCCAGATCATTACCCTAGGTTTCTGAATTATGAGTTTAGCAACAATACCACTACACCCCTTGAATACTGTGGCTACAGTCATAGGCCATAGACGAGGAACCCTGCGGCAAGTAGCTTATCAAAAGCCTGTCTGTAATCTACAAGGCACAAGTCAGGAGTGTGATGGAATACTCTCCACTTGCCTGGATGAGTGCAGGTCCAACAACACTGAAGAAGCTTGCCACCAACCAGGACAAAGCAGCCTGCTTGATTGGCATCCCATTGACAAGCATTCACTCCCTGCATCACTGACGCACAGTCGCAGCAGTGTGCACCGTGTACACGATGCACTGCAGAAACTCACCAAGGCTCCTTTGACAGCACCTTGCAAACCCACAACCACTACCATCTAGAAGGGCAAGGGCAGCAGATACATGGGAACACCACCACATGTAAGTACCCCTCCAAGTCACTCACCATCCTGATTTGGAACTATATTGCTGTTCCTTCACTATTGCTTGGTCAAAATCCTGGAGCTCCCTCCCGACGATACTGTGGGTGTAACTAAAGCACATGGACTGCAGCGGTTCAAGAAGGCAACTCATCATCACCACCTCGAGGGCAATTAGGGATGGGCAATAAATGCTGGCCCAACCCAAAGCAAAGCCCACATCCCTTGAACGAATAATAAAAAAAGCTTGAACCAAAGCTTGAACCATTGTATATATTCAAGTCTGAGATGGGCAGGGGAACTGTAGGAGAGTCAAGAGTTATGGGGAACAAGCAGATAAGTGGAGTTCAGGCCGAGATTAGATCAGCCATGATGGAGGAACAGTACCTCATCTTCCGACTAGGCACTCTGCAGCCTTCCGGTCTTAACATTGAGTTCAACAACTTCAGATCATGAACTCTCTCCTCCATCCCCACCCCCTTTCCGATCCTCCTTTTTCCAATAATTTATCATTTTTAAAATATATTTTTCTTTTCCCGCCTATTAATTTCGTTCTATTGTTTTATCTCCACCTTTTAGCCCATTTTGATTCTCCCCCCCACCCCACCCCCACTAGGGTCATCTGTCACTTGCTTGTCCTGCTTTCCACTCTTAATGTCACCATTAGCACAATCCTTAGATAATATCACCACCGTCAACACCCCTTTGTCCTTTTGTCGATGACATCTTTGGCAATCTCTTCTTTGCCTCCACCTATCACTGGCCCTCTATTCAGCTCCACATGTCCCACCCTCCTCAACCAGCTTATATTTCACCCTATTTCTACATTTCTTTAGTTTTGATGAAGAGTCATACGGATTCGAAACTTTATCTGTGTTCCTCTCCGCAGTTGGTGTCAGACCTGCTGAGTTTTTCCAGCTATTTTTATTTTTGTTTCAGATTTCCAGCACCCGCAGTATTTTGCTTTTATATCAGCCATGATCTTGTTGAATGATGGAATAGGCTCGAGAGACTGTATGGCCTACACCTACTCCTATTTTGCATGTTCTTTTGAGCCTACTTTACTGAGGTGCATTTCTAAATTGCATTCTAAATTCCTGTTAATCTTCACTCTTTTGAAGACAATAATATGTTAGTATAGCTCATTGTTTGAACTCAGTGTTATGTGGACAATGTATCTGTTCAAATTTCTGACTCGTCCTTTCTTTTGTGTTGTATGGTTGTAACCTGTCAGATAATGGACATTTTTTTAAAGTTAATAGTTGCAGTTATAGATCAGCAGCTATGAATGACTGATGAAATGAATCATTCACAAGTTGGCTTTTGTAAAGGTGACAACTGAATTTTAATTGGTTGTGCAAAATGGGAAAATGAAACTTGCCCTTCCATATTTGCATCCAGAAGAATTAATTGGGAGGCAAGTATAACTTCGTAAAAATGCAACCTTCACTGAGAGAGGAATAATCTGTAAGCAATTGCACCTAACTTAACAAACTATTTTTTAGGACAGCCCAAGAAGTGTTGCACGATTTCCCCAGACAGTTTGCAAAATACTTTGAGCAGTTGTTTTCTCTTCAAATGATGTAGCAACATTTATTTCACTTACAAATGGTATAGAATGTTACAAGTTGGATGTGGAGAGGATGTTTCTTCTTGTGGGAGAATCTAGGGGCCACTGTTTAAAAATAAGGAGTTGCCCATTTAAAGCAGAGATGAGGCAACATTTTTTCACTTGAGGGCCATGAGTCTTTAGAACTTTCTCCCTGAAAAGATGATGGAAGCTGAGTGTTTGAATATTTTTAAGGCAGAGCTGGATAGATTCTTGGTAAGCAAGTGGATGATAGGTTATCGGCGGTAGGTGGGATACAGATTTCAGGTTACTATCAGATCAGCCATGAGCTTGTTAAATGGTGGAGCAGGCTTGAGGCGCTGCTTGGCCTACTCCTGCCCCTCACTCGTAACATAAAATGAAAAATAGGCAAACTATTTATTGTAACAGTGCTCTATCTGAGCCCAGAACAAATTATTGAAACAGCCTTAGGTTGGAGGAAATTGGATACAAGTTTAGCATTTCCATTTATCCCAGGTCATTTGCTAAATTTGCAAATTTTGTCATTCTGAATATGACATTTCTGTTATACAGCTTGAAGTCAGACATTGTTTTCACCCATTTAGGAACTTTAGGAGTTCATGCATTTTTCTCCACTCCATTATCAAGTCCAGTAAGGTGCAAGTCATATGTAGGCAATAGATTGATACACTGTCTAAAACAAAAACAAAAATACCTGGAAAAACTCAGCAGGTCTGGCAGCATCTGTGGAGAGGAGCACAGTTAACGTTTCGAGTCCGAATGACCCTCCAACAGAACTAAGTAAAAATAGAATAGAGGTGAAATATAAGTTAGTTTAAGGGGGGGTGGGACAAGTAGAGCTGGATAGAGGGCCAGTGATAGGTGGAGATAACCGAAAGATGTCACAGACAAAAGGACAAAGAGGTGTTGAAGGCGGTGATATTATCTGAGGAATGTGCTAATTAAGGGTAGAAAGCAAGACAAGCAAGGTACAGATAGCCCTAGTGGGGGTGGGGTGGGGTGAAGGAATCAAAAAAGGCTAAAAGGTAGAGATAAAACAATGGATGGAAATACATTTAAAAATAATGGAAGTAGGTGGGAAAAGAAAAATCTTTATAAATTATTGGAAAAAAAAGGGGGGGAATTGGAAAGGGGGTGGGGATGGAGGAGAGAGTCCATGATACACTATCTAACTTAGTTAAATGACTAAATAGGTTGAAAATGTTAATAGGCTAGTCAGCAAAGTTGAAGATCATGGAATCAAAGGGAAAGTGGCAGTGTGGTTATGAAGTTGGCTGAGTGACAGGAAAGAATATTAATGATTGGTTGCTTTTGGACTGGACAAAGTATGCAGTGGGGTTGCCCAGGGGCCAGTACCAGGACCACTGCCTACTTGATATATTAATGATCTAGACTTGGGTATCGAGGGAACAATTTGAGAATTGGCAGATAACACAAAACTTGGAAGTATTGTGAACTAAGGAGGATAGTGATAGACATCAAGAGGACTGAGGACAGATGGCAGATTAAATTTAATGCAGACAAGTGTGAAGTGATGCACTTTGGTAAGAAGAACAAGAAGAAGCAATATAAAATAAAAAGTACAATTGTAAAGGGGGCACAGGAACAGAGCAAGTTGGGGTATATGTGCACAAATTGTTGAGAATAGCAGAGCAGATTGAGAAAGTGGCTGAAAAGGCAAACGGGATCCTGGGTTTTATAAATAGAGGCATGGAGTACAAATACAAGTAAGATTATGATAAATCTTTATAAAAGATAGGCTCAGCCTCAACTGAAGTATTGTGTGCAATTCTGGGTACCTCACCTTAGGAAGAACTTTGGAGAGGGTGAGGGCAAGATTTATACGGATGAGGGACGTGAATTAAATGAATAGATTGGAAAAGCTGGGGCTATAATTAAAAGAAGCAAAGGTTGTGAGGGGATTTGATGGAGGTGTTCAAAATTGAGGGGTCTGGACAGAGTGGATAGGGAGAAACTTTCCATTAGCTTAAGTGTCAAGAGCCAGAGGGCACCAATCTCAGGTGAATGGCAAAAGGAGCAATGGCATCATGATGAAAACCTTTTCATGCCATGAGTGTTTAATATCTGGAATCCAGTGCCTGAGAGTGTGGTAGATGTAGTTTCATTTGTGGCTTTCAAAAGGGAATTGCAAAAGTACTTGAAGGAGAAAACATTGTAGGGCTGTGGAACAAGGGTGGGGGAGTTTGATTTGCTGAGTTCTTGGTAGAACTTGCATGGACATGATGGGCTGAATGGCCGCCTTATGCATTGTAATCTTTCAATGATGCTCTGAAATTAGAAGTTCATATATTACTGATTATCTGGGCCTTTGTTGGAATCATACAGTCTTAAAGCACACATGGAGGCCATTCAGCCTGTCATGACTTTGCTGGCTGTCCAATTTGGTTCCGCACCCCAACTTCTTCCCGTCCTTGCAAGTACTTGAGCTTTGATTTCCCAGTTGCATAGGAGTGCTGTATTCTGCTTTTATTACCATCACCTCAGTTAATTTCTTTGTCATAGTTGAAGAACACATTTAAGAGCTGGAAACTTGTATGTTGTGATGAAAGTATAATAATTTTCATAATATTTTTCTGATTTATTGTGAAATACGTTTATGGGTGTGATTATAGTTGGGTCTGTCTGTGTGATTTAATTATATTTGGAGTCAAGTAGACTGCAAGTTTGAAATCATCAAAAGAAGCTTGGTGCTTGACATGCTAATGAGTGAACATGGATGCTGGCTTAGCATGTAAGGTGTGAAGGGAATTTGCATTTTTAGATAAATGAAGAGATTTGGATTTCAAAGGGATCTTAGCCTGTTTACAACTAGCCAGATAAGCAAGGCCGAGGAGTGTGTTTATTTTTCCTAAAGGTTACTGACAATATTGGCAATGTGAAAGCTTTTATATTATGAGGAAGATACAGTTTCAAAGACATATGGAACAATAGAATTTACATATTAAAGGGAGAGAAACATTAATAAAAGAGAATGAAGGGCTATGCGAGAGAAGGCCATGTAAGATCTAACAGGAGTGTATGAAATATCCTTAATGAAGCCTCTAGCATTTGTGCATAAGTCTGCTATGTAACGAAACTGAAGTTGGGGAAAAGCCATTTGGAATTCCACTGTCAAGTGGGTATTGTGTTAACTTGTTGGTTCTGTTTTAAATTTAAAATCTATTCTAGACTGTTGTCTTAAAGGAAGTGTAACTGGGGGTCAGGTTAATTAGGAATTTTAGGAGTTGTTATCGTAATAAGTAATAGTAGCCTTATGTATGTGTTTGAAATTTTTTATATTTTGTTAATATTTTAATTTAATTTTTTAAATCTCTAAAGGCCTTGGTGGACTTATTACTTCTGAATTCAGTGCACACATCTCGCAATAAATACTAATTGAAAAACCGTTGTGATAACGTGACCAAGTTTCCCTTGTGGATTTGGTCCACCTGGCACATATCATCTGCCACATCATAACAAATGTCTTGATTAGCTGATACCCTGATTTATTGATGATGAAGTAACTTGGGTTGTGTGTGCTGAATTGAGGTTGATTGAGGATCAGACGACATTCAAGGGAATAGGATGGGGGTCCTAACATAAAAAAATGTGCTTTTTAACAGAAATAGTTTTCTCTAATGACCTTTCAGTTAAAATCTAGGCAGATGTTTTCTAGCTCTCAACTCTAATTTAGATTGTACATTTTAATCCATCTGTAGGAACAACAATCCTGGGATTAATTGTTGTAGTTAGCCAGCACTGGGACTTGAGATTGAATCCAGTCCAGTTTCCTGGGATGAAAGTCTTTCCTAGCCACATATCAAATGAGTTTGAACATTTCTGAACCCAATTCTCCCTGGATGTCAGTCCACAGTGCAGAAAAGGCCAAAATCTGAAGCACCATCTGAGGGTGGCTAGCTTGGAAAAGTGCTAATTGTTGCATTCAAATAGCTTGATGGGCCAAAGTAGTGGAGGCCTTACTCTGAACACATTGCTCTGCCTGTGTTACACCTATTCTAGGGGTGTTTAATGTTGGCATTGGATGTCAAATGTCCTTTTTGTTCTGAGAAATATGATTTTATTACACGTATTACAAAATGCAACATACTAATACCTTCACAGTTGACAACAGAAGCTGTTGATGTACACCAGAGGTTTTATTAGGTTTTTTTGAGTGATCACTCCTGAAAGATGGTGTTTTCTTTCAGCCCTGCAAAGCAGGAAGTTCTGAGATGAAAATGGAGCAGATTGTGTTTGGTATGGTTTTGATGATTTGAAATTGATTGGATTAGTTTTTAAATGCATACATTTAAAAATAAGGCACTTGTGTTCTTGTTTCTTGACAGATCACCGATGATGTACTTAAGAGAATTGCGTCAAAGAATCGAAACACAATCCAAATTAATGTTTCCGATTGTCGAAGTATTTCTGATGCAGGAGTGAGTTCCATAGCATCGCAGAGCCCAGGACTGCAGAAATATATTGCATATCGATGCAAACAGCTCAGTGACATTTCTCTCATTGCAATTGCTTGCCATTGCCCTTTTCTGCAGAAAGTACATGTGGGAAACCAGGATAAGCTTACAGATGAATCCTTACAGCAGGTTTTCACTTAATTACTTGTTAATATTGTGTTTCAAGTTTTAATTCTACAGCTCTTTGAACTTCTTTGAAGCAGTATTTCCTGCGATCATATTTCAGTCATGGCCAGACATTTTAGAGCTGCAGTATTAGCAGAATGTGCTTGTAACATCTTAGCAGATTGATTAGAAATTAAAAAATACTTCATTCACTTGGGATTGGGTTAGCTGTTTTTGGTATTATGTTTGCTACCTTGTTTGTTAAAATCATTGGGCCTCGGAAGCATGAGTGGCAAGCTGCTCCATGGACTCGAAAATATGTGGCGTAAATTCTTGTGATAGGAAAGCATAAGTTGGATTTGCAAGCGAGTTGGCTGATGTCCACTGCTCCTCGCTCACGCCAATTTGAAGGGACGCACACGAGTTGAAGTTTAGTTTTTATTTTCCCCCCATCTTTCCGGTAAATTATCTCCTATTTGGTGCTGTAGTAACGTGACTAAACTTGGCTTCTTACAGTTTGAGGAATGATGGGTTTTAACTTTGAAACTGACTGCTATAGGTACAAAATGTTTTAATTTATTTGATGCTGTTCCTCAATAATGAAAAGAACAGTCTAAAATGAATGCAATTTTTTAAAGGATTTTTTCAGCAGACTTCCTAGTGGTTCAGTAGGTGAGTGCATATGACAAAGACAATTACTGCAGGAATTTTTGGGAGGTTGCTCTGACATCAAGCACAAAAGTTTGTAAGGTTTGAAGAAGAAGCTCTGAAGAAGAGTCATATGGACTCGAAGCGTTAACTCTGTCTTTCTCCCCACAGACGCTGTCAGACCTGTTGAGTTTTTCCAGCATTTTTTGTTTTTGTTTCAGATTTCCAGCATCTGCTGCTTTTTGCTTTTACAAAAGTTGCAAGTTGGAAAACGGACAGTCCTTTTGGCTTTCTGACAGTCCTCTGAAAAAGAAATAGAAATGCAAATTGTTTCTGTTGTATCATGGAATCTCAATTTTTAGAGTAAGGATCCAGCTATATTCCCCTTTTAAACAAACTGGGTGGCACTGGAGAATGGGTTCAACATTTTGAATTCAGCATTGGGATCTAACTCTGAGTAAAATTTAGTGTACTCTGTTCTGAAAATGTTTTGACTCCAGCTTTGGAAGAGCACTCTTCTTACGTCGGCATCAAAAGTTTGCATTTATTTCACGCACTTAACTTGGAGAAAACATCCCATTTAGATGAATCCAAGGGAAATAGATTGGATGCCACACAAAGAGAGATCCAGAGGGGTATTCAAAGGCTTGGTTGAAGCCTTAGAATTTAAAGGTAGTTATAAAGACCGAAAGAAATGGAGAATTTTTTTTATTACCACTTTTTAAACTTTACCATCTTCTAGATAGTACAAATGAAGTGAAGCATTATGGGAAAACAGGGAGGTTGAGAAAGTTTGGCAATGAAAGAAAAATGGCGTCAATTGCAAAAAAGCAAAGCAGAAATAACCATATACGAAGAGGATGTAGAGATTGAAAGGTAAAACTGGAGGTGGGGATTGGTGGGGGGAAGGATGCAGTTCAACCTGGTCTTGAATACAAAGGAGATATGGGAGGTGATGCAAGAAGATTGAAAAAAAATTCCACATTGGACAGATGTGAGGACTGGTACATTGTGTTCCAGAACAAAGAGGCCAAAATAATTTCTTGGCACAGTAATTCTTCACGTAACGTGCGATTTGCATTCTTTAAAAGTGCGACTTCAAGCAAAACAACATCTAGTGAATCAGGTTTTCCAATGAGACTTAATGTACAAGTAATAATGTATAAGAATTAATGTATAACTGGAGTTAGGTTCCACGCCGCATTTCTCCCCCAGCGGGTCCCTTTTTCCCCTTCAATCCCCAGCGGGTCCCTCCCAAGTCTCTGTTACCTGGATGTGGAACAGCAAATTGATTGTGTATTCGGTCATTTGGACCAAGGTGGTGAATGGGGCAGTGAGCAGGGTGGGAGCGGGACACCAAGTGGGGCAGGGGCAAAACAGCAGGCAGGGTGGAAGTGGAGCTAACCTGGGAATTCCCCAAGTCAGTTCCTTGGGTTGAAGATAAACCCCTCGATATCACTGAAATGAAATAATAGGATAATAAGGTAGTAATAGTGGGGGATTTCAACTTCCCCAACATTAACTGGGTTAGTCATAATGTGATAGGTTTAGAGGGAGCAGAATTCTTCAAATGCATCCAGGAGAGCTTTTTAAGCCAGTACGTCAAAAGTCCTACAAGACAGGGGGCGGTCCTGGACTTAATTCTAGGGAATGAAGCTGGGTTAATGGTAGAGGTATCAGTGGGGGAGCATTTTGCAGATAGTGATCATAACTTGGTTAGATTCAGGTTGTTACGGAAAAGGATGCCGATGGGCCAGAACTCTCTAAATTGGGGGAAGGCCGATTTTAATAAGATCAGATATGATTTGGCAACAGTGGACTTGGAGCAGCTACTTTTAGGTAAATCTGCATCAGAGCAGTGGGACTCATTCAAGAAGGAAATAGGGAGAGTACAGGACCAACATAATCCACCAAAGACTAAGGATGGGACCAACAAATCCAGGGAACCCTGGATGTCGAGGGATATACAGGATTGGATAAAGAGAAAAAGGGCTGGATAAGCATAGTCAGCATGGCTTTGTGCGTGGTAGGTCATGTTTAACGAACCTTGTAGAGTTTTTCGAGGAGGTTACCAAGAAAGTAGATGAAGGAAAGGCTGTGGATGTTGTCTACATGGACTTTAGTAAGGCCTTTGACAAGGTCCCACATGGGAGGTTAGTTCAGAAGGTTCAGACACTTGGTATCCATGGAGAGGTTGTAAACTGGATTCAGAATTGGCTGTGTGGGAGAAGACAGAGAGTGGTAGTGGATGATTGCTTCTCAGACTGGAGGTCTGTGACTAATGGTGTGCCTCAGGGATCTGTACTGGGACCATTGTTGTTTGTTGTCTATATCAATGATTTGGATGACAATGTGGTAAATTGGATCAGCAAGTTTGCTGATGACACTAAGATTGGAGGCGTTGTGGACAGCGAGGAAGGCTTTCAAAGCTTGCAGAAGGATCTGGACCAACTGGAAAAATGGGCCAGAAAATGGCAGATGGAATTTAATGCAGAAAAGTGTGAGGTGTTGCATTTTGGAAGGACAAACCAAGGTAGGACATACAAAGTAAATGGTAGGGCACTGAGGAGTGGGGAGGAACAAAGGGATCTGGGAGTTCAGAAACATAATTCCCTGAAAGTGGCGTCACAGGTAGACAAGGTTGTAAAGAAAGCTTTTGGCATACTGGCCTTCATAAATCAAAGTATTGAGTATAGGAGTTAGGATGTTATGATGAGGTTGTATAAGACATTGGTGAGGCCAACTTTGGAGTATTGTGTGCAGTTCTGGTCGCCTAACTACAGGAAGGATATCAGTAAGATTGAAAGAGTGCAGAGAAGATTTACTAGGATGTTGCCGGGTCTTAAGGAGTTGAGTTACAGGGAAAGATTAAACGGGTTAGGACTTTATTCCTAGAGCGTAGAAGGGTGAGGGGAGATTTGATAGAAGTTTACAAAATTATGAGGGGTATAGACAGAGTAAATGCGAGTAGGCTCTTTCCACTTAGATTAGGAGAGATAAACACGAGAGGACATGGCTTTAGGGTGAAAGGGGAAAGGTTTAGGGGGAACATTAGGGGGAACTTCTTCACTCAGAGAGTGGTGAGAGTGTGGAACGAGCTACCATCTAACGTGGTAAATGCGGGCTCACTCTTAAGTTTTAAGAATAAATTGGATAGATACATGGATGGGAGAGGTCTGGAGGGTTATGGACTGGGTGCAGGTCAATGGGATTAGCGGAATAATATTTCGGCACAGACTAGAAGGGCTGAATGGCCTGTTTTCTGTGCTGTAGTGTTCTATGGTTCTATTGGAGGCTTATGGCAGATACCAAGGGCTCAAAAGAGCAGAAGCCCGAGAGGAGTATAGAATGTGTAGGGGGGAACTTAAAAAGGAAATTGGGAGAGCCAAAAGGGGGCATGAAAAAACATTGACAGGTAAAATAAAGGAAAATCCAAAGTTATTTTACAAGTACATTAAGAGTAAGAAGATAACTCGGGAATGAGTAGGGCCCATTAAAAACCTTAGTGATAATTTGTGTGTGGAGCCGGAAGACGTAGGTAGGAATCTAAGTGAATACTTTGTGTTAGTGTTCACAAGTGAGAGGGACGACGTGGGTATGGAAATCAGGCAGAAGGACTGTGCTAATTTCTTTAATTATATCATAGAAAGGGAGGAGGTTCTAAGTGGTTTGACATGCTTAAAGGTCGATAAATCTCCAGGCCCGGATGAAGTGTATTCCAGGCTGTTGAGTGAGGCAAGGGAGGAGATAGCGGAGGCACTGGCAATAATTTTCAATACCTCTCTGGTCATAGGAGAGGTGCCAGAGTACTGGAGGTCAGCCAATGTGATACCGTTATTCAAGAAGGGAGGTAGGAATACACCAGGGAACTACAGACCATTCAGCCTAACCTCAGTAGTGGGGAAACTGTTGGAAGCAATTCTGAGGGACAGAATTAATCTACACTTGGAGAGGCAGGGATTAATCAAGGACAGTCAGCATGGTTTTGTTAAGGGGAAGTCATGTGTGACCAATTTGACTGAATTTTTGGAAGAGGTGACCAGGTGTGTAGATGAGGGTAATGTATTTGACATAGCCTACTTGGACTTCAACAAGTCTTTTTATAAGCTCCTGCATGGGAGACTGATAATGAAGGTAAGAGCCCATGGGATCCAATGCAATTTGGGAAGTTGGACTGAGAATTGACTGAGTGGCAGGAAGCAGAGGGTGATGGTCGAGGGGTGTTTTTGTGATTGGATGCCTGTGTCCAGTGGGGTTCCACAGGGATCAGTGTTGGGTCCCTTTCTGTTTGTGCGACATATAGACGATTTAGACTTGAATGTAGGGAGCGTTGATCACTAAGTTTGCGGATGACACGAAAATTGGTGGGGTGGTAAATAGTGAGGAGGATAGCCTTAGATTACAGGAGGATATAGACGGGCTGGTCAGATGGGCTGATCAGTGGCAAATGGAATTTAGTCCGGATAAGTGTGAGGTGATGCACTTGGGCAGGACAAATGAGGCATGGGAATACACAATGAATGGTCGCCCCTGGGAAGTACCGAGGATCAGAGGGACCTTGGTGTGCATGTTTTAAGGTAGCGGGACAGGTAGATAAGGTGGTTAAGAAGGCATATGGGAAACTTGCCTTTATTAGCTGAGGCATTGAATATAAGAGCAGGGAGGTTATGCTGGGACTGTATAAAACGCTAGTTAGGCCATCGCGAGAGTATTGTGTGCAGTTCAGGAATCTGCATTATAGGAAGGATGTGATTGCACTGGAGAGAGTGCAGAGGAGATTTACCAGGATGTTGCCTGGGCTGGAGAGTTTCAGTTATGAGGAGAGATTGGATAGACTGGGGTTATTTTCCCTGGAGCAGAGGAGATTGAGGTGTATAAAATTATGAAGGGTATAGATAGGGTAGACAGGAAAGAACTTTTCCTCTTGGTGGAGTGATCAATAACCAGGGGACATAGATTTAAGGTCAGGGGCAGGAGGTTTCGATAGGATGTGAGGAAGAATTCTTTCACCCAGAGGGTGGTGGGAGCCTGGAACTGCCTGAAAGGGTGATAGAGACAGAAACCATCACAACATTTAAGAAGTATTTGGATGTGCACCTGTGCACGGCATACAAGGCTAGGGCCTAGTGCTGGAAAATGGGATTAGAATAGTTAGGTACTTGTTTGACTGGCGCAGACTCGATGGGCCGAAGGGCCTTTTTCTGTGCTGTAGCCCTCTATGACTATGATGATGAAAGCAAAATGCTGCAGATGCTGGAAATCTGAAATAAAAGCAGAAAATGCTGTAAAAACTCAGCAGGTCTGGCAGTGTCTGTGAAGAGAGAAACAGAGTTCACGTTTTGAGTGCATATGACTCTTCTTCAGAGCTAAGGAGAAGATGACGACGCACAATGTGCGATGATAACATAACAATGAAAATCACAGCATAAATTGGAGAAATAGGCCTTAAATAATAACATCAAGCAGGGTGACTTAAAGCAAGGACCATCGGTATCACCGAATATTAAGATATGAAGTACAAAATGGTAAAGCTGCCATCAGAATAGAAAATATAATGGAATCCTTATTGTGTTTGCAGAGTGGACTTCATTATTAAGGAAATTCATTATTTCAAGACTTGTTACATATATTTTGCAACTTCAAAACTTTGAAAGTTCAGCTTTTGGAGCTTTATCAATGCATTATTAGTTTACCTTTCTAAATTTGGAAATTGTAATTTCCATTTTAGTTTTGGCTGTTTTCTTTCTGAGAGAGAAGATGAATGCACCATATAGTGTGATATGAGACTAGGAGGGACCCATGTTTAATACTTCACCTATGCTCGTTTAGGTATATAGTCTCAACCAATGTGGCCTTGGTGGCATTCACTACACTTAATCTTGCTACATGACAAAAGTGAACGCAGAACTAAAGGAACGATTCAGGGGTGAGAGTGCACAATTCTTGGCCAAAGAGTTGGATTTTTGGGAGGCCCTAAAAGGCGAACATTGTTGCCAGTGGTGGGGTTGAGAGAGGAAAGGACTGTGAAATCAGCAGTACTGTGGCTCATAGGATTGGAGGAGGATACAGAGATTGGAAAAGGCAAGGCCATAGCATATAAGACGACTCTATCTTTTTGGCACCAAAATTCATGTTTAGGTCTATACTTGGCATATAAGTCGACATCCCCCCCCCCCCCCCACCCCAATTTTCTACGAAGAAATGCTATACGCTAAGTCCTCGCTTAATGTTGACTCACTTAACTTGATTTCACTTTAATGTCGTTTACCACAGGCTTCCTTTTCTGTAGCCTGCCTGCTGACATGATCTTTCCCACAGTGCTTCCGCTCCAGCCCTCAGTCCTTCTTCCCTTGCTCCCAGCTTTGCCTCCTGCCCTTGCTTCCAAGCGTTGCTTGCCCCCAGCATTACTTCCCGCCTTGTGTTCTTGCTTTCGACCCTGAGTCTGTTCTGTTGCTCAGCTCCTGGCTCTCATTTTGAACGCTTGCTGAAGTCCTGGCATCCATCTAGTGGCAGAAGTTGGTCGGTGCAGGTAGCCCTGGGACTGCTGCTACTTGTACTGAGCAACTTCTGCCATTAGATGAAGCCTGGTCAATCTGAAAGTACTGTAGATGAGTATAATTTTCTAAAATATTGTATTGTATTTCTTTTATATCTAGTGATGTAATTTATTTTGCAAGTTACTTCAGCTAGGAATGCACATCGCTGTACATGTGTGGTACAGTGTTTCGACTGGAAAGTTGGGTGAGAAATATCCAAAAGAATCTAACTTTGGCTTTAACGTTAATTCCTATGGGAACCTATGATTCACTTCAAGTCTTTGTACTTAAATTTGCAATTTTCAGGAATGCAACCTCAGCTTTAAGGGAGGACCCCTTGTACTTGTGCTATGAATGGCCTCAATTTTTCACCTCAAATATGCATGTTTTACTCATCTTGAAAGTTGGCTCATGGGATGAAATAAGGCAGTACAGGCCATGTTACCAAGAAGATGCATGGGAGTTTAAAGCAGAACCACACACAGCTGAGCACGCATGGCGAATGAAGAACTGAAATGCGCCCTCAGGCAAAAGAATGAAGTACAAAGCTGGTTTCAAGCTAAAAGTCAGCAGATAACTGTATTGCAATGAGGGAATTCGGTGTCAGTGAAAAACTGGTGTGAGAATGGAAGAAGGAGGAATCTCCTCTGAAGAAGATGCCCAAGACCAAATGCACCATGAGAACAGGGACCAGCCACTGCTTAGATCTTAAGCATATATCATAATGGATCCTCAAATCATCAGAATTGTTACATTATCACCAGAAACGCATTCCGTATATACACACCTATGTGGACCAAATCAAAACTTGTGTCCAGCAAAGATTTTAGTGCACAGCTGCTTGGTAGAGCAGGTTTATGGAATGAAAATGTCTTGTTTTGCGGCAGAAGATAATTCAGATACTGAAAGAGTCCGTGTCCATATGCAGCAAGACTTGGGCAACATTTAGGCTTGGGCTGCTAAGTCGCAAGTAACCTTTGCACTACACAAGTGCCAGTCAATGACCATCTCCAACAAGAGAGAATCTAACCATTCCTCCTTGACATTCAATGGCATTACCATCACTGAAACCCCTACTATTAACATCCTGGGGGCTACCCTTGACCAGAAACTGAACTGGACGAGTTATATAAATACTGTGGTTGCAAGAGCAATTCAGAGGCTGGGAATTCAGTGGCGAGTCACTCACCTCCTGACTCACCAAAGCCTGTCCACAATCTACAAGACACAAGTCACGATGTGATGGAATACTCTCTACTTGCCTGGATGGCTGTTTCTCCAATTACACTTCAGAAGCTTGACACCATCCAGGACGAAGCAGCCCATGCACCACCTTAAACATGTACTCCCTCCCCCACCGATGCACAGTGCCAGCAATGTGCACCATCTACATCTTCTGATGAAGAGTCATATGGACTTGAAACGTTAACTGTGTTCCTCTCCGCAGATGCTGTCAGACCTGCTGAGTTTTTCCAGCTATTTTTGTTTTTGTTGCACCATCAACAAGATGCACTGCAGTAACTCAGCAAAGCTCCTTCGATAGTGCCTTCCAAACCTGTGACCTCTACCGCCTAGAAGGACAAGGGCAGCAGATAGATGGGAACACCACCACCTGGAAGTTCCCCTCCAAGTCACTCACCATCCTGAAATATATCGCCGTTCCTTCACTGTCACTGGGTCAGAATCCTGGAACTCCCTTCCAAACAGCACTGAGAGTGTACCTACACCACATGGACTGCAGTGGTTCAAGAAGGCAGCTCACTAACACCTTCTCAAGGGCAATTTGGGATGGGAAATAAATGCTGGCCCAGCAAATGTCGCCCACATCCTGTGAAAGAATTTAAAAAAAAAATCAAAATTGCTCAGATGACTAAAAAACCTTGATGCCAAAATTACCAGTTTCCAACAATTCATCATCAGGCAGTGGCAAAAATATGAGGTGAGTACCCGTTATATCACATATGCAACATGGATGAAATGTCATTCATTTTGAATTGCCTGCAACTGAACTGTGGAGTGGAAAGTTTAAAAAGCAGTTCTAGTGAAAACAAAAGGACATGAGAAGACAAGATTCATGGTGGTACGAGCCTGTGTGGCCAACGGATCGAAATTAAAGCCTATGGTAATTTTCAAACGTAAAACCATGCTTAAAATTAAGCTCCCTGAAGGAGATTTAGTGCATGTCCATGACAACTGTTAGATGCATGAAGTTGGAGTGAAATTGTGGATTGATAATGAGTGGAATAGGTGCCTATGCAAAGAACACAGGTTATTAGTGTGGGAGATGCTTAGGTCCTGTATAACCATTGAGATCGAGAGGCACCTGCGAACAAATAATACCTAAAAATTGCAGTAATACCAGGGGGTCTAACGTCTGTAGTTCGACCTTTTGGATGTGTGTCAACAAACAATTCAAGGGTGATGTTCGTGCCAAATGGATAGAGAGGAAGATGATTTGTTGTGGAAAGATGACTCGGAAAGCAAAAGCGCCAAATCTGATCCACCGTGGGATCCTTGCGATGATGCTTTAGCCAGTGATTCAATGAATTTGATGAACTCTTCGAATCGGATGCTGAAGGCAATGAATTTGACAGTTTTTAATATGTTTTGATTGTTGTTAAAGGTACACATGTAGAATTAATGTATTCAATAAAATGTGTTACATTGATTTAATTTGAATTACTGTTTTTCTTCACATTGCAAAATGGCGACCACTTACACCAAAACCAGTGCTTCACGTTTTATACTCAGCGTATACATCAACCCGTGTTTTTGGAAGGATTTTTCAAGGCTTCAAAGGTCGACTTATACACCATGATCTCTGTGGTGCAAGGCACTAAGTATATTATATGATAGGATATGGATGAGCTGCTGTTTCTGGCAGGTTGTCGATAAAAGAAGAGCATTAGAGTGATTGAGTCTCAAGTGAAGAAGCTATGTATGAGTGTAATCTGTGGCAGATGGGCTTTTAGGGTTGGGACCAGATCATATTACAGATGCGGAATTTGACATTTGATAGAAAGGAGACTGGACTCAGGAGCTCAGTCTGGGGTTAAACAGCATTGGTGATTGCCCACGTGAAAATTAATGGCATCTGCAACTTGTATTTTAGCGATGTAAGTGCCTGTTAACTTGCAGTTCCATATTGTTGTGAAGCTTTTGTGGGGACAGCAAGCTATTTGAAACAAAAATTGGCTGTTGAAAGCAATTTAAACTAATCACAGGCTGGAAATTTGAGATGCATTTTATCTTTTTGCAATGTAACATTATTTACATAATGTCAAGTGTGAGGAGGTTTCAGAAGCCTACTTGGTATAATATGACTTTGCACATTCTGCAGTTTTCTGCTTCATTCACATTTCCGCTTTGAGATAGGATTCTATAGAGTGAAGAAACATCATTCATAAAGCTAAGATTCTGAAAAAAAATTTAAAAAGTGGTATTTTTGTTGTCAGGCATTGTATTTGTACCATATCCTTGGTTGCTCCTGTATTTATAAATCTTGCAAATCTTGTGGCCCACTAAATATATATTCATAGTCTTTCTCTCTCTCTCTCCTGAGAAATGAGTATGCCAATGGAAATTCCCTGTGATGTAGAGAGACTGCAGAGAAATGCATTTTGCTCACAAACTGTGTTGATTGCCTTTCTTTACATGAGCCTCGTCCACTGTCTACTTTCCTTTCTATTTTTCAAGCAGCTATCCAATTATGTTTTAAATGTACTTCTGAATCCTACTTAAACAATGATGTGCAGAATTCCATCTTATGGTATTCGGTGTACAATTTTTCTCTTAACTCTGCCCTCCCTTTTAATTCTAGGTTATTTCCTTAAATTTGTGCCCCCTCAGTACTTTCTTGTCAACGAGTGGAAGGAAACACTTTGAACCCTGTTGGGTCAACCACCCCTCAATACCAATGGACAAATGCCAGAGTTTCTCAAGTTTCTCTTCCCATCTCCAATTATTCACTCATTTTTGTAACACCTTAGCCTTTATGCTGTATTTTTCCATTTCTTTTATATCCTTATAACGAGATGCCCAAAACTGCATGTGATACTGCAACTATTGCCAAACATCTTGTGCAAATTCAGCAATACCAATGTTGCATTTTTAAAAATTTATTCACAGGATGTGGGCTTCGCTTGCTAGGCCAGCATTTATTTCCCATCCCAAGTTACCCTTGAGAAGGTGGTAGTGAGCTGCCTTCTTGAACCGCTGCAGTTTATGTGGCATAGGTACCCCCACAGTGCTGTTAAGAAGGGAATTCCTGCGACAATAAAGGAACGTTGATATATTTCCAAGTCAGGATGGTGAGTGACTTGGAGGGGAACTACCAGGTGGTAGTGTCCCCATCTATCTGCTGCCCTTGTCCTTCCAGATGGCAGTGGTTGTGGGTTTCCAAGGTGCCTTGGTACACACTGCTGCTACTGTGCATCAGTGGTGGAGGGAGTGAATGTTTGTAGATGTGGATGTGGTGCCAATCAAGCGGGCTGCTTTGTCCTGGATGGTGTCAAGGTTCTTGAGTGTTATGGAGGCTGCACTCATCCAGGAAGTGGGGAGTATTCCATTGCAGTCCTGACTTGTGCCTTGTAGATGGTGGACAGGCTTTGGGGCGTCATGAGGTGAGTTACTCACTGCAGGATTCCTAGCCTCTGACCTGCTCTTGTAGCTGCACTATTTATATGGCAAGTCCAGTTCAGTTTCAGGTCAATGTTAACCCCCAGGATGTTGCTAGTGGGAGATTCAGTGATGGTAATGCCATTGAACATCAAGAGGTGATGGTTAGATTCTCTCTTGTTGGAGATGCTTATTGCCTGGCATTTGTGTGGCGGGAATGTTCCTTGCCATTTGTCAGCGCAAGTTTGGATATTGTCCAGGTTTTGCTGCATTTGGACATGGACTGCTTCTGTTTCTGAGGAGTAGCGAATGGTGCTGAACTTTGTGCAATCACCAGCGAATACCCCCACTTCTGACCTTGTGATGGAAGGAAGCAGCTGAAGATAGTTGGGCCGAGGACATTACCCTGAGGAGCTCCTGCATTGATGTCCTGGAGCTGAGATGACTGACCTTCAACAACTGCAACCATCTTCCTTTGTGCTAGGTATGACCCCATCCAGTGGAGAGTTTTCCCTCTGATTCCCATTGACTCCAGTTTTGCTCGGGCTCCTTGATGCCACACTCGGTCAAATGCGGCCTTGATGTCAAGAGCTTTGTTAGTCCATGCCCTTGATGCAAAGAATTTTGATGGCCTTTATCTATGGACGTGTATGAACATACTTCTTTGACATTCCTTAAGTTGATACTTTTGCACTTGGGTGTCATTGTATGTGTTACGTTGACTAAAAGTGCTTTTGCCTTTGTGTGATGCAGTTGACCATAAATCCCTGGTATTTCCACCATTAATGACACAACGGAAAGTAAAAGGATTGACCTCTGAAACCCTCCCAGGAGCAGGACTATGATTTTCATTGGTCTTGGATTTTGCCATTACACCCATATCTACTGCTCCTGTAGTTTGCTAAAAAAATTTGTGATGGGCAAAATGTGAAGACATCATTATGTCAATAAGGTAACACTGGACTATGGCCCTTCTAACAGGGTGTATTACTTGAGACAACTGTCCACAGAAAGGTGTTAGACTTGACTCAGTAGTAACACTCTTACCATTGAACAGAGAACATAAGAAATAGGAGCAGGAGTAGGATCATACAGCCCCTTGAGTTTGCTTTGCCATTTGAAAAGAACATGTTTTCTAATTCAACTTTCCTACCCTTTTCCCATAATCCCTTGATTCACTACAAGGTAATTGATTCAAGCACCATTCCAGAGACTTGAGCACATAACATATACTGGCAATTCGGTACAGATTCATGTTGGGCAAGGTTATAAAGGGATCATTTGAATAAAAGGTGGGTAAATGCCCCCTGAATCAAATGCACTAAAAATCAGGTTAGCTTGCATTTATGACATTGCTGTTGTGGGAATTTACTTGTCTGCTGTGTTTGCCTACATTAAAACAATGGTTGCATTCAAAAGTACTTTCTGGCTATAAAGCATTTTGGGATGTCTTGAGGTCATGCAAGGCCCTAACTATAAATGCAAGTCTTTTATTTTCCTTTATGTAGAACCTGCAGTGATGAATGCTGGTCACTTTACCAGTGATTTCCGTGTTAGGGCTGAAGATTTATAGTATCACTAAATTTGGTTTAACAAATAATATTAAATTTGATATTTACTGTTGAAAAATGTATTTAGAGACAATTTACAGTGACTATTTACTGCCATCTCAAGGCTTTGATATTGTACTGGAAAGATTGATTATGGCAGTACAGAATCACTCGTTATTGTTGGGAAATTTATTCATCTGCTTTATGAACACATTCTATTCGCAAAATGCATCAACAGCAACCTTTTATATTTGGCTTGAATTCAAGTTAAGTATTGTGCACTGAAGGTCAAAATTGTTTCTGGACAAGATATCACACGCAACATTTAGTATAAGTTTCAACATCGGAAGGATGTTGCTCCAATTTTGCTGTGCTGATATTGATTTGATTGGCAGCATAGAATATAACTGTAACACTGACAGTTTCATATCTCTGAGCAATGAAGGTACCACAAATAAAATGCATAAGGACTAAACCAAAGTTTGCCAATAAATTGGAGAAATGAGGTTGTCCTGTTGTGTTAGGAATAAATAAAAGGATTGACCTATTTAGGCCACACAATAACTTGGACAACACTATTAGATTAGGGATTGGCAGACACACTGAAGCACTAGGCAACATTCAGAGCAAGTATTCATACTATCATTTCCTTGGACAGAGATTTGTAAAGTGCATTTATATTGGAGAAACAGCACCCAGTCCTAAAGCGGAAAAAACACCATTGATATTGCAGGTCATGAGGGCAAACTGAAGGCCTGCCTGTTTAAGATGATAATATTACTATAACTTGTTATTATCTATCTTTCACAGATCATGGGAGAATAGTCCAGCCTGATAGCTTCCGGAGAAACCATGTGTCATGACATTGTTGATATATGGTTTTGTTTGTGGCCTCTGGCGACGGTGTTGAAAAAGATTACTGCTCTCGGCATGTATTACTGAATATGTCAGTTGAAATGTGCACGAAAATAGCTTTTCCTGCATAGTTAGAAAATGCCTATTTGAGACAAAATTAACTTGCATTTGACTAATTGCTGGATTGAGTTGGATTTGTACCACGAGAACAATAGTGTAATCTGAGGGGGAATCCTAAGATCAGGGTAGAGGAGACCCTTTAAATGTTTTTATAAAATGTAGAAATAATTCCAGCATGCACTTGTCGCTTCCTCTTCTGGAGTAATCCGCTATACTGATAACAGATCAAGATTTCTTCTTGGCAAGGTCAAAATTAATGGGGTCAAATTGGTCCAACACTTGTGCCTTGAAAGATGCTCCTTTTAAAGTTTGTCTGCTTCTTGCAGAAACTGTCCTGCAATTATAAATAAAGTAGTTTTACAGCATTGGGACCAAGAGCTGGCTTTCCAATATAAATGGAATTACAAATCTCCTGCCCGAGGAGGTGCCGATAAACGTGTTGCTGAACCCAGTTTTTTTTTCTATTTGCTATTTTTGCTAGACTTTTTTCCCCCTTCCACCATTTCTGGATGTGTGAAGTCCATGTTGGAGTACAGTATTGAGGCTATTCACCCTTTGGTAACACCTCTGTAACCATGTGTGAGTTTTGACAACAGAGGCGGACCATTGGATCACATTTGGCAGGGGGGTGGTGGGTCACAGCCAAACTTAATCCTGTTTCCTCTTGATGTCCATATGGTTCAGTCAGCAGGAGTTGTAACATGGGCTTTTTTTTCACCTCTGCAGTTCAACTCATAAATTTATAGTATCACTACAATGTTCCTAAGATCAACTAATTCAGGAAAGACAGGTGATTTGACCTGGGGCAGTCAAGCTGTGGCTCAGTTACTCACCTAAATAAATTTACTGATCCACTGGGAACAGCCCTTTGAACTTCGGTTAATATGGTTTGAAAAATCTAGCTTTCCTCTGTGGCTTGATTTTAAAACCAGAAGAGAGTTGCTAAGGAGGTGCAGTTTCATCTACATGTCAAGTTAAATAATTTTTATGTTGCTAAGCTCTTTGATTTGTAATAGTTTAGGTAAATAATTTTTGTGTCGTTTTCCTCGATGAATGAATTATAGCTCTTGGGTTGACATTGGGAAGATTTAAGACTCTACCTGATGGAAGAGGTGAGGGAAGAGTTAAAATTATTGTGGTTGACTTACCAGCCTGTTAGCTATCAGTTGTGATTTTTAGGTCTGGCCTTCAATCAGCAACCGAGGTGTCTACCTGGCAGTCTCATTAATCTATGCTAATTGGTGTCTTTTTTTGGGGGCCAAGAAGTGCTTGAATGATGCATTGGGCTCCCTCTTTCTCTCTGCCCTGGGCATTAAATGAAGTACAAAAGTATGCTATTTTACATTTATTTATTATACATCAGGTGTCTATGTCATGGCTCGCAATGAACCCTGCCAATGTAGAATTTTACACTTTCTGATTTTTTTTTTCTCACCTGTGGGAGAGACATGAATTAAGGATGTTATGGATGTTTCTTTCAGAGGTGGTGCTGAAATTGTTCATTTGGCGGAAGATGCTTGCATTTCTGTCAGTACATGAACAGGAAATGAGTACCAGCATCTCTATGGTGGCTTTCAGAAACATTGATAAGCTACATGAATAACTACCGCTTAAAAATAAGATATCCATGGTGCTATTGGCAACTGGTTATTGTTATTCGTAATGGAAGGGATCTGCTACAGTGATATTTGTACAAGTGGGCATGTGTTACATATTGCATGGAATTTAGTTCTCAGGCATTCTGGGAGCATGCGTTCCCAGATAATTCTGAGGTCTAGTTTACTTTCAACATTTTGGAGGAGAATGTTTTTAATGTTGATGGATTTTTCTGTTGGTCATGCTGCTTCATATCAGAGGATATACTCCATTAAATTGGACAAGGAATAGAATTAATGGTGCACCATGTATGTTGTGATAATCAGTTATTGGAAAAATAATGTACTTGTTTCTTAACTCTTGATTCAAGTTATTATTTTCTTTCATCCTAGAAATCATTATTACCAAGAAGAATAGGTGAGCACTTAGGTGTTTTGAGGGCATCATGTGAGTCAGAATAATATTTTTTGAGGGCTCATTTTGATTTTAGGGGGCTACATTTTGGCTTTCAGGGACTCCTTGAAAATAAAGCCTCCTTTGAAGGATATTAAAGAAACAAAAGTGTTAGACAGGCAGCCAAGAATCCAGCAGCAATTAAAGAGTTTGCCTCCATCCACCACTCCCTCTACCTAGTCATCCTCCTCCAGTGGCTGATGTTAAAGCAAACATGAGGCCTGGAAGGTTGGGCTCTTCAGAATCGACTGGACTTAAGACTTTTTTTTAAAGGAAAATGCATACACAACAGCAAAAAAAGGCTTGTTATTAGACAGACACTTCTATAACAGAAGTATTTAAATAAAATCTCAAGAGGAACAGAAAACTGGGGTGCCCCCACATAGGGCTGTAGAGAGGGCTTTAAACTAAATAGAGGGAGGGGGGGGAGGGTTCTGGAGAGGGGATAAGTAGGCTTAAAAGCAAAAGGATATGGCGGCATTGCAGCTCAGCTACTTAAGTAATGATACCCAGAGTGTGACAGGAAGGGACAGAATATACAAACATAAAAATAAAGCAGCAAATACAGTCAAAGGGGGAAAAAATGCTAAAAAGGCACAATTAGTGGCTCTTTACTTAAATGCACACTACATTCAGAACAAAGTAAATGAATTAACGGCACAAATAGAGATTAATGGGTATGATCTTATAGCCATTACCGAGACATGGTTACAAGGAGATCAAAGCTGGGAACTAAATATTCAAGGGTATATGACTTTTCGAAAGGACAGGCAGGAAGGTAAGGGTGGTGGGGCAGCTTTGTTAGTATGAGATGGAATAAGTACGATAGTAAGAAATGATCTTGGATCGGAAGATGTGGAATCGACATGGGTGGAGGTAAGAAATAACAAGGGGAAGAAGACACTAGTGGGAGTAGTCTATAGGCCCCCTAACATTAGCTATGCTGTTGGACAGAGAATAAATCAGGAAATAATGAGGGCATGTAAAAAAGGCAGTATATTAATCATGGGTGACCTTAATCTCCATGTAGATTGGGAAAATCAAATTGTTAGAGGTAGCCATGAGCAAGAATTCATAGAGTGTATTTGGAACAGTTTCCTAGAACAATATGTTGTGCATCCAACCAGGGATCAGGCTATTTTGGATCTGGTAATGTGTAATGAGGCAAGTTTAATAAATGATCTCAGAGTAAAAGATCCCCTAGGAAACAGTGACCATAACCGTGGTGGAATTTAGCATTCAGATTGAGAGTGAGAAACTTTTTTCGGAAACATCTGTGCTAAACTTAAATAAGGCTAATTACAAAGGAATGAGGACAGAGTTGGCTGGAGTGGACTGGGAAAAGACTTGAGCAAAAAAGTTGATGAACAATGGCAGAGACTTAAGAAAATAGTTCATAACTCAAAGCAAAGATATATCCCAGTGAGGAAGAAGGATTGTAGGAAGGGAGTAAACCAACCATGATTAACCAAGGAAGTTAAGGATAGTATAAAAGTGAAAGGAAAAACATACAATGTGGCAAAGATTAGTGGTAAGCCAGAGGATTGGGAAAGCTTTAAAAACCAACAAAAGATGAGCAAAAAAATAATAGAGGGGGAAAATAAACTTTGAGGGTAAACCAACAAGTAATATAAAAACAGATAGTAAGAGCTTCTTTAAATATATGGAAAGGAAGAGAGAGGCCAAAGTCAATATAGGCCCCTTAAAGAATGAGGCTGGGGAAATAATAATGGGGAACCAGGAAATGGCAGAGGAGTTGAATAAATACTTTGATCAGTCTTCACGGTAGAAGACACTAATAGCATACCAAAAATATTAAATAATCATGGGACAAAATGGGGGGAGGGGAAATAAATACAACAACTATCACTAGAGAAAAAGTACTAGGGAAACTAATGTGACTAAAGACCGATAAGTCACCTGGACCTGATGGGTTGCATCCTAGGATATTAAAGGAAATAGCTGCAGAGATAATGGATGCACTGGTAGTAATTTCCCAAGAGTCCTTAGATTCTGGAAAAGTCCCAGAGGATTGGAGAACTGCCAATGTAACACCCTTATTCAAAAAGGGAGGGAGACAAAAAATAGGCCAGTTAGCTTAACATCTGTCATTGGGAAAATGTTGGAATCAGTTTTAAGGGTGTAATAGCAGGTCATTTAGCAATGCATAATCTAATCAAGCAAAGTCAGCATGGCTTCAAGAGGGGGGAAATCATGCTTGGCAATTTTATTTGAATTCTTTGAGGAGGAAACAAGCAGGATAGATATAGGGGAACCAGTAGATGTAATATATTTGGATTTCCAAAAGGTGTTTGATAAGGTACCACAAATAAAGCTATTTAATAAGATGAGAGCCCATGGTGTTGGCGTTGTATATTAGCATAGATAGAGGTCTGGCTAACTAATAGAAAGACAGAGAGTTGGGATACTGGCGGGCATTTTCAGCATGGCAACCTCTAACTAGTGGAGTGTCACAAGGATTAGTGCTGGGACCACAATTATTTACAATATGTATTAATGACTTGGATGAGAGAAATGAATGCCAAGTTTGCAGATGACACAAAAATAGTTGGGAAGGCAAGTGGTGAGGATGACACAGAGTCTACAGGGGGATATAGACAGATTAAGTGAGTGGGCAAAACGTGGCAGATGGAACATAATGTGGGAAAATGTGAAGTTATGCACTTTGGTGGGAAGAATAGAGGAGCTAAATATAATTTAAATGGGGGAAAGACTGAAGAAAGCTGCAGCACAAGAGGGATTTGGGGGTCCTGGTGCATGAATCCCCAAAAGCTAGCATACAAGTACAGCAGGTAATGGGTAAGGCAAATGGAATGTTGGCCTTTATTTCAAAGGGAATGGAGTATAAAAATAGGGAAGTCTTCCGAAAACTATACAGGGCACTAGTTAGACCACACCTAGAATACTGTGAACAGTTTTGGTCCCCTGATCTAAGAAAAGATATACTGGCTTTGGAGGCAGTCCAGGGAAGGTTTACTAGGCTGATCCTGGGTATGGAGGGATTTTCTTATGAGGAGAGGTTGAGCAGGTTGGGCCTGTACTCATTGGAGTTTAGAAGACTCCGAGGCCACCTTATTGAAACATATTAGATTGTTATAGGGCTTGACAGGGTTGATGCTGAGAGGTTGATTCCCCTTGTGACAGAGCCTAGGACCAGAGGGCATAATCTCAGAGTAAGGGGGCACCCACTGAAAACAGAGATGAGGAGGAATTTCTTCTGAGGGTAGTCAGTCTGTAGAATTCTTTACCGCAGAGGGCTAGAGACGCTAGGTCATTAAGTATATTCAAGGCTGAGATAGATTTTTAATCAGTAAGGGAATCAAGGGTTATGGGGAAAAGGCAGGAAAGTGGGATTGAGGATGATCAGATCAGCCATGATCACATTGAATGGCGGAGCAGACTTGATAGGCTGAGTGGTCTACTTTTGCTCCTACGTCTTATGGCCTTAGTTTTACTTTCTCTACCCAATAATAATTTATAATTAATTATTATATAATAACACTTCCAAAATAATTTAATGGACAAATCTTAAAAAACGATGATTGCCAATGGAAAGGATTTAACTCTTCACTTTTGTTTGATTATTATTGTTCCACTTGTAGTTTGCAAACTTGAAAGCCAGCTCCAGGAGGAGGGTTTTAAAAGGAGAAATCAAGATATTTTAAAAGAAGAGTTGGGAAATCCAAATAAATAAATAAAAATATGCTGTAAGTCTGAATGTGAGCAATGTTGCCTGTTAGCCACACACCCCCTCTCTCTCACGCTCTCGTTTTCTCCCGTGCTCCCCTCCTCCCCACCCGGCGCGCGCTCTCGCCCTCCCCCCCCACCCGGCGCGCACTCTTGCGCTCCCCCCCTCTCCCTCTGCTCTGAGAGGCCTTCTGTCACATTTATGTGTCCCTCATGTGTTCTCTTTCTCACAGACAGTCAGAGCTGCTTTACCTGCACTGGATCTGCCCTCTCTTTTGTCCGGATACCTTCACTGTGGTGTCGAGATTCTATTTCCCTTTTTTCTTTTTTTCTTTTATGTTAAAATAGGAGGGTTGTTGTAACCGGGGAAGGGGTGAGGAGGGGACAAATTATTTATAACTAATTTTTAAAATTAGCGCATCCTCCTCAGTGGCTACCAGAAACAGCACCCTCCCCGACTTTCCCCTTCAATAAAAAAAACACATTAAAAGGAATAGTAAAAAATAATTAATTCTAAAGGGAGGAAAAAGAACCCCTTGTTGGGCCAGCATTTATTGCCCATCCCTCGTTGCCTTTGGGAAGCTGGTGGTGAGCTGCCTTCTTGAACCGCTGCAGTCAATGTAGTGTAGGTACACCCAAGGTGCTGTTAAGGAGGGAGTTCCAGGATTTTGACCCAGAGACAGTGAAGGAATGGCGATATATTTCCAAGTCAGGATGGTGGAGGCAACTTCCAGGTGGTGATGTTCCAATCTATCTGCTGCCCATGTCCTTCAAGATAATAACGGTCGTGGATTTGGAAGGTGCCGTCGAAGGAGCCTTGGTGAATTCCTGCAGTGCATTTGTAGATGGTATAACTGCTGCTACTGTGAGTTGGTGGTGGAGGGAGTGAATGTTAGTGGATATGGTACCAATCAAGTGGGCTGCTTTGTCGTGAACGGTGTGAAACTTCTTGAGTGTTGTGGGAACTGTTGCCTGTCACTTGGTTTCAGAGTTTGGTGTGTCTGACCACAGGTGCCTATTGATACATGAACTGTGTACTTACTGTGGACATTGAAATATAAGATAGATTTTGTAACTTGTGTTATCCTTACAAATCTTATATATCTGTAAAGTTATAGTTGTGGGTGAAGGAGTATTGTAATATAGTTAATCTTATCTTGTTTAATAAATATTTTATTCTTTTGTTAAAAGCTTATCAGCTGATTTTGTAACTCTGTTCAGTAGCTGTTCTCCACGCATCTAAACAAACAATTAAAAGTTAGGATCTATCAAGCTGGGTTCCACTGTGGGATCAGGCTTGTCCAGGGGTAATCTCAGCTGGGGATCAAAACAATGATCAACTCTAACCTTGCAAGACAACCGCAGGATACCTTTTCAGTGCAATAAACCCAGGCTTGTTTGAATTGCATTTACATGGGTTGTTTATACTAGTTTCTCAACCAGATACCCCCATTTTTCTACAGTTGAAACTTTATTTCCTAAAACTGAAAGTTATATTCTAAAACATATGAATTATGAACCAGATTTTTGCAACAACACAGAAGGCTGTTAAGAAAGACCTAGATAAGTTACCCCATTGGGTTAACTGCAGTGTAAAAGTAGCTGTTTGTGTGTATTTATATTGATTCCCAGCAGCAGTCATTTGATATTGTTCAGGAACAGGAATTCCGTAGTTCCCCTCTGCCCTTGTCTCCACGCAAACCTCATGGATGCTTGTAGGGCCCTTGTTTCAACCTTGGGGTTATTGCACCTCACCATTTTGAAGTTCCTTCTGAATGTATAAGATATGGGAGAAGGGGAAAACCTCTGCTGATGATGTTCTTGTGCTGTTCGAAACGTAATTTTGAATGGTCATAAAAAGAAGTCTCATGAGTTGACCTAATTAATTACAGATCCATTTTGTCCAAGTGTCCAAGCCTGTTGTCTTTATGCTGCCTCATATGCAGGTATTATATGAGTATCAAAGGAGCATGTCAAGTATAAATCTGTGTACCAATAATTTGTGTTTATTTGAGGGTGCTGGTAAGAATGCATCTTGGTGTTTGGAGTAAAAATTATATATCAGTGAGGCAAGAGTGCAGAAACAATTCTGATAATCGTTAGATTTTCATCATTCAACACCCCCTGTAGAAGTGTGCGTTTACTTGCAGCATTTGATGGATATGGAACTGAAGCTGATTTTTTTTAACCTCCCTAACACAGGCAGGGTGCTGAGGCTAAGTAGAGTGCACCACCTGCTGTTATGGCTGAAATTGTTTCCAAATCTGGAACCTTTTTGGCCTGTATCTTTTCGTCTAAATGGGTGATACAGTTGTGCAACGGCCAAAAGGGCCGAATATCACAGCCGTATTTTAGCTCATTCTGAAGGTAGTTTCACTTACTTTTTCATTTAACATTCCGCTTGTTTGAGAGTTGAGGTGTTTAATGTTTTGGTCTACCTAAGACTTGAAACCTAAATGTCTTTGCTACCTTAAAAAGCTGCATTGTTTAAAAAAAATGTTAAATGATAGTTGCTGTTTTTCAGTTACATATAAACCTTTATGAATTGATTGCAGTGTTGTTGTTAAAGATCATGCTGGCTTTACATTTTCCATTTATTCGGTGAAGAATGTTTGGACTGTGGCTGCTGTATATAACAGTGATGAATTCCAAGTTGGTAATAGTAGAATGCGTGCTGATGAAGCAACATAAATTCACTTTATGGGAGCACAGTATTCTAATTATTTTCTTTTTAATCAATGCTTCCCATCAATAAATTATTTGCACTTGCTGTTTAAATAAGCACAAAGTACAGGGACTGATTATTTTCCTCTCTAGATATCTGTGCAAATTTGACAAACTTGTATCCCCAGTCTACCAATGTAGTGAAGAATCAGTGGGTATTTTAAACAAACTATAATGTTTCTTCTGAGTATGAAAACAATTTTGAGGTAATTAAACCTGGAGTCCTGCTGTTCTCCCCTAACGAAGTAGTCACTTGACTTTTAATGTGAATATATGATTGAATTTATGATGAACAAATGTATCTGATTCTGGTTTAGTGCCTATGTTGTTTTGCAGACCTAATATTTTCATGGTTAGCTAAATATAAAAGTAGAGATTGTGGAACGGATCAGAATAATGTTCATGTACTCTTTTTCCTTTAAAAATACCTGAGAGCCAGATGTGTAAACTGTACCATAACAGGATTTTATGGCAGTGACACCCATTGGTTCACAGATCAATCTATTAGCCTGATATCATCCTCAATAGCTAAAGGTGAGATTTGCATGTTTGTGCAGCCAGATATCCTGCCAATACCACCAAGATATAGCCAAAGATAAATATTTAACATTATATGAAATTTCACATGTACAGACTTGATGAGAGAACATCCCAGCTATGAAGGTAAAGCGAGTTGGGCAAAATATTGATGAGATTTGAAAATCTTGATAATTTCTCAGCATATTGCCCCAGGAAGTTGAGTGAAATTAATCTGAGCCAATGGATATTATCAACTTTTCTAAGTTTAGATTGTGCATTTCTTCCACAAACAGCATCATTTTTATTGAGTTTTCTTATTCTACCTGTCTTGGTAAATGATCAAAATTCTGTGCTAAGACCATAAGACATAGGAGCAGAAATTAGGCCATTTGGCCCATCGAGTCTGCTCCGCCATTCAATCATGGCTGATAAGTTTCTCAACCCCTTTCTCCCGCCTTCTCCCCTTAACCTTTGATTCCCTTACCAATCAAGAACCTATCTATCTCGGTCTTAAATACACAAAGATCTTGGGAGTAATTTTGATTTTGGTTTATAATGTGAAATGGGTGATATTGATCACCAGCCCATTAGCCAGGACTCTTGATTTTCATTTCCATTGACTTCAGTACTTGAAGAGCACATGCACTTGCTTAGCCAATCCTTTCCCAGTTGTATTGAGGATAATTGTAGTATCCCTGTCACTACACTGGCTGGGACCATCTATCTTATCATAGACTGCGGTTAAATCTGTGATTTTTGTGGATCTGTGTTGTCCTGCTCCTCTCCTGGAACGGTACTCCCACTGGGGAAGCCAAAAATACTTATTTCCTAATTCTTTATCACTTGTGTATAATGTATTCTCTTCTTTATAACTTCTGTGAACAAATGTAACATTTTTAAAAACATTTTTTGTTGGTATCCCCTTTGGATGCCTGCTTTCCCATGCTTGTTCATAGTGATTCATATAGTCTCTGCAGTGACTCTTATTATCAATTCTCTATAGATTGGTGTCTGCATTAGAACTTTTCTCATTTGTGTGATAAATGAGTTCAGGACCTACACGAAGGTCAAAAATGGTGCTGCATCTCTGGAATTAGGATGGGCTTGTTGATAATGGAAGAGATAGTAGCTTAACTTAAGAACAGGTTTATAGGTAAATTATGTTCCATTTCCATTCTGTTTTGTTTTAAAAATGATTGCTTGCTTCTTAACTATGGAAACTGCAACCTGTTGTGATACAGAACTCCCTGTAAGGTAAATGCACTATTTATTAGCTACACTGCATTGTTTGAAAGAGGATAGCAAACTGCTATTTCTTAAAAATCTGTAAAAGGAAAATAAAGCAACATAATTTATGACTTTTCCCTGCCGTGCTTGAGACCAATATTATTTCTGATGAGTAGGGTTTTTCTGGAGATGAAAAACAATCAGTTTGGTAGTGGTATACATTTATTGCCAGGGCCGGTCATCTCCTGCTGAACATGAGAATAACATTTTGAATAAGTCAAATAGGGACTATGGAGAAACTCTTTTAGGGGCCTCGTGACAAGCCTCTTTTTTTAAAAAAAAAAGTGCAAGTAGTGAGAGATTTTTCTTTGGATAGATTATTTCCTGCAGGTAAGAAGAAATGCAAGATCAGGAGATGGAATAATTTTCAGTGGATTGAATGAGGGGAAGTACTTGTAATAAAATGGACTAAGTTTAAAAAAAAAAGGAAGGCAGAGAGGAACTATGAAACTAAATTATTAAGGAACATCAATCAAAACAGAAAAATATTCTACAGGCCGATTGTTTAAAAAAAGTAAGTTAGAATGGGAATAGGGCCACTCAAGCCAAACACTAGTGTTTATTTCTGGAGGAATAGAATTGATAAATTTGACATAGCTTCTCTACTTATGTTGAATATGGGTTAGACTAGTGGAAGTCAGAAACAAAAAAAAACAAAATTTGGGATATACTCGTCAGGTCAAGTGGCATATTTCTGTCATACACCTCAGATATGAACTTCCCTGTTCTCTCCAAAGGGTCCACAGCCAAACTATCAACATCTCTGCTGTCTCCATAGATACTCTCTGGCCAACCTGAGTGCTTTCAGTATTTTCTGACATGAATCAAATTCCCTCTCCATTATTTTAATATAGCTGTTAACCTGTTTGTTTTACCTAGGTTAATGTGTCTTGGAGAGGAAATTTGGAGGTGTGTTGACGAGTAATTTCAGAGCTTACATGTTCTCTCTTTTCTCCTCTCCCTGTACTTTCCATTAAAACTCTTAACCAGTTTTCACAAACTAATGGTAACAAGTTTGAAAAGGGCGCGGAGAGTGGCGGGGACTCCAGCTTAACTTCGGGAGAGAGAGGTTAAAAGAGCGAGACTTCAGGGAGAGAGGTTAAAACTGCGAGACTTAGAGAGAGAGGGTAAAACAGCAAGACTCAAGTATGAGTAGGGGTAAAATAAAAGCAAGGGTCCATATTCTATTTAGTTAAGATATGTCTGGGAAGCTCGGTCCTGTGATTTGCTCATCCTGCGCTATGTGGGAAATCCTAGATGCTTCTGGCGGTTTGGATGACCATGTGTGCAGGAGGTGCCTCCGACTGGAGCAACTCTAGCTTCGGGTTTTGGAGCTTGAGCGACAGCTGGGGGTACTATGGTGCATTCACGAGGATGAAAGGTTCGTGAATAGCACGTTACAGGATGTGATCACCCCACAGCTTAATGAAGTACAAGCAGAGAGAGAAAATAGGTGACTGCCAGACAGAAGAAGGATACCAGGCAGGTAGTGAGGGAATCCCCTGAGTGCATCTCGCTCACAAAGCACCTTTGGCCTTGGAAAACAGTGAGAATGATGGTTCCTCTGTGGAGGCTAACCAGAGCCAAAGCCATGGCACTGTGGGTGGTCCAACTGCTCAGGTGGGGAGGAAGAAGTGTGAAAGGGCAATAGTGGTAGGGGATTCATTAGAGAGGGGAGTAGAGAGGTGCTTCTGTAGTCGTAGACGTGACTGCAGGAGGGTATGTTGCCTCCTGGGTGCCAAGGTCAGGGATGTCATGGAATGGCTGCAGGGCATTCTGAAGGGGGTGGATGAACAGTCAGAGGTCGTGGTCCATGTTGGGACCAATGACATTGGAAGAAAGAGAAATGAGGTCTTGCAAGCAGACTTTAGGGAGTTAGGTAGGAAATTGAAAAGCAGGACTTGTCATAATCTCCGTATGACTTCCGGTGCCACGCCGTAGTGAGAAAAGGAACAGAAGGATAGAGCAGATGAATGTGTGGCTGGAGAGATGGTGCAGTAGGGAGGGCTTTAGATTCCTGGGGCATTGGGACTGTTTCTTGGGGTGGTGAGACCTGTACAAGTTGGAAGGGTTACATCTGAATAGGAACGGGACCAACATTCTCGCGAGGAGGTTTGCTAATGCTGTCGGGGTAGATTTAAACTAAATTGTTAGAGGGATGGGATCTAGAAAAGTAGTTCAGAGGGGAGAGAAGCTGAGATGGAATTAGAAGTTAAAACACTAGTAAGTGAGTCTGGAGGGCAAAGGAAACATAGGCTAGACAAGAAAGAAGTGAGTTTAGCAACGCCAAATCGAATATATTTTAATGCAAGGAGCCTGAGGAATTAGACAGACGAGCTGATGGCACAGATGGCACACTGGGAGTATATCATTGCTATGACCAAGACTTGGCTAAAAGAAGGGCAGGAATGGCAGCTCAACATTCCTGGTTATTGGGTATTCAGATGAGATAGAGAAGGGGATAGAAATGGGGTGGGGGGGTGGGGTGGGGGGTCGCAATATTGATCAAGGAATCAATTATAGCAGTGAGAAGGGATGCTCTCTTGTAAGGATCATCAAATGAGGCCATATGGGTAGAAGTAAAAAACACAAAAGGGGCAAACACGCTGTGGGTGCGTACTTTCGGCCCCCAAACAGTCGGAGAGGTAGAGGATCAAATATGGAATCAAATTTCAGAGAAGTGTAAGAATAATAAGGCAGTAATATTAGAGGATTTTAACTACCCAAATATTAACTGGGATAGCTTTAGTGTGCAAGGTAGGGAGGGAGCAAAATTCTTTAAGTTGCCATCCAGGAGAACTTTTTTTAGCCAGCACATAGAAAGTCCAACAAGGGAGGGGACAGTTCTGGACCTAATGTTCAGAATTGAGCCCGAGCGGGTGGAAGGCGTATCAGTAGCATTTTGGAGATAGTGACCATAACTCAGTTAGATTTAGGATAGTTATGGAAAAGGATAAGTTTGGGCCAGGAATAAAAGTTCTAAACTGGGGAAAGGCTAATTTTACTAAGATGAGATATGATTTGGCCCAAGTGGACTGGGAGCAGCTACTTGCAGATAAAACTATGTCAGAGCAGTGGGAGGCATTCAAGGAGGTAATAGCGAGCGTATAGGGCAAATATGTTCCTGTAAAGACAAAGTGGGGGACCAAGTCTGGAGAACCCTCAATGTCGAGGGACATTAAGGTTAGGATTAAGAAAAAAAGAAGCTTATGGCAGATATCGAGGGCTCAATATGGCAGAGCCCCTAGAGGAGTTTAGAAAGTGCAGGGGGGAACTTAAAAAGGAAATTAGGAAAGCAAAGAGAGTGCATGAGAAAGCATTGATGGGTAGAATAAAGGAAAGCCCAAAGGGGTTTTTTAAATATATAAAGAGCAAAAGAATAACTAGGGCCAATAGAGTAGTAGGGCCAATAGAGGTAATCTGTGTGTGCACCCAGAAGACGTGAGTATAGTCCTCAATGAAAATTTTGCGTTGGTCTTCACAATGGAGAAGGACGATGCAGGTATAGACATCAGGGTGGAGGACTGTGAAATATTAGAGGAAATTAACATAGAGAGAGAGGAGGTACTAGTGGGTTTAGTGGCCTTAAAAGTGGATAAATCTGCAGGCCCAGATGAGATATATCCCAAGCTGTTGAGAGAGGCAAGGGAAGAGATATCAAGGGCCCTGGCAGTAATTTTTAAACCCTGTCTGGCCACAGGTGAGGTGCCAGAGGACTGGAGGACTGCTAACGTTGACCCATTATTAAAAAAGGGAGGAAGGGAGAGATCAGGAAATTACAGGCCAGTCAGTCTAACCTCGGTGGTGGGGAAGTTACTGGAAAGAATTCTGAGGGACAGAATATACCTGCTCTTGGAGAGACACAGATCAATCAGGGACCGACAGCATGGATTTGTTAAGGGAAAGTCATATTTGACAAATTTGATCAAATTTTTTGAGGAGGTAACCAAGAGTGTTGATGAGGGTAGTGCATTCGATGTGGCCTACATGGACTTTAGCAAGGCTTTTGATAAGGTTCCTCATGGCAGACTGGCAAGAGACTTGGGATCCATGGCAAAGTGGCAGGTTGGATCCAAAATTGGCTGAGAGACAAGAAGCAGATGGTAGAGGGATACTTCTCTGACTGGAAGTCTGTTTCCATTGGGGTTCCGCAGGGCTTGGTGCTGGGGCCCTTGCTGTTTGTGGTGTACATAAATGATTTGGACTCAAATGTAGGGGGTATGATCAAGAAGTTCCCGGATGGCATGAAAATTGTTAGGGTGGTAAACAGTGAGGAGGATAGTTGTAATCTGCAGGAGGATATTAATGGACTGGTCAGGTGGGCAGCGCAGTGGGAAATGGAATTCAACCCTGAAAAGTGTGAGGTAATGCACTTGGGGAGGGCTAACAAGGCAAGGGATTACACTATGAATGGTAGGATCCTGGAAAGCACTGAACAACAGAGGGACTTTGGTGTGCATATCCACAGATCCCTGAGGATAGCAGGGCAGGTAGATAAGGTGGTTAAGAAGGCATATGGGATACTAGCCTTTATTAGCCGAGGCATAGAATGCAAGATCAGGGAGGTTATGCTGCTGGTTAGGCCACAACTGGAGCACTGCTTGCAGTTCTGGTCACCACATTATAGGAAGGATATGATTGCACTGGAGAGAGTGCAGAGGAGATTGACTGGAATGCTCCCTGAGCTGGAGGGTCTGAGCTATGAGGAATGATTGGATAGGCTAGGGTTGTTTTCCTTGGAGCAGCGAAGGTTGGGAGGGGACCTGATAGAGGCGCATAAGATTATGAGGGGCATAGATGGGGTGGAGAGGAAGGCACTTTTTCCATTAGTAGAGGGGCCAATAACCAGGGGGCATAAATTTAAGGTAAGAGGTGGAAGGTTGAGAGGGGAATTGAGGAGCCTGGAGCTCACTGCCTGATAGGGTGGTTGAGTCAGAAACTCTCGTAACATTTAAGAAGTTTTTAGATATTTACTTGTGTTGCCATAGCCCCCAGGGCTGTGCGCCAAGCACTTTAAAATGGGATTAGCGTTGTCAGATCTTTGCTGACTGGCGTGGACACGATGGGCTGAACGGCCTCCTTCTGTGCTGTAAACATCTGAGTCCGAGTCACTTAGAACTAAAAGCAACACAGATGGCAGTGCAACCGTAATTAGCACTTGTCCTTGGATCAGGTGATTCCAATCCATTATTTCACAAAGCGAATAAATGCGAGTTACATGCAACTGGACTTCCTAGTTATTCAGAGTTTTATTTTGGACTTGATTTTTTAAATCAATGACTTATTGCAGATTTTAGAGTAATGGAGCAAGCAATCTTTTTTAAATGATTGATTTGCATTTTCTTGCCTAAGTATTTAGCCACTGCACTTCAAACAAATTCCCTGTGTGAAGTGCTTTGAAATATTTCTTCATGATTACATACAATCCAAGTCCAAGTATATTTATTCTCAGATAGAGCTTCCTTAATTCAACACAGTAAAGTTTTGTGGGCATGTCGCAAGGCAATTGCTTTTTGCTCAGTCAGAATATTTTAAGCACCCCTTGAATGCAGAAATAAACAGAACATTGGGTCCAGGTGTAGTACAGGAGGGGCCTGTAAAAGACAGAGAGAGTTTGCACTGGAACAAGGCTCAGACTAATGTCCACACTGGATGGATAGATAGCACTGTTGGTGAGGGCTTAAACTAAATTTGCAGGGTGCTGGGAAGCAGGGCAGAGCCAGCAGAAAGGAGAGATGAGGTGCATAGAAAATTAGGAGGGGCCAACAGAATAAAGAAAGTGCAGAAAGAACAGGAATAGGATAGAGTAAGAAAGCAAAGTTGACACACACGCTTTTGAAATACATGTGTGGACATGTGAGGAGTGTTAGAAATTAGGCTGATGAGCAGTAGGCATAACCCGCATGGGGTTATGCTCCAGTTGCTGCAATGGAGACCTGGCAGAAGGCCCAATTTCAGCAATTAACAAAGCCCCTCGCCTCTCAGGAAGGAAGCACAGTGTGATCTGAGACCAGAGAGCTTAGTGAAAGGAGTACTGTTAGGAATTTGGTGCAGGTGGGAATTAGGTGCAGCGGGGAATGAGGTGTTGCTTTTCAATGCCATTTTTGTTCAGCCTCTTGTAGCCAGTGAGTGCTCTTCTTTTGTCTGCAAGCTAGGAGACTATAAATTACTAACTAATTAATTACTAATTGACTGATTAAATAGATGGGTAAGACAGACATGGCAGGGATGCTGGTGTGCTGTGACTGTAACATATGGGAATCTGTGAAATACATTGCAGTTCTGGACAACCATATCTGCAATAAGTGTCTGAAGCATGTGGAGCTTTGGCTCCGAGTTTCTGACTGAAGTCTGAGTTGCAGCCATTGTGGGGCATCAGGGAGGGGGAGAGTTACCTGGACATTTTGTTCTAGGAGGTAAACATATCCCTGAGGTTAGGTAGATCTTTAGACTTGGTCAATGGTCAGGGACAGGAGGGTATGACTGCGAATCGGGCAGGTATGGGGGTCCAGCATGTAGTGATGGAGAAACCTCAGCCCTTGACTTTGACCAACAGGTGCAAGTGGGTGAGAACAAGGATTGCAGGGTGTTTGAGCAAACTGACCATGGCACCATAGTGCAGGATGCTATTCAAGGTAGGGGGAGCGAAAAATAATGTGGTAGTAATGGGGGACAGTTTGGTCGGGGAATAGGTACTGTTTTCTGCAGCTGTGACCGGGAGCTCTGAAGGTTGCAATAAAAGCAGAAAATGCTGGAAAAACTCAGCAGGCCTGACGCCATCTGTGGAGAGAGAAACCGAGTTAACTTTTTGAGTCCGTATGACTTCTTCAGAACTAAAGAGAAGTAAAAGTGTAATGGAATTTACCCCGCATAAGGGGGGGTGGGGCAGGTGGAGCTGGATAGAAGGCCAGCGATACGTGGGGACAAAGGAGGGATTGTCAAAGATGTCATGAACTAAAGGACAAAGGGAGTGTTAATGGTAATGGTAAGGGCTAAAGAGGGTACTGATTGTGGCATAAAGGTAAGAAAGCAGAATGTATGAATAGCAGAACAAGGGTCAGCATTCTGTGAAAGAACAACATGGAACAAGTAACAGATGGCCCTTTTGGGGATGGGGTGGGCGGACGGGGTGGTTGTTGGGGAAAAGAGATAGGAAAAGGGATTAAAAAAAGGAGATAAAACAATGAATAAATGAATAAAAATAAAAGTAAGTAAATAAAAAATAATAAATTTTCAAAAAGGAGTGAAGATAGAGGGGAGATTTCATGGTCTGAAGTGATTGAACTCAATGTTAAGTCCAGAAGTCTGAAAAGTGCATAATCGGAAGATGAGGTGCTGTTCCTCCAGTTTGCTTTGGACTTCACTGGAACGTTGCAGTAGGCCAAGGACAGACATGTGGGCATGAGAGCAGGATGGTGTGTTGAAATGGCAAGCGACAGGAAGGCCTTGGTCATGCTTGTGGACAGACCGAAGGTGTTCCGCAAAGCGGTCACCCAGTCTGTGTTTGGTCTCTCCAATGTGGAGGAGACCGCTCTGAAGGTTATGTTGCCTACTCAGCAACAGGGCTAAGGGCATCTCCTTGCAGCTGGAGATGAACTCGGATTGGGGGCAGGGCATGGTGGATCCAGTTGTCATGATCCATGTTGGAACAAATGACATAAGTAGAACTTGGAATGATGTTCTGCTGAGACAGTTTGAAGAGTTCAGGTCCAAATTAAAATGCAGAAATTCAAAGGTGAGAATTAAACATGTTGCTCAAAGAGTGGTGTGGGAAGAAGGGGGATTTGATTCATGGGGCACTGGCAACAGCACTCAGGAAAGAGTGAACTTTCCCCTTGGGATGGGCTTCATTTAAACCTGGCTTTGACCAGTGTCCTGGTAAATTGTATAACTTGGCCAGCGATTTAAATGAACAGCGGTAGTGACGGGAGATTAAAAATCCAAAGAATAAGGTTGAGGCAAAAGAACATTTATAGTGATTTGGGGAAAGATGAGGAGAGTTAGACTGGAACAGACAGAGTTTAACGCTAATAATGCATCAGCGTGTAAGATCCAAAGAGGGAATAGTAGTTTTAAAAAAAAATTAAATGCTCTTTATCTGAATACACAGAATTCTCAATGTGTTGAATGAACTAGTGGTACAAATGGAGTTAAATTGTTTAGATTTAAATGTGTTACAATCTCCATAGAGACTGACAGCTTTTAAAAAGGATTCGAGCTTCCAGTTAATAGCTGAAAGAATGACCCGTCAAGATTTCATGTTTTAAAACTTGTACTATAACAAGAGCATTAAAAAAAAAACCGACCAAGTACTATTTTCATTTTGGAGGCAACTTATACTTATCTCACACTCCAAGGAATTAGTCTTTTTAGCAAACAGTCCAAAGTTATTCCTAGATTCCAATAGGTTTCCATATCCCCGTTTCACCGTGGAGTAACTTCGAGTGACGGTCTCCAGGCGCTTCAGAGAGTTTCTTAAATCCACCACCAGTGGTAAAGCCATTTCCAATGATTATCCTGCAATCCATTGAAGGCTGCAGGATCTCTTTTGTTGACTAGAGAGTCTCGCTCCTGTATCTGTCTGTGGTAGTTCGCAAAGTCAAGCAGGCCTTTTCTCTCTGCTGACCACCCAGAACTTAAGTTTGTCTGTGGTATTCATTAATTTGTAGGGAATCATATTGCCTGATCTCAAAATGGCTTCCTCTGCCCTCTTTCCCCATGGTGATGTGAAATACGTTAACCTTGTATGTATGTAGAAATGCTAATTAGCGATCCTTAATCTCCACTCCTTTTCACTTTAGACATAAATGTCTAATCTACAGCATCCCGACATCATCGCGCTGTCTTACGATGTTTCGTTCGGCAGGCGCGCACTGGAGTCGGCTGAGTACCCACCGATATTTAAATGACCTATTAAGGCCATTAAGGAAGTAATTAATGTAGTTGTTAACGCTTAAGTTGTTAACCTTAAGGTTGGTGGGCAGGTGGAAAGGCCAGGCAGCCTTCACCTGTTTTTCGGAAACCTCATCCACAAGCGAGGCGAGGTTTCCTAAAGCTTTTATTAAATAAATTTTAAAAATTTCCGAGATATAAAAACATGTCCCATCTCATGTGACACAGCTACATGAGGGGACATGTTTAATTGATTCTTTTCTCCATTTATTTAATTATTTCAATATCGATTTAATCTCCCTGAGGTAGCTCCGTGCCTCAGGGAGGTTGAAGCGCTCTTTCGCACTGGCCCCGACTCTCCCTCCTCCCTCCGCCTGCACAGGTAGCACTGAGCGCTACGGCTCGCATCTTCCGCTGGGTGGGCCTTAATTGGCCCGCCCGCGTAAAATGGCGACATGGAGCTAAACGCATACGGTGATCGACACCGAGCCCGCCTGCCGCCTGAAAAATTCAGGCCGAAGAAAGGGCCATCAAAAAGTTGATTAATAAGGGAAAAAATAAAATGAGAGTAAATTAACCAGGAAAATAAAAACAGATTGTAAGAGCATTTTCAAATATATAATAAAGAAGACAGTAGCTAAACTAAACTTTGGTACCTTAGAAGCAAACACAGAAGAAATTATCTTGGGGCATGAGGAAATAGCAGGCATCGAACAAATATTTTGTGTCTGTTTTCATAGTCGAAGACACAAATTACATACTAGAAAGAGAGAGTAACTTAGTGTCTGAAAAGAATGAGAAAATTAAAGTAACTAAGATCAGCAGAAAAAATGTATTGAAGAAGCTTGAGGAACCAAAATCTGACAGATCCCCAGGACCTGATGGCCTACATCCTATAGTTCTAAAAGAGATAGTTGCGCAGATAGTGAGTGCACTGGCTATGATTTTCCAAAATTCCCTAAATTTTGAAACGATTCTACCATTTAGCAAATGTAATAAGAAAGGAGGGCGAGAGAAAACCAGGAACTCCAGGCCAATTATTCTGACATCAGTGATCAGAAAAAGCTGGAACCTATTATTAAGGAAGTCTTAACAAAGCACTTAGAAAATCATAGCATGACCAGACAAAGCCAATATGGTTTTCCGAAAGGGAAATTGTATTTCACAAATGTATTAGAAATTTTTGAGGATGTAACCAGTCGGGTAGATAAAGGGGAGCCAGTAGATGCAGTATACTTGAATTTCCAAAGAGGCATTCAATAAGTTACCACACAAAAGGTGAATTTGCAAAATAAGGGCTTATGATGTTGGGGGTGATATGTTAGCATGGATAGAGGATTTGTTGATAGACAGGGAGCAGAGAGTAGGGATAAATGGGGCATTTTCAAGTTGGCAGGCTGTGACTAGTGGAATGCTGCAAGGATAAGTACTGGACCCACAGCTGATAACAAAGAGACAGTAATGTATCTAAGTTTGTTGATGATCGAAAGCTAGGTGGGAATGCAAGCTGTGAGGAGGGCACAAAAAGGATGCAAAGACGTATGGACAGGTTAAGTGAGTGGGCAACGAGATGGCAGTTGGAGAACAATGTGGGGAAGTGTGAGGTCATTCACTTTGGTCATAAGAATAGAAAATCAGAAGATTTTTTTAAAAAAGGTGTGAAACTTGTCAGTTTTGATATTCAGAGGGACTTGGGTGTACTCGTAGAAGGAACACAAACTTAGCATGCAGGTGCAGCAATCAATTAGGAAATCAATGGCATGTTGGCCTTTATTGCAAGGGGTTTGGAGCACAAGAACAAGGAAATCTCTCTGTAATTGTACAGGGCTTTGGTGAGACCACACTTAGAATGGTGTGTGCAATTTTGGTCTCCATATTTGAGGAAAGATACACTTGCATTGGGGCAGTACAGTGAAGGTTCACTGGATTGGTACCCGGGGTGAGAGGGTTGGTCTATTATGAGAGGCTGAGGAAATTGGGTGCATATTTTCTGGAGTTTGGAGACACAGCTGATCGAATTGAAACATTCGAGATTCTGAAGGGGCATGACCGGTTCGACACTGAGAGGTTGTTTACCTGGCTGGGAAAGCTAGAAAAATGGGGCACGGTCTCGGGATAAGAGGCTGATCATTTAGGGGTAAGGAGGAGGAGAAATTTCTTCACTAAAAGGGTTGTGAATCTTTGGAATTCTTTACCCCATAGGGTTGTCTCTATCATTAGATATATTTGAAGCTGAGATCGATTTTTGATCTCTCAGGCAATTGGGTGACAGAGGAGTGGGCGGGAAAGTGGAGTTGAAGCCCAAGATCAGCCATGATCCTATTGAATAGGGAAGCAGGCTCGCTGGGCTGTATGTTCTCCTCTTATTCCAATTTCTTATGTTCTTCTGTTCTTATAGCAGGTGCAGCTGCTAGCTGCATTTTCTCAGGCCTCAATCTTTTTTGTTCTCCTTATATCACAGCATCTGGTGCTTAATGAATGCTGCCACCATTCTGACACCTCTTGTGGCCTGTGGGCCTGCCACAAGATGGCATGGGCCACCTAAAATTGCTGTCCATTGGCTTGATTTGGTTTCAGTGGTTTTAATTGGATGATGAGCAAGATTCAGAATTTGCACTGTGCTCATCCTCTGTATTATTGCGTTCTGTTTTCATTATGTCAGTGACCTAATTTAATGTCACAGCGTGTGATTTTATGCTCATTCCAACCAAGATGCTGCCTGTTTCTCAAAGGTAAAATTCTGGCCCTGAATGTGCATGGGACATTAATGTTCCTCTCTCTGGTGTATTTTTGAGTGACAAGGGAGGATAAGAGGGAGTAGTACTGATCAAGGATTATATTGCATTTCTGGAGAGAGGCAACACACAAAAGAGGGTTCAAAGACTGAAGCAGTTTGGTTCAAGTTAAGGAATGGCAAATGAGTTATTACCTTGCTAGTTTTTACTATAAACTCCCAAATAGTGTCAAGGACAAAGAGGAACAAATCTGAGGCAATTGTCAGAGAAATGTAAAAATATTAGCAGTAATTGTAGGGGACTTGAATTACTTCAGTATAGAGGAAAAAAGAAATGGTGTAAAATCCAAGAAGGGTGAAGAATTCTGAAAATGTTTACAGGAGAACTTTTGAAATCATGATTTCTGGACCAGTGAGGAAGGAAGCAGGGCCAGATCTAGTCCTGAGGAATGAAGTAGGAGAAGTGGTGTGTGTTTCAATAAGAGAGTGAGGGTAATGGTAAGTAGGGACAAAGAAAAGTCAATAGTGGAAGATGTGGAGAACCAATTTCAGTGATTTGAAAAGGGACCTAGCAAAGATGATCTGAAACAAAAGATCAGCAAGGAAAATGGCCAAAGAGCAATTGGAGGCATTCAAGGTAGTGGTAGCTTGGGTACGAACCAAGCATATTCCCACCTGGAGGAAAGATGAGTCATGCAAAGATATAGTTTTCTGAATGACAAAGGAAATAGAAGTTGAGGTAAAATACTAAAAGGAGGATTATGGCAGACTACAGTTGAAAACCAGCTAGCGTACAGAGAATGCAAGGAGAAGTTAAAAGAAGGGTGTAAGAAGTGCAAAGCGAGAGCATAAGAAATGATCAGCCATTATTAACACGGGAGAATCCAAAAATCTTTAAACATATAAAAAGTGAATGGATGGTTAAAAGCATGTTAATAGTAAGTGGGTAGTAAGAAGTGGGATGAGGCCCAATTAGGGACAAAGAGGGTGATATACACTTAGATGCGCAAGGTAAGAATATTTAATGAGTACTTTGTATTGGTTTTTATTAAGGAAGAAGATGCTGATGAAAGTAGCTGGAAGTGGAGATGGAATAGGTTATGGATGAGGTGAAAATTGAAAGACAGGATGTATTGGAAAGGTTGGCTATCCTTAGAGTGGATGAGTTGCCTGGTTCCAGATGGCTTGCGTTCAGCTTGTTAAAGGAATTAGGAGTGAGATGGTGGAACGGCTTGCCATAATCTTCCAACCTTCTCTAAATATGGGGGAGGTGCCAGAGGATTGGAGAGTGGCAGATGTGAACCTCTTATTTAAAGAAGGGTGCAAGGACATTCCGAGTAACTATAGGCCGGTCAGTTTAACATCAGTGGTGGTAAGATGTTAGAAACAATAATTAAGTGAAAAAATTAATGGGCACTTGTAGAGGTTTGAATTAATTCAGGAGAGCCCAGTACTGATCTGTAAAAGGCAAATCATGCTTGACTAATGTAATTGAATTCTTTGATGACTTAACAGAGAAGGTTAATGAAGGGAAAACAATGGATGTTGTCAAGATGGATTTGTAGAAAGTGTTTAAAAAAGTACCATAAAAGATTGGTCAACAAAATTGAGGCCCTTGGATTCAGGGGGTCAGTGTCCAATTAGATTTTTTAACAATTGAACTTAAGGTCTGAAAACAGCAAGTTGTGGTAAATTGTTCTTTTTCAAACTGGAGATTGGTAGATCGTGGTGTTCCCCAAGGTTTAGTGCTATACAGAAAGTGTGAGGTGCTGTATTTTGGTAGAAGGGATAGGGAGAAGCAGCATAGACTCAAGGGCACAATTCTAAAGATTAAGAAACAGTAGGACCTGGGGTTGCATGTACATCGATCTTTGAAGGTGGCAGGACACATTGCAAGAGAGTGGTTAGCAAAGCATATAAGACTATGGGCATCATAAATAGAGGCATTGAGGGCAAAAGTAGGGAAGGTATGCTGAACTTGAAATGTGTACAGGAGAACTTTTTAGGTCAATATGTCGAGGGTCCAACAAGGGACGGTGCAGTGTTGGACCTAATTCTGGGGAATGAAGCCGGACAGGTGGCTGAGGTGGTGGTGGGGGAGCATTTTAGTGATAGCGACCACAACATGGTCCAATTTAAGCTTGTTATGGACAAAGAAATGGACAAGTTGCAAAAAAATGTATTGGATTGGGGGAGAGCGGATTTAAGTAAAATAAGGCAGGACCAGGCCAAGGTAGACTGGGAACAATTACTTGTGGGGAAATCGACAGAGGAGCAGTGAAGGGGGCATTCAAAAAGGAAATGGGGAGGGTACAGGCTCAACATGTTTCTTCTAGGGTGATAGGAAGGAGTAACAAGCCCAGAGAGCCATGGATAACCAGAGATATTCAGGAGAAGGAAAAGAGAGGCTTTTAGCAGGTACAAGGGGAGCAAATCAGCAGAGGCATTAGTGGAGTACAGAAAGTGCAGGGTGAGGCTTAGAAAGCATTAGGAGAGCAAAGAGGGGATATGAGAAAGCTATTTAAGAAAGCTCTAGCTGGTAAAAGTAGGCAAAATCCCAAGATATTCTATAAGTATATCAATGGGAAGAGGATAACCAGGGAAAGAATAGGGCCCATTAGGGACCAAGGGGGCAATCTATGGGTGGAGCCAGAGGACATCGGTAGAGTGTTGAATGAATACTTCACATCCGTCTTCACCCAAGAGAATGAGGATGAAGGTATGGAACTCGGGGAGAGAGACTGCGAGGCTCTTGAGCAAATTGATATAAGGAGTGACAAGGTATTGGAGGTGTTGGCAGGCTTAAAAGTGGACAAATCTCTAGGTCCGAATGATTTGTGTCCCAGACTGCTGAGGGAGGTAAGGGAGGAGATCGCAGGGGCTCTGACCTGAATTTTTAATTCCTCTCACAGAAGGTTAGTATGCAGGTACAGCAAGTAATTAGGAATGGAATGTTATTGTTTATTGTGAGGGGAATTGATTACAAAAATAGGGAGGTTATGCTTCAGTTATACAGGGTGCTGGTGAGACCCCATCTGGAGTACTGTGTACGGTACTGGTCTCCTTCTGTAAGGAAAGATGTAAATGTGTTTGAAGCAATTCAGAGAAGGTTTACTCGACTAATACCTGGAACAGGTGGGTTGTCTTACGATGAAAGGCTGGACAGGTTAGGCTAGTATCCACGAGAGTTTAGAAGAGTAAGAGGCGACTTGATTGAAACCTTTAAGATCCTGAGGGGTCTTGACGGGGTGGATGTCGGGAGGATGTTTCCTCTTGTGGGAGAATTGAGGTCATTATTTAAAAATAAGGAGTAGCTGATTTAAGACAAAGATGAGGAGAAATTTTTTCTGAGGGTTGTGAATCTTTGGAACTCTGCTTCCACTGCCTTTTGAGAAACAGAGTCTTTGAATATTTTTAAGGCAGAGCAAGATAGATTCTTGATTAACAAGAGAGTGAAAGGTCATCGGGGGTAGACAAGAATGTGGTGTTGAGATTGCAATCAGATCAGCCATGATCTTATTGAATGGCAGAGCAGGCTCGAAGGACCTACTCCTAATTGAACTCCTAATTTGTCTGTTCTTATGTGCAAGGCCACTCTGAAGGCTTCATTTATGAGTTTTGATATCGACTTTGAATCCTCGGAGAAGCCTACTCAGGATTGCTGCACCTGGTGCGGCCTCCTTTGAAAGCAAGTGCATATCAGAGGCAGAGAGAAAGCATGAGGAGAGGAAATCCTGAGCCATCAACTCATTTCAGACTGAAGAGTGCAGTATCCTGTCCTGTCTGCAACAGAACCTTCCGGGTGCAGATGGCCTTAGCAGTCACCTACATAGGACCTGAAACCCTACCAAATACCCCAGATGATGGACATGATCATCTTCACTTCAAATGACAAACAAGATGGGACTGACTGCGTACTTTGCATCTGTATTCACAAAAGAGAAAGTTAATGCTGAAGTAGTGGAGGAGAGAGTATAGATATTGGATAGGATAAAAATAGATGGAAATTTAGTGTTCAATAGCTTGGCATCACCAAGTCACCCAGTCCTGATGGAATGCATTCAAGGTTGCTGAGGGAATAGAGGGTGAAGGTAGCAGAACAGGTGATCTTGCAATCCTGCTTGACTATGGAAATGGTGCCAGAGGAGTGGAGGATGGCCAATGTTCAAAAAATGAAAAGAGATAAACCTGCTAAGTACAGACCACTTCAGTCTAATATCAGAGGTGTGTTCACTGCTGGAGATCCTTGTCAAGGCCAAAACAAATTTTCACTAGGAAAGGCATGGGTTAATAAGAGAGTCACATGGATTTTTGAAAGGCAAATTTGATCTAATTAACTTGGCTAAGTTTTTATATAGACTCCCAGGAGCTATTATACTTGCGCTATATAAGTCACCTGGACTTGAGCACAGTGAGTACAATTTTGAAATTTGTGGACAATGTAAAACCTGCCACAGTGGTAAATATTGAGAAGGATAGATACAGACTTCAGGTGCACATAGACTGGTGAAATGGGCAGTTGCAAGGCAGATGCAATTTCATGCACGTTAGTGTGTAGTTATGCACAAGGGGAGGAACAACATGGGACCACAGTATAACCTAAACGGCATTATTTTGGGTGGGGCAGGGTGGATGGAGGAGCAGTGGACTCTGGCTCCATCATGACAAATCCTTGAAGGTGGCAGGACAAATTGATAAAGTGGTTAAAAAAGCAAATGGGATACTTGGCTTTGTAAAAAGGGGCATTGAATACAAAGAACACAGGAGTCATGCAAAATGTTTACAAATCACTGGTGAGGCCTCAATTGAAGTATTGTATACAATTCTGGTACTGCACTTTAGGAAGAATGTCAAGGCCTTGGGAGAGGGTCCAGAGGAGGTTTACTGGGATGATCACAGGGATGAGTGTACAGGGACGTGGAGAGATGGGAGAAGTTGGGATTGTTCTCCTTGGTGCAGAGAAGGTTATGGGGAGACCTCATCGAGCTATGCGAAATTATGAGGGGTTTGTGAGAGTAGTGTTTCCTCTGGCAAGCAGGTTGGTAACCAGAGGTCATAGATTTAAAATAGTTGGCAAAAGTGCTAGAAACGAAACGAGAGCTTTTTTTCGCAGTTTGTTAGGACCTGGTACCATTGCATGAAAGAGTGGTGGAAGCAGTTTTTTAATTCATTTAGGCATGGGGTCATTGCTGGTAAGGCCAGCATTTATTGCCCATCCCTTATTGTCCTTGATAAGGTGGTGGTGTGTGCTGCCTTCTTGTCCCGCTGCAGTCCATGTGGTGTAGGTGCACCCACAGTGCTGTTACGGAGGGAGTTCCAGGATTTCGACACGGTGACAGTGAAGGAATGACGATATATTTCCAAGTCAGGTTGGTGAGTGGCTTGGAGGGGGACTTGCAGATGGCGGTGTTTCCATGTATCTGCTGCACTTGTCCTTCTAGATGGTAGAGGTTACAGGTTTGGAAGATGCTGCCTAAGGAGCCTTGGTGAGTTTCTGCAGAGCATCTTGTAGATGGTACACACTGCTGCCACTGTTTGTGGAAGGAGTGATTGTTTGTGGAAAGGCTGCCAAAGGAACTTTCAAAAGGCACTGGACATTTACTTTCAGATGACTCATTTGCAGGGTTATGGAGAAAAAGCTGTTATGGAGGGTTATGGAGAAAATTTAAAAAAAAACACAAAGGCTTACCTTTCTTGACCAATGGATGACCCAAAGCACCCTTCAGCCAGCGAAGTCCTTTTGAAGTATAGCCACTGTTGGAATGAGGAAACACGACATCTAATTTGCACTCAGCAAGCTACCACAAACACCAATGTGATAAAGACCCAGATGATCTATTTTTTGTAATGTTGATTGAGGCTAAATATTGTCCAGGGCACTGGGGATAACTTCCTTGCTCTTATTGAAATATTTCCACGGGATCTTTTGCAACCACCTGAGAGGCTAGACAGCCATCGGTTTAACATCTTATCTGAAAGACGGCACCTCTGAGTGCTCTGAGAGCTACACTGGAATGTCACCCTAAGATTCTTGTGCTGAAGTCCTGGAGTGGGACTTGAACCCACAACATAATGACTCAAGAGATACGGGTGCTACCAACTGAACAATAGCTATCACAACTGTACAGCTTTTTAAAAGATTTTGCATAGGCCACGATATGCTGAATGGCCTCCTTCTCTGTCCTAAGTTTCCATGATTCTATAAGACTATTTTGAGCTTATTTTAGCATGACTCTGAAACTGCAACATTTATTGCCTGTACTTGGTTGCTGTGATGGCAACCACATAGTGTGGGCGAGATTGAAGTGCAGCTCAGATTTACAACACTGAAATGGTGAACCAATTGATATTCTATAACAATCCAGCAGTTCTCAAGCTTACTTTTATTGTGCTTCACCACAGTTACCAGATTTGTTGAATTCTGTTTTACAACTTGCCATCGTGGGGCTTGAATTCTCAACCTCTTGATTGCTAGTCCAGTATGAGAACTGCTACGCTATGCTACTCCTTTGTAATACAACATCGTGACTGTGAGCCCCTACTTGAGGCACCAAAGCCTATTGAAAATATATGTTTAGAATTATCTTTTTTGGGATGTACGTACTGCTTTGAAAATCTTTTATAATGTTTGTCAGTGAACTACAGAATAGTATTGACAAACTGTAGAAGCGGTGAGATAATGGCCTGAAAAATTGGGTGGTGGAAACTATGATGGAAAGCTGAATATAAACTGCAGTACTGCCACTTCGGGTAAATTTAACTGACATTGGTTTGAGGTTAATTAGTCAACCCTGTTTACTGTCAGACAAACTTCAACTAGTTAATTTTCTAGAAAGCATTAAAGATTAAGGAATTCTTAGTCATTGAGTGAAAGTGTTCCATAAAACTTGAATATTTTAGATCTCATTAATTCACCCATACACAAAAATGTCAGTGGTCCAGAAAAGAAATAGCTTTGGGATGATGTCCCTTGAAAGGTTTGGCACCATACAATTGTCGCATTGCCATTCTTCAGATCACTTTATGTATCAGAAGCCTTACAACTGTACCACTGTCATCTCATCGTGTGGCGAGGTGTCCAAGTTTGTTTAATAATGCTCCCGCGAAGTGTCTTGGATCTTTCATTACATGAAAGATACTATATAAATGCAAGTTATTTTTGGTGTTCTGACAAAAGTATGATCTGCAGCTGAGAATGAGAAGTTTTTTATTCTGCTTCGTGAATCCTTTTCACATCATTTTCATGTGTCCACTTTTTGTTAACATGGTTTCATAATTTTGTAAATTTTTCAATTTATATTCAGTTTTTCCATTTAGCTTCATATTTCCATTGAGACCTTCAATTTGATTCCTGAGAGGGCTAACCTAAGCAGGGATTTCTCATTCTTCAACTTCAGTTATCTTATTGACATTGTGGGAAATATCTTGTCTAAAAGTTTACAATATGCTGTGGAAGTGATAAGTCCATTGGTTGCAGGGCAATAAATACAATCCTCTGCAGAAGTTATGCTGCAGCTATAGAAAGCCCTGGCTATAGAAAGCACCTGGAGTATTGTGGGCAGGTCTGAGCACCACACCTTAAGAAGGACAAAATGACCTAAGTGCAGTGAAAATTTACCAAAATGATATCTGAAAAAGAAGTGTAAAAATAATAGGGTAGAAATAGTATGGGATTCCGACTTCCGCAATATTAACTGGGTTAGTCATAGTGTGATAGGTTTAGAGGGAACGGAATTCTTAAAACAGATCCAGGAGATCTTTTTAAGCCAGTACGTAGAAGGTCCTACAAGAGAGGTGGCGGGCCTGGACTTAATTTTAGGGAATGAAGCCGGGCAAGTGGTAAAGGTCTCAGTGGGGGAGCATTTTGCAGATAGTGATCATAACTCGGTTAGATTCAAGGTTGTTATGGATAAGGACAAGGATGGGCCAGAAATCAGAGTTCTAAATTGGGGGAAGGCGGATTTTAATAAGATCAGGTATGATTTGGCCAGAGTGGACTGGGAGCAGCTACTTTTAGGTAAATCTGCGTCACAGCAGTGGGATTTATTCAAGAAGGAAATAGGGAGAGTACAGGGCCAATATATTCCATAAAGACAAAGGGTGGGACCAACAAATCCAGGGAACCCTGGATGTCGAGGGATATACAGGATTGGATAAAGAGAAAAAGGGAGTCTTATGGCAGATACCGAGGGCTCAAAACAGCAGAAGCCTTAGAGGAGTATAGAATGTGTAGGGGGGGAATTTAAAAAGGAAATTAGGAGAGCAAAAAGGGGGCATGAAAAAACATTTGGCAGGTAAAATAGAGGAAAATCCAAAGTTATTTTACAAGTACATGAAGAGTAAGAGGATAACTAGGGAAAGAGTAAGGTCCATTAAGGACCATAGTGGTAATTTGTGCATGGAGCCGGAAGATGTAGGTAGGGTTCTAAATGAATACTTTGTGTCGGTGTTTGCAAGTGAGAGGGATGACGTGGGCATGGAAATAAGGCTGAAGGACTGTTATATAATTAAAGAAGTTAACATAGAAAGGGAGGAGGTTCTAAGTGGTTTGACAGGCTTAAAAGTCAATAAATTTCCAGGCCCGGATGAAATGTATCCCAGGCTGTTGAGTGAGGCAAGGAAGGAGATAGCAGGGGTGCTGGCAATAAATTTCAATACCTCTCTGGTCACAGGGGAGGTGCCAGAGGACTGGAGGTCAGCCAATGTGATACTGTTATTCAAGAAAGGAGGAAGGGATAAACCAGGGAACTACAGGCCATTCAGTCTAACCTCAGTGGTGGGGAAACTATTGGAAACAATTTTGAGGGACAGAATTAATCTACACTTGGAGAGGCAGGGATTAATCAAGGACAGTCAGCATGGTTTTGTTAAGGGGAGGTCATGTGTGACCAATTTGATTGAACTTTTGGAAGAGGTGACCAGGTGTGTCGATGAGGGCAATGCATTTGACGTAGTCCATTTGGACTTAAGCAAGGCTTTTGATAAGGTCCCACATGGGAGACTGATACTCTTTCGAGTTATCAACAGTCACAGATTGCAACTCTTTTCGAGTACGATCACAGTTCTTGGTTTCCGGGAGTGGGACATGAACCCACAACCCTCTGATTCAAAGGCGAGGGTGCTATGCCCATGGGATCCGAGGCAAATTGGATCCAGAATTGGCTGAGTGGCAGGAAGCAGAGGGTGATGGTCGAGGGGTGTTTTTGTGACTGGATGCCTGCGTCCAGTGGGGTTCCACAGGGATCAGTGTTGGATCCCTTGCTATTTATGGTATACATAAATGATTTCGACTTGAATGTAGGGAGCGTTGATCAGTAAGTTCGCGGATGACACGAACATTGGTGGGGTGGCAAATAGAGAGGAGGATAGCCTCGGATTACAGGAGGATATAGGCGAGCTGGTCAGATGGGCTGATCAGTGGCAAATGGAATTTAATCCGGATAAGTGTGAGGTGATTCACTTGGGCAGGACAAACAAGGCACGGGAATACACGATGAATGGTAGGACCCTGGGAAGTACCGAGGATCAGAGGGACCTTGTGTGCATGTCCACTGGTCCCTTAAGGTAGCGGGACAGGTAGATAAGGTGGTTAAGAAGGCATATGGGATACTTGCCTTTATTAGCTGAGGCACAGAATATAAGAGCAGGGAGGTTATGCTGGAAGTGTATAAAATGCTGGTTGGGCCACAGCTAGAGTATTGCGTACGGTTCTGGAATCCGTATTATAGGAAGGATGTGATTGCACTGGAGAGAGTGCAGAGGAGATTTACCAGGATGTTGCCTGGGCTGGAGAGTTTTAGTTATGAGGAGAGATTGGATAGACTGGGATTATTTTCCCTGGAGCAGAGGAGATTGAGGGGGGACATGACTGAGGTGTATAAAATTATGAGGGGCATAGATAGGGTAGACAGGAAGGAACTTTTCCCCTTGGTGGAGGGGTCAATAACCAGGGGGCATGGATTTAAGGTAAGGGGCAGGAGGTTTAGAAGGGATGTGAGGAAGAATTTTTTCAGCCAGAGGGTGGTGGGAATCTGGAATTCACTGCCTGAAAGGGTGGTAGAGGCAGAAACCCTCATAACATTTAAGAAGTATTTAGAAGTGCACTTGCGATTCAATGGCATAGAAGGCTATGGGTTTAGTGCTGTAAAATGGGATTAAAATAGTTAGGTTCTTGTTTGACCAGTGCAGACTTGATGGGCTGAAGGGCCTTTTTCTGTGCTGTAGACCTCTATGACTATGACTGACTTTGGGACGGCACTTTTAGTGAATCCTGTTTTTTTCATCGAACACTCACATGAGAGTTGTTACAATACTTGATAATAGATGGAAATTTAGCATTCAAGTCAGATCCAACAGAGCCTATAACAACTCTTGATCCTAAAAATAAGCTATTCTAGACTGTTCTAGTGCTTACTCTGATTTTTGTACCCCACAGTTAATGAGTTTCATGTGTGGTGTGGTAAATTTAAATTCCATTCCTTTATGGCATTTGGAAAAGAGAGCAAATAAAATTTATGTTGAAGAATAAAAAATCAGAAAAATGCTGGACATACGAAGCAGATGAGGCAGCATCACTGAAAAAGGAAAAGCCTTGCATTGTTTTACAGATGCTTGCTGACCTGAATATTTCCAGCAAGTTTTTTTTCCTTTTTATGCTGAAAGGAAAATTGTCCAAGTTGAGATATTATAAAATTACATAGATAAATGTTATTTCTAAAGTTATTGGTCTGTTACCATTAAATACTGTACAAATAAAGTCACATAATTCAAGAAGCATAAAGACCTGAATACTTAACCTAATTAGACATATGTTCTATGTTAGCATGAACAGACAGGCCAGACATATATATTGCTGTTTAGAAAGTTCAGAGATCCTTCTTGTAATTAAACAAATAAATCCTTGAAATTAAGCATGCCCATTGAAGCACAAAATATCATATTTGGCTGGTGCTATATTTTAAGACTGTAAAAATGCTGCTTGATTATGCTTATCCTTTAAAAGGTAATATCTTTGTATGCATTAAAATTTAATATTGTTTAATATTACCTTTTCAACAACAACTTTAATTTATATAATGTTATATAATTTATAATATATAATACCTCCAATGCAGAAAAAAAAAGCCCTAAGACGCTTCACAATGATGTGATCGGACAAAAATGGATGCTTTGCGGATCACCAGAATTTGGTCAAAGAGATGAGTGTTAAGTGGAGTCTTAAAGGTGAAGAGTGAGTGAGAGAGGTACAGACTAGTGAAATAATTTAACGTGTGAAGTACAGAGATGAGTACAAGGTACATAACTGTAACTTGTTTGAAAAAATCTTTAAAAAAAACCAATTTGCATACACTTTTTATTACAGCTGGGACAGAAATGTCCAGATGTCTTGGATATCCACTTTGGTCAATGTTACAAGATCACAGATGAAGGCATGATAGCATTGGCACAGGGCTGCCCGAGGCTACAGAGAATCTACATGCAAGAAAACAAACTGGTATGTCAAAATTTAAAGATTGGTGAATTGAACTGCTTTCAAATCTTATGTTAAATCTGATGGCCAATATTTTGATACAGCGTTTCTGTTTAAGAAGTAACTTTTTCTTGAGTAAAATGCTTGTAGTTATGACTGATTTTATTCATGTGCATTCTGCACTGAGCTGGAGTTTTATTTTTTGCAACAATATTGTTTGTGAAAGATAAGTTTCTGACTTAATTCATCAGTTGTGCAGATGTTGTGTTATTAGGAAGCCACATACAGAAGCTCAAACTTGTTCGTGTATGATTTCTAGACAGGCAGCTTTCTGGGAGTTGCAGGCAAATGAAGAAGTAATTTGGACATTGTTCAGATCTTTAAATTCTGTTCTATTGAAATTCGTGGTCTTTTATTCAGAACAGGAAATAGAATCTCTGTTTTATAGTTAGAAACATATCTTCAAGCTGTTTACTTTCAGATTTTATAATGACTGACTTTTTGCCATTGCTTAATGGCTGTTTTAATAATTAGATGGTTAACTGCTCAATAGCTAGATATCTTCCTTTTCAATTTAAATATCCATTTCAAACATTGACTTTCAGTTAAAGAAAAGTAGAAGCAATCTGAAGTTGCTAAATAGGGTTTGGTAAGTTGAAACCTGAAATGTGTTGCAGATGATACATAATGTGAAATATCATATATTTTGGATGAACAAGATATTGTCCACACTCTATTTATAGAGAATATGGTGATATTATATTGTATTAATGAAGGATTTACTCAGCAGTGAGGACAACTTGGAGTGGGGAAATTATAGAGATAAGGGTGCTCAGAACAAAGTCACTTGAAGGAACAGAAGTCCTCTTCTTGTGATGGAAACCTGATTATTATTCTGATGCCTGTTGGGAACATGAAGCATAATACATAATCGGGAGTGTGATATTGATTTTTACTTTACTAGTGTGGTTACATGGGCCATTCTTTTGAGGAAAATAAACAGCCATTGCACACTTTCTAATTTTTGATATTATGTATGACATTTATAGCAAAATCAATCTTCAGTGGTTCCATGCTGTAGAAGTGGAAGGAATTTATGGTTAAGATACCATCATTCCAATATCTGTCTGTGAATAATTCCTTGCAGGAATAAAAATTGCTTTGTTCTGGAATGTATGAAGTCTGATTCAATCCTTTTCTGCACTGAGAGTTTGTTATTTCTAATGAAATTTGGGTTAATTCCTCTTCTAAGTACCATTTTCATTATTGACAAAACATGTTCCCATTGAGTTGAAATGCGAGCAGTTTATTTTTACAGAATTCCTTCTTGGGCGTTGCTGGTAAAGCTGGCATTTCATGCCCATCCCCAGTTGTCATGAGAAGGTCATGGTGGGCCTTGTCCTTGAACCACTGATAGCTATTTAATACAAATACAGCTGATTCCATCAGCTGGCCATATGTTGATACATCAACTCTAATTAGCTGTGCTATTGTACTGTATTATGAACTGGAGGCTGGAACTTCAGCATACTTTTGTACTTGTTATGGTTGTTCACTTAAACTGTGACAGTTTGTCAGATTGAAGGAAAATGTAAGGTCCAGTAAATTAGAGTTAAACCTATTTTTTAAACCCAGAAATGGGTCTGGCCTTACTGTTGGTATACTGCAGTTATTGTGCAACAGACACAACCGCTTTCCCTGTTTGCCACAGAGAGCAGTTCACCAATGGGCAGCTTCAATGTCGAGCAATGTCTTTACTTGTCTCCATCGCGTAGAAAAAGGGCAGAGGTTCTAAGTGGTCTGGCAGGCTTAAAAGTAGATGAATCTCCAGGCCCGGATGAAATGTACCCCAGGCTGCTGAGTGAGGCAAGGGAGGAGATAGCAGGGGCGCTGGCAATAAATTTCAATACCTCCCTGGCTGTAGGAGAGGTGCCAGAGGACTGAAGGTTAGCCAGTGTGGTACTGTTATTCAAGAAGGGAGGAAAGGATAAACCAGGGAACTACAGGCCAGTCAGTCTAACCTCAGTGGTGGGGAAACTATTGGAAGCAATCCTGAGGGACAGAATAAATCTACACTTGGAGAGGAAGGGATTAATCAAGGACAGTCAGCATGGTTTTGTTAAGGGGAGGTCATGTGTGACCAATTTGATTGAATTTTTGGAAGAGGTGACCAGGTGTGTCGATGAGGGCAATGCATCTGACGTAGTCCATTTGGACTTAAGCAAGGCTTTTGATAAGGTCCCGCATGGGAGACTGATAACGAACCTAAGAGCCCATGGGATCCGAGGCAAATTGGATCCAGAATTGGCTGAGTGGCAGGAAGCAGAGGGTGATGGTCGAGGGGTGTTTTTGTGACTGGATGCCTGCGTCCAGTGGGGTTCCACAGGGATCGGTGTTGGATCCCTTGCTATTTATGGTATACATAAATGATTTCGACTTGAATGTAGGGAGCGTTGATCAGTATGTTCGCGGATGACACAAAAATTGGTGGGGTGGCAAATAGAGAGGAGGATAGCCTTAGATTACAGGAGGATATAGGCGAGCTGGTCAGATGGGCTGATCAGTGGCAAATGGAATTTAATCTGGTTAAGTGTGAGGTGATTCACTTGGGCAGGACAAACAAGGCACGGGAATACACGATGAATTGTAGGACCCTGGGAAGTACCGAGGATCAGAGGGACCTTGTGTGCATGTCCACTGGTCCCTTAAGGTAGCGGGACAGGTAGATAAGGTGGTTAAGAAGGCATATGGGATACTTGCCTTTATTAGCCGAGGCATAGAATATAAGAGCAGGGAGGTTATGCTGGAAGTGTATAAAATGCTGGTTAGGCCACAGCTAGAGTATTGCGTGCAGTTCTGGAATCCGCATTATAGGAAGGATGTGATTGCACTGGAGAGAGTGCAGAGGAGATTTACCAGGATGTTGCCTGGGCTGGAGAGTTTTAGTTATGAGGAGAGATTGGATAGACTGGAATTTTTTCCCTGGAGCAGAGGAGATTGAGGGGGACATGATTGAGGTGTATAAAATTATGAGGGGCATAGATAGGGTAGACAGGAAGGAACTTTTCCCCTTGGTGGAGGGGTCAATAACCAGGGGGCATGGATTTAAGGTAAGGGGCAGGAGGTTTAGAGGGGATGTGAGGAAGAATTTTTTCAGCCAGAGGGTGGTGGGAATCTGGAATTCACTGCCTGAAAGGGTGGTAGAGGCAGAAACCCTCAAAACATTTAAGAAGTATTTGGGTGTGCACTTGCGATGCCATGGCATACAAGGATATGGGCCTAGTGCTGGAAAGTGGGATTTGAATAGTTAGGTACTTGTTTGACCGGTGCAGACTCGATGGGCTGAAGGGCCTTTTTCTGTGCTGTGGATCTCTATGACTAAAGTTAAGAATAATGGATTTAAAGATGAAAGAGGAAAAACATATTTCAGGAAAGATTGAAAGTGAGAGGTGTGGCCATGTGGTATCCTGAAGAGTGTGCTGTGTGAGGACAAACCTGTGAAGGAAGCAGCTTCTCGCCACTGCAGAGAAGTGTTTGTTCCAGAAAGCAAGGTTTTGATACAAGCCTTGGATTTCCATTATCGAGTGAGAGGGAGAGAGAAGCCTGTGAAATACCTCCCCTATAACAACAGTGGGTGCCTTGTGGTAATATTACTGGAATTTATATGGATTAAGAATGTGTGGGAAATGTTGCCTGGATAAACGTGTTTATTTGTGAGTCCAGCTAAGTGGAAATCTTTTGGCAAACATTATTCAACTAAACCTAACTGTGTAACTGTAATCTTGTGTGTTTAAGTTTATTTTTCTTTTGTTAATAAATGTTTTAATTGTTAAAATCTCCAAAAGTGTGAGTGGAATCTTTACTTCTGACTTCAGTCCACATACCTTCTCACAAAAATACAAATTGCAAATCGTTGTGATAGCTTGACCAAGTTTCCCTTTGGGATTTGGTCAGTCTGGCAATTACCATCTGCCATATCATAACACAGTTATTGATAAATGTTGATTTATTTTGGCTTTGTTTGTGAGAGCCGTTGTAAGCATTCGATGAAGTATTTTATTTTTTCCTTAAAAAATACTTTTGTTGATTAAACCTGAAGTTTTTCTGATCATCGATATTGGGCTGTATTTTGCTCCAAGTGTAAACTAGTTTTGCTCACATGTGATTTCACCTAATTTCTGACTCAGATTCAAGAAAGAAAGAAAATCAGAAGGCATATGTGAAATAAGTTTTGTTTTAACATTTTTAATTTCCTACTCCCATTTTAAAAATGAACAGGACGAATGTGTTCACATGTTAAATTTGTGGCACAAGCCAGACAAACCCATCATAAGAACATAAGGAATAGGAGCAGGAGTAGGCCATACAACCCAGTGAGCCTACTCTGCCATTCAGTAAGATTATGGCTGAACTTCTACAGCAACTCCACTTTTCCATTCAATCTCCGTATCACTTTTGGTGCCCAACAATCTAGAGTATATTCGTTAACTGAGCATCCACAGCCCATTTGGCAAAATAATTCCAAACGTTCACAACCCTTTGAGTGAATAAATATTTTCTAATTTTAGTCCTAAATGACTGATCCCTTATCCTGAGACTATGATTCCTGGTTCTAGACTCTCCAGCTAAGGCAGCTTGTTGGCATCGATTCGGTTAAGCCTGCTTAGAATCTTGTATGTTTAAGTGAGATCACCTCTCATTCTTCTAAAACCTAATGGTTATAGGCCTGTTCTATTCAACCTCTCCAATAGGACAGCCCTCTCATCCCAAGAATCAATCTAGTCAGCCTTCTTTGTATTTCCTTTGTATTAGGTAAGGAGACCAATACTGTTCACAGTTCTCCAGGTGTTGTGCTTCCAAAACTCTGCATAATTGCAATGAAACTTCCTCACTCTTATACTCTAACTTTCCTGGTTGCTTGCTGTACCAGAACTCAGTTTTGGCAATAAAATTAAGACCCTACTTATTTTTCAAATTAAACAATATTTGGACAAGTTTCTTTAAATAGAAATATTGAATGATCATTGGGATGTTTCTTCACCAGTAGTAGCACTGCTGCCATCTTGTGTAGCATTAGCTCATGATGGTAATGCTGGCTTTTTCTAACTCCTGCTTTATGTTTTGTAGACCACTGCTTGTGTATTGAATATTTATTGGTAACACAATTTTACTTCAGTATTTTAATTTATATTAGTAATAAAGTATTTGGTTTAATAAGTTTAATGGGAGCTTCCCTCATGGGCGAGTGAGCTTATCATGCAAGTACTTTTTTACATACAGGTCAGGAAGGCTCCAAGCCTTCTGACAGAATTAACAGACTTCAGGTGTGGAAGGTGTTACAGGCATTGCAAATGCATAAGAGGAGGTTGTTCAGGGTTCCTATTCCCGATTGCTATCCAGACATGCCTTCTGTTGCTATGTGGATATTAGACAACCTGGGGCTTGGTTGTGAAGAGCCCTGCAGTCAAATAACCTGCAGACACTTGCTATCAAGGATAATAAATGGTGAGTATCAACTTGGCTTATGTACCAGAGGGTGACGAGTTACAGTGGAACTGTACTTGAGCATGTTTCAGAGTGGAGGGGTGGGGTTTAAAAATATTGGACGAGAAACACAGTTGAGACATTAGTTAAATGTCCTTTTTGTAGTTATTCACAAAAGGCATTTTTATCCATTGACATACCAAATGTTCAGGGTAATTTTGAACTCATTCACATGGGTTTTATATAAAAAGTATTCCATGCAAAGCATCACACAAAGCAAAATTGTTTAGTGTGGGATTATTTCTCAAATTTCATATAATCTGATTTCCTTCCATTTGATAGTTTTCTTTCCTTTCAGTGATCATTTTACGTTTCATCACTTCCCATGTAACAGATCGTAAGGACCAACTGGTTGCAGATTTCTACCAGTTTCAATTTAATTAATATTTCCAAGTCTTCCAATTATCCAATTCTCTATTTTTCCCCTCCCTTTCAGTGAGCAGCACATGGCTTCCTCTTAGCATCTCTCTTCTCTCATCAATAGGTGGAAAATTGGAAGCACACACTTGGTGTATTACTTAATAACATTTGGTAATGCACAATGGCATTTTCTGCTACTGGGGTGATGGTGGGAGTTAAATCAGTGAGAAATAAATTACTTTTTGCTCAATTATCTGAAAGTTGAAAAACAGAAGAAATATGAAGTTATAGGAATGTCTTAAATCGATGCAGGAGCAAAAATCACAAATATTCCGCTGATAGTAGTTGCTTTCAGAGTTGAGGCAATGTATGAGAAGCTCAGTGTTGCATTTTATTTGTTCCTTGGATATTTGTTCAGCGTATATCGCTGGTAGTCTTCCATGGAGTTCAAAGTCCTCTGCCTCTGCTGTTCTTGTGCAGCAAATCATTGTGAGAGAAGCAAGTTATGGCAAACAAGCAGTGCAGATTAAATCAGAATATGTCCTTTCTGTGCTCAGCACCAGTGCACAGGTTCTTTTGAAGAAATTATTTGCCCATTTCAAGATTTAACAAGTGTCAGAACTTTTTGATTAAATATACCGTCTTAAGATATAGTGGGCAAATTTCAATAGCACCGTTGGAGCTTTTATTTTTCTCTTCTTGGCCTCCACCTCTCGCTGACTTATCCAGCTTCACCTGCTCCACCCCCCCTTAAACAGTATAAATTTCCTCACATTTCTACTTCTCTTCAGTTCTGAAGAACAGTTTATGCGGACTCAAAACGTTAACTCTGCTTCTCTCCCCACAGATGGTGTCAGACTTGCTGAGTTTTTCCAGCATTTTCTGTTTCTGTTTCTGTTTTTATTTATCATTTATTATTTTTGATTCATCTTGAGCCATCTTGAGTAAGGTGATTCTGCAAGCAAACGGGTAGATGTATTTGAGCAAAAGGTTTGCACCAATTTTATCTTACCTAAAAACAAAAATGTTGAAACCATTCATCGGGCCAGGGAACATCTTTGGAGAGGGAAACAAAGTTAACATTTTAGGGTTGATAACCTTTCATATTTTGATGAAAGGTCATGAACTTGAAACATTAACCTTATTTCTCTCTCCACAGATGCTGCCTGACCTGTTGAATAATTTACACATTTCTGATTTAATTTAAAATTTTGAGCATCTACAGTATTTTGCCGTTTCATGCATTTGATTGATTCTCAATTTATAATCACATGAATAGCACCAAATGGGATTAGAAGTCTTCTGTTTTTCAACAATGAAATTTCAGACAAAGTTTTGTAGAATAGTAGGACAGTGAAGGATGAGGCCATGGATCTGCTCAAGTTAGTGATTGAAGTACAGACAATGTCAGCATTTAATAGGTTAGATAAATGGTTGAAGGAAAAGAAAGAACTTGCAATTATGTAGCATATTTTGTGGCATCGTCTTGTCCCAAAGCCTTCCACTCTTGCCTCTGAGTCGGAAGGTTGTGGTTTCAAGCCCCATTCCAGAGAAGTGAGCACAGAGTTTTGGCTGTCGCTTCAGTGCATTTTTGAGGGAGTGCTGCAATGATAAGGCATTAAAATAAGAGGTAATCTACCATATTTTTCCTGCTGTGGGAACTGTATAATAGTTCTCACAGCATCGTCCAAAGAACAGTGAGGGAGTTCTCCTGTGCTCTGGCCAATACTTATCCCTCAGCTAACATGACTAAAACAAATTGGCCCTGATCTTCCGAGCATTGGCAATGATCGTCAGATTGCCGTTACGATTATGAATTCCCCTCGCTCGATGCTGCTGCACATTTCTACTGGGACCTTACGAACCCAGCTTTCCCAGAAATGTGCAGCGCAGCTTACCTTCGAGAGCTCTGTTGAAGTGGACTAGAACCGGGGAAGACATGACACACCCACTTTTTATGGCACTAGCTGCTGTATGGTAAGTTTAAAGGTTCACTTTGAACATTAGTGAATGCTAGTGGATGGGTGAATGGGAGGGTGAGGTGGGTGAGGTGGCAGTTGAATCGGGGGGGATAGTTGGATTGGGTCGGGGTACTCGGGTCAGAGGGGTCATTGGAGGGTCAGTTGTGTAGTTACTCATATGTTAGAGGAGCTTTTAACCTGCCTACCATTTCCTGGGTAACTATCCAGGAATGTACCGCAGACCTGTCCCAAGTCTCTGACTCTGGACCAGAGTTGGAGACATTCGCAGAGGGTCCTGGGGAGCAGGGGAATTTCCCATCAGAAGTTGAAACTTCCTGGGTAGTTCCTACAGAGGTCTTCACAGCCTTCACAGGGTCCCAATGTGCATCTTCAGTCGTACCTGACGATCTGGGAACCGGAAGATTTGGGCCATCATCTGAACATTTTGTCATTGCTGTTTGTGAGATGTTGTTATATGCAAATTGGCTGCTGTGTTCTCCAACATTGCAATTGTAACTTAAAAAGTACTTTATTGTCTCTGAGGTGCTTTGGCACATCTTGAGATTGTGAAAGCTGCTTTCTAAATGCAAGTTCTATCTTTTATTCAGTGACTGTTGTTGGAAGCCATAACTACTGTTTTAAATGTTGTTCATGGAATAGTGAAGATAATTTTTCATGTTTAACCATTTTTTATTGGGTAAGTCAGTTTAAGAAAAGCTGGCTTCTTGGAGTGTATAGTTGTTGGAGTATATGCTTTTCATGAGAAAAATTGACGTAGCTGTTAAAAATATGACTGTTGATTAAAGATTTTGGATATGGATTAGTGATTTTGATCTTGGGTTAACCTGAAAGCTGATGTTTGTCAGTTGATAATGTTGCAGATGGAAGACTATAATCACCATCTGTGTGTTTTTTATCCTGACAGTAAAGCAAAAAAACCTATGAACCAGAAGAGGGAGCATAAGTATCAGCAAAGTTTAACAGTAAGCTACCAATGAGTCTTTAGAAGCCAAGGACATGATAGCTTAAAATTGAGTTTGACAGTCTAAGTTAATATTACTATTTGTATTAGATTCTTGGAAGAATGATTTATGACTTCAATTAGCTTAACAGCAACTTAAATCTACAATTACAAAATTTTAAAACGTTAGGTTATACCATATAGAATTTTCTTTATTCATTCACAGGATATCTGCATTGTTGACAAGGTCAGCATTTATTGCCCATTCCTAACTGCCCTTGAGAAGATAGTGGTGAACCTCATTTCATTACTCGAACTGTATGTGTCCCTTTGCATTTTGTGATGCATTTGGCAATGAAAGATGTTTGGGGGCGGATTCTGGAGTCCACCAGGATGATGCTCAAGAGTCCCATTCTCATTGTGTTCAGTGGCCCAAGATGACGTGCCATTGGCAGTGGAATTTCAACTGCTCTATGCTACACTATATAGATACTGGCCTGAGCTTAGTATATGCTCTACAATGTGAGCCAAAAACTGTTTTGAAGAATATTTACATCTCTATTTGAATGATTTTGGAATTTTCTGCATCAGAAGGTGGTGGAGGCAGGGTCATTGAATATTTTTAAGGCAGAGGTAGATAGATTATTGTTAGGCAAGGAAATCAAAGGTTAGATGGGAATGTGGAAATTGAAACACAAGAATATCAGCCATGATCTTATTGAATGGCGGAGCAAGCGCAAGGAGCCAAATGGTCTACGCCTGTACCGATTTCTTATGATGTTGACAACCAGTTGTTGTGAATTATGTCATGAAACACCTTTGTATGTTATTTCACTTGGCATCCTCCAACATATGTGTTATTTTATATGTCCAAACTGTTTCTCAGCATAATTAAAATATGTTCAGTGACAGTGGTGTTGGTTACAGTTCTAATATTAAAGTAATTAAAAAAACAAGATCAAAAGCAGTAAGATATTTCAAACCTTGTTAATTTTGCAAAATGTGGGTAATAGATAAATCTGACAATTAGCTGTTATGTTGGGTATGAAATATTAATTATGAATTTGCATTAGTTAATGACATGGGGATGTTTATTAGTGTAAGATCAGGTCTTGCCACAAAGTGAAAGTTGCCAGCAATTCCTTTTTACATTCAAGGTCAAAGATTATTGTTTTACTGAGAAACATCTGAAGGCACAACAGGTGGTTGCTTGTATACTCGGAAACATGAAAAATATTACTGCATTAGCTGGACGAAGTTCAGCTTTGGACAAGATCCTTTTGACCAGGAGATTGTTGTGTTCCCATTCATGATTAATTCTCAAAGAAGATAACTGTCGAGTCCAATTCTGCTGTGCATGTTGGTTAGAGATTATGGTTTTCCCGTTCTGGGAGACTTGGCCAGCGATGAATGATACTCTGTAGTTTAAGAGCCAATTCTTGAGAAGACAACTTTATGGCAGGTTTACCAACAGTTGCTGTCCATATTAATGCATTTTATAATGAATGACTTTCTACTGAATAGCGCAGAGGTAGTTCAAATGGAAATATTAATGTAATTTATATGAATTAAACATTTCATCAGTTCAGTCAGAGGCATACTTCCTGTGTTTGAAATGCTGTGCTTTGATTTGCTAATCTGATAAAGATGGTAAATTTGAAAATGCTAGTTAAAAATTATTCTGTATATTTTGTTCAATACAAGTTTGGTCTACACATTTGAGTGCCATATTCTGATCTTGTATTTTTTGTTTTAACTTTAGGGTGTTAAATGTTTAGATTTGTATGTATTATTCATTGGGACTCAAATTTATATCAATAGTGACTCTATTATTTTCAGAGGTGTAAGTCTGCACAGTGAGACTGCCAGTATCAAAAGCAGGATGCAATTAATGAAAATGGCTTTAGGACATGTGGTGCAAATTGAACAATTTATTTGTTTATATTAACAAGTATTTATCATTGGAATTAATTCATTGCAATATTTTGAGTGTTAAACCATTTTCTACAGTGGATTGATACAGTTTAGTCTGCGTTGCTGAACTTTGTGTGTGATAGAGGACTGAATCTGCTATGGACTTAATACTTTGTCTAAGTTGCAATCACAGTTGCAACAAAAAAAGATAATTTCATGTTCTGAGTTTAAGACCTTCCTTGGAACAATTCTGAAAGCAGTAATACTCACCTGTCCTTTCTCCTTACAGGCACTGAGACTTACTGTTGTGTGTAGACGGCATTTTGAGTTTTTAATTGTTTTTCCGGCATTGGCAGTTTTTTTCCTTTTGTATTTGTCTCCATAGTTACTGTGGGGCAAAAAACATGAACATTATCTGATGAAAAGGATTACAAACAGGACAATACAATCGACGTTTATTTGTAAAAACAGACAAATTAATGAGCAGAAGGAAATTCAAGATTGATGGATTACTTCCTTGCATATTTCTAATCTTAGTTTTAAAAGAGTTTAATTTGCATTGCAGTCCTTTTTCAGTGAATTACAGTTGGAAGCTGTTCCATTATGTTTGAAAAAGAAAATCAATATTGTTTCACAGTGGAAGGGAATTATCTGGGCCACTCAAATTAGTTTAGCAGTTGGTTTTGGCATGAATTATCTTTTTATTTCAGAAATTGCATATTTTATACATTTTATAAAATGCCCTTCAGTTTTAGAACAGACTTAAATGACAGGTGACTTTTTAGATTAAAGGCGATGAATTTCTTCTCCATTTGTTGGTTTCCAAACCAACAAACCAGAAGGGTATATGACAAGAGCAGACTTTTTCTTTCCAACTTGATTCAGCTCGATGATTAACTTTACACATGACAGTATTCATTTTTCTGAATTCAATTTTTAATATTTTTTCAAGTAGCATTGTGTCCTCTTCCCACCCAGTAGGGTTGCAAGGAGACAATGGTGTGCTATATCCTGAGTGATTCTATTTCTGATTTTCCTTTCTCCTTGTGTGAAATTGCTTGGATTCTGTTCAACATATTCCCACATTGTCATGGCTAAGTGCATGAACTCATTGTGTGGGAAACTTTTGCAGCAAACCTGTGCCCTTCTCATTCAGGCAAAGCCTGCTGCAGCTTCAACACATCATTGATTCCCATCCAGTTATTTTTCGCTTGCCCTGTTGTTATTGTATAGGGAAAAGTTCTTGATAAAGTTAAGAACATTTATGGTCAGAGTTTATGGAATTGAATTAAGGTTAGGGAATGTATTAACTGTAAGAGCAAAAATTCTCCTACATTTCTGTTCCCCTGACACCAGCCAAACTCAGTGCCACAAGACCTTTAATTTAAAAAGTGCTGAGACACTTGGTAGGTCTGGCAACATCTGTAGTGAGAGAAATAGAGTTAACGTTCAGCTAGATGATCTTTCATCTAATTTGGTGAAAGACTATTGAACTGAAACATTAACTCTGTTTTTCTTTCACAAATTGCTGGCATTGGCAGAATTTTACTTTTGTTACAAGAGCTTTATTTTAATTGCCTTGTTTGTGCACATGTCATGTTATATGAAATGTTTCTTCACGCCCCTGAGAAAAGCAACACATGAAGCAATATTCACACTTTAGTAAATGCTGCGTAGAACAACCTGGAGGCTGTCCACCCTTAAATTCTTCTCAAGCAAGACCTTTTATCATTGGTAGGTGGAGAATAATAAATCAAGAAGATTTTGTGGAATGTCTACGAGATGGCTTTTTGGAGCAGCTTGTGGTGGAGCCCACTAGGGAACAAACAATTATAGATTTAATGATGTGTAATGAGGCAGATTTGATAAGGGAGCTTAAGGTGAAGGAACCCTTAGGAGGAAGTGACCATAATATGATAGAATTTACCCTGCAATTTGAGAGGAAAAATCTGGAATCAGATGTAACGGTATTACAGTTGAATAAAGGCAACTACAGAGGCATGAGGGAGGAGCTGGCCAGAATTGACTGGGAGATGAGCCTAGCAGGAAAGACAGTAGAACAGCAATGGCAGGAGTTTCTGGGAGTAATTTGGGAGACACAGCAAAAATTCATCCCTAGGAAGAAGAAGCATACTAAAGGGAGGACGAGGCAACCATGGCTGACAAGGGAAGTCAGGGACAGCATAAAAGCTAAAGAGAAAGCATACAATGCGGCGAAGAGCAGTGGGAAACCAGGGGATTGGGAAGCCTACAAAGACCAACAGAGGACAACTAAAAAAGAAATAAGGAGGGAGAAGATTAACTATGAGGGTAAACTAGCCAGTAATATAAAAGAAGATTGCAAGAGTTTTTTTTGATATATAAAGGGTAAGAGAGAGGCAAAAGTGGACATTGGGCCGCTGGAAAATAACGCTGGAGAAGTAGTAGTGGGGAACAAAGAAATGGCGGAGGAACTGAATAGGTACTTTGCGTCAGTCTTCACGGTGGAAGACACGCGTAATATCCCCAAAGTTCAAGAGAGTCGGTGGGCAGAGCTGAGTATAGTGGCCATTACCAAGGAGAAGATGCTAGGAAAACTGAAAGGTCTGAAGGTGGATAAATCACCTAGACCAGATGGATTACAGCCCAGAGTTCTGAAGGAGATAGCTGAAGAGATAGTGGAGGTGTTAGTGGTGATCTTTCAGGAATCACTGGAGTCAGGGAGGGCCCCAGAGGACTGGAAAATCGCTAATGTAATCCCCCTGTTTAAGAAGGGAATGAGGCAAAAGATGGGAAATTACAGGCCGATTAGCCTGACCTCGGTCGTTGGTAAGATTTTAGAGTCCATTATTAAGGATGAGATTTCAGAATACTTGGAAGTGCATGGTAAAATAGGGCAAAGTCAGCATGGTTTCATCAGGGGGAGGTCATGCCTGACAAATCTGTTAGAATTCTTTGAGGAGGTAACGAGTAGGTTAGACAAAGAAGAGCCAATGGATGCTATCTACTTGGACTTCCAGAAGGCCTTTGACAAGGTGCAGCACAGGAGGCTGCTCAGTAAGATAAGAGCCCATGGTGTTAGAGGCAAGGTACTAGCATGGATAGAAGATTGGTTGTCTGGCAGGAGGCAGAGAATGGGGATAAGGGGGTCATTCTCAGGATGGCGGCCGGTGACTAGTGGAGTTCCGCAGGGGTCAGTGTTGGGACCACAACTTTTCACTTTATACATTAATGATCTAGATGAAGGAACTGAGGGCAGCCTGGCTAAGTTTGCAGATGATGCAAAGATAGGTGGAGGGACAGGTAGTATTGAGTGCAAAGAAGTGGCAGATGGAATACAACATGGGGAAGTGTGAGGTCATGCACTTTGGTAGGAAGAATAGAGGCATAGACTATTTTCTAAATGGGGAGAGAATTCAGAATTCTGGAGTGCAAAGGGACTTGGGAGTCCTAGTCCAGGATTCTCTTAAGGTTAACTTGCAGGTTGAGTCGGTAGTTAGGAAGGCAAATGCAATGTTGGCATTTATTTCGAGAGGACTAGAATATAAAAGCAGGGATGTGCTGTGAGGCTTTATAAGGCTCTGGTCAGACCACATTTAGAATATTGTGAGCAATTTTGGGCCCCGTATCTCAGGAAGGATGTTCTGGCCCTGGAGATGGTCCAGAGGAGGTTCACGAGAACGATCCCAGGAATGAAAGGCTTAACATATGAGGAACGTTTGAGGACTCTGGGTCTATACTCGATGGAGTTTAGAAGGATGAGGGGGGATTTGATTGAAACTTACAGAATATTGAAAGACCTGGATAGAGTGGACGTGGGGAAGATGTTTCCATTAGTAGGAGAGACTAGGACCCAAGGGCACAGCCTCAGAGTAAAGGGAAGACCTTTTAGAACAGAGATGAGGAGAAATTTCTTTAGCCAGAGAGTGGTGAACTTATGGAATTCATTGCCACCGAAGGCTGTGGAGGCCAGGTCATTGAGTGTATTTAAGACTGAGATAGATAGGTTCTTGATTGGTAAGGGGATCAAAGGTTATGGGGAGAAGGCGGGAGAATGGTGTTGAGAAACCTATCAGCCATGCTTGAATGGCGGAGCAGACTCGATGGGCCAAATGGCCTAATTTCTGCTCCTATGTCTTATGGTCTTATGGCCTAAGATACATGACTAACCACTGGGTACAGTGTTCTTAATCCTTGAAACCAGCATTCTTCTCTGTGCATCAAATTATCCATCCGTATCCTCTTTGGGCACTGATTTCGGGCTTGGCCCTGTGTTTTCTGTGTTTTAACAAAATGTTATGTTGTATGTTGTTTTGTGTATTAGAGAAACAACTTCTGTTTTACACACCTATTACATGGGATAATTACTTTGACTTGCAAAATTAGGACTCCATCCAAGAACAAAGGCAATCTATATAGGACTAGATATTAATTATTTCTAATTAGATTGCTTAATATATTAAAGTAAACTTAACGCTAAACTTAGTAAACTTTGAATTAATGTTCCCCGTGCAGGGATTCACTTGATGGGACTTGGTAATTGTACAAATGTACAACGTGTTCAATTCTTGCCCCATGCTTTTCTAACATTTAAAATTTACCCAAAGGCTCAGAAAACATTTAGCAGCATTTTTTCTAGCACTGATCCTGTTGCTTCACTCCAATTGCAGAAATTCCCATTTGTAATGATAGAAACCACTTGTTCTATTATACCATTCATGGGATAATGCGTTTTCTTTGACTTTATCGTACTCTGAGGTGTTTGTAACAGATCGCTCCTTTTAAGCTTGTGCTGCACCTGCTTGTTGGTTTTAATTTGTTTCACTCTGTCGTCTTTGCGATAGCAGTTAACTTTTGTAAATTTCTAAATTCTCCTGCACACTTAAAACTGCTTTTCTTCTCTCCCGCCTTACCTATGTCTCTGGAGCATCCTACGCCCTTTTACATTGTACTAATATCCATTTTCGGTGGTTTTCATAATCATATGGTTTGTGGTTTGAATGTTTTCATAATCCCAGTAACAGTGTAATGGGCTGCTGCACCAAATGTCACCAACTTGAGCCTTTTGTTACAACTGAATGTACATGCTGTCTTTTTGCTCGTAATCAGTATGTTTTGTATGGAAAGAAGTGTTGTTTCTACCCTTGGAGTGTTTATACCAATTAAATAATTCAGCAAGCTTTTGTGAGTTTAAAAACAAAAAAAGTTTTTTTTTCTCACAAACCTACCTTGAATTAAAGCAATGTCTCACACGGTCGCACACGTGCTCATGCACACAAGAGATTGGATATAGAAAAAGATAGTGCACTTTGACATATTACAGTTACTTCAGTCTCTGATTTATGATTTCCAGTCTCCCATGTGGCAGGCCTGTGGTTTCTTTAATGGAGTCGATGTTTTAAAATTGAAGTGTGTGCCTTGAAAGCAAAGGGCTTACATAAGGTTGTGAGGTTTCTTTTAGCCTGAAAACTAGGAGGTTGGTTCTCAGGTGAACTTTGGCACTGGAACAGGTTAATTACTTGGCTGCTTGATGACTTACAGCTTTTTTCAGAGTTTGATTCTCAGACTGGCTCATGACTGATAGTTCTGTTGGATCTGCTGGGCCCTGGGGTAATAAAGGTTCTATTCCTGAAACTAGTTTTGATCACGTGACCACTGGGCTAACATTTCTGAGGCTCACCCAGTCTAGTTTGGATGAGGGATGTGATACAATGGGAAGTTGATAGTGGCCGTTGAGTTTCAATCTTCCCTTTTGTCCAGTATGAAACATGGAGACAGGCAGTCTGGAAACTCCATAGTTTTTAGGTTTTGGCCATCCTTAACCAATGACGTATATATACCACAAATCGCTGAGAGTACCCTCACCTATGCCTGTAATCCAAATGCCAAAAGTCGCATGATTTGCAGCAGCCATCTTAACAGCTTGTTTGTTAACAGTATTGATTGGAAGTTCATAATATGACATGCCTGGATATAATTTCATCTCATTGTAATCTTTAAATATCACTTCAGATTATTTAATTCCTTTTGATCTGCTTTCTTTGCTTGGATTATTTTCTGCTTTATGATATTCTTGCTATTCTCTCAACTCAGGTTATCTATTTATATCAATGTTTTGAAAACAGTCATCATACTCCAAATGTTCAAATTTTGTAAAGAACTCAATGTTCTGTTGAACAATCCTTTTATTTTTAAATTAAATACACTAAAAGAGAAAATGATTTCTTATGCTTTCCTCGAGCCTGGAGATAAACCAAAGAGTTTGTTGAGCAAAGGAGTGGAACCAAGCAGCTGTCCATCTGGAATATTTCCAACATAAAATAATTAGCCTCTAATTGACTTCCAAGACCTAAACTTTCCAACAAGGAGCACCTGAGCAGTGGCTTTAGGTAGACAGGTTAGCAGATGAACTGTAAACCGTGCTACAGTTCCCATATCTTTAATGAACAATGCCACAGGAGTTAAGGTTGTGTACATTTAAAATTTTAGTCCCACTCCTTCAATCTTTGAAATCAATTTCAATTGTCATCTCTATATGAACAGCTAGCCGCTGTGATCCTGTGTGTTTGGGATGTAACCCTTCTGTGCCAGCGAGGTTCATCACAGTGATTCATAAATCCAACACCATTTCACGAGCAGAAGCCAGTCATTTTTGCTTAGAGATTTTGTGTAAATGCTGCAAATGTCTGTCTCTTAACACTTAGTACAGTAAACTTTGTGTTATGTGGCATTCTTCCCAACCGAAATTCTCCAGTAACCGGAATTTCTGATGGCTTGGTCTTTTTTAAAAGCTGATCGCTTTCAGTGTTCAGGGAATGAATTCTTCTTCTTCAAAAAATCAAATGACAATAGATTGTAAATCTGCAAAGTTGTTCTTAGGTTGGCTCAGTTTTGGTTCTTGTGCTTGAACAAAAATATACTGCACTTTGCATGACACCGGATACAAGACAACACTGCAATAACCAGCATTTTTGATTAACTGGCACCACCCATTCCCTGAGCGTGTGGGATAAGTAAGATTTTACTGTTTTGTCATCTGAGTTGCTGTTTACACCAATTAGTCAAGTTCAACCTGCTTTACAATGGTTGGATTGTTACCTTTCAATTAATTCCTCACTGTTCTTTCCCCAGTTCCTCAGAACAAAATGTTGTGGATCCAACTGTTGATCAGGCTATTTTGGATCTGCTAATGTGTAATGAGGCAGGCTTAATAAATGATCTCCGAGTAAAAGGTCCCCTAGGCAACAGTGACCATAACATGGTAGAAACACTCAGTTTGAGAGTGAGAAACTTGGTTCGGAAACAACTGTGCTAAACTTAAATAAGGCTAATTACAAAGGAATGAGGGTAGAGTTGGCTGGAGTGGACTTGAAAAGAAGTTTAGCAGAAAAGACGGTTGATGTACAATGGCAGACGTTTAGAAAATAGCGGATGGCTCACAACAAAGATGTATCCCAGTGAAGAAGAAGGATTCTAGGAAGGGGATAAACCAACCATGGTTAACCAAGGAAATTAAGGATAGAAACAAATTGAAAGAAAAAACATACAATGTGGTAAAGATTAGTGGTAAGCCAGAGTATTGGGAAAGTTTTAAAAACCAACAAATGGTGACCAAAAAAATAATAAAGAGGGAGAAAATAAACTTTTAGGGTAAACTAGCAAGTAATATAAAATGGACAGCAAGAGCTTCTTTAACTATATAAAAAGGAAGAGAGAGATCAAAGTGAACATAGGCCTCTTAGGCTGGGGAAATAATAATGGGGAACCAGGAAATGACAGCGAGTTGAATAAATACTTTGCATCAGTCTTCACAGTAGAAGACAATAGTAGCATTCTAAAAATACTAAATAATCAAGGGGCAAAAGCTGGGGGGGAGGTTTAATAAATAGAATAGCTATCACTAGAGAAGAAGTACTCAGGAAACTAGTGGGGCTAAAGGCCAGTAAGTGGACATGATGGGTTGCATCTGAGGATATTAAAGGAAGTAACTACACAGATATTAGATGCACTGGTAGTAATCTTCCAAGAACCCTTAGATTCTGGGAAAGTCCCAGAGGATTGGAAAACTGCCAATGTAACACCCTTATTCAAAATGGGAGGGAGACAAAAAGCAGGTAATTATAGGCCAGTTAGCTTAACCATCTGTCATTGAGAAAATGGTAGAGTTTATTAGAAAGGATGTAATAGCAGAGCACTTAGAAATGCATAATATAATCAAGCAGAGTCAGCATGCCTTCATGAAGGGGAAATCATGACTGACAAATTTATTAGAATTCTTTGAGGAGATAACAAGCAGGATAGATAATGGGGAACCAGTAGATGTAATATATTTGGATTTCCAAAAGGCATTAGATAAGGTACTGCTCATTAGGCTATTTAATAAGATAAGAGCCCATGGTGTTGGGGGTAGTACATTAGCATGGATAGAGGACTGGCTAACTAATAGACCACAGAGTTGGGATAAGGGGGGCATTTTCAGGATGGGAACCACCAACTAGTGGAGTGCCACAGAGATCAGTGCTGGGGTCACAATTATTTAAAATATATATTCATGACTTAGATGAGGGAAGAGCATGTACTATCGCCAAGTTTGTGGATGGCACAAAAATCGGTGGGAAGGAAAGTGGTGGGGATGACACACAGAGCCTACTGAGGTAAAGTGAGTGGGCAAAAGCTTGACAGATGGAATATAATGTGGGAAAATGTGACGTTATGCACTTTGGCAGGAAGAATAGAGGAGCTGAATATTACTTAAATGGAGAAAGACTGCAGAAAGCAGCACAGAGGGATTTGGGGTCCTCATGCATGAATCACAAAAAGCTATCATACAAGTTCAGCAGGTAACAGGGAAGGCAAATGGAATGTTGGCCTTTATTTCAAAGGGAATAGAGTATAAAAATAAGGAAGTCTTGCTCAATCTATACAAGGCATTAGTTATACCACACCTAGAATACTGTGAACAGTTTTTGTCCCCTTATCTAAGGAAAGATATACTGGCATTGGAGGCAGTCCAGAGAAGGCTCACTAGGTTGATCCTGGGTATGGAGGGATTTTCTTATGAGGAGAGGATGAGTACGTTGGGCCTGTGCTCATTGGAGTTTAGAAGAATGAGAGGTGACCTTATTGAAACATATAAGATTTTTAGGGGGCTTGACAGGATAGATACTGAGAGTCTAGGACCAGAGGGCATAATCTCAGAGTAAGGGGTCACCCATTTAACATAGAGATGAGGAGGAATTTCTTCTGAGGGTAGTCAATCTGTAGAATTCTTTACCGCAAAGGGCTGTAGAGGTTGGGTTGTTAAGTATATTCAAGGCTGAGATAGACATTTTTAATCAGTAAGGGAATCAAGGGTTAAGTGGAAAAGGCAGGAGAGTGGAGTTGAGGATCATCAGATCAGCCATGATCTCATTGAATGGTGGAGCAGATTCGATGGGCCGAATGGCCTACTTCTGCTCTGACATCTTATGGCCTCGAGAGGCTATCAGAAACTGTGACAGTTGTGCAACCAGGTGCCAGACCTTTGATTTCGCTGCTTGCCACATTGGGAAGTTAGCAGCTGTTTTATTTTCTCTTTGTCCTTTCTATCTTTGTTTAAGATGCCACTGGAGTATTCTTCTGCAGTATATGTGAGCTTTGTTAAATACTCTGTCACTTGCTGCTGATGTCTAGTTTTTCTGGGTCATGGACCTGCGTAAGTGAGTGCTGAAAAATTAAGTTGAAACTGTGTTCTCAAAGAAGTTTTCTCCACATTACAACAGTGCCTACATTTCAAAACTATCTCTTTGGCTGTGAAGCACTCTGGGAAGTACTCAGTGCAGGGTGCAATACATGGCACTTCTTTCTTGCTATACCATTATTCTATCTGCACAGTGTGTTTAGTATAATCATAAGATCCATAGAGTCACTTCGGCACGGAAGGGGGCCAGTTGGCCCATCAATTCCATGCCAGCTTCCTGCGGAACAATCCAGTCAGTCCCACTCCCCTGCTTGATCCCCCTAGCCCGCAAGTTTACTTCTTTTAAGTGCCCATTCAATTTCCTTCTGAAATCATTGATTGTTTCCGCTTCCACCACCCTCATGAGCAGCGAAATCCAGATCATTGCCACTCAGTGTAGCACAGTTCTACCTCCCATTTCCCCCTGCATCTCTTGCCCAAAATCTTAAAGCTAATGGGAAGAGTTTTGCCTTGTCTACCTTATTTAAACCTGTCATAGCCTTGTGTATCTCTGCCAAATTTCCTCTCAATCTCCTTTGCTCCAAGTAGAACAACCCCAGCTTCTCCAATCTAACCTTGTAACTAAAACCACCCATCCTTTGGATCCATTCCAGTTAATCTCCTCTGCACCATCTCAAGGACCTTCACGAGTTTACTGAATTATGGTGACCAGAACTGTGGACAATACCCCAGCAGGAACCTAACCAGAGGTTTAAATAAAGGTTCATCATAACTTTCCTGCTTTTGTACTCAATGCCTCTATTTATGAAGTCCAAAGTCCTATCTGGTTTGGAAAACGAGCTCTCTGAATATGTTCTGCCACTTACAAAGATCGATGCCCATGCACCTGCAGGTCCCTCTGTTCCTTCCAGCACACTCTTTAGAATTGTGCCATTAAATCTATATTGCCTCTCCCTATCTCTTCTGCCAAAATGCATCACCTCTCACTTCTCTGTATTAGATTCCATCTGCCACTTGTCTGCCCATTCTGCTAGCCTATCTCTGTCTTATTGCAGGTAATTCATATCATCCTCACTGTTTTCCAGTCCTCCAAGTTTGAAATTAACAGCAAATTTTGAAATTTTACTCCATATTCCAAAATGTGGTGATCAAACATATGCTGGGAGAAATCAGATCTATCCTGATTGCTTTCCCAAGGTCCTCTCATTAATACAAAGTCTGTGTCACAATTTTATAGTCCTTGGTTCTCACATAACAAAACACTGTTTGGTATAGCCCTCAATCATTGATGTTGTTTTAGCACATATATCACACAGCTTAATCAATGAATGGGATACCTTGTGCTGCAGATGTCCCCTGTTACTTCAGAGAAATAGTGGATGCATTGGTGGTCATCTTTGGAGATTCTATAGACTCTGGAACAGTTCCTACAGATTGGAGGGTAGTTAACATAACCCCACTATTTGAAAAGGGAGGTAGAGAGAAAACAGGGAATTCTAGACCAGTCAGCCTGACGTCGGAAGTGGGGAAAATTCTAGAGTCCATTATAAAAGATTTAATAGCTGAGCACTTGGAAAACAGTGGCAGAATCGGACAGAGTCAGCATGGATTTACAAAATGGAAATCATGCTTGACAAGTCCAGTGGACTTTTTCGAGGAAGTAACTAGTAGAGTTGATGAGGGGGAACCAGTGGATGTGGTTTATTTGGACTTTCAGAAGGCTTTCGACAAAGTCCCACATAAGAGATTAGCGTGTAAAATTAAAGCACATGGGATTGGGGGTATTGTATTGAGATGGATAGAAAACTGGCTGGCAGACAGGAAACAAAGAGTAGGAATAAACGGGTCTTTTTATGAATGGCAGGCAGTGACTAGTGGGGCGCCGCAGGGATCGGTGCTGGGACCCCAGCTATTCACAATACATATTAATGATTTAGATGAGGGAACTAAATGTAATACGTCCAAATTTGCAAATGACACAAAGCTGGGTGGGAGGGTGAGCTGTGAGGAGGATGCAGAGATGCTTCAGTGTGATTTGGACAAGCTGAGTGAGTGGGCAAATGCATGGCAGATGCAGTATAATGTGGATAAATGAGAGGTTATCCACTTTGGTAGCGAAAACAGGAAGGCAGATTATTATCTGGCTATAAATTGAGAGAGGGGAATGTGCAATGAGATCTGGGTGTCCTCGTACACCAGTCGCTGAAGGTAAGCATGCAGGTGCAGCAGGCGGTAAAGAAGGCAAATGGTATGTTGGCCTTCATAACCAGAGGATTCGAGTACTGGAGCAGGGATGTCGTGCTGCAATTATACAGGGCCTTGGTGAGACCACACCTGGAATATTGTGTGCAGTTTTGGTCTCCTTATCTGAGGAAGGATGTTCTTGCTATAGAGGGAGTGCAGCGAAGATTTACCAAACTGATTCCCGGGATGGCGGGACTGACATATGAGGAGACATTGAGTCGGTTAGGATTATATTGGCTGGAGTTCAGAAGAATGAGGGGGGATCTCATAGAAACCTATAAAATTCCAACAGGACTAGACAGGGTAGATGCAGGAAGGATGTTCCAGATGATGGGGGAGTCCAGAACCAGGGTCACAGTCTGAGGATACGGGGTAGACCATTTAGGACTGGGATGAGGAGAAATTTCTTCACCCAGAGAGTGGTAAGCCTGTGGAATTCGCGACCACAGAAAGTAGTTGAGGCCAAAACATTGTATGTTTTCAAGAAGGAGTTAGATATCACTCTTGGGGCGAAAGGGATCAAAGGGTATGGGGAGAAATCGGGAGCAGGCTATTGAGTTGGATGATCAGCCATGATCATAATGAATGGCGGAACAGGCTCGAAGGGCTGAATGGCCTACTCCTGCTCCTATTTTCAATGTAGGTTTCTATGTATGTGGTACTTTGTCAAACGCTTAGTTAAAATTGATATGGACAACATCTGCCGCTTTCCCTTCATAACCCTCTTTATAGTCAAACACAATATGCCTTTTACAAATCTGTGCTGGCTCTCCTTGATTAACTCAGACCTCTCCAAGTGTCAGTTGATTTTTTTTTCCCCTTGATAATGGATTTCAAAACCTTACCCACCACTGATGTTAACTAATAGGCATGTCGTTGCTAGGACTGTCTTAACACCCTTTCTTAGAATGGGGTGTCACATTTGCCACTTTCCAATCCTCTGGCACTTCCTCCATAACTAGGGAAGATTGAAGATTAAGGCAAGCCCTTTCCCCATATCTACCCCCGCTTCTTTTTGCAAGCTAAGATGCAAGCCATCTGGACCCTAAGCATATCCAGCCTTTCCAGTACCACAGACCTTTCAATTTTCATACTGACCTTTGCTTCCACTATCGCCACTTCTCCTGATATTTTGTCAGTTTCCGTTTCCTTCGTAAACACTGATACAAAGAACTCCAATCTTGCCTTTGGCCTCGAAGCATATATCTTCAGTGTATCGAATTGTCAGCTTGGTTTAATGATGGCATTCTTGACTCTGAGTCAGAAGCTAGTGGGTTCAAGTTCTACTTGAGGATTTGAGCGCATAATCTGGCTGATAGCGGTGCAGTACTGAGAATGTGCTGCATTGTTGGACATGCACCCTTTCGGATGAAATGTCAAACCTGAGGGCAAAGCTGCTTGTTCAGGAGGATGTAAAAAATCACGTGGCACTCTTTTTGAAGAGCATGGAGTTTTCCTGGTATCCTGGGCAACGTTCGTCCCTTGACCAACATCATCAAAATGGATGACCTGATCATTTACCTCCTTCGATGTTTGTAATATCTGGATGTGTGCAAAGTGCAAAGGTCACCTTTAAGAACCAGGAAAAGACTTTGAAAATAATTTGCTATCTGTGAAATGCATTGGGATTTTCTGAGAACTTCAAATGTGAGTAGTTTGTTTTTTTGCTGGTTGCAAAAGGAACAAGCAAATTTCAGTCACAGTGCTTTAAATTTGTGCAGAATGTTGCTTGTATGATGCTGACAATTCAAGAGAGCAATTAGCTCCCACCACTACCAACAATAGAGTTGTCGTCACTTGTACTTAAATGTGTTACATGCTCTTTTCAGACAGAATGCAGAATTGAAAAGATAAAATCTACAGATTTTTATTTTAAACTGTTATGGTGGGCATTGAAGGAAAATTTCACCCCTCACCCATTGACGTGTTGAAAATTTAGTGACAGCACTGAACAAGATTATTTATTCATAAACTATCAATTGGGAACATTTGTTTTGGATTATGTACAGTAAAATTTATGGATGTGTTCATATTCCTTCTAAGCATAATGGAGGAAACCTTCCTTCAGTTGATTTTTTTTCTCTGTAACACTGCACAAGCCAATGCCTGAAACCATTATTTTGCATGAAAGGCTTTCTTGTTTGATTGATGAATGACAGGCACTGCTATACTTTCAAGAAAATCAATTTGTCATATGACAGTACAAGCTCGAAAGAAATCAATGTCTCTTATAAGTGTGCAAATGTTAGAACTGCTTTCAGTTTTGTTATTATAGCCTTGACCTTGATTCCACAGCTACTTGGGTAAATGTTTTATAATGCTTCTTTTAGCAATATAATCCATCAATTACTTTGGGAATATTATATTCCAGTTGTCAAATGCAGTCCCCATTGTTAAGAATTGATCGAAATAGAGTTTGATCACAAATGTATTCCTTTTTAGTTTTGTGTCCTTAAGTTTCCTCTAAGTGTTGTCATTCTTTAAGGAGATGTACCAGTTGATGGCCTGTCTGCAAAGGAAGACTTTTGCACTAACCTGACCTACATAGGAATTGCAGGAGGCCATTCAGTTCTTGAGCTGAGGACATGGCAGTGTCCTCAGATTTTTAAATATATGTTTTAAATACAGATTCCACACTTGTCACTTATTTCTTCTAATTAGCCTTGTATGCTCTTCATCAACCATATCTGGATCTTTTAGCAGGATTTTTAACCTTTGCCAAATAGGATGAGCAAATTGTCTCAGTAACTTTAAGACAATTTGCATTTTTCCCTTCCGATTCTTATCACTTGATGCCATTAATAATTGTCTAACATTCTGAGGAACATCAGGTTTTATTAAGGGGATAATATGGGGTGGGGGTGGAATACTGGTGTTGTCACTGGACTAGTATTCCAGAGACCCAGAGTAATGCTCTGGGGACCCGGGTTCAAATCCTATCTTGGCAGATAGTGAAATTTGAATTCAATAAAAATCTGGATTAAAAGTCTGATGACCATGAAACCATTGCCGATTGTCATAAAAACCCTTTAGGGAAGGAAATCTGGCCTGGCCTACATGTGTCTCCAGACCCACAGCAATGTGGTTGACTCTTAAATGCCTTCTGAACAAGGGCAATTGGGGATGAGCAATAAATGCTGGCCCAGCCAGCGATGCCCTCACCCCATAAAAATGAATTTAAAAAAATGCCCTGACTGGGTAAACTGCAAGTCCACTGACTTTCCAAAAATAATTATTTCATTTGTGTCTTTTACATACCGTTTACTCAATAGCATAGGTATATATTATATATGTGTATATATTTAGATACTACATTGTATATATTTAGCTGTTATTAGCTATAATACCAACTATTTTACATGGAATTACAACTTTCTTTAGTGACTTCAATGTGTTGTCATCACCAAACTTAAAGCAAGTAATACCTTATATTTCTTAATCTTCATCTATGTTCACTACTTAAATGAATCAAGATAACATTTTAACCAATTTGTTCCATGTACTGTTAAAATGTAAGCACTGCAAAGTTAAAGGAGTCCATGAATAACACATTCACAGGATTAAAACTCCTTGTGACCTGTATTATACATTCAGATTCATCATTATCTTCATCCTCTCAGGTGTCACTTGGCGGACCCTGTCTCTCTGCTTGGGTAGTTCACCATGTAATGATAATTCGAGTTGTAGCTATCCCAAACATTAAAACTTTTTCTTTCTGAATTTTTTTTCTTGTCTTCCAAACTTCATCTTTACATAACAATCCTGTGCTGCTATATTCTACTGCAGAAAGAACTGAAGTTAATCCTTACACATCCTACTGTATTTATTTACAGAGTTGCACATTACAAACATGCACCTCCTAATGCAACACCACAGTGTCAGTCTGTCTCTCTTTAAAAAATTCTTTCGAGTTATCAACAGTCACAGATTGCAACTCTTTTGAGTACAATCACAGTTCTTGGTTTTCCGGGAGTGGGACATGAACCCACAACCCTCTGATTCAAAGGCGAGGGTGCTATGAACTGAGCCACAGCTGACACCTCAAAAAGGGGCTCAAGTGAATCCCCAATTCATGCCCACCACCTGCTTTCATTTAAACCCAAATAGTATACAATTAACAACGAGCATGTCATTAAAAATAAATAATTTCATTTGACATCAGTGAGGCCCTTCAATTCAGAAAGGAGGTTCTGATTTTGATAATTTAAAATGAGTGAAAGGAATTTGTGCTTCCCTCTTAATACATCATCCTTGTCTAGATTCCTGCAAAGATCCAGTGCATTTAATTAATCCAGCTCTCCTTTCTCTCTCTTTTCTCCACCCCCCCACCCCTTGCCCCCAACTTCCCTTTTGCCCTCTGAGGAGATGAAGATAATTGTTAAATTAGAACTAATTCTCCCACTTAGTTGCAGGCCTCCATGAACTGAAATATACATAGAAACATAGAAAATAGGAGCAGGAGTAGTCCATTCAGCCCCTCGAGCCTGCTCCGTAATTGAATATGATCATGGCTGATCCTCTATCTCAAAACCATACACCTGCTCTCTCCCAATACTCCTTGACGCCCTTAGTGTCTAGAAGTCTATCTATTTCTTTCTCAAATATATTCAGTGACTTGTCCTCCGCAGCCTTCTGTGGCAGAGAATTCCACAGGTTCACCACCCACTGAGTGAAGGAGTTTCTCCTCATCTCAGTCCCAAATAGTCTATCCCGGATCCTGAGACTGTGACCCTTTGTTCCAGACCTTCCCAGTCAGGGTAAACATCATCCCTGCATCCAGCCTGTTCAGTCCTGTCAGAATTTTATACCTTTCAATGAGATCCCCTTTCAAGATTTTACTACATCTACTTAGTTCTGATGAAGGATCACATGTGAATTTTTTGTTTTGTTTTTTCAGTTGTTACTCATTAAACATTTTCTGTTTTTGTTTCAGTGTGCTCTTTGTTGCTGTTTTGTCCTCTGGCAGATTAGGAACAGCAAGTGCTGAACAAGCATTCTTTTCAGAGCTTGTAAAAGTAACTCAAGGTCTCTTTGTAACAAGACCAAACCAATCTTTCTCAGTCAGAAAAGAAGTTCAGTCCTTCACTGACATCTGATGAGAGCCTTGCTGCTTTCCATGAGATTGCAATCATGATGGTTAACTATGTTCTGCTGCAGGGAATATAATGCAACCTCTCCAGTCCAGAATGTTTGGGACCAAGCCGTTTCTGGATTTCAGAATTTTCTGGATTGTAGAATGACGTGAGAATGCCTAACACAAGTGTGTGAACTGGAAACACAGTAGATGTAAATATTTACCTGAACTGTAAAACAGTGATTAAATATTATAAAGCAGTAATAAAACTTTTTACTTATTCCAATATGGTATTTGCCGTGTTTCTGCCCCCAAAGCACTGCACCAAAATGAAGCTGAGTTGCTTGGGCCTGCTCAAACCATTTCTGGACAATTGCTGTTTGCAAACGATAAATTTCTGGATTGGAGAAGTTAGTGTATTGTATAAAGTGTATTCTTCATTGTTTTTAACGTTTTATGTGACTGCTGTTGATTAGATCACAGGGAAAAAACTCTGTTTTTGTTTGTTAGTGCGTTTGAAAGCATAAAATGAAATCATGGACTTCACAGCACATAAAGACCCATTCAACTTATGGTGCCTGGACATTGTTACTTTCACATGTACTTTCATATGCGCATGAGAATGCGGAAGTTGACCTGGTCACTTTGTGCCTTTTTTGTAGGCTCATTCTTGGGTTTTTCTGTGTGCCAATAGCACAATGGTCCATTGTATTTCAAGGAAAGATTGTCACAGCTCTCTTGAGTCTAAAAGCTAAGATAAAAGCAAATAACTGTGGATGCTGGAAATCCAGAACAAAAACAGAAATACCTGGAAAAAACTCAGCAGGTCTGACAGCATCTGCGGAGAGGAACACAGGACTCTTCAACAGAAGAGTCATACGGACTCAAAACGTTAACTGTGTTCCTCTCCGCAGATGCTGTCAGACCTGCTGAGTTTTTCCAGGTATTTTTGTTTTTTTTTCTCTTGAAGAGTCTGTTTGGTGTTCTATCAGCAGCCTTCATTTGAAGACAATGAAGTGGGTCAGCTGGCACTTAGTACAAGCAATATTCCTACCTGATCAACACACCACAAGAACCACTGTTGCATTCCACAAGCTTTTCCTTAGTCAGTTTCCTCCCTTCCCAGAGGAATTATTTTGAATGTTTTCCATCTAGAAAAAGCTGAAGTGAGGAGGTCTGCTGGAATCTCTTGAGATAGTGACAAGTGACTTTGAATCACCAGTACTGTCATTAGCCGTTTGCTTTCGTGAAAACAAAACTTCTTCTGAAGTGTATGACTCCATTTGGAAGAAATGAGAGGGTGAACCACTTAAGAAATATATCAGAGAAAACTGCTGGGAAATATTTCCCAGCTGTAAACATTGATCTTCTCCTGAAGTAAATTTCATTTTTAAACACGAGTAGTTTTGCATTTGTGCAGTCATTTCAATTATTTTTCATGGCTGTTCCAGTTCTGTTGAGTTATTTTAAAACCGACTTTCTCCTGTAAATGAGCAAGTTTATACAACCTTCTAAATTTGTGCTCTTTTTTCCCCCCCATATCCCTTTATACATTATAAGTTGAGAGCTGCCGCTGAATAGCAAGTATTGACACAAACTCAGTGGTTTGACTGATTTGCCCTTTGTGCAGTAAATTCTCTGATTTTATTCTATGCTTTTGCATTCATTAGCATGGCCAGAAAAAGGTGTCATGGTCCTTGGTATTCCTATAAACATTTAATCCTCTTCTGCAGCTGCCGATTTGATTCCACGTGTCATATCACTTAGCCAGTATCTGTGATGAGAGATGAAACAAGTAGAAAACCAGACAAAAGATGGATATTGAATGTACAAAATGTAAAAATTAACTACTCACCTCAGTAGAATTGGTTGACCTGTAAAATGAAAAAAAATCCTTGTCCTTTTGAGATCATTTCCAAGTACAATTACTCTCCCTAATTTCAGAAAGAAATCTGGAATTTGCTACTTTGTTTGAAAGAAAGAATAATGTTTGTTAGAACCATATCTGCAAGAACTATATTTTTTTCTAAAATTTGGAAGGACATTGCATTATTTGGACACTTGGGAGCTGACCTGGATTTTTTTGAAGAAGGTCATAAGTTCAACTTGGACTGGAACAAGCATGCCTTTTCTAAGAAAGCACATGACATAAGCTAAATGACCAGCATTACAAATGTGCAGGAGAGCTATTTGTTTATTTGAACTGCGATCACTTAAATTGATGGGAGAAAAACTGTGTTAAAGGCCAAGGCCTGGTGATTTACCGGAAATCACCCGACAGAGGACCTTTATGTTTTGAACTTGTTGTTTTGAACTCAGTTGGGAATGAACTGAGAATAGGAAAAGCTGCCCAGCTTGTGCTCTCTTTGCTTTGCTAGAAACACAATGTGGTTATCAATATCCAGCCAGAAGTTGTCATCTCAGGGGAACTTGTCTGTATTAGGAAACCTGAGCAGCTGAAGCGAGAAGGATTGATCCGGCTCTATTTACCTCCATGCTGAAGCTCTGTTGGTGCGAACCTCCAGTCATCTTCTGGGACTGGCGACCTGTCCTCGCATGAGGGAACAGTGTCAAAACCCTGCCAACTTTATTCTATTTATGAAGTTACACACTGATGTCACTGTGCGTCGATGGTGGAAGGAGTGAATGTTTAAGGTAGTGTATGGGTTGCCAATAAAGCTGGCTGCTTTATCCTGGATGATGACAAGGTTTCTGGGTGCTGTTGGAGCTGCACTCATACAGGCAAGTGGAGAGTATTCCATCACACACATGACTTGTGCCTTGTGGATGGTGGACAGGCTTTGGGGAGTCAGGAATTCCAAGCCTCTGACCTGCTCTTGTAGCCACAGTATTTATATGGCTGATCAATGGCAACCCCCTGGATCTTGTTGGTGGATTATTCAGTGATGGTAATGTGATTGAAGGTAATGGGAAGAGGGTTGGATTCTTTCGTTGGCGATGGTCAATGCATGGCACTTGTGTGGCGCGAATGTTACTTGCCACGTAGCAGCCCAAGCCCATTGTTCAGGTCTTGCTACATATGGACACGGGCTGCTTCAGTATCTGAGGAGTTGCTGCGAATGCTGCAGAACATTGTGCAATCATCAGCAAATATCCCCCTTCTGATCTTATGATGGAAGGTCATTGATGAAGCAGCTGAAGGTGGTTGGACCTCGAACACTACCCTGAGGAACTCCTGTAGTGATGTCCTGGGACTGATTTCCAACAACAACAACCATTTTCCTTCATTGTTGTATGACTCCAACCAGTGGAGAGTTTTCTGCCTGATTCTCATTGACTCCAGTTTTGCTTGGGCTCCTTGATGCTGTATTCTATCAAATGCTGCCTTGATGTCAAGGGCAGTCACTCTCAGCTCACGTCGGGAGTTCAGCTGTTTTGTCCACGTTTGAACCAAGGTTGTAATGAGGTCAGGAGCTGAGTGCCCCTGGTGGAACCCAAATTGTGTCATTAAGCAGATTATTGCTGAGTAAGTGCCGCTTGATAGCACTGTCGAAGACACCTTTCATCACACTGCTGGTGGTCTTTTGCAGTATCTCTCTCCTTCAGCCGTTTCTTGATATCACGTGGAGTGAATCGAATTAGCTGAAGACTGGCATCTGTGATGCTGGGGACCTCTGGAGGAGGCCGAGATTCATCATCCACTCGGCACTTCTGGCTGAAAATTGTAGCAAATGCTTCAGTCTTATCTTTTGCACTGATGTGCTGGACTTCATACATCATTGAGGATGGGGATATTTGTGGAGTCTCCTCCTCCAGTGAGTTGTTTAATTGTCCACCATCATTCACGACTGGATGTGGCAGGACTGCAGAGCTTAGATCTGATCCGTTGGTTGTGGGATCGCTTAGCCCTGTCTGTCACTTGCAGCTTATGCTGTTTCGCACGCAAGTAGTCCTGTGTTATAGCTTCACCAGGTTGACACCTCATTTTTAGGTATGCCTGGTGCTGCTCCTGGCATGCCCTCCTGCACTCTTTTATTGAACCATGGTTGACCCCCTGGCTTGATGGTAATTGTAGAGTGGAGCCATGAGGTTACAGATTGTGTTTGAGTACAATTCTGCTGCTGCCGATGGCCCACAGCGACTCATAGATGCCCTGTCTTGAGTTGCTAGATCTGTTCAAAATCTATCCCATTAAGCACGGTGGTAGTGCCACACAACACGATAGAGGGCATCCTCAATATGAAGCCGGGACTTTGTCTCCACAACGACAGTGCGGTGGTCATTCCTACTGATATTGTCATGACAGATGCATCTGCGGCAGGTTCGGGCAAGGTTTCATTCGATTGGAAAATATCAATATAACTCCTTTATTCAAAAAGGTGGAGAGACAGAAAGCAGGAAACTACAGGCCAGTTAGCTTAACAGCTGTCATAGGCACCTACAGCTCCTGACCTCATTACAGCCTTGGTTCAAACATGGACAAAAGAGCTGAAGTCCCGAGGTGAGATGAGAGTGACTGCCCTTGACATCAAGGCAGCATTTGACCGAGTGTGGCATCAAGGAGCCCTAGCAAAACTGGAGCCAATGGGAATTGGGGAAAACTCTTGGCTGGTTGGAGCCACACCTAGCTCAAAAGAAGATGGTTGTGGTTGTTGGAGGTCAATCATCACAGCTCCAGGACATCACTGCAGGAGTATCTTAGGGTAGTGTCCTTGGCCCAACCGTCTTCAGCTGCTTCATCAATGACCTTCCTTCCATCATAAGGTCAGAAGTGGGGATGTTCGCTGATGATTGCACGAAGTTTGGCACCATTCACGACTCCTCAGATACTGAAGCAGCCCATGTCCAAATGCAGCAAGACTTGGACAATATCCAGGCTTGGGCTGCCAAGTGGTAAGTAACGTTCGCATCGTACAAGTGTCAGGCAATGACCATCGCCCCTTGATGTTCAATGGCATTACCATCACTGAATCCCCCACTATCAACATTCTGGGCGGGGTTACCATTGACCAGAAACTGAACTGGACTAGCCATATAAATACTGTGGCTACAAGAACAGGTCAGAGGCTAGGAATAGTGCGACGAGTAACCGACCTCCTGACTCCACAAAGCCTGTCCACCATCGACAAGGCACAAGTCAGGAGTGTAATGGAATACTCCCCACTTGCCTTGATTAGTGTAGCTCCAACAACACTCGAGAAGCATGGCACCATCCAGGACAAAGCAGCCCACTTGATTGGCACTACATCCACAAACATTCACTCCCTCCACCATCGACGAACAATAGCAGCAGTGTGTACCATCTACAAGAAGCACTGCTGGAATTCACCAAGGCTCCTTTGACAGCACCTTCCAACCCCATAACCACTACCATCTAGAAGGACAAGGGCAGCAGATAGATGGGAAAACCACCACTTAAAAGTTCCCCTCCAAGCCACTCACCATGCTGACTTGGAAATATATCGCCGTTCCTTCACTGTCGCTGGGCCAAAATCCGGGAACTCCCTTCCTAACAGCACTGTGGGTGTACCTACACCAGATAGGCTACAACGGTTCAAGAAGGCAGCTCACTACCACCTTCTCTAGGGCATCTAGGGATGGGCAATGAATGCTGGCCCTGCCAGTGAAGCCCACATCCCATGAATGAATATGTATATAAAAAAGACTACCTGCTGCAGACCCAGTCTAGTAGTTATGTCCTTTAGCATTCGGTCAGCTGTGGTGCGACCGAGCCACTATTGGTGATGGCCATTGAAGTCCCCAACCCAGATTATGTTCTCAGTGCCACTCAGTGCTTCCTCCAAGTGGTGTTCAACAAGGAGTACTGACTCATCAGCTGAGTGGGGGGTGATGGAGGGGCAGGAGTGCGGTAGGTGGTACCCAGCAGGAGGTTTCCTTGTCCATGTTTGACCTGATACCATGAGACTTCATGGGGGTCTGGAGTCAATGTTAAGGACTCCCAGGGCAACTGCCTCCCGACTGTATACCACTGTGCTGCCACCTCTGGTGCATCTGTCCTGTTGGTGGGCCACTATTAAAATGCTATGGAGTCAGCTGTCCTGTTGACCATAAGCTGGTGGTAACAATGAAGTCAGATTCAATATTGCAAAATCCTGATAGGTACACTTTACAATGCGGGGTCACTACTGGTCAGGAGCAGAAACTCTGGCCGATCTATTTTCTTTCTCTTCCATGATTCAGGGTTATCAAGATCAGTTCAACATCTTCCTGTTTTATGAGATGATATAACAAACAGCTTCCTTAGCCACATTGCTCCGAATTGTGCGTTTACAACTGAATCAAATGGAAACTCCTTCCTTGAAAAAAATGATTTTCTGTGCTACATGGTCCTTACGTTTTTTAAAATTTATTCATTGGATGTGGGCATTGCTGGCTAGGCCAGCATTTATTGCACATCCCTAATTGCCCTTGAGGAGGTCCATGAATGAGTGAAAAAACAAAGAATTGTTCGTTGTAAGCTATATTTTAGCTGTAACTTATCAGGGTCACAGCAATTAAAGATATGTGCAATATTACTTTTAAACATGTTCAAGACATTTTTCGAATGGAATAGTTTTGTTAGTTTTCACCAATTCTTTCCCTCTTTAATCCCCTCAACAACATTTAACACTATGCATGCTATATTTTAATGTTATTCTTTAAAAGGCTCCAATTTGACTTCTCTTGCACACCTGCACAGGGCTCAAGAAAAAAAGCTTGTTTGCCTTGATGGTTCACCTGCTACCTCTGAAACTCTTGTTTATCTGTCAGTAATGTCTCGCACGCAAACACACCCTATGATCGTATCAGATTTCTCGATTGATACAGTCAGTAGTCATCTGCGCTTCCTCTTACATTTGTTCCATATTCCAACTATCCCATTTTCCATGCTCATCCTTTTCCTTCTGTGTTACAATCAAGAGATATTATAGTTTCTTAGTCTGATTTGTACTTTTCCAGGACCTCAAAACTGGAGTTTCTAATCATGTACCATCTTTACCAATTTTCAGGAATTAAATACCTAAGCCCTTGGTAGTGTTCATTCAAAATTTCCTCTTATTTTACCTCATCACCTATACCTGCTTCCAGGTTAACAGTGTCCTGAGTGCTGGAGTTTTGACCTTTTTCCTTTGTTTCTTCAGAAGTAGCCTGTCCAGCCTGACTCTTTGGCAGTTAAGAGGTTGGGACTGTGGCCTGTCTCATTGCTGCCGAAGACCCATGTAACCTCCTCTTTAGGGCTGTCCATATATTAATCTCCTCAACTTTTCTTTTTCCTGGAAGTTGCAACATTTTGTTTACTTCCTTCACATAGCCTCAATGACAAACTGAGTGGGTTTTGAACATATGTATCCTTGTTTCACAGCATTGAGTGTTAGCTCATGTGCTCAGTGCCAAACTGTTGCCAAAGTGTTGCTTTTATCTCAAATGCCATCAATATAACCAAATCTGAAAGGAAAAGAAAAAGCCAGGCAAAAATTGTTATAAAATTTGGAACTGATTTATAAGTATAATATCACATATTCTTATTCAAATTTGATTGCTGGGGTGAGGAGATGCAAGTTCGTCTCCCCACAGTTTTCACTTGCTGCTTTACAATCTTGGCTACTCTTGCACGTCTTTGACCAACTGGTTACAGAACGAATTGACGGACATCTCGGAGCAGGTAACCTGCTCCTGCATCTGTGCTACAAAATGATGTATGGAAACAAGTAGAAAAAATTTTAAGGGTGCTTTCATTTATGGGTGTAAGTTTGGCATTGATGCGGAGCAATTCCATCTCATGCCGATAGTAAACTGGCAGGACAAATTTAGGGCCTAAAGTAGGACTGAATCAAAACTGAATGTGATCCCTGTTGGGGAAGTCTCTTGCTGAGCACAAAAGAAGTGTAAACCATGTACATTCGGAAACCAAGGTTGCAAAGTGTTTATGATTGCAGCTGACCTTAATTTTGAGGCGCAGAGAGCAGAGTCTCCCCATCTCGGTCTCTTAGCTTTGAAATTGCTAACTTTTGAGAAAGTGAATTTTCAGCCAGTGCATGCTTTGGCTTTTTATTTAAACAATTCACAAAATGGTAAAGTATAAATTAATGCAAAATTACTGATTTGCACACAGCACAACATATGAAGTACAGACCATGATTAATTGCTTAATAAATAATTATTCTTAAAGCTCTGAACAAAACTGTCAGACATGGAATTGGAACTAGATTAAGGAAAAGGTGAAAAAAATTGAAGACTTGCATTTATATGGTGCCTTTCATTACTTCAGGACATCCCAAGGCACTTTACAGCCAAATAAATACTTTTGAACTGCAGTAATAGTTGTAATGTACTAAGCACAGCAAACTCCCACAACAGCAGCAATGTGATAATGAGCAGTTTTAATGATGTTGGTTGAGGGAGAAATATTGGCTAGGACACCAGGTATGACTCCTCACTGTTTTCCAGAGTAGCGCCATTGGGTCTTTTATGCCCATCTAAGAGGGGCCTCAATTTAACGTCACCTTCTGGACTCCTTCAGCAGTATAGCACTCCCTCAGTACAGAGCTGGAATGTTAGCCTTGATTTTGTGCTCAAGTCCTAGAGTGGGACTTGAACCCCAAGCTTTTGTCTCAGAGCTGAGAGTGCTACCCCTGAGCCACAGCTTACAATTCCACACTGTGGCAGCTTAATCAAGAAAAGCTGAATCACAGGTATTTCTTGCACCACATCTTTAGAGTAAAGGATTACCAAAATAAGTTGACCTATTCGCTGTAAGCTCTGTGTGTATCATATTGGTGGTGTTAGTTTTCCACCACATAATGCCTGGACCAGTTTAGATGAACAACTGAGCGAGGTTTGGTGAACTATCTCCTCAGGTAATTTATCAACCTTGCAGGAGCCTCGCCTGTTTTGAGTGCATATTGCAAATTCGGGTGTGGAATTTGGGTGAGTTTGCAATCATTAATTTAAATGGTTGGAAATTCTTCACAATATGCAGCTGAATTTCCAGTGACCAGTGAATGCTTGTGGCCTATCAGGCTCCCTGTCTGGATCGACAAGGAGGAAAATTGTTTCAGTGCCAATTTGAACCTGAAATCTCTGTGAAGCTGCATTTGGATCAGTGTCAATTGTGCATAAAACATAATTCTGATTTTTATTAAGCAGCAATATGTGCTGGTTGGAAACATATAATCAAGATTAAAGGCACATTCCAGCTTGTTATGAATAGAAGACATAAATAAACTACTTGTGTTCAGATGGGGTTTCAGTCTAAACAAGTATTCCAGTGTGTTTGAACAAAAATCTAATATACTAAGATAAGTCTTATTTTTAAGTTGAATCACTGTGCAGCACTTGATTTTCCTTTTAGGTTTTAACACATCAGCCATCCAGCATGCAAAGAAAATTCCAAATCCACCAACATAGGCTGTCGATATTATATTAATTTAGCCCTGGATTGTTTGTTTGTAGCTTTTCGTCAGTTCTTTGTGTTTCTCTGTTATTACTTTAAACCATTCACCTTACAGAGAATGTTAAAACATTATCTGTTGTCTGGAAAATCCTAAAAAACAAATTGCATGTCCATTGTTGTCATTTTCACATACCATCTGCGTGGAATGTCAACAATTTTGATGTTTGGCAAATGCAATGCCCACATTAGATGTCTAAAGCAATGGAAGCTGTGTTTCTCAATAAATCATGTATTTCCTAAGGAAGTTAGTTGCTCAATTAATTTTACATGCACTACAAAGAAGATCTCTTTTCTTAATGTGACACGTTAATCCTTAAAACTCTGATTACATCCTTTATATTTGTTCCAAATAAATGATTTGTTCCTCCTAATCATACATATTTCTGTACATGGGGGTAAATTTTGCGTTTTCCAGCGGGGAGTGGGAACCGACCTGGAAGAGTGCTGTCCGCTGACTCCTGCTCACTCGCCTTTTCTACGCGCCAAATGAAACGTGTTGTGGCCTATCAGTAGCCGCTCGGCCTGAAGCTGGCCAATTATAGCTGCAAAGGAAGCCTGCTTCCCACCCACAAACCCTTTGCTTTCTTCCAAGCTTGCAGTTCGTATCAGGGCGAGTTTCACATGCCTGTTTTTAAATGCCACACCATGGTAAGCTCTTACGACTTGAGTTATTATAATAAATAATGTTGAATTTTTGTTGCAACTACGTACACTGCAAATACCTTGCTATGAGGTCTGAGAATTGGCACTGCAGGCCGGGATGTCATGCGGCAGAGGGATAATGCGTGGTCATGGCTAGAATTGTAAAGTGCTCCTGCTCTGAGTCTGTCTTTATTAATCATTTTGAAGGTGCAAAAAAGATTTAAAATGTCATTGAAGAAAATAGAGATATTGCCACCTTCCCCAGCAGAAGCTGCTGGTACATTCAACTGCTGTCCTGATAGCAGACCTGGTCTGCTGCCCTTGTGCCATCTTGTCCTAGTTGGTGTAAAAAAACTCCCAAATATTTTTAGATCTGATGTCCAAAAAATCCAGCAGGAAACATAAAATTGCTGGTGAATGGGTTGCTAATGAGCTTAATTAGTTTTTAAAAAATGGCTGCTGATTTCGGTGCCCACATGACTTCTGTATTATCGGAGACCAACGTGATGATGTTGGGTTGACGACCCGACATCATCAAGCTGGATTTTACATAATCGAGCACAGTGCCCATGTTTTCCGAATGTAAAATTCACCCCATGTATACACTCAAACTGTAAGATGTCTTGCATGTCTAATTCCCTTTCATTATTCATTCACGGGACGTGGGCTTCCCTTGCTAGGCCAACATTGATTGCCCACCCTAATTGCCCTTGAGAAGATGGTGGTGGGCTGCCTTCTTGAATCACTGCAGTCCATGTGGTGGAGGTACACCCACTGTGCTGTTCGGAAGGGAGTTCCAGGATTTTGACCCAGCGACTCACCTCCAGACATAGTGGGGAGCAAGTTGAAATTGGAAGACCCCTGTAAAAATAATTAAACATACATATAGCAACTTGCGCAGTCTTAAATAGCATTCTTGGAATAAACTGTTTTAACTTGAGTTCTGTACATGAATTCTCCGTGTATTTATTTTAAAACAGTAATATGGGAAAGGTTCATAAGTTGAAGCCATCCTTGTTCACGAGTTACATTTTAGAGAATCAATGCACTTACTGCATTTTAAAAATACACGTGAGAACCCTCTGTTAAAATGAAGGCTGGAGGAATATGGTTGAAATTAATGTTCAGGAAAATTAAGGGTCATGCTGACCATGTGTATGTGATATTGTTTGATCTGACTTACAGAATATTCAATTTATTTAAGCAGTTAAAGGGCTGGGAAATTAATTTTGGAAGAAAGCAAAGATGTAGAAGAATGGTGGGTGAGGTGTGTCTAAATTTAGAAAAGAGGAATTACCATTGTATCACCCACCAAATCACTGTGGGTGTACCTGCACCATATGGAGGTGATGGGTGATTACCATTTGACCAGATGCTATAATATAGGTGGGAATGACTCTATCTTAAACTGCAGTCACATTGTTATGTACTTCGAACAATAGACGGTCTATTAAATTACCATCAAAACTTTTCCCTTGTTTTCCCAAATTCAAGTTACACTCTTTTTGTTCCATTAATAACTTGAAAAAATTTCTTTGCATTTTAGCTACCCTTTTGAAATCTAAGGTTGGGAAGGCAGGAAACAAACATGGGAATAAAGGAAATGTTCTCTGGTGAGCAGAATGTGATGAATGATATTTTCTGGTGGTTCAGCACTGGGGTTTTAGCTTTACCATACGTATTGATGACTTAGCTGAAGGAATAGACTATTGTATATCCAAGTTAGTGGATCAAAGAAAGTTAGGCAGCACAGTAAATTGTGTAGATGGGAGCAGGAAATTGCAAAGGAATGTAGATAGACTCAGTGAAGGGGAATTTATGGTAGAATGTGTTCACTTTGGAGAATTTTTAAAAAATTCATTCATGGGATGTGGGTGTTTATTAGGCTAGCATTTATTGCCCATCCCTAATTACCTTTGTTCAGAGGGCATTTAAGAATCAACCATATTGCTGTGGGTTTGGAGTCACATGTAGGCCAGACCAAGTAAGGACAGCCAATTTCCTTAAAGGACATTAGTGAACCAGATGGGTTTTTCCAATAATCGACAATGGTTTCATGGTCATCAGTAGACGTTTAATCCCAGATTTTTCATTGAATTCAAATTCTACCATCTGTAGTGGTGGGATTTGAACCCAGGTCCCCAGAGCATTACCCTGGGTCGCTGGATTACTAGTCCAGCAACAATACCACTGTGCTATCGCCTCCTGAAATGTGTGTGAGATCACCCACTTTGAATCCGAGAAATAAACAATCTGAGCATTTTCTTAAGGGCAAGAGACCAAGAGCTGCAGAGGAGCAAAGGGATTTAGCTGTCCACAAATTGCTGAAAACTAGAGCACAGGGAGAAAATGTAATTAAAAAGGGTCATACGATGCTTGGCTCCTCAAGGGGATTGGAGTTGAATAATGAAGGAGTGATGCTTCTGTTTTACACTCGCCATCTGGAATACTTTGTTCACTGTTCGGCATGCTATCTTGGGAAAGATACATTGGCCTTGGAAGATGTACTGCACAGGGGACCAGAATTTAATTTTAAAAATTTATTTCTTCGTGTAATGTGATCGTTGCCGGCTACGCCAGCATTTATTGCCCATCCATACTTGCCCTTGAGAAAGTGGTAGCCACAGTATTTATACGACTAGTGTGGTTCAGTTTCTGGTGAATGATAACCTCTTGGGTGATGTTAGTGGAAGATTCAGCGATGGTAATGCCATTATATGTCAAGGGGTGATGGTTAGATTCTCTTTTGTTGGAGATGGTCATTGCATGGCACTTGTGTGGTGTGAATGTTATTTGCCACTTGTCAGCAAAAGCCTGAATATGGTCCAGGTCTTGCTGGATCTGAACACGGACTGCTTCAGTTTCTGAGGAGTCGCGAATGGTGCTGAACATTGTGCAATCATCAGCAAATATCCCATTTCTGATCTTATGATGGAAGGAAGGTCATTGACGAAGCAGCTGAAGATGATTGGGCCAAGGACACTACCCTGAGGAACCCCTGCAGTAATGTCCTGGAGCTGAGATGACTGACCTCCAACAACCATAACGGTCTTCCATTGTGCTAGGTATGATTCCAATTTGCTGAGAGTTTTCCCCCTGATTCCCATTGATTCCAGTTTTGCTGGGGCTCTTAATGCCACACTTGGTCAAATGCTGCCTTGATGTCAAGGGAAATCACTCTCACCTCACCTCAGGAGTTCAGCTTTTTTGTCCATGTTTGGATCCAGGTTGTAATGAGGTCAGGAGCTGAGTGGCCCTGGGGGAACCCACACAGTGTCATTAAGTAGGTTATTGCTGAGTAAGTGTCACTTGATAGCACTGTTAACAACACATTCTATCACTTTGCTGATAATGGGGAGTAAACTGATGGCGTGGTAATTGGCCTATTTGGATTTGTCTTGATTTTTGTGTACAGGGCATAACTTGGGCAATTTTCCACATAGCCGGATAGATGCCAGTGTTGTAGCTGTACTGCAACAGCTTGGCTAGGGGCACGGCAACTTCTGGAGCACAAGTCTTCAGTACTATTGCCAGAATATTGTAAAGGCCCATAGCCTGGTCTTTCTCCAAGATTGAGGAAAATGGAGATATTGAGTGGGAAATTTATCACACGTATCATCTCTGGGCCACGTTGAGATTTCTCTGGCTGACCTCTTTAACTGCAATGGTAGGAGTTGAGGATCATGCAACTGCTCACTTTCTTGCCTGCAATTAATGGGCCCCAAGAACATGAGATTTAGAGGGAAGATAAGAGGCTATCATATCCTTTAAATAAATAACACAGAATGAGTAACAAACCATGTATTTTGGTGTATTTATTAATGATTGTGGAATGTGATTTTATTTTCAGTATTCTAAACTTTCTACTTTTAATCTTGACCTTTTTTCATCTGGTGTGAAGAATTTATTTTTTTTATTTTTCTTGGACCGTGGCTTTAAAATTGGACTGTGGCTTTAAAAACTACCATGGCTGCAGTTGAAGGAGATGTTCACTGGAGCAGGATGAGGAATATCTACAATATTGCTATCCTGGAACAGTGTGTGCCCTGGAGCAATGGGATGGTGCCGGAAAGGAGTACTGGACTAGGGGGAACTGCCTGACGACAGCATTTTAATTGGCTCCTGACCAGGTGACCAGGGTTTTGCGTGGTAACAGTGCAGGCAGAATAGCTCCAAGCCTGCAAAGAGGGAAGACTCTCTCTCCTATGGTTGTAAGATTCCAGCAATTCTACCATAATAGCTAGCTGGCTATCCCTCACATCTCTGTAACCTTCTTTCACTGAAGACCCCTGTCAAGAGGATAAGGGGAAAAATCACTAGTAGAAGCATTGAAAAGCAAGTGTTTCAACCAGTGAACCACAGACTGAAAGTGCTGGGAGACCACCTCGTGTCATCAACAAACTGCAAGGAATTTGGAAGACGTCAATCAAAATTAACCCATCTAATCCTGTACTCCGGATTGGTGCTATTAAACTGTTTTATCTCATCCTTAAAATCCATGTTTTGTGTGCCTTATGTATGTGTTTGTGTGTGTGTGTATATAGGGGTTTAAGAAGGGGTAGAGTATGTTTTTGAGTTAGAAGTTAGCAGTTCATATTTCTTTATTTTACCACTAGTTAAAGACAATTTGTTCAATAAACAGTTATTTACTTAAGTTTACAAACCTGGTGCTTGTATTCTGTTAACCTAAATTAAACAGTTAGGTAGAATTGGGGCAATCTGGTGGTTTGGTCAAACTTTTCACATTTTTCACGGCTTGGGGAACAGTGGGGCTTGGTATTACAGTGCACTATCCCCAGTGAGTCGTAACACTGGAAGTTGCTGTTTGTTTACACTTTTGCATCTTTTTACTGTTTCTTCAGGATACTTTTCAGTGTTTTTTCCCCCCCTGTATGTGCATAAATATTTTATTGCCATTGTTTTGTTTCCTCATTCTTCTTTCCTTGTGCAGCAGTCTGTGTTCTTATGTTCTCTCAAGCTGGAAGTACAGAGTTCACGGCACTTAAAGTTTTACTCTGTTTACTGTAAATGCAGGAAATGTTTCTCAGCAGTTGAGCATGGACAAGAAAATTCATCTCTGTCTCACTGGGCCTTGTATTTTTAGGAACAATGTCTAGCTTTAAGTTATTTATATTTTGTATTTGAGTGTTAAGAAAGGTGAAACCTGGTTTTAGTTTCATTTAGAGGTTTTTGTGAGCTCGGTGCAGGGAAGACTGGGCCCTGTTTGTGTACAAGCATTTTTAATAAGATTTTACGACTCTTGAAGTGAAGCGATGGACTACCAAGGGGTTAGTGGTTTAGTGAAGTTAAAAAGTAGAAAAGCTATGCTGTTGCCTAGTGACAGGGATTCTGAGACACGCAGAGACAGGGAAACACAGAAGGGTGGTCAGTTAGTGTGTGCACACCAGAGAGTGCAGGTTGAAGGTCCAATCTCTTTAATAAGAAATCCTACAAGCCTGCTGGGGAACTGAGTTTAGGGAACTCATGTGTTTGCCCTGAAGTTGAAGTAATAGTGAGCTTTGATTGTGCATTTTGGGTGTCTCAGGGAGAGGTACCAGGTGATGAAAACTATCTCGTGAATGCTCAGAAGTCTGCTGGAAGAAAACTGTTTGAACCTGAGCTAACCCAAGCAAGAAACCTTGGTGTTGAAAGAGTGGTAAATCTTCACTGGGGTTTTATGTCTGTAGGGATTGCTGAGATAAAAGGAATAGCATGAGTTTGAATCATTTTCTGGTATCTGTATTGAACTCTTTCCAACATTTTTGTCCAGTGTAATATTGTTCCTTTTTCTTGTTTAATAAACATTTCTTTGTGTTAACAGTATACTGGCAGACTCTTGTGAATATGTTCAGTAATTGACCTCCACGGTTTCTAAACAAAAAACGTTGGGATCTACCATGCAGGGTTTCATTCTGGGTCTGACATATCCAGTATTAACATCAGCTGGGATCATAACAGTATTCACTGTATTTGCAAACTATACAAGGGAAAACATGAACTTGGATTGGAACACCAAAGATGTTCAAATAACAGCAAACCCACTGCTGCTTGTTAATTACCACGCTCAGAAAGGAACATAACTCAATACTCAGTCTGGAAAGTTCAAGCAAAAAGTAAAGGTATCACTCTTATTTTTCGTGTAGTTTATTTTTGGCTCCCTAACCTGGAGCTGGCATTCTTTGTGTAGGCTCCTTGGACACCTATTCCACACATTTTCGATCTACAACTTCATTCCACCCTCATCCATCCAACCATTGTCATGGACATGCACAAAAACTCCTGCAGGGAACTTGATTTTTGGCATGGTTTTATGTTTGAAAATGCAATACTGAAAGCTTTAATTTCCGTTGGCCATGCAGGCTAGTACCACGTGAATCATGTCTTCTCATGCCTGTGGCTTTTACTTGAACTGTTTTTAAACATTTCCACTCCACAGTTCAATTGCTGGTATATCGAAATTCGTGGGAGTTTCATCCATGTTGTCAATGTGGCATAATGGGTATTTTTGCCACTATCTGATGATGAATCACTGAAACTGGTAATTTTGGCATCAAAGTGTTTTGGTAGTCACTGAGAAGTCTTGGTCTTCTGCCACAGCACAACATTTTCATTCCATAAAGTGGCTACACTAACTAGCTGTTGGTCGAAAATCTTTGCTGTGCTCAGGGTTTGGTTTGGTCCACTTAAGTGCCAATATACACATTGCATTTCTGGTGACAAGACTATTTTTGAGGACCTATCCCAATACATGCTTATTAAGATCCCTGTTGTCATGGCGTATTTGGTCTTGGGCACCTTCTTCAGGACTGATTCCTCCTCCTGCCATTCTCAGACCAGTTTTTCACTAACACCAAATCCCCTCGCTGCAGCACAGTTATTTGATAAGTTGGCATATATTACGAATTTTAGCTTGAAACCAGCTTCATACTTCATTCGTTTTGTCGGAAGACTCATTTCTCTTCCTTTGCCATGCGTGGTCTGCTCTGTGTGTGCGTGTCTTAACTCCCTCACAATATAGCCTGCATCATCTACTTGATCCCTTGCGTGCAGTTATGAGGTACCAGTAAGTAAAACATGCATTTGTTGGGAAGATTTGAAACTGATTACTACTGCAAGTGTAACACGTTGTAGCTGAAAAGGGGTGGGGGGGTGGTGGTGGTCAACTTTTGTACGCTGAGTATATCCAAAAATATGATTTTTGGGGCTGGTAAAATGGGGTTGTCTTATACACCATGTCAACTGATGTACCACAATTTATGGTAAATATTTCTTATTGCAATGGAAGATAATGCACTAAAGTTGGGATGCTTTTTATTTAGTAATTCAGTTTCTATTTGCTTCCTTCAAAAAATAATCTTTAAAAGCAATATATGTAATAAATCGGAATTGTTTGAAACACTGTTCCAGGAATGTGTAACAGATTAAAGTAGTTGACCCTTGCTTCCCACAACTCTCTCTTGTTGAATAATCTGACATATTTATCACAGCTTGATTTTTCTGGATGAACACTGCTTCTATAAAGCATGTCAAATTTAGCTTAAGACGGAATAACTTGGTGTGAAGTGTTGGGTGCTTAGTGATTAAATGCAAACTATTTAAAAACAATTTTTTGTTAAGACTTGGAAATTAGGAAACAACACTGAATTAGCCAAATGGCTCTTCTTTGAAAAACTTACCATAGATAAACAGTATTGTCCTTGATCTATTGACCCAAAAAGCTTGCTTCTGCCCTTTGAATGTGTCTGCCAGAAAGCTTCCATGAAAACCTTTTGTTGCTAGTTTGCAGCCTTTTAGAAAGCTTTGCTGTTGTATCACACGATGTAAAATGGTCTTTGTTGATTAGAAGTTTTCAGAAAATTAGGCATTCCCACACGAAGAATAATTGTCTAACTGCAGTCACGATTGGGTTAACAGGATTTTAAGAGCTTTGAGCGTTGAAAAGAGGCAGATACAAAGAGGACCTGGCCGTATAGTCAGTATAATCCTTTTTTCTGCTGTATGTGCTCAGGCCTGACAGCCCATAACAAAATAAATTGAATTGGAAATGATGGGAGCTGAAGGCTGTTCCTTGGAATCGCATGTCATGGCCCCATAGTCCGTGTCGGGCTCTGTTTGATGGTCTTTATCCTACCTGACACATAGGGGAAAGGTTTGGAGAAGGGAAGTCATTACGTAATCTTGGCTAGCGACAGATCAAAAGCATCCAGTGATCAAACAAGGCAAAGGACTTTGGAGGAAGCTTTTCTTTCTTGCCTCAACACCTGGCTGATTACTGAAGGGAACAAGGCCTCAAACATTAGATTATGTTGATGTACTTTGATGCACAGTCCATGTCAAGTGGAGCAAGGATGCAAACTGTGACTGGGTGGTTTCAGAGCTGGTATAACTCAACAGGAAGTTACATTAAGGGCTTTGAGTTTCAAAGTACTTTGTTCCTCACAGTCAGCGTGATGCTAAAATGCATTACCTCCTGTGGGTACATCTAAAAGAAGTATTAATAAATCTTATCTATTAATGTTTTGAAAAGCCACTGTATCTGAATTTTCATTTGGGCATGAGCAAGGTCAGTGAGAACTTCCAGCTTCAGCTTCTTTTAATCAAATTATGAAAACGGGGCAAAGTTTTCTCTTAAATATTTTTTTAAAAACTCTTTTGTATTTATTTTTGGTTAGTAGGTTTTCTTTGCTGGAGTATGTTGGAATTCATTGTAATGCATTGAAAACCTTTAGAACAATGGAGTGCAGGCGTGAACATTTTGGATGTTATATGGAGGCACTTGGATGACATGTTACAGCTAGTTACTAAAAATTGCAAATAGACATCTGTAGTATTTGTGGAAGTTGATCTTATAGTTTAGAAAAAATGCATGTGAAGTATGTACATTTTTAAGTATAAAGGAGGGTTTGGTTATCATATAAAATACCGACAGTTGGATTGCTCAGTCAAACTGCCTTAATTTGGATTATAAATTTTGATACTTTGTGGCTGAATTTGGAGAAGATGCAGAAATTAATAACATTTTGTAGTATAAATTTGAACACACCTAATGTGGTTTCTTGTTTGTTATTGGTCTTAACTCGCAGGAAAATTAATTCTATTTAATATATTGCATTATTATGGTTGTGCAGAGATGTGCTGAAGTTCATAACTAGCTCCATATTTTAAACTACAATTCTACTAGGAGATTCAAATTTACCTGAAAGCCTTTGTCTTCAGTGGAAAACTATGAAGATTAGTGTTATGGGATTGCACTGTGCTGAAATGAGAATTGTTTAATAATTGTATTATTTTTCATTCACCTTGTAATGTATGTTGCATAGGATTTACCATTGATTAGCTGCTGCTGGTTACTCATGTACCTGCAACAATCAGATCACGATCACTGATCATAGGTGAATGCTGTCACACAGACATTAGGAACGAGGTGCGCATTGATCGTTCGTAATGACCTACAAAAGAAAACAGAATAAAGCTCTTGTACATAAATAATAAAAGTAACAAATAAAATGTAATCTAACTTGCAGTTCCAGTGTCAATCTCATTTTCAATTCAGGATATAATCTGAGCTATCTGATTCAGGTCACCACTGCTTGATAGTTACCTGCAAGTATCCATTTTTATGTTGAATTTTAAGATATCTTATTTGACTAACAAGAAAAAAAAATTCAGCCTTTTATTTAAAATGAAATGTAATTTTCCAGGAAAGTATACAATTAATGTTATTCCACTATATTATTAAAATGATTGTAGCACTACTGGGGAATGTTGGTTTATAACTTCTTTTGTACTTGATTGCAAATGTTTGTTTGCATTTCATAATTTTTTTCAGAAACCTGTCAGTAGTTGTACCCATTCAGAAGCAATTGGTAAATTATTGAAGTCATTCATGTTTCTTTTAAATAATACAAAGACTTGGTATGCCTTTGAGAGCTATCTGTTTTCTGTCACAGAATTTATCGAACCTATCTACTGGCTACTATATATATGACCAAATAGAATTAGAGAATCAAGTGCAACTGTAGAACTTTTTTTAGAAAAAATGTTGAGTGCATTAAAAGTTTGTAATCATATACTGCTGAATACAGAAATGTATTGAAACTTAGTTGTTGATTTTAAAAAGAAGCTCAATGGTTTAATCAAATGTAATTTCACTTTGAGAACATATGTTGAAAGTGAACAACTGTTCTTTTGTACCTGAGGGTATGTTATGGTGTTATGTTATGTTATTAACAGCTGGATGCGGCTGTTAGCCAACAGCACATTGTTTTGACTCTGAATGCCAGATTTAGCATCTTGTGTTAATATTTATGCAAATGATAATCTTAAACATCAAACTCAGTAGAGTGTTTACTATTGCACCAGCAAGATGTTCTTGCTCTCTGGCCTCTGAATTGGTGTGCATTAGTTGAAGTTTCAACTTTGAGCCTTTAGTTAAGTTCCCAGATGGATCAGATAGTACTTGTCTACAAAACATCTTTGTTCATTGGTCACTGCTGCTTTGAGTAAAGTTATGCTCAAAAGTTTGTAATTTTTTATACATCTGTTTCTAGTTATTTGCACTTATAAGTCATCTTATTAATTTTTCAGAAAATTATATAATTAGTTTTGTTCTACAATGTCAATTATAGCAGTGTGAAAAAAGGTCCATGAATTTCTGTAATATTTTTTGATTTATTTTATCAGTTGCATTTGAGATAAAAGTTAGAATGGTGGGATTAAAGGTGAAATCTCTGCCGCGGGAAAATTGTGCACATTAGTTGATCTGATTTGGTTGCATATACAGAAAAAGAAATAAAAATAAGAAATTAAATCCGATCAGACACACTTAAGAAATATTGAAAGTGCAGAATGTAAAGTTAGTTTTATTTTAAATTAAGAAACATCATAATATGGTAAAAAAGCAAAAGAAACAAAACATTGAAAGGCAATTTATTAAGATAAGTAACATGGCTGGTTTCCAAATTTAAAACATTTTTATCAATATTGTATGTGAGTGCAGTTTTGGCCCTTATAGCCAGTGTGGTGTTGTAATTTGGTCTGAAAATCTGAGACATTGTAATGAAGTTTTTGTTAGGTTTGAGAGATGGTTATTTTGTAATATTTTCCAATGATGAGTATTTCTGAGAGAGTTATATGAGCTGAGGTCATTTACTACAGTGGTACTTTGAGCCCCATTAATACTCCAGGATTGGGTGCTTGTGACAGAATCAGATAAATGGATGCCCAGAATTTCTGAAAGGAGTGAAAAACATTTTAAAAAGGTCTTAATTCTTGTAATATCAAGACAAAGCATATTATTTTCATTGTATAAATGACTGGTCCATTGATATTAAGATATTTTGCTGTTTGTGTAAAAGCATTATTCTTATTAATGTATGTATTTATCTCTGGAGCTGATGCATGAAAATAAAATAGTCAAGACAGATTTACAGCATGGTTTTATTTTCTAAATCGGTGCATAAATTGCAAAGCATTTGGTTGAATGTGAATTGACAACCAAAACATCGTTGTTGTTTATTTAAACTCTTTGCAATTGCATTACTTTATTTTTATGTTCTGTAAAGAAATTGTCCGGTCATAATTCCATTCTTTTGTGTTTTTACTTGTACTAATCAGGCATAATTTTAGAATTTTTAGATCATTAGAATTTATGTTTCCTTTAGACTGAGTGCACTTTCCCAGTCCATTTTTTTGCATATTGTGTCTGTTGTTTATTCATCTCCGCTCCCTTTGCAGCCATGCATATGTGATGCAGCATCAATGATGTTGTGATATCTGTTTGAGAGAATATGCTAATGAGTAAACAGCCAGGATGTAAACCATGTGACCAGCAGACATTGCTTAGAGTAACTTTCAGTTTACCTCGCAGCATGTGGTAAGGAGTTGCAGTTGTACTTTCATGTTAACAATAGCTGTTGAATCTTTATAGTAAACCTGTCTGCTGAGCAATCCTACACTATCTTCAAATAAACTTAATCTATGTTTAGTTTACCAGTCCAGCTACCTGAGATTGATAAGTTTGTATTAAGCAAGCATAGAAATACAACAAATAACACCAGTCATCCTTGTTTGTTTGCATGAGATGATAAAAATTGTGTACTGCTTATCACATTTCTTGCCCATTTTGGAATTAAGCTTTAACCCTTTAATAGCGTGTTAACAAAAGGCTCAGCAAAACCCATCGTATGAAAAAAATCTGTTGTAGCTTTCAGCACATCAAATAAAGCAAATAAGAAAAAAAAGTTTTTAATCCTCATTTTTATGAAATGGACTTTGTTTCCACTCCTATGTGGTTGAATATGCAAACTTATTGGAGTTGAAGCTCTTTCAAAAGGAAATTGGATGGGCACTTGAAGGAAATAAACCTGCAGGACTTTGAGGATCAAATGGGCGAGAGGGACTGACTGGATTGTTCTGCGGAAAGCCAGCATGGTCTTGATGGTCTGATTGACCTTCTCCTGTGCCATAAATCACTATGTACTTTTTGGTAAACTGACTCCAGATATATATTACAAAACAATAAATCATGGAGAATATGGGGGAAATGTTAACAGCTATTACAGTACAGAATATTTTTTAACTTAAAATGCAAAGGTCAGGATGCTGAACTGTGTACCTCTGTTGCAAATCCATTTGAAATTTACTAATTCAACATAGAGCAGGGATCAAATCTGTAGCTTCCCTGTCTGCAGGGTTCAACTGACCATGGCCTGAATCGGCTAAGCAATTGGGTAACCTGAAGGGAGTGTTACTCTGTTTTTCTGTCAATTATTATTTCTCATACATACTTTTTCTGTTAGCAGCGTATGTGTACAGTTCTGTTAAATACCTCAGTGTTTCCCCATAATATCAGTCTATCTTCGAAGTCTTCTGGTTTGTCAACACTCCAGCCAGTATCTTACACTCTTTATTTTCTCCTTTATGCTTAAGGTGATCTTTCCCACTCAATAATGCAGAAGTGGTTTGGCATGAGAAAGTGAAGATCCTGACAGTACTATTGGACTTTGTATTTGACAGTTTGAAACTTCAATTGTACTCTTGTTCTTTGTCTTTTATGTGTGCATTTCAGTTTTAAGAAATTAGCTCCATTTAATTTAAACAGAGAGCTTTTATATGGAAAGCCAAGTATTGAAAGTTTCAATTAATTTTGGTTACTTTGTTAAACAGCAAAATACTGCTGTAAATTTGAAATAAAAAATAAAACTGAAGCTGCTGAAAATACTCAGCAGGATCAGGCAGCATCTGTGGAGAGAGAAACTGTTAATGTTTCAGGCTGATGACCTTGCTTCAGAACTGGAAAAAGTTAGAGCTGTGCCTTTTTGAACAAGTACAGAGGTAGGGAAGTGGGTGGCGGGAGGAAAGAACAAAAGTAAAGGTCTGTAATAGGGTAGGGGTTGGAGTGATTAAATGACAAAAGTCATAATGGTGCAAGACAAAAAAGATAGTCATGTACTAAGTTTCAAAAAAATGGATTTGGAGGGCCTGGAAATCACAACAGCAGAACCATTACCAGAACTAACTATCCAAAAAGACATTATTAAACTCAATGTTGAGTCCATAAAGTTGTAAAATCCTTAATTGAGAGATGAAGTGCTTTTCCTTGTGCCTTTATTGAACTTAATTGGAATAATAATTGGAGGTTTAGGACAGAGGTCAGATTGAGAGTAGGATGATGAATTAAAATGATAAGCAACTGGAAGCTCAAGATTTCTATTGCAGGCTTGAGTGAAGTATTCAACAAAATGATCAGCTAATCAGTGTTTAGTCTCCATGTGTAGAAACGATCACGTCATGAGCAGTAAATAATGTCAACTAAATTGAAAGAAGTGCAAGTAAAGCTATGCTTCATCGGCAAAGAATGTGGAACCTTGGATGCCAGGGAAGGTAGGATGTGAAAGGATTAGTTTTGCATGTTGTGCACTTGCTTGTGAAGGTAGGGCATGTTGGGGATGAATGAACAGAAGATCATGTTGTTGGAGAGGGAATGGTCATTTGTAATGCAGAAAGGAGAGGAATGTGTGTTTGGTAACGACATACTGGAGACAGTGGAATTGGTGGATGATGATATGTTGAATAAGGGGGCTGGTGAGGTTTAAGGTGAGAACGAGGGGTTGTCCCTATTTGTGAGAGGGAAAAGGGCAGACATGGTCGAGGACCTTGTTAAACATAAAGAATGAAAAAAAAAATGCTGGAAACACTCAGCAGGTCAGGCAACATCAGTGGATATTTTCTTTTTGTTCCCCCACTGCCAGGCTTTCAAAGTTGTCTTTTCTTTTGTTATAGCGTGCATTTCAGTTTACAACTAGAGAGATGTGCTTGACTGAGTTTGAACATCATCCAAGACCACGATTTGAAGTCTTTAGGTTGCAAGCCCCATAGATTTTCTTGAAGATCCCAGTTTTGTAGTTGTGGGCGCAGATGTTAGCACACATGGTTAATTGAGCATTACTTGTTTTCTTCTTGGTCAAGCAAGCTGATCTGGAAGTAACATTGAGAGACTTTTTTTTAACCAGTTCTGCAAAGCTGACACTAGATGGCAGATACAGAAATAATTACAAACCATGAAGAGATAATGGCACATTTAATAGCTCATTTGCCAGCTACTTTAACTCTGATTGCATCTTTGTTCAGTATTCATGGCTTGTACTTAAGAAGTATCTTCATGGATTCCTGCAGTTTAAGATTTTGGCATGTGCTGTGCTGGAACATTGATAAATCAGATTAACACGGGCACGCATTTAGAATCTAGCCGATGGTTCTGTTATTTTAAGTGGCTGCTAAAAAGCAAGATGGCTGTTTTTATTAGTAGTGTGATGTACATAAGTCAGGAAATATTTTACACTTGTATTAAAAGTGTTAAACTTCTATTGAACCTTTGTTAGATTACACTTTTTGTGTACCGTGCAGAGTTCTGGTCTGCATATTACAAAATGGTATTGAGGCACTGAAGAAAATGCAAACGACATTTAAAAGATTGATAAAAGCAAAATCTTGTCTTCCTCTCCACAGATGCTGTCAGACCTGCTGAGTTTTTCCAGCTATTTTTGTTTTTGTTATAAGATTGATACCAGAACTGCGAGGCTAGAATCTGGAAGAGAAAACAGTTGTGGGTCTTTGTAGTAGAAAAGGGAAAGTTAAGGCTTGATCGAATTGAGGTCTTTAAGATAATGAAAGGATTTGATAAGGCAGACATAGAGATGTTTTCATTTGGGGAAGTCCTAAACTTGGGGTCATTGATATAAAATAGTCACCTATAAATTCAATAAGGAATTCAGGAGAAAATTCTTCACCCAGAAAATGGTTAGAATGTGGAACCTGCTACTGCATGAGAATGTTTGAGCATAAATGCAGTCAAGGGGAAACTATAAGTACATAATAGGGAAATAACTAGAAGGGTATGCTGATAGGGTTAGGTGAAGTAGGATGAGAGGAGCTTGTGTGGAGCCAGGCTGTGAATGAATGGCTCATTTCTGTGTCGGATGTACAATTATCACAGCTTATCGAGTACAATACAGTGATACGATGTTCTGATGTAGCAAACGGAAAAATTGTATACCAGAGCTAAAATATATTTCCTCCATTAACTGTTCTTATTTGTCTATTTTTGAATTTAGTCAACCTTTCAGAATCCTATCTTGCATCTGTATTTAGGCCATCCTTCTTTCACCATGGATATTGCCCTAAATAGAATTGAATAGTATGCTTGAAATCTAATGCTATTTGCAAGTTAACGTTAGAATGGCTATGTTTTGAAATTGGGGCCCATTGACATGACATAAAAATGCTGTTTGTCAGATCCCATCATCCAGTGCTGTTCTATCTGAATAGAAGAGAGACATCATTCTTTTTTGCCTGACAGAAGATGTTAATTAAAACGTCTTTATGACTGTCAAAGGTTCTGGTCTCACAACAGTTTGGTGGCATAAACAGACAAAAATGCAGATCTTCAAAGTGTTGGTCATTAGGGGAATGATCTCTCATCTTGGTTTTAAAACTGTCACATGCTTTGGTGCATCTAATTCTTAAATATAAACACAATTTCATCAGTGCTGACAAAATTTATAATTTATTTCACTCTTGCTGATAATAAATGTAATTTGTCATGTTTCCCTGATATGGTGAGAGAGGAGTTTTGTGAAGGATACATGTTGTGCCATGGGAGGTTCATTATATCATTGTTATGATCCCAGCTGAGGTTACCCCTGGACAAGCCTGACCCCAGAGTGCCACCCAGCTTGATAGATCCTAACTTTGTTTGTGTAGATATGTGGAGAGTAGCTTCTGAACAGAGGCACAGGGGTCAACTTATGATCTTTTAACAAAAGAATAAAACATTTATTCAACAGGAAAAGATTAACTATACTACAATACTCCTTTACCCACGACTATACCTTTACAGATGTATACAGATTTATAAGGATAACACAAGTTACAAAAACTATTTTATACTTTCATATTCACAGTAAGTACCCAGTCCATGTACACCCTGTGGTCAGACACACCACAGTCTGAAACCAAATAACAGATGCCACCTCAATCACATACTATGGATCTCTCCTCAACTCACCCAGACGTTTGTCACACCGTGAGCCAACCAGTCTTACTGAATTCCATTCTTTACATGAGGGTTTCCAATTTCCACTCTCCAAGACCTCACCTTGGAATCTTCTCCCAAACTGACATTTTCTCTCAGATACCTTCCACAAGGGTTCACCTCCAGGGTTTCGAACTCTCCTTCTGATGTTCCTCTTCCCTGGGTCACCACATGCATTCAAGCTGTCTTCCATGCCAACTCAGCCTTAGCAGTACACCACTGCTTCACATGCCCATAGCAAAAAATTACGGACCTTCAGTTGTCTCTTTGAACCTTCTTGCAAGCTTGAGGCCTTTCTGTCTGCCCCTCACTCCTAACAGGACATTTTCCCAGGTTCTGTCCTTCCTTTGACCACAAGGTATCCTTTGGACTTTCCCCTCTTCTACTCCCTTGGATTTTTTGGTGTTTTTCTTCACTTAGGACCTTTCTGCTCTTGTGGGAAATCTGCGGTTACCTCTCCCAGTGTCCAGTGTCTCCCGGGTCCTGGCTTCAACTGAACCTAAAACTGTTGTTTCTTTAGTTGTGTGTGTATGTCTGGCCCCCCTGTTGCTAGGCAACAGCACTATTCTTTCTACTCTTGTGCATTTACTTTTAGCTTATAGCAGTCGTAAACGCCTTGTTAGAAATGCAAGCAGCTTTTTAAAGTGAAACTAAAACTCCATTTGGCCTTTCTAAACACAGATACAGAAATACAAATCAAACTTAAACTTTAAAGCTAAAACTCATTCCTAACACCCACAAATACAAATGTAACATACTTAAACTATCTCTATTTCCTAAGAATCGTGCACTGTGCTCACCTTAAAATTTATCAATTAGAAAGCCCTACCTGAATTGAACTCAGCATTGTTGGCAGAATCTTGTGGAGGCAAAAAGAGTCGTGGCTGCTGGCTGGTTGAGCCAGCGAGATCCCCATGTCGCCTCCTTTTGAGAAGGTCTGCTGCATCTTGAGCCACTCGGGCACTCACCAGACCAGTGCAGGGCCTTCCATGGGATCAAGGACCCTGGGGGCAGAGGTCCCACTTGCTGAGAGCTGCTAGCCAATCAGAGGCCAGCAGCTCTTCTGTACTCAGCAGCGCTACTGGGAATGCGGTGGCTGTTGCTGGTACTATACCCACCCAAGGGCTAAGATCGAGGAGGGACCTAGACACAGGTGAGTGATAGCAGGAAGGGGGTTGAGGGGTGGGGTCACGAGAGATGGGGGTTAGGGTTGGCAGCAAGGGTGGGGCTTGCCTTTCAGCAGGCTTCCTGATATCAGATCTCCTGAATCCTTTGAATGAGGAATGTTTTGGGAGCCTGCAAGCAGAGATGCCAAGGTTTGCTTATTGTGCTCCCGCATGGTGAGCCCCCACCTGGTGAGCCCCCACCTGCTGCTGGAGTAAAATCAACAGCAGTGGGATGAACCCCTTAAGTGGGCACTTATTTCCCACTTAAGGGCCCCATATGATGGTGGGGCAGAAAGGCTGTCCATAGGCCTTCCTACCCCAGACTTAATTGGAATAGAGGCAGGAAGGTTGCAGGGTCCCCACAAGCCATCCACTCGCCCGATTAAATGCCGACCTCCACCAAACTCACCATGGGGGATGCCAAAAGATTCTGCTCCATGTGAGGTGTCGTTCATACCAACAGAATCTATTCACCTTTGTATTTCTAACAGAGTTTGGGTGGCTGAATTAACACAAATTTTAACCTCAAACTTTATGCTTTGAACAATGGCTCTGGTATAGCTGCTACATTTTCTTTCTTGAATGCATTACCAGCTTTCCATTATCACTTCATTTTATGGGACATAAAATTATTTCAGAGGCTGTATCGCCATATGTATTTTATTTTTGTAAAAATATTTTCATCTGGTGTGGATGTTGTTTTCTTTCCATTAAGACCTGCAAAGCTCACTACCAAGCTTTCCTTGCTCAACTGTCTATACAGTTGCTGTCTGGACTGGTTAACTTGAATTTGTTAGAAAATTGATTTTGTACAGAATAAAATCTTGGTCATTCACAGTTAGCTCTTGCACAGTTGAAGAGGAGCAGTTTGAAGAACTCTGCATGGCATTAGAGTGTTGGATGTACTGTAAGTTGATGTGACATCTGAACAGTCTCTGTGCCAATGGCCTCATTGACAGATCAGGAACTGGGATTGGCAAAAGAATTTGAGAGGAAATGACAGCCAGCAGGGCTGTCTGAATGAGCCCGAGCATCTGGCCAGTTTATTAGTTTGTCAAGATTGCAGATTGCAGAATGCTTCACTGAAAAAGATTTTGGAAATACAGTTATGAATGCCTTTGAACAAGGAATGTCCTGGGAGTAGGCCATTTAACCCCTTGACCCTGTTCTGCCATTTAATGAGGTCATGGCTGATCTGTGAACTAACTACATCCACCCATCTTTGCCTCATAACTCTGATTAGCAAAAATCTAAGGAATTGTCAGCCTTAGATTTAAAGTCAACAATTGACTTAGCATCAACGATAGTTTGCAGAAGAGAGTTCCACGCTTCTCCCGCCCTCTGCATGGAGACTATTCCTCCTAGAATTAGACGTATGAACTAGGGAAATAGTTTCTTTCTATCTTCCTTACCTGTTCCCTTTAAGACCTTAAACTTCAATCAAATCGCTCCTTAACCCCCTAATTTCAGGGAATACAGCCTTACTTATGTAGTCTCTCATCATGATTTACCCTTTGGAGCCCTGGTATCGTTCTGGTAAACCGAAGACCAATATATCCTTTTGAAGGTTTGGTGCCCAGAATTGATCGCAGTACTCCAAGTGTGGTCTCACCCCGGGTTTTGTATAGATGTAGCATAACTTCCACCCCTTGTACCCTAGTCCTTTAGATATAAAGGCCAGAATCCCAGTAGCCTTTTTGATGATTTTCTGTGCCTATCCATGGCATTTTGATGATCTTTGTCCATGGACTCTACTATTTTGGTTTTCCACCATGTAGAAGGTACACTGTTCTGTCCTTTTTGGGTCCAAAGTGGATAACCTTACATTTGCTTATGTTGAAATCCATTTGCCATAGTTTTGTGCATGTTAGTCTATTAATACTTCTTTGTAATTTCATGCTTCCTTCTACACTGCTGCAATGTCATTATCTTTGTGTTATGAGCAAACGTGGATATTTGAACACTGATTGGTAGAGAATGCAGCAGAGAACTGTTAACTGCCAATCTTTTGTTCAAATTCAAACCAGGCAGGTTGGTCAAGGCATTGCCATGGAAAATGAACCAGGGAATAGCTGTCTCCCAAGCTTTTGTTTAGTTGGAAATTGAGCTATGTGTGGACATACTCCTTATGTCTGTAAAGGGAAGGGCCGTGAATGTGGCTTCTAGTATGTGTAAGTGAGCCACACTGCAAGCCCGACTAATAATCTTAAATTGGTTGTTAGTGTAATTCTGAGCACAATCAAGATTGTTTAGCAAGCATTGTTCCAATCATGGAATCACATGTAATATTGGGCACTATGTTTGTTTTGAGTTTTGCAAGTACGGGTTGGGTGGGTACAGTCTGTACTTTGCCTGTTACGAACAGCTGAAGGGACGTGCTGTTTGATATGATTCGCCAGTTGTTGGGAGGTACGGCCTACATACTAGCATCACACCGGCACTGATATTCATATACTACATTACTCATTTGTGTGATAGGCAGAACATCTTTTTGGCTTGATGACAGCAGCCTGTTGCTACTGCATAGTAACAGCATGCAATGACAATTCACCTGTTGTTCAAATTTTTGGGACACCTTACCCTTCCAGGGTAATCTGAGATAGACTGGGCACTTTTCATGGCTGAAAGTGGTGGCTTTGTGCACAAAAGCTTGGCAATTAATAGTTCACTGCTGCATTCTCCATGGCAAAGCCTCTACCAATCAGAGTCCGCTTGCCAACCAATCAGCACTCTCTTCTCATGCAGTGTAAATTATTGTCCCTTTACTGTTGGTTTATCTTGCAAGCTGTCCTGATGTGTGCAAGACGAAAAGCTTCAATGGCATGTCTCTTTTTTCAGAAGTCCTCAAGGTCTGTACTACCAAACAACTATATTTGGCTTTCTATCATATCATCTTAAGTCGTTAAAAATACAGTGAATAGCTGAGGCCCCAACAGAGATCCTTACGGGAATCACTAACCATACCCTGCCAATCTCATTATCCCAATCTCTGCCGCCTTCTGCTTAGCCAATTTCCTAACCTGGTTTATAATTTGCCTGCAATTTCTTGATCTTAAACTTTAGTTCACAGTCCCTAATGAGGGGCATTGGCGAATGTCCTTTGGAAGTCCATGTAAAAAACATTCAGACTTGGATAAGAATGATCTGATTGGGCATAGTCAACATGGAGTTATGAATGGGAAATCATGTTTGATGAACCTGTTGGAGTCTTTTTGAGGATGTTACTAACAGAATTGATAAAGGAGAATCAGTGGATGTAGCATAAGTAAAGTCCTGCCGTTCACGGGGTTACGTTGCCATGAAGCCTTGCAAACAACAAAATCGCGAACAGTGAACTTGCTTTTCCATGGGGCTGAATTAGATAGGTTCCAGCCATGCGAGGGGAGCATTGGTTTGGACAGTGACTCTACTCAAAATTGTGGTGCAGTACCTGCGTCCGACAGACAGGGGAGCCTCTGTGCAATATATCAGTGAAGATTTCAAAACGAACGCAGCCATTATTGCAGTGAGATTCGGACATTTCCATGTTAATCCCTTCGTTTGGGCTGCACTTTAGTTGCAACCATTCCGGTCTCTGCTCCATTATGCCTGTTGTCTCCCCAGAGAAAGAAGAGAGAGGGAGAAGAAACCACGGATGAGCGAACATTGCTCACATGATGTGCGATTTTCTGTGCAAAGCGCGGGTAAGTGAAAATGCAAACCAGGAAATTGCAAAAGGCAGGACTTTACTATACTTGGATTTTCAGAAGGTTTTTTGATAAAGTTGGCTTGCAAATTTAAAGGACATGAGATAGAAGGTAATATACTGGCATGGATTAAGGATTGGTTAACAGGCAGAAAACAAAAGTAGGAATAAATGGGTTATGCTCACATTGGCAGGCTGTGACTAGTGGGGTACCGCAAGGATCAGAACTTGGGCCACAGCTGTTCACAATATATATCAATGATTTGGATGTGGGGACTAAATGTAATATTTCCAAGTTTGCAGATGACACAAAACTAGATGGAAATGTGTGTTGTGAGGAAGATGCAAAGCAGCTTCAAGGGGATTTGGACAGACTTGGTGAGTGGGCAAGAACATGGCAGATGGAATTTAATGCGGAAGAATGTGAGGTTATCCACTTTGGTAGGAGGAACAGATGTGCAGAGTATTTCATAAATGGTAAGAGATTAGAAAGTGTAGATATACAAAGGGACCTGGGTGTCCTCGTCAATAAGTCAATGAAGCCTAACATGCAGGTACGGCAAACAACTAGGAAGGCTAATGGTATGTCAGCCTTTATCATAAGAAGATTTGGGTACAGGAGTAGCAAAGTCAATTGTATAGAACCCTGGTTAGACTGCACCTAGAGTACTGTGTGCAGTTTTGGTCAGCTTATTTCCATAGAGCGAGTGCAACAAAGGTTCACCAGACTTGTTCCCAGGATAGCGGATCTGTTCTATGAAGAGAGATTGGGGAAACTAGCCTGCATTCTCTACAGTTTCGAAGAATGAGAGGTGATCTTATTGAAACCTACGAAATACTTAAAGGGATAGACAGGGTAAATGCAGGTAAGATATTTCTCCTGGTTGAGGAGTCACGAACCAGGGGTACAATTTCAAAATAAGGGAGATGCCACTTAGGACCGAGGTGAGGAGAATTTTATTTGTTCAGAGTGTTGTGAATCTTTGGAATTCTCTACCCCAGAGGGTCATGGAGGCTCAGTCATTGAGTGTGTATAAAGCAGGGATTGACAGATTTCTAAATACCAATAAGATAAAGGGATATGGGGATAGTGTGGGAAAGAAAGCATTGAAGTGGATGATTAGCCATGGTCATATTGAATGGTGGAGCAGGCTCAATGGGCTGAATGGCCAATTCCTGCTCCTATGTGCCTATTCCACTGCCCACCCCTTCAGTCACATTGAAAAAAAATTCAACCAGGCTGATCAGGCATGGCCTATCATATCTAAAATCCATGCTCTCTCCCACTCCCCCTTCCCTTCCCCCTCTCATCACCCGAACACTTTCAAGCTGTTCATTCATGCTATCCTTAATCTAAACTACTAATTTCCCAATACCAGATGTTAGACTAGTTGCTCTATATCTCCCTCTCATCTTTCTTAAATAATGGAGTGACACATGCAATTTTCCAGTCTGAAGGAATGATTCCTGAATCAAGAGAACTTCGGTAGATTTTACTTGGAGCATCTGCAAGGTTCTCACCTCCTTCCTCTAAAATCCAGGGATGGAAACCATCTGTTCATGGGAATTCATCACTCTTTCTTGTCCTTATTTTCTTAATTGCTGTTATTTTTGCTTACCTTTGTTTTTGTAAGTCCCACATCCCTTATTCAATATTAGTTTCCTTGGAATATCCAGCATGCTTTGCTGTAAATACTGATTCAAAGTAATTATTCAATATGTCTGGCATTTCCTTATTTTCATGTACAATTTATTAGTTTTTCAGGAGCCCAGATTTCCCCTGACCTTTTTTCCCTCTTTTCCTGCACATTTCTTTTTGATTTTGATCTCCCTTGCAAGTTTCTTTTCATAAAGGCAAAATACTGTGGATGCTGGAAATCTGAAACAAAAACAAAAAATGCTGGAAAAACTCAGCAGGTCTGACAGCATCTGTGGAGAGAAAGTTAACATTTAGAAAGAGTTAACGTTTCGAGTCTGTATGAATCTTCTTCAGAGCTAAAGTTGTTTCTTTTCATACTCTCTTTTTGTAGCTCATCTGTTTGTCACCTTTTGCTGTTCTGTGTCTCCTCCAATTGCCAGGATCTGTACTTTTTGTTTGCACTTTTTGTATGCTCTTTCTTTTAATGTTGTCTCTTAGCTCTTTGGTTGTCCGTGGCTTTTTTTCAGGTAAGTAGAGCTCTTGCTCCTTCAGGATATAACTGGTTTGATATCGCATTAAGTTATTTTTGAATGGCTCCCACTGATCTCCTGTTATTGTACCCATTGATGGATTTGCCGAGTTTGCTGTGGGCAGTTTCTGTCTCAACCCATTGAAGTCAGCTGCAACTAATTCCAGATTGATGCATCATCAGTTCTCAGTACAGCATTATCATTTACAAGGTGTTTTAGTATTGAACAACTTGATTGGAATAAGAAATACAACAAGAATGTGACCCGAGAGGTTTGTGAGAGATTACCATTGGCAGAAGGCTGCTTAAAGGAAAATTAAAAAATCAGTGGTGGGAGAGAGAAATGTTTTTGGATACTGTGTCCTTTGACTTTTTTGTTCATAGCGGCTTGTGAAGTTCCAGCAAGCTGTATTAGTTTAATTTTAATGTGAGACGTACAATGGGCTGATCATATTTTAATTTCACTAATTTTGATGATAAAACCAAGTTATTTACAAAATGATTGAAATTGCTTTAGACATTTTTTTTTACACAGCAATTGAAAACCATGATAGATTTTTTTTCTCTTAAATGTAATCATAGTAACAACGAGCAGCAAATTAGTAAAACAGTTAAATGATTTGGATCACAGCCATTAAAACATAAATGTACTTTGTAACGGACCAGTGATCTTTATTGCAAGCTTTAATTTGCAATACAGGTGTATTTTCTGCTCTAGTTCTTTCATCTTAAGTTTCATCCAATTTCGTTCATATCACTTTTGCTTTCAAGTCAGGAGGTCTTAGTATTAGCTGTGTGATCTTTGTAGAGACCAGTAACACACTTATTTGTTTAGAAACCAAAAAACCAAGCATTATCAAGCCACAAGGTTCACAGTTTTAGGCAAAAGAATTTTACCTTAGTCAAAAGTCTAAGCACATGAATAGTGCTAACTACACTCTACCTTAATAATAAAAACAAAAAAACTGCGGATGCTGGAAATCCAAAACAAAAAATAAGAAATACCTGGAAAAACTCAGCAGGACTGGCAGCATCGGCGGAGAAGAGTACAGTTGACGTTTCGAGTCCTCATGACCCTTCAACAGAACTAAGTAAAAATAGGAGAGGGGTGAAATATAAGCTTATATTTCACCCCTCTCCTATTTTTACTTAGTTCTATTGAAGGGTCATGAGGACTCGAAACGTCAACTGTACTCTTCTCCGCCGATGCTGCCAGACCTGCTGAGCTTTTCCAGGTATTTTTTATTTTTTGTTTTGCACTCTACCTTAAATAGCCAGTTATGTTAAAGATATTAAAAGTACAATGAACACATACTTATACTTTAAAACAAACTTCTTAATTCAATTTTCTTTCTACATCCATTTGATGTACATCTGCAATAACTCAAGTCAGATACTTACCAGAAATTGGAAGCTTAACCACTTGGACAGGGCATGATTTCAAAGATTCATTTAAGGGCTGGTATTTCTGAGCTCTCTGTCTCTCTCTTACTCCCTCTTGCACTCTCGTCCTCCCTCTCTCTCACCCTCTGCCGGCCTCCCTCTCGCTCGCCCCCTGCCGGCCTCCCTCTCGCTCGCTCACTCTCAGACTCAGCTTGGCTATCCCTGGAGCCTAACTCACTCTTCGGTGGCCTTCAGTTAACATGAGGTTTAAACTTTTTAAGCCAGCACATTGATTTTTCAAACAAACTCTGCTGGAAAGAGATGTTCCTTGCTCTGCAGCCAGATTGTTCTAAAGATAAAACCTAAAGCTTGACTTGAGACCAAAGCCACACCCATAGCCTGCTTACCCCTAGAATTAACTTCTCTTGTTATTCTGTTGTTTATCTCTGAGGCAGCCTGTTCACATGATCAGTTACTGGAAACCAGGTAATTTACCAGAAATCTTCACGAGAAACCTAGTTCTTAAAGGAACCACCCCGGTCTTAAACATTTTTTTCCCCTCAAAAGCACATGGGCCATCACAGCTTCCATTATAATGGTTTGAGTTGCTATCTAGATATTGCAAGAACACAGCATTGTCGAAATTTGAAGAGGTATTAAGTAGAGTCCTTGTACCTGTCCAATGTTTGGGAACGATACTATTTGAAGCAGAGCAGAGAGTTCTCCAAGTGATTCGACCAACAGTCCCTCCTCACCAGTACCTCCAAAGAAGTAGTCATTCAACTCATTGCGATGCACACATGGCTGGAGTGTATATGCTTACATAACAGTTGCCGGACTGCAAAGCAGCTTGAAATGCTTTCAGATATCAGAAATATAATAAGCTGTTCCATAATTACTTGTTTTTTTCTGCGAGAAAGGTTATGACATGCTGCTGTGATATCTTTGCAAACAGGAAGCAGCTATATATAAATCTGTGTTATAAATCTGTGCAAGAAAAAGATGAACCAAATATTCAAGCTCAGTAACTAGATATGATGCAAGATCTTGATAATTCATGCCCAGTAGTCCTGCTAAAGTGAATAAGACTTTTCAATTTGCATAGATTGTAAAATTTATATTTCCAAATCATGCTGTTTTATTTTCCTCCTTGTTCTTGTATGAAAATGTGAAAATATTAGTCATAGAGGTCTGCAGCACAGAAAAAGGCCCTTAGGCCCATCGAGTCTGCACCAGTCAAACAAGTACCTAACTATTCTAATCCCATTTTCCAGCACTAGGCCCATAGCCTTGTATACCATGGCATCGCAAGTGCACATCCAGCTACTTCTTAAATGTTATGAGGGTTTCTGCCTCTACCACCCTTTTAGGCAGAGAGCTCCAGATTCCCACCACCCTCTGGGTGAAAAAATTCTTCCTCACATCCCCTCTAAACCTCCTGCCCCTTACCTTAAATCTATGCCCCCTGGTTATTGATTCCTCCGCCAAGGGGAAAAATTCCTTCCTGTCTACCCTATCTATGCCCCTCATAATTTTATACACCTCAATCATGCCCCCCTTCAATCTCCTCTGCTCCAAGGAAAATAACCCCAGTCTATCCAATCGCTTCCCATAACAAAAATTCTCCAGCCCAGGCAATATCCTGGTAAATCTCCTCTGCATTCTCTCCAGTGCAATCACATCCTTCCTATAATGCGGATTCCAGAACTGTACGCAATACTCTAGCTGTGGCCTAACCAGCGTTTTATACAGTTCCAGCATAACCTCCCTGCTCCTATACTCTATGCCTTGGCTAATAAAGGCAAGTATCCCATATGCCTTCTTAACCACCTTATCTACTTGTCCCACTAACTTAAGGGACTGGTGGACATGCACCCTCTGATCCTTGGTACTTCCCAGGATCCTGCCATTTGTCATGTATTCCCGCGTCTTGTTTGTCCTGTCCAAGTGCATCACCTCACACTTATACGGATTAAGTTCCATTTGCCACTGATTGGCCCACCTGACCAGCCCGTCTATATCCTCTTGTAATCTAAGGTTATCCTCCTCACTATTTACCACCCCACCAATTTTCGTGTCATCCGCAAACTTACTGATCAACCCTCCTACATTCAAGTCTAAATTGTTTATATACACCACAAACAGCAAGGGACCCAACACTGATCCCTGTGGAACCTCACTGGACACAGGCATCCAGTCACAAGAACACCCCTTGACCATCACCCTCTGCTTCCTGCCACTCAGCCAGCTCTGGATCCAATTTGCCAAACTGCCTTGGATCCCATGGGCTCTTACCTTCATTATCAGTCTCCCAATTGGGATTTTCATTTCTGTCAACAGTTTGAAGGAAACTGTAAGCCTGACATGTCAAGTTTTTCTCCTATTCTCTATCTAGAGATACAAATCACAGAAATGAAACTCATGTGAGGTAGCAAGTTTAAGGCTATTTCCTGTCTTCTGTATAGACTCGTATTTCAGACTTACACAATCTGCAAGTAGTTGCTCCACTGAAGTCTACCATAGGCTTTATTAGAATGATTCCATTGGGAAAATGTGGATCATCTTCCTGGTGTTTTATCCAGCTGTTTCCACCATAAAAACAATCTGTCTTGCTTTTTATGAATATAGTCATAAACTGAACCTACACCTCATGTCAGGCAGCATCAGTGCAGAGAAAACAGTTAACCTTTCAGTTCAATGACCTTTTGGTAGAACTGGGAACATTTAGAGATGTAATGGTTTTTAAGCAAGGCAGAGAAAGTGGGGGAGGAAGGAACAAAAAGGACAGTGTGCGATAAAGTGCAAAGCAGGACAGATTAAATGACAAAAAGGATGACAGTGCAAGACAAAAAGAAATGGTCATGGGACAAGTAAAGAAACAAAAATGTGTCTAAAGGTGGTGTAAATGAGAAAGCAGAATCATCATCAACAGTTGTCATCCAAAAAAAATAAATGGCAGCAGGGTTTATGATCTGAAATTGTTGAACTGAAATGTTGAGTCATGAAAACTGTTAGGTGTCCAATCGAAAGATGAGGTGATCTTACAGTGAGCTTCATCGGAACAATGTGGGAGTGCAGCACTAACTGAAGTGGCATTTGAATCTTCTGACTCAGAGGCGAGAGTGCTGCCACTGAACCCTGGTTGCCATCCTGTTGAATGTCTCTGTTATTCCTTCCTTGGCAGCATTCTCTTCAGCAAAGACAGATGCAAAGTACTAATTTAGTATCTCAACCATGCTGTCTGCTTTCATAAGACTTCCTTTCTGGTCCCTAATAGCCCCCACCCTTTGACTCCCATTTTAGTATTTATCTGTTTATGGAAGACTTTAAGTCTCCTTTCATATTGGCTAGGTGGATGGTTAGCTTGGTTGGCTAGATAGCTCGCATGTGGTTCCGAATAATACCAACAGTGGGGGTTCAATTCCCCTTTCGGCTGAGGTAGACTTGTGATTTGCCTCCTCGTCCTGCCCCTGAAAATAGAAGGCAATGGCAAAGCATCACTGACAAAAACTGTCAAGAAAATGGATCAGGATGAAACACTGCAGACAATGAGCCAAGGAGCTGCCTTCAGGCATAGCCCACATGACATTATATTGACTGCTAATCTATTCTCATCATCTCCCTTTGCCCCATCTTATTTCCTTTTCCAGTTTCGCTCTGTGCTTTCTGTATTCAGCTTGATTCTCTACTGAATTATGAACCTGACATTTATCATAAACCTTTTTTGTTCCATTTTATCCTCTATATCTTCAGTCATCCAGTGAGCTCTAGCTTTGATGCCCTTTCTTCCCCCCCTTGTGGGAATGTGCCTTGTCTGTACCTGAATGTTTTCCTTTTTGAAGGCCTCCCATAGCTCAATTGCTGTTTTGCCTGCTCATCTTTGATTTCAATCCAACTGGGTCAGATGCCTTTTCAACTCACCGAAATTAGCCACCTGCAGTTGAGTATTTTCGTACTTAACTTTTTCCTTGCCCTTCCCATAAGTACTCAAACCTAATGTTGGTAATAAAGAAATATCTATCACATTCTACCACATTTTTTCTTTGCAGTATTTCAGCAACATTGAATCAGTCATTGACGGACTGTTTGACTCAAAGCAGTTACTTGACCACCCTTTATTGTAGATACATTCATTAACAATGCCCAGTGTTCGAGCTTGTTATCTTTGTTAGGCAGTGAAAAAAACTTTAAATGTGCATTCGTTCTTTCACTCGTCAATAATCTTAACATTTTCTTGGTGCTAGGATTGTTAGAATTACTCCATCTAATTGGATAACATATTGGCTATTGGAATATTCTCTGAGAAACTGAAGAATATTGTAAATTCCATCAAGTCTTAATACTTAACTTTAGAGAAAGCACATTTTGTTAGTTTATTTTAAACTTTGAACTCTGCATTAAAATCCCCCATTTGAAATGCAATGTGATCAGCTCGTTGAATTATTCAGATAAGTATTACTCAGCCCTAAAGAGCTGAAGGGCCTCGGATTGATTTCTGGTATGCGCTGTCTGAACAGAAATTGATACCAGTACCACTAGGCTAGGTCTGACAATGTGGCCCCTCCTATTTGCTATCCATGACCATATGCATATCAACAGAGATCAGGATCCAGCTTGGCCTCAACTGTGAAAACCTCTATAATTCAAAGCCAAAGACTTGCTTTAACTACTGGAGGATACTTAGTGCTTGGGACCTATACCTCAATAATTAGCCAGCACTTTGACAAGGGGTGAAAATTGGCAGAAAAAAGAAACATGAATTATGGGCAGTTATTGAAATGTGTTGATCAAGCTTCTGAAAACAGATTTGTCTAACTGGGTGCACGATAATTAAGGAAACACTGATGTGATTAGAAAAGACAATGAATTGACAGAATAAAGAATGCAGTCACAGCTCTGTATAAAGGGCCTTAACTATATCTTGTCAGGAAGATATAATTATTTTCATGGTGTTCTTGGAATTTATTGTAAAGTAGAGTAATAGTAGGGTCTGTGTCTATGTGTGTGTGGGACTTTATTGAATTAAAGGCACCTGATCTGAAGGCTTTGATGTATCAGAAGATAAGCTAGGTTTGAAATGTTAAGCAGGTAAACATGGATGAAGTTTTAGAATGTGAGGTGTGAAGGGAGCTTTTGCATTTTTATATAAACCAGACTAGCTTGAATTCAAAAGAGGGGGTGAAATGTTTCACTTAGCCAGGAGAAGTTAAGAAATAGTGTATTTGTTTTTCCAAAGATTACTGGTAAAATTGGTACTATGATAGACTTATTATCAGAAAGATAAAGTCCAAAGGCATAGTGAAACAATGGAAATTTGCATTTGAAGGGGACAATATATATAAAGGAGAGAAGGCTGTGTGCAAGGGATGGCATTTTATGATCTAACACAAGTGTGAAAAGCCTCCAGCACCTAAGCCTCAAGCTGCTGTCTACAAGGAACCAAAGCTGAGAAAGATTCACTTGGAATTTTACTGTTCAGGGTATTGTATTACTTTGCCTGGGTCTTTTAAAATCTGTGTGTCTTACTGTTGCCTTAACGGAGGCGTAAATGGGAGTTGGACTAATCGGGGAGCTAGAAGTTATTATAGTAGTAATTTGTAAACCTGTGTATGTGCTTAAAATCATTTTTTTTATTAACACAGGTTTAATTTAGTTTTGTAAGAAACTGTAAGACTCAGTGGTCTTATTACTACTGAATTTAAGGCACACATCTCGAATTTGCAAAACAGTTGTGGCAGTTGTTTCAAGTTTCCTTTTGGGATTTGAGCAGCTCAGCATTTACCCATCTGCTGTGCCATAGCAATCTGATGATTTCTGGGGATAGTGGAGCAGTCCTGGGTGACAGCTCTTCTGGCACTAGCAGCAGGAAGGACTTTTTCTTCTGGCTCATTGTGGCCCACGCTCCTGTAGTTTAGCAAAGGAGCTGAGTTTCCCACATGGATCGCAGAATTTCTTTGGAGTCAAGGCCAGGACCTTTGCCTTGGTGCAGGTCGGCCTCACTTGTGACTCTGCAGTGGCCAGTATGCCTCCTTTCACTGTGCATGCAAGCTGGTGACAAGGAACTGGCCTGGGAGTCCTAATCACATTTGCCCCCATGGAAACAGGTGGATAAGGCCAGGACTTTGACATGCCTGACCAAAGTTTTAAACCAGTTATCATATTTATGACACAGACTATCTCAACTCTGCTCTATCCCTCATAGTCATACTTACCTCCTACCCATGGTCACCAAAACCTTGGTGTTACAGGTTTGAAAATTTGCCGAAATATATTTTCGAGAACAATACCAGTTTAACTAACTCCAGCCTTAAGTATCCTAGACCTGGGTCTTGGCTTATTTCACTGTTGCCAGTTTGTCTGTCACCTATAAATGTATTTTTCTTTGAACCTCATTCTCTTGTCTTAGAAATTCTGTCAACAGTACAGTGGCTAAATAATGTTTCCTTTGCAAATGCGATGCAAATAACTCATTTGGAATAGTTGCCATTCCTTGATCACAGGATAGAATGTCCAGTTTGGACCTCTTCAGGAGTTGCACTGTTTACTTGATTATCTGTTTACAATATGGTTATAAAAGCCTTTTATATTACGTCTTATGTATCGTGGTGTTATCTATTTTGACTCTGCTGACCTGTTTCGTATCTTCCCGAACCTCATTCTAAAAGGCATCAGTTTGATGTTGAGGCATCTTTGTTGATATTTTCAATAAGTCAATCTTGATCTCGTATTCTTGTTGGCCGTTTGAGTAAAACAGGCAATGCTATGGCCTTTATGATTTAGGAAGCTCGATTAAGTTAATTGTTTTTTAACCTTTAATTTTTCTAATTTATTTATTCTTTTGAAACAATTTCTACAATGTGATTGAGAAATTATTGCAAGTGGATAATTAAATCCTAAAATGTTCTGTATATTTATTCTAGCCAAAAGATAGAGGGTACCAGATGTCATCTCTTAGGATCAAAGATAGGATCAAATTCTATCTGCTCCTAATTTACATTTGGGGTTTTTTTTTAACTTGCGGGAGATTATAATTCCCAAATAATTAATTCCCATTGGCTTCTGAATGAATAGAAAACCTTACAGAAGATCTTGAGTATAAAATTTGTTCCGTGTTAACACTTTTGATTACATCCAATTAACCTTTATACTCTGAAATGAATGCAAATAAATTGGAGCTTTAAGGATCCCTACAGCCACCATCCCTGAGATCTTTAAGATCAAAAGAATACCATACACATATTAATGCTTGTGATGTTCTGTACCAGTCACCGTCCATCTCCAGATCTGCCAAATATTATTGTCATGTGCCAGAATTGGAAATGGAGGACAACGCTGCCTTGTTATTTCGTGCAAGCATGTTGAAAAATACATAATTGATTAAATTCTGCTATACAGCTGTCCGTTATATTTCCCATCCTTTAGTGTTGCTCTGAAAATATTTCTCTGTATTAAACTTCATACTGCACCTAGCTACCCTATCTATTTACTTGCCTGCATTTTCCCGAAGCCACTTACAGTCCTCATCACAATTAACCATTGCCAATTTTATGTTGTTCATATTTTGACTTATATATTCTAGTTTAGGGCTCTCTTAACCTTTTTTTAAGAGCAATTGCCTTGACACTGACCTCTGGGTTTGCTACTGTTGTCATCCTTGCATTTCGAAAAATAGCTTTTAACCAATACGGCGATCAGGTAACATCCTATTGCTGCTCCATATTTTGCTTAATACTTGCATATTAAACTTTTTGCAGAATTATATGGATTGTATCTGGACCTTAAATTTTTTTAAAAATTCCTGTTTTCAGCAACCTTGCTTGGCACTTGCCAGATGGATAGAAGGTGACCATTAGTCAGTCCCTCTGAACAGCAACGTTGTGTTGTTTATACAGCACTTCCATGGCTGAGACCTAAGCCTTCAGCACTTCCATCATGGAAATGTTTTTTCATAGAAAATTTACGATACAGAAGGAGGTCATTCAGCTCATTGTGTCCGTGACGTTCCTCTCTGCGGCTGACCAGAAGAAGAGTTGGCTATTCAAAGCTCTTTCTTTATGCTTTAATTAAATACAAGATCACAAAATCTCCAATATTTTTCCTCCATTTTCTATTTTGGGACTTTAGGTAATATAATCAAAAATGACAATGAATCAATAGAATGCCCAAAGACCAGTCAGAGTGATGGAATGGTAATGTCACAGTTGTACTGAAGTGGTTTGATGATGTGTTAAAGTTTTATCAGCCTGCAGTTTCATTAGAAGCTGTTATATGGTTGAATGCTTAGTGCATTTGAGCCAGTCTTTAATAGTCGAGCAGCATCTTTAACTATCTTTACTATTTTTCATTTTACTCTGTTTTAAGGAACCCAATATATTTCGGCAGGTTTAATTACAAGCATGTTAAGTACCAGTTGATGCTGATCATTAGACCCATGTACTTGACACTTGATTATCGACTGAAAATTTTATCCATGAAATATACCCAGCTGGGGTTGGATCTGCAGTTCCAGAAAGTAGTGAACCCAACATGATGTCGAAAAGCCACAATTAAAGATTGTTATACAGAATGGCCATGTGAAGCTTCTTGAGGAACCCCAGTGTAAAACATATGTGATCAGTGTACTCCCATTCAAAACAGATCTTCCCAATTTCATAATTGTTACTTAGAAAAATAGAAACTAGGAGTAGGCCATTCGGCCCTTCGAGCCTGCTCCGCCATTCGATATGATCATGGCTGATCCTCTATCTTAACGCCATATTCTCGCTTTCTCTCCATACCCCTTGATGTCCCTAATATCCAAATATTTATCCATTTCTTTCATGAATATACTCAATGACCCGGCCTCAACAACCTTCCATGGTAGAGAATTCCACAGGTTGACCACCCTCGGTGTGAAGAAACTTTTCCTCATCTCAGTCCTAAATGGCCTATCCCGTATCCTGAGACTGCAGCCCCTGGTTCTAGACTCCCCAACGAGGGGAAACATCCTCTCTGCATCCAGCCTGTCTAGCCGTGTTAGAATTTTATATGTTTCAATCAGATCCCCTCTTGTTCTTCTAAACTCGAGTGAATACAGACCCAGTCGAACCAATCTCTCCTCATACAACAGTCCTGCCATCCCCAGTATCAGCCTAGTGAACCTTTGCTGCCCCCCCTCTTTGGCAAATATATCCTTTCTTAGGTAGGGGGACCAAAACTGCCTGCAGTACTCCAGGTGTGGTCTCACCAAGACCCTATATAACTGCAGTAAGACATCCCTACTTCTGAGCTCAAATCCTCGCAATGAAGGCCAATGTACTATTTGCCTTCCTAATTGCTCGCTGCACCTGCCTGTTTACTTTCATTGACTGGTGTACAAGGACACCCAGATCCTTTTGTACATCCACATTTCCCATTATATCGCTACTTAAATAAAACCCTGCCTTTCTGTTTTTCACACTGAAGCGTATAACTTCACATTTATCCAAGCTATGCTGCATCTGCCATGTGTTTGCCCACACACACAACTTGCCTAAATAGCCCTGAAGCTTCCTTGCATCCTCCTCACAACTCACAATCCCGCCCAGTTTTGTGTTGTCACTAAACTTGGAAATATTGCATTTGGTACCCTCATCCAAGCCATTTATATATTGTGAATTGCTTTCAGTGCAGCTTAGGAAGTAAATGGGGAAATAACTCTGATCCTTATGTCATTCTGCTCATTGCCGGAAAGGAAATAGCTTGAGAATACCAAGACTGAAAGGAAGTTGGGCAGCTATTAGTTCAGCAGGGTGATGGTTGCTTTCACATCAAAGCAAGAGAAAGGAGCAAACACAACTATAATATATGAAGTAAATAATTAAATGGCAGAATGAAGTCAGCAGAATGAGTACTGGTTTATTGTTCCTTCCTTATAAAGCTTGTTTTCATTCAGTAGCAGAACCAAACTGGAGAAACTCAAGGGACTAAAATCTATCAAATCCCCAGAACCTGATGGCCTACATATTAGGGTTCTGAAAGAGATTCAGGAGAGAAAGTGCATGCATTAGCTATGATTTTCCAAAATTCCCCAAATTCTGGAATGGCCCCAACAGCTTGGTAGTTGGCAAATTAACACCTCAATTCAAGCAAGAAGGGAGAGAGAAAAGAGGAAACTACAGGTCAGTTAGGCTGACATCAGTCATCAGGAAAGTGCTGGATTCTATTATTAAGGAAGTCTTAACAATGCACTTAGGAAAGCATAGTATGATTAGAACAAGACAACATGGTTTTGTGAAAGGGAAATTCTGTTTGACATATTTATTCGAGTTTATTGAGGATATAACTTGTCGAGTAAATAAAGGAAAACCAGTAGATGTAGCATATTTATATTTCCAAACAGGCATTTGATAGGGTGCTACACAAAAGGTTAATGCACAAGATAAGGGCTCATGGAGTTGGGGGTGATATATTTGCATGAAGGATTGGTTAACAGATGGGAAGCAGTGAGTAAGAATAAGGGGAGCTTTTTCAAATTGGCAGGCTGTCGCCGTGGAGTGCTGCAAGGATTAGCGCTAGAACCCTAGGATGTCGGCCATCAGGTCCTGGGGATTTGATAGATTTTAGCCCCTTGAGTTTATAATCTAAATCAATGGCTTGGATGAAGAGAAGAGAGTAATGTATCTAACTTTGCTGACAATACAAAGCTCGGTGGGAATGCAAGCTTTGGGGGGAACACGGAAAGGCTGCATAGGGTTATAGACAGGTTAAGTGAGTGGCTAACAAGGTGGAAAATGGAGTATAATGTGGGGAAGATGAGATTATCTTTGGTCATAAGAATTGAAAAGCAGAACATTTTTTCAAAGGCATGAAACTTGTAAGTGTTGATCCCCAAAGAAACTTGGGCGTACTTGTACAAGGAACACAAAAAGTTAAAATGCAGGTACAGCAAGCAATTAGGAAAACAAATGGCATGTTGGCCTTAATTGCAAAGGGATTGATTGGAGTGCAAGAATAAAGGAGTCTTAGTTCTGGTATGATAGCCAAGTGGTTATGGTACTAGGCTTGTAACCCCAAGATCAAGAGTTCAAATCTCACCATGGCAAATTATGAAATAAAAATAAAGGAGTCTTGCTACAATTGTTTGGGGTTTTAGTGAGACCACGCCTAGAATACTGTGTTCAATTTTGGTCACCATATTTTAGGAAGGATCTTCATGCATTGGAGGCAGTACAACAAAAGTTTATGGGATTGGTCCCTGGGAGGAGAGGGTTGGCCTCTGTTGAGAGGCTGAAAGGGTTTTGAATCTTTGGAATTCTCAGCTCGAGAGGGTTGTGGATTCACCACTATTGAATATATTTGAGGCTTAGATGGACAGATTTTTAGTTTTTCTGGAAATCAAGGGATATGAGGAGTTGGTGAGAAAGTTAAGTTGATGCTGAAGATCAGCCATAATCATGCTGAATGGTGGAGCAGACTAAATGGGCTGTATGGTCTTCTGCACCTATTTCTTATGTTATATTGTTCATGGTAAGTCAGTGCATAAGCCCTCTTACCTGTGCTTTGTTTTGGTGTTGTCTTTCTGTCCCTGTCTATCCTTCTGCTTTTTTATCTCTAATTGTTCTTTTCTTCCCTTTTGGGTGGGAGGTGGGCCATGGCATATGTGGGAGAGGAAGTCATTGAAATTCAAATTTCTCATGGGCTGACTAGCAAGTAATTAATATTAGACGTGCTTTTGGATAAAAATGGGTTATGCAATGCTCACTGTCACTACGCTACTCATGACTTGTCATATCACCCCTGATTGTGCGGCTTGCCTTCTTTTGTGCCAAAATGCCTTGTGTGTCCTGTTTGATTCCCATATGCCCTGCAGTATGATTGATTTCTGAAGAGTGGCCACTTTGTCTGATATTGCTATGGTGGGAAGCTCGTACCTAGTCACTTAGAGGCTAAGATAAAGTGAATGCCTGCTATTCCAAGGTGTGTTTGTTCTCTCAGCCTCCTGATAATCTGTTCCTTTGCCCTTGATATCTCTATCTGTCTTTCTCTCCACCAATATTTCTGTCTCCCATAAACATTTCTGTCTCTCCTCCCTAACTTCTTTCCCCCGACTCTTTTCACTATGCCACCCCACCCCCAACAGTCCCTGACAGTTATCTCTGCTTTCTTCAAATCGGCAGGCTGGAAGACGTGGGAGAAAAATGTTTGAGACACCAGGAAGGCCCCAGGTGTAGCTGTAGGTCAGTTAATATTGCCCAAAGAAATAGAACCAGGAACCTGGGGAGAAGTTGATTTGGGAAACCAGTCTTCAGGAATGCAAAAATGGAAGTGCCAGCTTACTTCGTGATTGCACATTTCTCACTGAGTTAGAAAGGCATTGGTTCAAGCCCACTGCAAATCGCAAAAGTTGGACTTGACGTTCTGCCAATTCTCGCGCACATTCCACCCATGTCAACTTTTGCTCATATTTCCTGCAACCTCATGAGCATACACCCGAACATTCAATCATTTTAAGTCAGCATAATTAGCAAATGAGATTTGAATGCAATTGGAACAGGAGTGATGGAGCCTGAAAGGTTGGAGGACTGTAGGAGTGGGAAGCAAAAAATCTTTCAGCGTGTGGCTGAGGAGTGGAAGGTAAGGTAAGGAGCGTACAGCTCTCTTTGCAAAATTTTAATTCGCTCATCTAAATAGCTCTACAGGGAGTATCTATTGTCTCAGATCTTCCCCTTCTCACTGATAACTGATTCACAGGAGAAGATGGCCAGGAAGAGGACTTTCAGTTTTACAGAAGCCAACCTACAGTTCCTCTTGGACAAGGCTCCTCAGTTCACCTACATGCCAAGTCATCACATGCCAACTTAAGGTGGGCGCTGACAGATTGTCAGAGGCATTGAGTGCCACATCCAGAGTGCAGAGGAAAGTCAGTGACCTGACCAGAGTAGCGAAGATACGACACTCCCCACATTCCCCCTTTCTTCTTTGTCCACTGTGGGCGCCATTTTCAAGTCTCTGAGTCAATGACTTGACAAGTGATCTTGCACTGAAAACCACTGGAATAATGCAGGCAATCAGCATCTTTGATTGTTCCACACTGCCAAACAACATTAGCAATAAATTGCAAGCATAATAAATTTCTCTGTTTTTGTTTTTGTCAGCGATAATATGAGGATTGCCTGGGAAAGGGCAAATGATGGGGAAGGGGGATCTCAAAGTCCCATACCTCTGCCTTTCCTGGCAGTGCACTATTCTCCACTCCTTCAGGCCACTTCCAAACAGAGCTGGCCACGCGGCTCTCCTCAACTGGATACCAGCACTTTAGAACCATAGAATGGTTACAGCACAGAAGGAGGCCATTCGGCCTGTCATGTCTGTGCTGGCCCCCTGAAGGAACAATTCACCTACTGCCACACCCCTGTCTAGCCCTGCAAATTTTTCCTTTTCGGCTAATAATCCAACTCTCTTTGAAAGTCTCAATTGACCCTGCCTCCACCAAACGCTCAGGCAATGCGTTCCAGATCTGAACCACTCACTGCATGGAGATGTTTTTCCTGATGTCACCATTGCTTCTTTTGCCAATTACTTCAAATCTTTGTTTTCTGGTTCTCAATCATTCCACAAATGGGAACAGTTTCTCCCTATCTACTCTGTCCAGACCCCTCATAATTTTGAATATCAAATTTCTTCTCAACCTTCTCTTCTTCAAGGAGAACAGTCCCAATTTCTGCAATCTTTCCTCACCCCTTGTGAACCATTCTTGTGAATCTTGTTTGCCCCCTCTGTAATGCATTCACATCCTTCCTGAAGTGTGGTGCCCAGAACTGGACACCCTACTCCAGTTGAGGCCGAACCAGTGTTTTATACAGGTTTAACATAACTTCCTTGCGTTTGTACTCTGTGCTCCTGCTGATAAAGCCCATGAGGCCTGTATGCTTTATTAACCGTTTTCTCAACCTGTCCTGCCACTTTCAATGGCATATGCACATTTGCACACAGGCCCCTCGACATTTGCACCCTCATTAGAATTGCACCCTTTATTTTCTCTGTGCCCTCCCTGCCAAAATGAATCACTTCACATTTCTCTGCATTAAGTTTCAACTCCCACCTGCCTGCCCATTCCACCTTATTCAGCACTATCCTTGTGGATCACGATATTTCCAAGTTTTGTATCATTCTCAAATTTTGAAATGGTGCTCTCTGCACCAAGGTCTATGTCATTGATATATGTCAGGATGAACAGGGGTCCTTATACTGATCCCTAGGGAGCTCCAACATAAACCTTTCTCCCGGTCTAAAAAACAATCATTCCATAGAACCATAGAACACTACAGCACAGAAAACAGGCCATTCGGCCCTTCTAGTCTGTGCCGAAATATTATTCCGCTAGTCCCATTAACCTGCACCTAGTCCATAACCCTCCAGACCTCTCCCACCCATGTATCTATCCAATTTATTCTTAAAACTTAAGAGTGAGCCCGCATTTACCACGTTAGATGGTAGCTCGTTCCACACTCTCACCACTCTCTGAGTGAAGAAGTTCCCCCTAAACCTTTCCCCTTTCACCCTAAAGCCATGTCCTCTCGTGTTTATCTCTCCTAATCTAAGTGGAAAGAGCCTACTCGCATTTACTCTGTCTATACCCCTCATAATTTTGTAAACTTCTATCAAATCTCCCCTCATTCTTCTACGCTCCAAGGAATAAAGTCCTAACCTGTTTAATTTTTCCCTGTAACTCAACTCCTTAAGACCCGGCAACATCCTAGTAAATCTTCTCTGCACTCTCTCAACCTTACTGATATCCTTCCTGTAGTTAGGCGACCAGAACTGCACACAATACTCCAAAGTTGGCCTCACCAATGTCTTATACAACCTCACCATAACATCCCAACTCCTATACTCAATACTTTGATTTATGAAGGCCAGTATGCCAAAAGCTTTCTTTACAATCCTGTCTACCTGTGACGCCACTTTCAGGGAATTATGTATCTGAACTCACAGATCCCTTTGTTCCTCTGCACTCCTCAGTGCCCTACCATTTACTGTGTATGTCCTACCTTGGCTTGTCCTTCCAAAATGCAACACCTCACACTTTTCTGCATTAAATTCCATCTGCCATTTTCTGGCCCATTTTTCCAGTTGGTCCAGATCCCTCTGCAAACTTTGAAAGCCTTCCTCGCTGTCCACAACGCCTCCAATCTTAGTGTCATCAGCAAACTTGCTGATCCAATTCACCACATTATCATCCAAATCATTGATATAGACAACAAACAACAATGGTCCCAGTACAGATCCCTGAGGCACACCACTAGTCACAGACCTCCAGTCTGAGAAGCAACCATCCACTACCACTCTCTGTCTTCTCCCACACAGCCAATTTCGAATCCAGTTTACAACCTCTCCATGGATACCAAGTGTCTGAACCTTCTGAACTAACCTCCCATGTGGGACCTTGTCAAAGGCCCTACTAAAGTCCATGTGCACAACATCCACAGCCTTTCCTTAATCTACTTTCTTGGTAACCTCCTCGAAAAACTCTACAAGGTTCGTAAAACACGACCTACCACGCACAAAGCCATGCTGACTATCCTTAATCAGCCCTTGGCTGTCCAAATAATTGTATATCCAATCTCTCAGAACACTTTCCAATAATTTACCTGCTACTGACGTCAGGCTCACTGGCCTGTAATTACCTGGTTTACTTTTGGAGCCTTTTTTAAACAACGGAACAACATGAGCTACCCTCCAATCCTCCGGCACCTCACCCGTGGCTAAGGACATTTTAAATATTTCTGCCAGGGCCCCTGCAATTTCTACACTAGTCTCCCTCAAGGTCCGAGGGAATATCATGTCAGGCCAGGGGGATTTTTCTACCTCTATTCGCTGTAAGGCAGCAAGCACCACCTCTTTAATCTCCATATGTTCCATGACACTACTGCTTGTTTCCCTTCCTTCCTTATACACTATGCCAGTTTCCTGAGTAAATACTGATGCAAAAAAACTGTTTAAGATCTCCCCCATCTCGTGAGGCTCCACACATAGGTGACCACTCTGATCTTCAAGGGGACCAATTGTGTCCCTTACCATCCTTTTACTCTTAATATACTTGTAGAAACTCTTAGGGTTTACCTTCACATTATCTGCCAAAGCAACCTCATGTCTTCTTTTTGCCTTCCTGATTTCCTTTTTTAGTATTTTCTTACATTTTCTATACTCTACAAGTACCTCATTTGCTCCTTGTTGCCAATACCTGCTATACACCTCTCTCTTCTTCTTAACTAGATCGCCAATATCCCTTGAAAACCAAGGTTCCCTATGCCTGTTAACTTTGCCTTTAATCCTGACAGGAACATGCAAACTCTGCACTCTCAAAATTTCGCCGTTGAATGCCTTCCACTTACTGAACACATCCTTGCCAGAAAACAACTTATCCCAATCTACTCTTCCTAGATCCTTTCTCATTTCCACAAAATTGGCCTTTCTCCAATTTCGAATCTCAACTCGAGGACCAGACCTATCCTTATCCATAATTAACTTAAAACTAATGACATTGTGGTTACTGGACCCAAAATGTTCGCCTACACATACTTCTGTCACCTGACCTGTCTGGTTCCCTAATAGGAGATCAAGTATTGCATCCTCTCTTGTTTGTACCTCTATATATTGATTTAGAAAACTTTCCTGAACACATTTAACAAACTCCAAGCCATCCAGCCCTTTTACAGTATGGGAGCACCAATCAATATGTGGAAAGTAAAAATCTCCTACTATCACAACTTTCTGTTTCTTACATTGGTCTGCTATCGCTCTACAGATTTTCTCCTCCAATTCTCTCTGACTATTGGGCAGTCTATAATACAACCCTATTAGTGTGGTCACACCTTTCCCATTCCTCAGCTCCACCCATATGGCCTCTGTAGACGAGCCCTCCGGGCTGTCCTGCTTATGCACAGCTGTGATATTTTCCCAGAGAAGTAATGCCACTCCTCCCCCTTTCATCCCTCCCCCCTATCACGTCTGAAACAACGGAACCCCGGAACATTGAGCTGCCAGTCCTGCCCCTCCTGCAACCAAGTCTCACTAAGAGCAATAATGTCGTAATCCCACGTGCCAATCCATGCCCTAAGCTCATCTGCCTTTTCGACAATACTCCTTGCATTGAAATAGATGCACCTGAGAACATTTCTATCACGTACAAACCTTTGATTTCTGTCTATAACAACATCACTATATTCAACACCACTTTTTGCTTCCTGTCACTCAGCCACTTTCATATCCATGTTGCTACTGTCCTTTTATTCCATGAGCTCGAACTCTGTTGTTGTGTGGCAATTTACTAAATCTTTCCTGGAAGCCCATGTATGCCACAGCAACAGCATTACCTTCATCAACCCTCTCTGTTACCTCAGCAAAAAACTCAAGCAAGCTAGTTAAACATGATTTCCCGTAACAAATCCAAGCTGGCTTTCCTTAATTAACTTGCAATTGCCCAAGCGACCATTAATGTTGTCCTGAATTATGGTTTCTAGAAGCTTCTCCAGCAGCAAAGTTAAGTTGACTGGCCTGCAGTTGCTGGCCTTATCTTTACACTGTTTTTTGAACAAGGGTGGAACATTTGTAATTCTCCAGCCCTCTGGCACCACCCTTGAGTATATAGAAGACTGAGAAATTATGGCCAGAGCCTCTGCAATTTCCACTTTCACATCCTTTAGTATCCTTGGATGAATCTCACCTGGTCTCAGTGCCTTATAAACTTAAATTCAGATAGCTTATGCAATAACACCTCCTTATCAATTTTAAACTTATAAAGTATGTTTCAGCATGGCCTGCACAGAATCTTCTTTCTTTGCAAAGACAGATGAAAAGTATTTATTTAGCACATTACCTATGCCCCCACCTCCATATGTAAATCCCCTTTTTGGCCCCACTCCTTCCCTTACCACCCTTCTTCTATTTATATGCTTATAGATGATTTTTGGATTCCTTTCATGTTAGTTGCCAGTCTCTTCTCATACTCTCTCTTTGCCTCTCTTATTTGCTTTTTTAATTCCATTCTGAAATTTCTATACTCTGCCTGGTTCTCAATTGTATTATCCACCTGACATTTGTCAAAAGCACACTCGTTCTTCATCTTAACCTCTATCTCTTTCATCCAGGGAATTCTGGATTTCTTTGCCTTTTCCCCTTAATGGGAATATATCTTGACTGTACTCGAACGATCTTTTCTTTATAGACAGCGCATTGTTCAGTAACAGTTTTGCCTGCTAATCTTGGATTCCAGTTTATCTGGGTCAGATCCATTGAATTTGGCTTTCACCCTGTTAATTATTCTTATTCTGGATTGATACTTGTCCTTTTCCATAGCCAGCCCTAAATCTTAAGATTTAGTGTTCACTGCCACTTAAATGTTCTCCTAATGACACTTGACCCTGTCATTTTCAGTACACGCTGCAGTGTCCGATGTCATTTTGAGGAAACAGGGAAACTCTTTGGAGGTGGAGAATACTGCCACCTCTCCAGAGTGAGTGGCTAGAAGACCGCCACAGACCAGTGAGTTAATGGACTGTTGTGACAGCTGCAGACCTGAGGAGGTGGCTGCTGGTGGAGTATCAGAGGGACATGAAGATCCTGGGATTCAAGAGCAGTAACATGGAGATTCTTGCAGGTTTGGCTTCCAGATCTGTTGTGATCCTCAGGGCCAATACTTAAGAGCTGTGAGAACTGATGCAACAGGAGAACTTATGCTCTTGAGGTTTAGGGTGGCAGACTGGAGGGTGTAATGACTCATGGCTTCCAGTCTCTTACTGACGCCTGGCAGGGCCCTGACAGCTAACATCGTGCTAGCAATCAAGGCTGCAGTGGAAGAGCAGCTGATATGGTCCAAGTGCTGCCAGCGCTGGCCTGAGCTCTGGTCTTGCAACAGCAGCCACGCTGCTACCTGTACAAAGCAGACTCCAGGAAGCAGGTTTAGAGATCCCTCTAGGTTACAGACAGCAACAATCCTGATGAAGGGGCATGGACTGACCCATGACTGATCGGCCCAGCATCTTTCTCCTGTCCCCGACCATTCGTTTCAACTGGGAGAAGGTGCAGGAGAGTAGCTGGCCGAAGGGTTTGTTAAATCCCTGGGCCAAGCGGAGACCCTTGATGGAGTAGTGGGAGTTTAATTCTTGTTTCTCCTCCTACCATTCGTCTGCCAGGAGGGAGGAAAGTGTCCTGGTTGGAAGACTGTGACTGTCACGATCATTTCCCATTTGTTTGATGAGTGCCTTGTTTTTGATGTATTGCAGCTAAGTAAAACATTTTTGATTCGAAGTGATCTTTACAGGACTACCCCATTTTAAGTACGAGAGACATTCCTGGAAACCAGTACTTAAATTGAAACTACTTATGAGAAAATTTGTTTCAATATGTGATATCAAGCAATGTATTCACAACACAACATTTTAGGCCCCAATATGTAACATAAACATGAAATAAATAAAACAATGTAAATAAATCTTCTACATTCCAAGTAACGTGGCAAAGAACTGAAGAGAGCGAGTTTTGTTTTCCTGATTGCTCTAAAATAAAGGTGCAAAGTACAACCCCAAGATATAGTCAACATATCTTTGCGAGATCAATTTCCCTGAGATTCACTCATGTTAATTTGTTAAATTGACTGGGTTGAGCTGAGCTAGTTTTATTCCTGGTTCTGGACCAAAACCGAGGCTGACATGCTCCAAGGTGGGGGTGGGGGATGGAGAGCAGAACCTAAGCCGAAAGTTCTAGAGAATGGGGAAACAGCCTTTTCATTGATTCAACCAGCCAGTAATTATGCAGACAGTTACAAAAAAACTTTTTCCTGATTCCCAATTACTTTATAATGGAGTTGGCGGTACTTAAAACAAGTAAATGGGTCATAATTTTTAACCACTCAATAACGAAACTACTCTATTTGGGACTATTTAAAATGGGGTATAGCTGTATTTACTTAAATGCGTTGATATTTGCCAAAGTTGTAACAATTGCTGACATTTACGTTACAGCGGTTTAACTCGGGCTTCCAGTGTTTCCTAATGTTGATTAATGGTCGTTGAAGGTTTATTCTTGGAATATAAGAACATAATAAAGCAGAGCAGGAGTAGGCCATTTGGTCTCTAAAGCCTGCTACGCCATTCATTAAGATAATGACTGATTTGTTGGTGGCCTTAACTCCACTTTACTGGCCCATAACCCTTGACTCCCCTGTTCAAGTTTCTAAAGAGATGTTAACATTGCCAGGAAACATAGCTTCTCAGGGTCTAATTAAGATTTTTTTGAGTTCATTTTGTGGAAATGGCTAAGTGTAGTTTAAATTTTTCAGCCAGACTATGTATTCATTTGTTATAATTTTAACTTAAATTACTAATCATATAAAACAATTTTTTGTAATTAATAAACATTTTTTTTTCTTTAAAGTTGAAGAGCTGTGTTTGATTTTTCTTCTGGTTGAGAGTTTTGTGAGGGGTGAAGGCTTTTCAAAACAATGTCTCTTCTGGATGTGTCACAACCAGGATCCTCTGCTTCAATTCGATCTTGACATCCCCGGGAAGAAGGCCTTCGTCCTTCTGTTGTGGTATACTCATGCAGGGTGCCGCATGTGACAACGATGCTTGCTTTCCTCCCTGGGATTAGAGGAGGGCAATCCCAGAGCTTTCTAAGCAACTGAAGTCAGCAATCCTGTGGAAACTTCATACACTCTGGACATTGCAAATTTGACAAACACCCCAGCCCAATGGAACTGGGCATCGTTGCCAAGCTGATCCAGGACATCACTGCCCCTTCATTCAACCTGCACAAGTCCCTTGTGGATATTGGAATGGCCTTTCTTTCTATGAACAAAAACAGAATTACCTGGAAAAACTCAGCAGGTCTGGCAGCATCGGTGGAGAAGAAATCAGTTAACGTTTCGAGTCTTCATGACCCTTCGGCAGAACTGAGTATAGTTAGGAGAAAGGTGAAATATAAGCTGGTCTAAGGTGGGGGGGGGCGGGGGGAGAGAGAAGTTGAGGGTGGGATGATTGTGGAGATAAGCAAGCAGTGATAGGAGCAGATAATCAAAAGATGTCACAGACAAAAGGATCAAAGAGGTGTTGAAGGTGGTGATATTGTCTAAGAAAAGTGCTAATTAAGAATGGAAGACAGGATACTCAAGGTACAGCTCTAGTGGGGGTGGGGTGGAAAGACTAACAAAGTTTTAGTTTTAGATTTAAAAATAATGGAAATAGGTGGGAAAAGAAGAATCTATATAAATTATTGAAAAAAAAGGGGACGGGGAGAAACGGGGTGGGGATGGGGGGAGGGGGAGTTTAAGATCTAAAGTTGTTGAATTCAGGGTGGAGTGTTAAAATGGCAAGCGACAGGGAGGTTTGGGTCTTTCTTGCGGACAGACCACAGGTGTTCTGCAAAGCGGTCGCCCAGTTTGCGTTTGGTCTCTCCAATGTAGAGGAGACCGCATTGGGAGCAATGAATGCAGTAGACTAAGTTAGGGGAAATGCAAGTGAAATGCTGCTTCACTTGAAAGGAGTGTTTGGGCCCTTGGACGGTGAGGAGAGAGGAAGTGAAGGGGCAGGTGTTGCATGTTCTGCGTGGGCATGGGGAGGTGCCATAGGTGGGGGTTGAGGAGTAGGGGGTGATGGAGGAGTGGACCAGGGTGTCCCGGAGGGAATGATCCCTACGGAATGCCGTCAGGTGGGGGTGAAGGGAAGATGTGTTTGGTGGTGGCATCATGCTGGAGTTGGCGGAAATGGCGGAGGATGATCCTTTGAATGCGGAGGCTGGTGGGGTGATAAGTGAGGACAAAGGGGACCCTATCATGTTTCTGGGAAGGAGGAGAAGGCGTGAGGGCGGATGCGCGGGATATGGGCCGGACACGGTTGAGGGCCCTGTCAACGACCGTGGGTGGAAAACCTCGGTTAAGGAAGAAGGAGGACATGTCAGAGGAGCTGTTTTTGAAGGTAGCGTCATCAGAACAGATGCGACGGAGGCGAAGGAACTAAGAGAATGGGATGGAGTCCTTACAGGAAGCGGGGTGTGAGGAGCTGTAGTCGAGGTAGCTGTGGGAGTCGGTAGGCTTGTAATGGATATTGGTGGACAGTCTATCATCAGAAATTGAGACAGAGAGGTCAAGGAAGGGAAGAGAAGTGTCAGAGATGGACCATGTGAAAATGATGGAGGGGTGGAGATTGGAAACAAAATTAATAAATTTTTCCAGGTCCCGACGAGAGCATGAAGCAGCACCGAAGTAATCATCGATGTACCGGAGAAAGAGTTGTGGGAGGGGGCCGGAGTAGGACTGGAACAAGGAATGTTCCACATACCCCATAAAGAGACAGGCATAGCTGGGGTCTATGGTTTAGGCTGTGCTGCATGGGCTTTAACTCATCACAGAGCAAGTAGTGGAGTCAATTGGTGGCCTCCTTTGAAAAGCAAATCATCACACAGCCATACCCTCAGAAATCTGCTTGGAGATCAGTAAAGGAAAGCATATACATTCTTTGCACTAGGGATGTGTGTGGTGGGTAGCCTCCACCGATGATGCTTTACCTTCAGTGCCCTCTGCATCTGGTACTTTTCCTTTGTTCCTCCTCCCCCATAACAATAAGCAGGAGTAGTGCAAAAGAGCCATTTTTATTTCTCAAAGGATTGGAAAATGACTGTCAGTCTGTAGTAACAGAATGAAAGTGGCTTCAGTACTTCCTGGAACAGGTGATTTGCATGTGTTTCAGTTGTGGGTGCCTGTGCACCTTTGATTGCAGTTTGAAGAGAATGTCTGAGCAAGCTTATTTGTCGGAACCTCACTTCTGTCCATGAGTGCAGGGTGAATATAATGGATGGAGATGTGTTTGGACAGAAGGATCTATAGACAATTGCAAATGGTCAAGGAGATTTCAGCATTTGTCCTTGTACATGTAATTCACTTAGGCCGAAAATTCCACAAGATTTTAGGTCAAGTTTTGTAATGCATTTCATCTTTGTGTGCTTCTGTGTCTGTGTGTGTCTCTGTCTCTGTGTGTGTGCGTGCGCATAGATGCAGGAACTTTTTTTGCAATCCTGTTAGGAACTATTGATGTTTAAAGAGGAAATCTGAACATCCAGCAACTTACTGATAGAACCATTTCGCATTTTAAACAAAAAGAAACTTTGTTGTACATCAAAAGGCATTAAACAAAGCAAGCACTATTAACTTAATACTAGTTTACAACTACATATATTATAAATTCTGCTTCACTTTTAACTTCTCCACGCACCCCCCCCACCACCCCCACACACCACTCCCCTCGCACCAAGAATTCCCCTATACATTGCAACAATCTTTTAAGGTGCACTCACTTCTCTAGAGATCAACCCAAAGGTATGCCACAGCCTTCTGTCTTTCATTCCCTTCCGCGTTCCAGCTATCTTCCGAGCTAAGTTTCCAGGAGGGTTCTTCCATTCGCTATTTGGCTTTGTGACCCTTCACTTTTTCTTTATAGACCTTACAAGTGTGGACACCTCAGCTCCTTGCTCGGGTTGTCGGCAGACACCAAACTACCAAGCTTTCCAAGCTAACTCTGCTGACTGCTTTCTGAGACAATGTTTTGTGAGGACCCTGTAGATTTCGTCCACTAGCTAGAGCAAATCTTCTAGATGCTTTTTCCTTCACGAAAACTGAGACTGAGTTGCACCCACATTCCACACAGTGAATGGTGCAAATTATTATTTTCTTTGTTTGAAGGGCAGGCCTTAACTGACTGTCATCTCTGATGGGCATTCTCAATGTGGTGAGATGTAGTCTAAAGCAAAGCTGCAACTGCATCTGTCTGTTGCTGAAACTGAACTACTTGCTTCTTTCAGCAAACACAAAAAGCTAAATTAAACAAATGAACCTTCCCACCCCCATAGCTTGTCTCTATGACAATGTGGCATTCTTTGTGATGGTCTCAAGACAAAAATGTAAACAAATTAGTTTACCTTCAACACAACTCTTGGACTCTGTACCCTAAATGGATAATTTATACTTCTAATGGAGTTTGGTGATCTTCACACATTGAAGTAAATAAATTTGATCTGATAGCCATTATGGATACCTGGCTACAAGATGACAAGGATTGGGTCCTGAATATTGAGGGATATATGACCTTCAAGAAAAATAGGAAGCTAGGTAAAAGGGGGGGGGGGGGGGGGGTGGGGGGGGTGGGGGGGGTAGCACTGTTAATCAAGGATGGCATTTGTGCAATAGTTAGAGATGACCTTGGTATAGGAACTCAGGATATAGCATCGATTTGGGTGGAGATGAGGAATAGTAGGGGAAAGGAGCCACTAGTGGGAGTGGTGTACAGGCCCCTGAACAGTAATCAGAATGCAGGACAAAGTATATAAGAAGAAATATTGGGTGCTTGTGATAAAGGGACAACAATAATCATGGATGATTTTAATCTACATATCAACTGGAAAAATCAGATTGGTAGTAGTGGCCTGCATGAGGAGTTCATAGAATGTTTTCGAGAGAGTTTCTTAGACCAGCACACTCTGGAACCAACTAGAGAGCAGGTTATATTAGATGTGGTATTGAGTAATATGACAGGATTCATTAATGATCTCAGAGTAAAGGCACCTCTAGTAGCAGCGGCCACAATACGATTGAATTTTACATCCAGTTTGAAAGGGAGAAGAGTGGATCTGAGACTAGTATTTTAGACTTAAATAAGGGCAACTATGTGGGCTTGAAAGCTGAGCTAGCTAAAGTGAACTGGAACACTCGACTAGAGGATAGATCAATAGAGAAGCAGTGGCAGACATTTAGGGGATATTTCAGAACACTCAGAATAAGTATATTCCCACTATAAATAAAAATTCTAAAGGGAGGACCCACCATCCATGGTTAACTAAAGTGGTTAGGAAAAGCATCTAACTTAAAGAAAAAGCATATAACTGTGCAAAGATGAGTGGCAGTTCAGATGATTGGTCAGAATATAAAGAATAGCGGAGAATGATGAAAAGGTTGATCAGGAGAAAGAAGTTAGAGTATGAGAGGAAGCTAGCTAGAAATGTAAAAATGGACAGCAAGAGTTTCTCATAGAGGTCTACAGCACAGAAAAAGGCCCTTCTGCCCATCGAGTCTGTGCCGGTCAAACAAGTACCTAACTATTCTAATTTCTACATGTATTTAAACAGGAAAAGAGTAGGTGAAGTGAGTGTTGGTCCTCTAGATAGTGAGAATGGGGAGTTAATAGTAGATAATAAGGAAATGTGGATGAAATGAACAAATATTTTGTTTCTGTTTTCACTATCGAGGATACAAAAGTAAATCGGAAGGTGGAAGGGGGAGAGGAACTTATGAAATTACAATCACTACGGAAACCAGGCACTGAGCAAACTGACGGAGCTGTGGGCTGACAAGTCACCAGGTCTAGATGGACTTCACCCTTGGGTCTTAAAAGAGGTGGCTAATGGGGTAGTAGATGCATTGGTGTTAATTTTCCAAAATTCCCTTGATTCTGGAAAGATTCCATCAGACTGGAAAATAGCAAATGTAATCCCTCTATTCAAAAAGGGAGGGAGGCAGGAAACTATAGGCCAGTTAGCTTGACGTTTGTCATGGGGAAGGTGTTGGAGTCTATCATTAAAGAGGCTATAGCTGGACACTTAGAAAAGCTCAAGGTAATCGGGAAGAGTCAGCATTGTTTTATGAAAGGGAAATCATGTTTAACCAATTTATTAGAGTTCTTTGAAGGAGTAACACATGCAGTGGATATAGGGGAGCTGTAGACATACTGTACTTGGATTTCCAGACAGCGTTTGATAAGGTGCCACATCAAAGGTTATTGCAGAAAGTAAAAGCTCATAGTGTAGGGGGTTACATATTAGCCTGGATAGAAAATTGGCTGGCCGATAGAAAACAGAGAGTATGCATAAATGAGCCTTTTTCAGATTGGCAGGATATGACAAGCAAAGTTCCGCAGAGGTCTATGCTGGGGCCTCAGATTTTGACAATTTATATCAATGACTTAGATTAGGGGAGTGAAGGCATGGTAGCTAAATTTGTAGACATCACAAAGAAAGGTAGGAAAGTATGTTGTGAAGAAGGCATAAGGAGTTTGCAGATGGGTAGAGATAAGTTGAGTGAGTGGGCAAAAATCTGTCAGATGGAGTATAATGTGGAAAAATGTAAAGCTGTTCACTTTGGCAAGAAGAATGAAAAAGCAGATTATTACTTAAACAGAGAACTACTGCAGAATTCCGAGGTGCAGAGATATCTCGGTGTTCTTGTGCATGAGTCACAAAACGTTATTGTGCAGGTACAGTATGTAATCAAAAAGGCTAATGGAATGCTTTCCATTATTACGAGAGTAATTGACATAAAAGTAAGGATGTTATGCTTCAGTTATACAGGGCATTGGTGAGACCACATCTTGAATACTGTATGCAGTTTTGGTCTCGTTATTTAAGGAAGGATGCAAATTTGTTGGAGGAGGTTCAGAGTAGGTTTACTAGGTTGATACCTGGAATGAGCGGGTTGTCTTGAGAGGAAAGGTTGGACAGACTGGGCTTGCTTCCACTGGAGTTCAGAAGAGTGAATGGTGACTTGATTGAAGTATATAAGATCCTGAATGCTCTTGACAAGGTGTACGTGGAAAGGATGTTTCCTCTTGTGGGTGAGTCCAGAACTAGGGGGCACTGTTTTAAAGTTAGGGGTTGCCCTTTTCGGACAGAGATGAGGAGAAATTTTTTTCTCTGGAGATTGTGCGACTTTGGAACTCTGCCTCAGAAGTTGGTGGAGACAGGGTCACTGAATATTTTAAGGCAGAGGTAGATAGATTCTTGTTTGAATCAAAGGTTATCGGGGTTAGATGGGAATGTGGAACTTGAAACACAAACCGATCAGCCATGATTTTATTGAATGGCGGAGCAGGCTTGAGGGACCAAGTGGCCCACTTCTCCTATTTCATATGCTCGTATGGCCTCCTCTCCCAGAATTCCTGGCCGTATTAAGGAACTCTCTTGTTTTCAACCTGATTTACCTTCTTTTGATTTGGGAACTACATACATAATTTAAATTCTTTTTTGAAGTAAGTGTATTCCTTCTGGCTCCATTACAAGTCCAGAGATGGGTCATTCCTTTTTTAAGTTTTACACCTCTGCTTCTGACCTTGTAAGATAAACGCAGATTAATTAAACCTAGGCTTGTTTGATTTGCCTTTTTGTTAGGATTGTTTATCGGTTTCTTAATCAGGCTTTTCTATTTATCCTACATTTAACACTTCACTTCCGAAAACTAAAACTTGTATTCTACAACGTATGAATTATGAACTAGATATTTGCAACAATGTTCAGACTACATTTTGACATCTTGACTGACATTTCATCGCAGTAGCGTGAGTCTTTCAGATGAGATATTAACCCAACGCCCCTTCAACCTACAACAGTCAAGAATAAATGATTCCTTAGCTCCATTTGAAGAAAAACACTAGAATTCTCCTCGTGTAACCAGAACAGGTTAACTTGTCATTTAATTTGTTGTTGTTTGTAGGAATTACTGTGCACAAATTTTCCAAAAAACAGTTGGCGCATTTCAAAAAGTAATTAGTTGGCCTTAGAAGTGCTTTGAAACATTTGGAAGACATGAAATGTGTGATGTATATAGATTCCTTATTGCTTTATATTTTACGAACAATTTAAAACAGAAGGAAGACAGACAACGAAATGGTCGACCTGCTAGAATTGGGTGACTTGTGGCACAAGTCTCCAATTAAATTATGACCTGTAACTGTTTACAAAGGGAAATTGTCATTCTTGCCATTTTAAATTGTTGCACAACATTTTAACAGTGTAAATGTCACAAAAATATTCCCAAAAATCATGAAACCAGGAAGTGTACACATGTGTAAAAAATTTCATATAATGAAGTAGGGCTAGAGTTAGGGATATTAGGACCAAGCTGTGGGCAATTAATTTGGATCCTATTTGTATCCAAATTGTTACACATTCTGTCCTTATTGAATTGAGGCTGATTGGGAAGAAAATTGTATGGGTGCGTGCCAATTAGCTGACTGCGCCACCATTGTGCAGGTCTAAAACAGGTGTGGGGTTCGATGGCAATGGTGTAGTGGTATTGTCGCTGGTTTAGTAACCCAGAGACCCAGGGTTAATTCTCTGGGGACCTGGGTTCAAATCCTGCCATGGCAGATGGTGGAATTTGAATTCAATAAAAATCTGGAATTAAAAAGTCTAAAACAGGTGTTTAAGGATCCAATACGACTAGCACTGTGTGCAGCATTCCAGACCAAATATGTGTCACCTGCCTTACTATTAAAGGTGACCGTACAAGCCTCCAGGATCTGTGCCTGGGGCATGTGTTGGCTACTTTGCAAATGCATATATGGGGCCTAACATTCATTTTCAAGAGGATCTTGAAATTGATTGCTTTGAATCACCCAGCTGTGTTCTGGATAACCAAGCCTACATGTCGACTGACCTTCAGACTTCAAAGGGATGACCAGAGGCCACCCACTAAAAGTTAAGCATGAATGCTACTTCAGGCTTTGTAGCAGCCCCCTCTTTACTGAACCATCTCCCCTCGTGCCTCAATCCTTCCAATAGCCCAAGGACTGATGCAAACAATGCAGTGGCTGGAAATTCAAATCTGATTTGCTGACTGCAAGTATCCATGGCTCATCCAAGATCCGGTGTATCCCGTTTCTATCCATTCCACCACAGTGATTGTACCCTGCACCAAGATCATGTGGTAGACCAGCGCTATCCAATTTCACCCCTATGTAATTTCTTTGTAGTACCTGTACAGGTTGTGGAGCTAGAATATGTTTAATAAAAAAAGTTGCTAGAATAGCACTGCAAAGCCATGATTTCATGCATGTGGCTTCCATTATAAATGTGGAAAGAAGAATACAACAGGAATAATATTGATATGTAAGATTGACAAAAATGTGCCCATGGGAAGTAAAGTTTTGTCGATGGGAAACCCATTCAGATGTGGGATTTTTAAAAAGTATTTTAAGTATATTGGTCGTTACTTTTTCTTTTCAGTGCCTTCCTACAGCATTGTATGTAATCGTAGAAATTTCCACACAGAAAAAGCCATTCAATCTACTGGAGCTGTTTCCACATCAGATCTCATCTCATTTCTTTACTGTTTCATGATACCCATAAATAATTTTCTTATTTGATTCTTGCCATATGTTGTGGCTGATTCAGCTTTGATGGTAACTTGTGATCACTTGCATTCTGTAGTCTTTTGAGTGAAAATATTTCTTTGCATGGCTGAGATCAGGAATTTGCCTGTGGTGTGATGTGACTGGGAACCTATGTCTCGGGCACAGATGTAATGAAATTTCCGTTAAATGGGATTAGATAGGTAGGTCAGGTGTTTCTCACGTGTTGGTGCAGACTTGATGGGCCAAAGGGCCTCTTCTGCACTTTGATTCTGTGATTCCGCATTCCGTACCAACTGTTTGATTCAATTGTTTATTTTTTTTTTAGTTCTTTCATGGGATGTTGGCATTACAGGGAAGGCCAGCATTTCTTGTCCTTGAGAAGGCGATGGTGAGCTGCCTTATTGAATAGCTGCAGACCATCTGGTGTTGATACACCTACAGTGCTGTTAGGAAGGGAGTTCCAGGATTTTGATCCAGTGACAGTGGAGGAATGGTGATGGGGTTGCAAGTCAGGTTGGCATGTGGCTTAAAGGGGAACTTGCAGGTGGAGTGGCTGCCCTTGTCCTTCTAGATGCTGTTGAAGGAGGCTTGGTGATGAGTTTAGGTATTTAATAATGGCTTAACTTGAATTGAGGACAGTTCAGTATCCTGGTATATATAATGTCCAAGGGCTAAATAAATGGAAAGTAAAGTTGTCATTTATAAATGTTTAATTTCATCCAATCTCCAACATTCCTTAAAATACTGTGTTCTTGGGAACTGAACTAAATCAGATTCAATGCATGTGGCTAGAGGCCTGAATCATTGTGCCCTACTTATTAATGATAGAAATAGTAGGTTTTTATACATTGGCACTAGAACGTTCTTACAAAGTTGAGCATTGTGAAGGGTTTCTGGATTACGAGTCCAGTAATATTACCACTACACCACCATCTCCCATAAGCAATGAGAGAGGTTTTTAAAGCAGTGTTAGTGTAACCGTGTTATAATAAATGACCAATTTCATAATTTGCTCACTATTTTTCATCAGGCAAAGTGAACCATGCTGATGAAATCTGGAGAATGACAAGTTGTAACATTTCTTTTTTTCTACCAGCAATAAAAATGTAATGCCTTTTTTATCTCCTTCATGCCCTGTGTTCTGTAAAGAATGACTTCATTATGCATTGCATTTTAAAATCTTTCATGAAAGAAATTCAAAATGTATGCGATGCACAGCATGTGGAAGGAGAGTTAGCTTATTTCAGGTAGAGCTATTTATTGGAACTAGTCTTTGTGAGGGGTTGTGCATAAAGAAAATAACAACTTTCTCTTTTAGATACTGATGGACTTGCTGTGTACTTCTAGGATTTATGATTTATGTTGAACAGTGCTGTTGTTTGTATTATAAATATAACCATATAACATAGATTAGTAATAGTTTGGAAGGTGAAGAATATGAAAGAAATCAGTGGTCATCACTACAGCAAAATTAGCACTAACTGCGTGGCAAAAGTTGGAGCTGGTAAACATGAGGCTTCAGGAACAGGTTTGAATCCTTAAGATGATAGGCAGATCAGATTGTGAAAATGCAAAACCAGAAGTATAAAGCAGCAGGAAACAAATTATTCTGCTTAATTGTGTGAATTTTTGAAAACCATGCATGCTGCGAAAAATAAGCATTGTTTTTTGATAACAAAGCAACACTCAGACTTCTCTGTGTGTTTTGGTGCATCTGTTATGGGAGATGGTGGTGTAGTGGTAGTATTACTGGACTCGTAATCCAGAAACCTTTGCTAATGTGGGGACATGAGTTCAAACAATTTATGTAAATTCAATTAATCAGTAATTCTGGAATTGAAAACTAGTATTAGTAATGGTGACCATGAAGCTATCATCGATTGTCATAAAAACCCACCTGACTCACTAATGTCCTTCAGGGAAGGAAATCTGCCTTCCTTACCTGGCCTGGCCAATACATGACTCCAGATCTCCAGCAATGTAGTTGACTTTTAACTGCCCTCTGAAATGGCCAGAATGGGCAACAAACGCTGGCCTTGCCAGAGAAGCCCACATTCGATGAAAGAATAAAATATTGTTAGGATTAGTGCAAAGAGCTATTTGCGATCCTAATATTTAATGTATTCAGTTAAAGCCAGACTGTGTCTAAAAATATAATCTCTGTCCTTTTTTATTTAAAACATGTATCAAGACAGATTTGTCATAACTGGATTATATTTTAACAGCTCTTTCTAACAGCAAGTTGTTGTTACCATATAAGTGCCACATATTTTCTCTTGTGCTGTCAAATTAAAATTTCTGCAGAAGTGTCCCTGTGTTTTTAACCCCCACCATCAGTAGAAAATTTTACATTTCGGTTGTTCGTGGTAATTTTCTTTTGACCTCATTATAGTTTTTTTTTTAAACTCCATTTCCCACCTGGTAGCTGTCCAGATTGACAGGATGATCGACTGTTGGGTGAGAAGACCAGCCAAAAAAAGGCTGCAATCAGGGAAAAATTGGGTGTTGTGGGGTCTGCCAGACCCAACAGTAAGGAGGGAGGGGAGCTGGGAGAGATCGTGGGATTGGGGGAATCGCATGATTTATGTGAGGGGTCAGAAGGGGAAAGGGTTGATGGGGCGGGGGAAGCACTCCTGCTCCTCCTGGCCCACCACAGGCAGTGCTATAAAAAACACTAAGCTGTTGGATCCAGCTGCAACCCCCTCTCATTAGCTGTTGAGTTCCCCAAGCCCTGGGAAACACATGCAAGAAGTGTTAATTTAAAATCTGTCCAAAGTCTCAGGAAAAGAGACTAATTTACATATAATTACAAACCCACCTCTTCACAGCGGGTTATTTGGATGCCCAGATATCTACTGCAATTAAAATGGGAACTGGTACATGCACAGTGGGCTGGGAACTACCCTGCACCCCACCCAGCCCCAGATCATCTCCTCCCCATTGTGGGCTGGGGGAGGATGGTTAGTTTTTAATATAGATATTTTGATACATCATAGTCCTTCACTTCTGTTGGTGTGCAAATGTTGGCCTTCCTTTAGGTTTTGATTAGCCCTCCCAGATGTTCTGCTTCAGGCTACTTTGGACAATGCATCCAGGTTTTCTGAAGATATTTTAATATTAAAATAATTTCCTGGAATATTGACGATCTGCTAAAGGAAGAGGACAGGAATTTTAAAAAAATTCTTCCATGGGATGTGAACGCCAATGTCACCACCACCGCTGGCAGCTCACTACCACCTTCTAGAGGAAAATTCCAGATGGGCAATAAATGCTGCCTGAGCCTACAACCCGTGAAAGAAATAAAAAAGAAAATGGCCCACGCCTAATTACCCTTGAGAAGGTGGTGGTGAGCTGCTGCCTTGAATTGCTGCAGTCCGTGTGGCGTAGGTACACCCACAGTGCTGTTAGGTTGGGAGTTCCAGGATTTTGACCCAGTGACAGTGAAGAAACAGTGATATAGTTCCAAGGGTGTGTGGCTTGGAGGGGAACTTGCAGCTGGTGGTGTTCTTATGCATCTGCTGCCCTTGTCCTTCTAGGTGATAGAGGTTGTGGGTTCGGAAGGTACTGTTGAAGGAACCTTGGCATGTTGCTGCATCTTGTATGTAGTATTTATTGCTGCCACTGTGCACCAATGGTGGAGGGAGTGAATGTTTAGGTGGTGGATGGGGTGCTGATCAAGTGGAGCTTCTTGAGTATTGTGGGAGCTGCACTCATCCAGGCAAGTGGAGACTATTACATCACACTCCTGACTTGTGCCTTATAGATGGTGGACAGACTTTGGGGAGTCAGGAGGTGAGTTACTTGTCACAGGGTTCCTAGCCTCTGACCTGCTCTTGTAGCCACAGTATTTATATGGCTAGTCCATTTCAGTTTCTGGTCAATGGTAACCCCGAGGCTGTTGATAGTGGGGGATTCAGTGATGGTAATGCCATTGAACGTCAAGGGGCAATGGTTAGGTTCTGTCTTGTTGGAGATGGTCGTTGCCTTGCACTTGTGTGGTGCGATTGTTACATGCCACTTGTCAGCCCAAGCCTGGATATTGTCTAGGTCTTACTGCTTTTGAACATGGACTACTTTAGTATCTGAGGAGTTGCATATGGATAAAGACTTGAGTATTGCTGAACAAAGAGAAATGTCTGAGCTTTTCGCCTTGCACTCATCAGGACACTTGCAAGAAAGCCAATACAAGTGGAAGACAACAATTTATCCTGTATGTGGAGAGAGTGCTGATTGGTTGGCAAGTGGTGTTGCCATGGAAAATGCACCACTGATGGTGACTGACAGTTAGCTGCCAAGCATTGTAATTTAAACTAGGAAGCTTGACACTGATTGGTCAAGGCAATGCCCTGAGCAATGAGTCAGATAATGGCTATCAATTATTTTGGAACAGGTGCAATATATGTACATGTTCTTTCTGTCTGCATGAAACAGGGCCCTGTGTATTAATATATGTAGCTTCCAGTAAAGACTGCTTCAATATCTGAAAAGTTGCGAATGATACTAAACACTGCAGTCATCAGTGAACATCCCCACTTCTGACCTGACGTTGGAGGGAGGGTCATTGAAAACATCAGAGAAAGCAGGGGCATATCTCAATTGAAAATTGCGATTGTCTGGTTTGGATAAAATTGCTCTTTCATATCTTGTCTTGATCTACCTTTAGCCTTTCACATATTTTTGGAGTGCTTTTGAGTTTAGAATGACTGTCTACCAAATACATTGAATGAAACGCACCTTTTAATAAGCATCAAGTATTCTATCGCTCGGAGTCCAATCTTGTGTGAAAACAACATACTTTGATGTAACTCTATGTAGATTACACATTGGCTGGAGCACTCTATTATTATGCCAGGAGGTGGTCAGCTGTCTCTTCAGAAGGCCATATGGCTTCAGGTTTTTGGTTGACATCTTTTAAGAAAGGCAACATGGGGCACTTTTAAAAAAAGAAGGGTTGGAAGCTTTCTTGGTCTTCTGCCCAACATACACACTTCAACCAACACCATTGACACAGCTTAATTGGTAATTCCACTCACTTGCAGTTTGTGCGACCTCCTTGTGTGCACTCGGTTGTCATGTTTGGCTGCAGCAATGAAATCCAATAGAAGTTGCTGATAAGCCACAGGCTTAATTGTGGTGAATGTGCCTTATGTGTACAGTTACTTAAAACACATCTACCTGCATTCACAGCAAAACATTGCAGTCTTTTTTACCAAGGTTTGCAATTCTGACATGAATTATCAGAGACTTCATTGGCTGTAAAGCACTTTGGGCAGTCCAGTGGTCATGAAAGGTGCTATATAAATACAAATCTCTCTTACATTTTCCTGTAGCTTCTAGATTCTAGCTATTGTGAGGGCATGTATGACATCATCAATGCGATTGCTGAGAATGCTGACTCACACGAGGCATACCTTGTACCTCACATGTGGCTTTCCATCTAGAACCTGGTTGGATGCTGCTTTCCTTTTGCTGTGATGTGCCCTGTTTGTAATTAGTTGGGTTTGGTGTCTTCCCTTGGCCCTGAAAGGCTATTCTGATTTGGCTGAGGTGACCATGCTTCCTTCACTCGACAGTTTATCCGGTGTTCCCATGATGCTGAAGTCCGGTGTTTTCAGTTGTTCACACAACCTTTCAGCAGATAACCAATAAGCAGTGAAAAAGGAAGCAAAGTACTTTTAATGATCAAAAAACAGACCCTAATCTAGGTTAAAGTACACTTGTATCTTGCAAACATGAATACCGAGATCCCTTACTGAAAAAGTGTCAAGCATGCAATTTTTATCTGCAGATGTAAGCAGCCACATTTGGATTCACCATTAGCCACACGTGAAAACACACTAGAAAATTTTGGCCTATGTAACAGTGTCAGAACATCAAAAGTAATTCATTAGTTGTGAATCTTTCAGCAAGATGTCATATAAATGTAGCTTCTTTCTTTTCCCTTTTCATAATTTGTGTTTTCAAATCTTCATGGTACGTGACATCCAAGGACAGAGCATGTGACATGATCCAAAATCTACCTTTGGTGTTGAAACCAGCTGCTGGATAATGATGTGTAGATGACTCTTTTTCCACTGGGTAACATTTCACCTGCCCATAGATGAAAGAATTGTTAGTGTGAATGACTGGCATAGATTGGAGTTGCACCACTTACAGCATCTCACAGAATAATTTTGCATAATGTCAGCGGTGAGATATCATTTGGATGCATTTTTCTACCCATGGTTTGCTATGGCTCCTTCACACTGGAAACAACTTATATCTTTGTCCCTCTGTGTTCTGCTGGTCCCCAGACACTGGCTCTTTGTTCTGTTTACTTTAGTTCATAAACAGGGTCAAAAAGTGTAAGTGCAGGACATCTGTTCTACTGCCCATCCGACAGTTAATGGGTGCTCATGACGCTGGCAACTGATTATTTACTTAATTCTTTGACTGCCTTGACTCCCATCAAGCCGCCACACTGTCAAATCGTTCATACCTCTTCCCTTAACATACCCTAATAAACCATTATAGGTGATCCTAACCATAGTTTCTGGATATATTCCAACTCTCTAAGTTCCATAAAGTATTTTCCATAGATTCTGAAATTTCTATGTGTATGCTTCAGGCCAAGAGTCTTGAGCAGAATAATAACGTGCATTGTTCATATTCTCGGTTGGATCTGCATGCAAAATGCTGTAAGTGTTTTATTGCCAAGTGAACAACCCAAGTAGTTCTACCCATGCATTTTCATTCTGTTTGTGATGGCTTGCCAGAATTCAGCACTTGTAAAAACCCATCTACACCATTCTCCTTTGGATAGTTTAGAATCAGACTAAATTTAACAAAATTATCCCATACCAAGTTATCAACTAGATCAGTTGTACCATTGCCTATCAGCCTTGTTAATATTGGCTGGAATTTTCATCCTTGAGGTGGGTAGCAAGAGTTGGGAAAATTCCTGGCTCAGCCTGCCCACATCGGGAAAAAGTGCCCGCAAACGCGGGATCTTCATTGCTGGGAGGAAAGTACAGCTGGAATTGTGCCAGCTGACCTGGGAAGAAGTTCAGAGAGAGCCACAGGGGCTGCCAAGTGTGGAGCTGGGCTGTTTAAAAAGCCCGCTTCAGTGCTGTGAGACTTCGTATCAATTAAAATAAAAACACAAAGGTCCTTCAGCCTTCACCCCACATACCCCCTCACCCCCACACACACACACTCCATGCCCCCTCCATGTCACCTCATGCCCACATGCCAGGTTATGCCCCCCAGCCCCCACATACCCCAATGCCAAGCTATGCCCCTCCATCCACACAACAGCCCCTCTTGCCCACATGCCAAACTATTACACTTGCATGACCATTAGCCCACTTTGCATTGTATAGAACCGAGGAACTCGATCGTGACCGTAGGTTGTTTTTTTTAAAAGCATAAAGTCATTCATTCATTCGTTTACACCATGTTTTTAAAAAAAGTGATTTCGAGACAATAGAAGTATTAATCATCCAGATCCTTTAAAGTATCAATAACAAAAACCACAAACCCTTGAAACCACTTAACTTGTGTAAACTAACATTGTGAAATTGACAGCAGAGATCAGAGACCCTGAACTGTCAGTCAAGCAATGTTTTCTTTGGGGCCCAGCCATTTCAACAAGAAGAATGGATTTCTGGGCTTTCAGCCAAACACACATAATGAGGCTTGGCTGAGAGCCCAGAAATCCATTTGTCTTGTTGAAACAGCTGCATCCCAGTTAAAACATTGCTTGATTGACAGCTTTGGCTCTCTGATCTCCACAATTTCACAATGTTTATTTACACTAGGTTAAATAGTTTCAAGAGCTTGCCCTTTCTGTTATTGATACTTAAAGGGGTCTGTATGATTGACACTTATATTGCCTTGTCGCGAAATAACTTTTTTTAAACAAAGTGGAAAGTAATGAATGAATGACTTTTAAAGCATTTTTAACACACTGCTTTCATTATTGGGTTCATTGGTTCTATAAAATGTACAGGAGGTTATTGGGCATGTAAATGCCATAGGTTGGTATAGGGGGCATGAGGGGCCATGGGTGGGTAGAGTGCCATAGCTTGGCATGGGGACATGAGAGGGCATGGGGTGGGGTGCCTTGTCATAGTGGATATGAGGATGACCGTTGGATCTCACCATTTAAAAGGTCCCTTCTTGCAGATTAATGTTCGCAACTTCTCTGAGGGACAACAAACCATAACTCTTTAAAAACATGGCCCAATTTCATGAAAATTGCAGAGGAGTAGGACTTGCCTATTTCCACAGTGGAGCCAGGTTGGGAGTGCTGGGTGCGGGCTTTTGACAAGAAGCAGTCTGCACTTTTTAAAGGCACTCCTGAAAATCAGACAGTCTGGGAATGGGGTTGGGAATTCTGGAATTGGGACCAATCCCAATTGAGACCAGACTCAGAGGGCTCCCGAGTCATCCTGACTCAGTGAAAATGCAGCCCCTTGTGCCTCTTTCAGACATTTCAAGTGTTTGCTGGATGCTGCTCTTTTTGTCCTTCTCCAATCGTTGCTATTTCTTCATTTCCTCTCACTTGAATTTACATAGTGCCTCTGCTTGTTTTTCTGTCTGGCTTGTGTTATTCTTTCATGACCTTTAATTTCTGAACTTTTAACTGTTACACTCCTTGACTTTTTTCTTTGCAGCCAGCCAGATAAACTATGTCTTTAGCATTTTGAGTGCTTAATCAACTATTCAACTTAATTCATAGTTAAAAACTTTGACTTGCTTCTTTGGTCTACAGCTGAAAATGTGGTAATCTCTCAAACTGCAACATTGTTTTTGTGTTAGATAATTTACTTGGGTCGTGGGCCATTCCTATCAGTGGTTCTTGCTCTTCCTTCGTTTTAAAGTGTGCCTTATCTTACCTTATATCAAGTAATTGATCGAGAAATTTGACAAGCAAGTCATTGCCACTCCACACAAAAGCAAAATACTGTGGTTGCTGGAAATCTGAAAAAAAGCCAATAACACTGGAAATGCTCAGCACGTCTGGCAGCATCTGTGGAGAGAGAAACCGAGTTAACGTTCAGGTCTGTAACTCTTCATCAGAAACTTGTCACTTTATGTTGGGTTGCTGGAATGTATCAAGGGCTGCCATGTGATTCTTTGCATCTTCGGTAGTTGGATAAATATACGCTCTTTTTGACCAAGACTCAAGTCATGAACTAACATGCAGTTTAATTAAGCAAGGTAAACAAAGAGTTGATGGCATTAGTCAGTGATCTACAAGACAGCACTTCTTTTCGATATATTAAAACAATAAATGCATATCTTCCTTAGTTCCTACTCTACATCTGTTGAACCTTGAAACTGATACAACGCTCTTCCATTGCAAAATACTGCCAGAGAATCTGTGACTCAGAGCAGAACCTCATTATAAACTGATGAAGTAAATATGTGAATGGAAATCATAAGCTAGAGAGTTATTCGCTTCAAAGCCTAAGAAGCATTGGCCCTACCCCTCACAAGCCCAATTCATGTCTTTACTTCCAGAAGTAGTAGTAATGAATAATCAACACCCATAGGATGATCATGGGTGGGGTGGGTGGCGGCTCTCTATCCAAGTAAAATGGCAGCAATTAAACCATCAAAACCTCCAAAGCTACCCATACATCTGCCTTGCTCTGAGGTGCCTGTGTTAGCTAAACAACTTGCAGAAGATGGCTAACAAAAACTGGCTTTGTCTGTTTGTACTTTTACTCATAATGAAGCATTCAAATAAACTAGTTTAGTCAAAAATAAAAATCTGCCATACACCTATCCTACTCTGCAAGCATATCATCTTTTATCTGCTGAGAACCTGACATTTACAACAGTAGGATTTGAGGATTAAGGAAGACCATTGTGCATTTCTGGCTTACAGCAAGTGAGAATGAGCCAGGAAAGCAGAGAACAGTAGGTGAATAAAACATGATTGTGCAAGTATTTTTCCGCCTTATAGTTAAGTAATAATCAACACAAATATTGAATTAGTTAAGCCCCTTCCACACAAAAAACAGAAAAAGCATGACCCTGAGCTCCCTATCATTTGTAATTTCAATTCCCCACCTTGATCCCACTCTGTCCTTGGCCTGCTACAGTGTTCCAGTGAAGCTCAATGCTAACTTGAGGAACAGCACCTCATCTTTGAACACAGCACTCTACGACCTTCTGGAATCAACATTGAATTCAACAATTTTTGATCATGACCCATTGCCTCCATTTTGTTTTGTATGTTTTTTTGTTGTTTGCTTTTGTCTTTTTTTTATTTTTTTGTTTTTTTTTCCTCTTGTTTCTTTCCTAATCCCTATACTTTGCATTCGGACGGCTGCTATCCACCATTCACATTTCATCTAGGCATATCTTTTGTTTCCTTACTTCATCCCCTAGCGCTTCCTTTAAATTTTGTCCCATGAAATCTGATGTCATTTAGTGTCTCCTACCCTCCTCCCTATCCCAGACCTTCCGTTTTGGTCTCCCTACCCCGCTCTCCATCTTAAAAATTGAGTACATTTCTAACTTTCCTTCGTTCTAATGAAAGGTCTTGGACTTGAAACATTTTGTCCCATGAAATCTGATGTCATTTAGTGTCTCCTACCCTCCTCCCTATCCCAGACCTTCCGTTTTGGTCTCCCTACCCCGCTCTCCATCTTAAAAATTGAGTACATTTCTAACTTTCCTTCGTTCTAATGAAAGGTCTTGGACTTGAAACATTAACTCTGCATCTCTCTCCACAGATGCTGCTTGACCTGCTGGGTATTTCCAGCATTTTCTGTTTTTATTTCAGATTTCCAGCATCTGCAGTATTTTGCTTTTGGATAAGTAAATAGGTTGCCCCTGTTTTGAACTCCTATTCCAAGGTGCTTTTCCATGTTATTGTTGAGACAGCTGTGCATGGTAAATGAGAGTGAAGTAGGTTGGTTCACCATTTTATTTTAAGACCATGTATGAAGCTGGCATCCTGTTCAATGTTGTTCCCCAGCTAGATTTGGAAAGGCACTATGTGGGGGAAACATATTGGTATCTTAATCAGTTCCACTTAACTTATTGCTGGTGTACCAATTATTGGAAGTCAGCAATAGAGAAAGAGAAAAATCTGCTTTTGCAGCATCTAGGCAGGTGGTCTGATGTACTCCGAGGAATCTTTCTGAGATGTGGCTTACATTGTATCTTCAGCACAGGTTATTTGGCCCAATTGGTCTATGTTGTTATTTATGCTCCACACGAGGCTCCTTCCCCCACCTTTCACCATCTAATCCTATCAAAATATCCCTGGAATATTTTCTCCCTTGTACCTCTCCAGTTTCCCCTTAAATGCATTAGTGTTATTTGCCTCAACTATTTATGTTCCGAACACTGTTCTGAATTCCCTATTGGATTTATTAGGAACTATCTTATGTTTAAGGCTTGTGGTTTTGGTTTCTCCAAAAGTGGAAACCTTTTCTCCATGTTTAGCCTATCAAACCCTTTATTCATCATGAAAACCTCTATCAGTTTACGCCAGCCTGTTCTGCTTTTCCTTAATTTACTGCCTCTCATTTCTGGTCTCTGAATATTTTTTGCACTTTTCCCAATGCCTTTATACCCCTTTTATAATATGGAGACTAGAACTTTGCACCTTCTTCCGCCCACCGACTTCCAGCCTTCATTGCCTCTCCCTCCCTCACCCCCCCACCACTTCCCCTGAGTCCTTGGGGTTGTTCTTCAGTGGCTCCAGACTCCTCCTTCTGGTTCTGTTCCTGGCTTCGCTTCTGAACTTGTCTGAAGTCCTGGGGTCCATCTATTGGCCAAGGTTGGTCAGTGCAGGTAGCTGCTCGCTGCACCAGGCAACCTCAGCCACTAGATGGAGCCTGGTCTATCTAAAAATACTGTATACAGAGGTGAGTACTGTAATTTTTAAAAAGAATTTAATTTGTATCTTCTATTTCTTTTAAGTTTAGTGATGTATTTTATTTTCCAAGCTATTTCAGCTAGGAATGCACAGTGCTGCACATGTGTAGTACAGTATTTCTCTTTTACATTGATTTTTACGGGCGAGAAATGTCCGAAGGAACTTAACTCTGGCTTTGACGTTGATACCCAGGGGAACCTATGATTTATTTAAAGTTGTTTCACTTAAAGTTGTGATTTTGAAGAATGCAACCACAAAACTTTAAGTGATGGCTGGGATTTTCCGGCCCCGTTGTGGGCGGGATCTGCCGTGGGTGAGGCGGTGCCTCAGCCAGAAGTCCATTGACTTTCAGTGGGACCAGAAGATCCCGGTGGCGGGCGGGTGCGGAAAACCCCGCCAGATGACTTGCTGTACTCCAAGTGTGGCTGAACCAAAATTCTATACATAACTCCTCTGCTTTTCAATTCTATTTCTCCAGAAATTAACCCCAGTTTTGTTTGTTTGTTTTTAAGTAACCTTACTAACCTGCATCCCTACTTGTTGTGATTTGTGTCCCTGTACCCTTATACGCCTTTGATCCTCGACTCCATTTAGCCTTACCTAAGTAGTTGTTGACCTCCTCATTCTTCCTACAAAAATACACCACCTCAGTCACCTAAACTGTGCCCGTTCTGAAAGTTTATTTAACGTTATTGAGGATTGCCACATTATTCCTTTCTATCAACTAGCCCCCACCCCCCATTCTGGTGTTGACCACAAATTTAGAACTTGTTCCTGAGTCAAAATATAAATTGTGAACAGTCATGGTTTCTGCACCAATCCGCATGCAGCATCCATTTCCCATATTTTGCCAGTTTGTGTAGTTGCTCTTAACTGATTTCTCTTTTCTGTTCTGTAGATAACTTGCTTACCATTTTTCTACCTGTCCCCTAACTACATGCTCTGACTTCTATCCTGAGCCTATTCTGTACTGCTTTATCAAAGGTCTTTGATAATCCAAATTTATTACATCTACCACATTAACCTTGTCTATTCTTTCTGTTGTACCTTCAAAGGATTCAATATGGTTGTTCAAATCACCAACCCTTTTGAAATAGATGCTGACTATGTTAATTGTATATTAATTCTGTTCAATTATATGCAGCTGGTAGGCTGGGGATTCGATTGTGTTGCTTTCAAGGGACAGACTGAAATTGTGGTGGTTGAACGGGGAGGTGCATATTTAAAATTTGTGTCTCTGTAGGTAAAATCCTATAAACGTATGTAAAAGATTGGTTTCAGTTGTATTCTTCACCACCAGACTTTCTGGAATTTTACAGAAGGCTCTTTATTGTATTTTTGGTTGCTAGCCGTGCAAGACGTTTTTCTATTATGTCTTTGAGTAAAGATTCCATCAGTGTTCTTAACATCAATGTTAAGCTAAAAGCAAAATACTGCGGATGCTGGAAATCTGAAACAAAAACAGAAAATGCTGGAAAAACTCAGCAGGTCTAGCAGCATCTGTGGAGAGAGAAATAGAGTTAATGTTTCGAGTCCGTATGCTCCGAAGAAGGGTCAGACAGATTAAATGTTACAGTAGTTTTTTCCATTTTAATTGGTAACTGAATTCCTACGTAACCGCCTACCAACTAGAGAAATAATTACAAGCGTGCTGGTTAATAGTCTGATTTTTTTCTACGTACTTCAAAGTGAAAGAAATAGTACTTCAGTGATTTTACTGAGCACCAGAGCCATATCAAAGCCTTAACCCCCATAAATTAGTAATGCATAGTATATATAAATCAGTGCTCTGGAGTCTCTGGGAGAGATTGGATTTTCTCACTTGGGATTATTCATCTTTCCCATCAGATGCGTTTTATTACTGGGTACTTTCCGACAAAACAAATATGAGCAAGTTTCTATTCAAGGGGAAAAAGCTGTGAAAAATTTAAAACATTCATCAGTGAAATGGTCACCTTATTAAAGCATTATCTTGATAATATGACTAATTTGAACAGAGCACAGAAGAAACCATGATAAGATATAATACTCATTAGAGCTAAAATTGGAATGAGTGTGCTGATGGGCATTAAGCTTGTGAAAAATGTTGTTTTGTTTTGACGTTTATGAATGTTAATTTCTTTGAAAAATATTTGGCAATTTAAGCCAACTTGGATGTAACCCTAGATTTGATAGTTGAATGTAAAAGTAATTGTCTTCTTCAGTGTTTTTTGTTGTTTCCCCCTCCCTCCCCAGATCTGAATATGCACACAAATTATCATTGGATATGGATGGGAGAAATACAATTGACTTTGTTTAAACAGCTATTTTTTGCTGGTAATGTGTCATATAACTGTTAGAAATGTTACAAATCATAACAAAATTCTGTAAATTATCTAATTATCTGGATTAGTACATTTGATTTTAGTACTCATGCACTGGTTAACTAGTTTGTAAAATGAACAGTGTTTAATGACCACATGGATTCTGAGGGTTATATTTCGGAGATGCAGAGTAATCTATTTCCACCTCTTGTACCTATGGAAGAGCTTGCCAGGATTCTTGACAGGTTCTAAAATTGATAGCTGGGATACGAGTATGACCAGAGATTCAATTAAAATCTTATTGTTTTGTACTTTATCCTGATCATTCAAGTGGCTAATACAGTTCAATTCCATGCTCAAGTTATTTAGCCTGTTACAGAGACCTATGAATAACCTTGACTGTAACATTTTAGCCACTGACTCTGAGTAATGGTCTCTAGGCTGGATTGGGGAGAGAACCTGCTTTGGCCATCCTTTCTTGTGAATGATGGCAATACTCTCCAGTTTTAATCCAGAAAAGTGTGTTCATTGAATGTCATCCTCCTAATACAGCAAGTTGAGTCTGTTCACTAAAAAAGGAATCTTAGCCTGCTTGTGGAGCAGAATTTATTAATCCCAACAATGGTTCTTTATGTAATGCCATAGTGCATTTAATTATACAGGCTTATCACTGACATTGATTTATGTTTCTCAATTAGCAATAATTGTTTTTAGTTTGTAAAGTCCTGCTGAAATTAGGTTGCGGATTCATATAAATTTGTTTTGAAATAAATACAAACTTTTTAAAGATGTTGAGCATTCTAATCACAAACTCAGTGTGTCATCTAATCCTGAGCTGAGCTGCCAATTGCCCATTCCTCTCCATGAAGAGCGCCTACACCCAGCTTTATAACGTCATATGCCTCTGCCCCTACATTAGTTCATCTTCCATTGAAACCCTCATCCGTGTCTTTACCTCTGCACTAATTACTTGAATGTTTCACTAGCCATCTCCAGCTTGTATAAACTTCAGCTCATTCTATATTCAGTTTGTGCTGTTCTGCACCAAGTCCTGCACACGTTACTCTTATTCTTGTTGTCTTGTATTGGTTCCTTGATTCCCCAGCACCTCAAATTTAAAATCATCATTCCTGTGTCTAAATCATTCTATGTCATCACTCCTCAGTGATCATCTCTAACCCGACAACAGCTACCCCTGGAACTCTCAGTTCTTGTGACTCTGGCCTCTTTTATTGCTTGCCATCCCTTAAACCCATCATTGGTAGCCATATCTTTAGTACCTAAGCTTCATGCTGTGAAATTTAAATTTTAACTCGGCTGCCTTCCACAATCTCCTCTCTTCCTTTAAGACTTTCCCTAAAATGTATCTGCTTGACCAAAAAAGCCAATGAAACCACAGGAACAGGAAAATAAATAGCATAGCTTGTAATGTGTTCAGGTGGGTAAACAGGAGATGACTAAATGACGTGTGATTTTAACGTGAGATAATAGGAAACATATTGAAAGAAATAAACACATACATCACAGAGAGTAAAGGCAAGGGGTGGGCAGATAGAAAGGGGAATACAAAAACGGATGGTCTCCCGGAGCATGGTAGAAAAAAAAAGCAGGCCAAATCTGGCCTGTTGCATTACATCTGGATGAGCCATAACTTCTTCCAACTAAACACTGGGAACAGTAAAATCATAGTTTTCAGACTCCACCAGAAACTTTGCTCCCTTGCCACTATGCCCATTCCCCTGCTCAGCCATTGTCTTGAGCTGAACCCAACTGATCATATCTTTGGCATCCTTTTTGACTCTGAGCTGAGTTCCTGCTCATCTATCACCACCACCTCTCCCCTGTCCCTTAATCCTTGCTGACTAATATTTGCTTCTGGTTGCCCAGCATCTCAAATTTAAAATTCTTGCCCTTGACTTTGAATTCCTCTGAATCTGCTCCAGAAGTTAAAGGGCAAGACCTAGATTGATACTGCACTAGCACTACTAGTTGGAAGTACTGTCTTGTGGGGGCTCGACCTGTCCTCCCAGTGGATGTGAAAGATCCCATTCCACTATTTTGATGAAGAGTGGGGGTGTCATCCCCAGTTTCCCAGGCAATGTCTATCCCTTAACCACCATCACTAAAACAGATTATGTGGTCGTTACCACGCTGGTGTTAGACCATAAGACCATAAGACATAGGAGCAGAAATTAGGCCATTCGGCCCATCGAGTCTGCTCCGCCATTCAATCATGGCTGATTAGTTTCTCAACCCCATTCTCCTGCCTTCTGCCCGTAACCTTTGATTCCCTTACCAATCAAGAACCTATCTATCTCGGTCTTAAATACACTCAATGACCTGGCCTCCACAGCCTTCTGTGGCAATGAATTCCATAGATTCACCACTCTCTGTCTAAAGAAGTTTCTCCTCATCTCTGTTCTAAAAGGTCTTCCCTTTACTCTGAGGCTGTGCCCTCGGGTCCTAGTCTCTCCTACGAATGGAAACATCTTCCCCACGTCCACTCTATCCAGGTCTTTCAGTATTCTGTAAGTTTCAATCAGATCTTCCCTCATCCTTCTAAACTCCATCGAGTATAGACCCAGAGTCCTCAAACGTTTCTCATATGTTAAGCCTTTCATTCCTGGGATCGTTCTCGTGAACCTCCTCTGGACCCTCTCCAGGGCCAGCACATCCTTATTGAGATACAGGGCCCAGAATTGCTCACAATTTTCTAAATGTGGTCTGACCAGAGCCTTATAAAGCCTCAGCAGCACATCCCTGCTTTTATATTCTAGTTCTCTCGAAATAAATGCCAATGTTGCATTTGCCTTCCTAACTACCGATTCAACCTGCAAGTTAACCTTAAGAGAATCCTGGACTAGGACTCCCAAGTCCCTTTGCACTCCAGACTTCTGAATTCTCTCCCCATTTAGAAAATAGTCTATGCCTCTATTCTTCCTACCAAAGTGCATGACCTCACACTTCCCCACGTTATATTCCATCTGCCACTTCTTTGCCCATTCTCCTAACCTGTCCAAATCCTTCTGCAGCCTCCCCGCCTCCTCAATATTACCTGTCCCTCCACCTATCTTTGTATCATCTGCAAACTTAGCCAAGATGCCCTCAGTTCCTTCATCTAGATCATTAATGTATAAAGTGAAAAGTTGTGGTCCCAACACTGACCCCTGCGGAACTCCACTAGTTACCGGCCGCCATCCTGAGGAGGACCCCCTTATCCCCACACTCTGCCTCCTGCCAGACAGCCAATCTTCTATCCATGCTAGTACCTTGCCTCTAACAACATGGTGTTTGTGGGATCTTGCTATGTACATCTTGGCTGCCGTGTTTTCTACAATACAAAGGTTGTTTTTTTATTCGTTCATGGGAGATGGGCTTTGCTGGCTAGGCTAGCATTTATTGTTAGTTAGTTACCCTAGTTACCTTTGAGAAAGTGGCACTGAGCTGCCTTCTTGAACACTGCAGTCCATGTGGTGCATCCACAGTGCTGTTAGGGAGGGAGTTCCAGGATTTTGACCCAGCAACAGTGAAGGAACAGTGATATATATCCAAGTCAGGATGATGAGTGGCTTGGAGGGGAACTTCCAGGTAATGGTGTTCCCATGTCCTTCTAGATGATAGTGGTTGTGGGTTTGGTAGGTGCTGTCTAAGGAAGCTTGGTGAGTTCCTGCAGTGCATCTTGTAGATGGTACACACTGCTACCACTGTGCATCAGTGGTGGAGGGAGTGAATGTTGGTGGATGGGGTGCCAATCAAGTGGGCTGTTTTGTCCTGGATGGCGTCGAGCGTCTTGAATGTTGTTGGAGTTGCACTCATCCAGGCAAGTGTGGAATATTCCATCACACTCCTGACTTGTGCCTTATAAATGGTGGACAGGCTTTGGGGAGTCAGAAGGTGAGTTACTCACTGCAGGATTCCTTGCCTCTGACCTGCTCTTGTAGCCACAGCATTTTTATGGCTAGTCCAGTTCAGTTTCTGGTCAATGATAACCCCCCCCAGGATGTTGATAGTGGGGGACTTAGTGATGGTAAAGACATTGAATGTCAAGGGGCGATGGTTACATTCTCTCTTGTTGGAGATGGTCATTGCCTGACACTTGTGTAGCATGAATGCTACTTGCCACTTGTCAGCCCAAGCCTGGATATTGTCTATTCTTGCTGCATTTGGATATGGACTGCTTCAGTATCTGAGGAGTCACAAAGAGTGCTGAACATTGTACACAATCATCATCAAAAGCCCGTATTTCTGACCTAATGATGGAAGGAAGGTCATTGATAAAGCAGCTGAAGATGGCTGGGATGGGCTACTACCCTCAGGAAATCCTGCAGTGATGTCCTGAAACTGAGATGATTGACCTCCAACAACCACAAGCGTCTTGCTTTGTGCAAGGAATGATTCCAATCAGCAGAGAGCTTTCCCTCTGATTCCTGCTTCAGAAGTACATCATTGACTGTAAATTCTTTGCGACACCCTGATGTCATGAAAGGCACTGTATAAATGCAAGTCTTCCTTTACCTCAGTGATCATGGATCCCCATCAATTCTCTTGCTGCTGCAGAAATCTGCCCAAGTACAAATTAGCTTTCAACAAAAAGAGGAAATCCAATTTCAAAAATTAATTACCCTGAGTGCTGGGTGAGTTAATAATTAGTGTTTATTCCCTTAGTACTTCCCCTTAGAACTCTAAAAAGTAAGTGTATTCTATTACCTAACCTATTGCTTCTTTTGGGTGTTATTCCTGGGGGAAGAGGAAGTGAAGTGGTTGGCTGATGAATATTGCTCAGTGACTCTGGAATGGAAATGGCTCTTGAAGTACTGGTCCTAAAGTCTGAACTTGATTTGCATCTGAGCTTATGTAGTTTTAAAATCTTTTTCTGAAATCTAATTTGGCAGTCTTAGCCAGTTCCTTGTGAGGGTGAGCCTACAGAAGAAGACAAACCCGATATACCTTAATAAATTGCCAGTGCCAGTTTGGGATCTACAAAATGGCTGCTTTAGGCAATGGGAAAAATTGGAACTGAACTGGAGCACAGGATGCTCTTCAGAGGCTGAGGCATGTTATTGGGGAAGAGTAAAAGAAACTACTCTACCTCTGACTGTTTGACCTGACTGACACTGCGTGTCTGAAGTGGCAAGAGTTCAAAAAGACTTTATATTAAAAAAATCAAAATTCCTTCAACAATTTTATTTCCTTTTAAAATGAATGACTCCTTGACCATTGTATTTTATGAAAAGTAACAGCTTGCCTCTCGTTCATTGTGCAGCAGATTTACTGATTGGTAGGATATTTATTTTCCTGGCATCCGCATTGTTCGATCTACATTTTGTGCCTGAGAAACAAGTGCAGCTCCATCAAATTTCTAGGTCAATGTGTGGAGCTTTTTTTTGTAAGCTTTATATGAAACTCTTTCGAGTTATCAACAGTCACAGATTGCAACTCTTTCGAGTACAATCACAGTTCTTGGTTTCCGGGAGTGGGACATGAACCCACAACCCTCTGATTCAAAGGCGAGGGTGCTATGAACTGAGCCACAGCTGACACCTCCCTTATGAACATCTCAGCAAATTATGTATAGTGTTCGTTTACAATCATTGGTTGGGATTTCTCACCATGAATTTCTGGAAGGAGGTAGGTCAGGTGAACTGGTGATGTATCCAAGAAAGTGAGTGAGATTAGCATCATAGAGAGTTATTACAGCACAGAAGGGAGCTGTTCAACCCATCAGGTCTATGCCAGTTCTTTGTAGAGTCCTCTAATCTTTGTGCCATCAGCCAAGGGAAACAGCTTTTCTTTGTCTACCTTATCTAAATCTGTATTAATCTTGCACTCTTTGATCAAATCTCTCCTCAGTCTCCTCTGCTCAAAGAATAACCACACTTTCGCACGCCTAACCTTGTAGCTAAAATCTCTCACCCTTGGAACCATTCTGGTGTTTCCTCAGCAACCTCTCAAGGATATTGACATTTTACCCTAAGTGTGGTGACCAGAACTGAATGCAATACTCAAGTTGTGGCCTACTCAGAGCTTATAAAGATTCTCCATAACTTCCATGCTTTTGTCTTCAATATCTCTATTTATGAAGCCTAAGATCGCATATGCTTTGCTAGTTACCTCATTATACCCTGCCACCTTCAAAGATCGATGTACCTGAACCCCCCAGGCCCCTCTGACCCTGTACAGGCTTTAGAATTGTGTTATTAAGTTTACAAACTAGGTTAATCTAATTTGATAACTTTCTGTGTGTGTCCTGTGAGAAATCTACCCATTAAACATGTCAATTTTGTTTGAGCAGCTATGCAAAAACTATTCTTAAATAGGAAGACGGTTTGCAACCCATTTTTATGATGCAAATGCTGCATGGCAGTTTCCTGACACAAAACTGAATTAACATTTCCATCACTTTTCCAAGGCCCTGACACAAGAATTACAGCCTTTCTTATTTTTTGACCATTTTCAGGTGGAATACAGTGCAGGTGTATACCTAATACTTTGATCACTGCATGAGTGAAATTTGCAGTTACTGTAACTGTTTTTGGTGAATTTTGTGTTTGCTGACGTGGGCAATCAAAAGCTCCCAAGACAGGTGTGACATAGCAGGATTCAGAGCAAATCTCAAACAATGTGCATTGCCTCATTGTGCCAAGGTAGTTTTGTGTTATTGGCTTGTACCTGCAGAACTGGATGAGGAAAAATGAACATAATTTCTGACATTTCATTTTATGAAGTAGGTGCAAGTATATCTCTGCTCCCAGTCTAGGAATTGCTCCAATGTTCCTTCCCAATTCATTATATGTGATTGCACATTGCTCTGCTTTAAATCAAAGAACAAGTTTTTTTCTAAGTCTGGATTGGATTCGCAGTCCCTGAGGTGAAAGGGGAATTGTGCCATTGCACCACACAGCCCCTTAGATGAAGAATTATTTTTTCATTTGTATTGCTGATTCTCAGCCAGGTGGGTGCACTGTCACTTTTTGTGCCTGTGCATATAGTCAGATATACTAATAAATGGCAATACATGCTATGCAAATTAACAAAAATTTGTTTTACTATAAGTTGCCACAGTGTAAATGGTTGTTTTGCTAGTATGGAGATAACCATCTGACCCATTCTCCAATCTAAACTTTAGAACTTAAATAAATTCTGGTTTATATGCTAGTCCTTTCATTTTATGCTACTTCTTTGGTTGGGCTTAAATAATGACAACTACTTCAGAGGTGTTTTACTTTATGCCAGGACTGATTCAGAGTGCAGCTTTCATTGTGTTTACACTGGCAGTCAGGTCAGTTTACGGAACCATGCCTTATGACAAAATTGCATACTTTCATACGATATTACCAATCTGTGCGTTAGAAATAATAGAATTAAATTTTATATTTCTGCACTTGCTCAGTGTTATAAACAGTAGATTCGCATTAATACCACATTTATGTAAAAGAATAAAAAAACTATGATATATTTTGGTCATCCAAATAACATGCAGCCAGTTTAATTTATCAGGATATTCAGTACTTGTTGTGAAAAATGATTTATGTTTATGCTGACTAACCCGTACAAAATGTTTCTGTGTATTCGAGCTCAAGTAAATACTTTTTATGCATGAATGTATTGTAATTTTTTGTGTTTTCAGTAATGGAGCATGCACTGAGCCCATGCTCTTAAAATCTCTTCAGAAAGTAATCCAGTTTGATGTAAAATAATATACAGTTTGAGTATTAACGGTTTGTCTTGTTACAAGTCTGTTGAACATCAATGAAAGGCAATTTGCTGATGCTTACCTCAGCCCATAAGTTATAAATATTAAGGTCTCTAAGATCAAGTCTCCACTGGTCCTGTACAGAATGTAAGACCCAACTTAAACTCTTTCAGATTATAGCATGATGCATCTGCATGCCCTACTTTATAAGCAGAGAGGGTACAGAGTCTAGGGCATTTGAAGCCTTTGAGGGAGGATTACCAGGACCTTCTGCTCTCCCAGTCTAGAGCACATGCCATGCTACGATAAAAGTGAAATACTGCGGATGCTGAAAATCTGAAATAAAAACAGAAAATGCTGGAAAAAGTCAGCAGGTCTGGCAGCATCTGTAGAGAGAGAAACGGAATTAATGTTTTGAATCCATATGACTCTTCTTCAGAGCTAAAGAGTAGAAATGTGATGGATTTTATACTATTTAAGAGGAGATGGAGCAAAATAGAAGGTCAGGGATAGGTGGGAGCTCAGGAGAGATTGACAAAGATGTCATCAACACAAGACAAAGAGAGTGTTAATGGTAGTTTTAAAGACTAAAGAAGGTGCTGATGTGTTAGTAACGGAACAAGGGTCACTGAAGACTAGTGAACAGCTACAAAAAAAATTAAATTGTTAAGGGGCTGAATGGCATATTCCTGTTCCTATGAAGTTTCAATCAATAATTTTATTTTACTTTGATAACATCTTAACATCAGTTGCATCTTTAGTCACTGAATAGTATTGATTATCTACTTTCCAAGCCCCTCTGCAGAAAAGTGCAAGCTAAAATACAGTTACGCTGTCTTGCAGTTTGTTTCTTATAAACCTGTTGAGGTTTCTGAAAGAGGCAAGAGCATTAACCGAGCCCACTGAAAGCTACTAATAATAACACTGATGTGTTTCAGAGATGCAACCAGTGTGCAGTTAGTAATGTGTGAGATGTGACTGACTACCATTGAGTGATTGATGAGATAAAACCTTTCTGGGGGAAAAAAGGGCCAATGATAAAAGGGTATTTTCTCATTGAGAGAAAATCAATTTGAAATCTATTAACCTTGTATAGCCTACACAAAAAAACCCACTAGCGTCAAAGTCATGAACAGTTGTAATGGGAGTCAGTGTTGTCCTGAAAGCCATCTTTGTGTTCTGCTGTTTTTAATACTTTTAATCTTCTTGTTATTTTACTAGTGTATTGTGATTAGTTCATAGTACTATTGTTCAGTAAATTATGTGAAAACTATGTTGTAAATTCAGACTCTGTGGTTTATAGTCTCCAGAATTCAGTGTTTTACAACATCACAAATGAGTAGCCAAGCAATTTGTAAGAAGCTTTTTCTTCTTGATTACTCATTATCCCTTGAGGTTGTTTCAATACGCAGTGGATATTGTTGGAGCCCCATTTTTTCCTGCATTTCTAACATCAAATTATGCTGCCAGTTGGTTTCTCAAAAGACATTAGAAATGGACTGACATAAAAATAGGAATTTGATTGAAGTTTACCAATCTTGCACACTATTGATCCAAAAGGACTGAAATGTATTATCCTGAAATTGCAGGGCTTTTTGGAGAGGAGGAAGAATTAAGAAACTCTGATGACAGAAGTTATCATTTTGATGACAGGCATTTTGGATGATGAGATAACAGGAGCAAATGTTAACACTGATCAATCTTCACTGTTAGCATGGAAGTGTTTTTAGTGTGTGCCCCCACAAAAAAAGGTGTGCTCATTTAAAAGTTTGTATTGTTGATGAACATTAACATATGAGGAACGTTTGAGGACTCTGGGTCTATACTCAATGGAGTTTAGAAGGATGAGGGGTGATCTGATTGAAACTTACAGAATACTGAAAGGCCTGGATAGAGTGGACGTGGGGAAGATGTTTCCATTAGTAGGACAGACTGGGATCCAAGGGCACAGCCTCAGAGTAAAGGGAAGACCTTTTAGAACAGAGATGAGGAGAAACTTCTTTAGACAGAGAGTGGTGAATCTATGGAATTCATTGCCACAGAAGGCTGTGGAGGCCAGGTCATTGAGTGTATTTAAGACCGAGATAGATAGGTTCTTGATTGGTAAGGGGATCAAAGGTTACGGGGAGAAGGCGGGAGAATGGGGTTGAGAAACTTATCAGCTATAATTGAATGGCGGAGCAGACTCAATGTGCTGAATAGCCTAATTTCTGCTCCTATGTCTTATGGTCTTATGAAGATGTTGGAAGATATATATTTCTGAAAAATCATAATAAGTAAGAAAGACATGGAGTATATGGTAGTAAACACAAATCTAGCTATTGGAAATGCATGCTATTGTTCCATTAAACCAGGTGAAAGATGGTTTCTTGCAGCAAGTAAATTTTAACAGTATTATTCAAAACTAATCACATGGCAAGGATACATTGTTGATCATAGGCAATGCATTGCCAGTTGCAATGATGATTTCAGGGTTTAGACTTGCACTTAAAATCTGTGGGAGATATTTATATCTGTACTGTATGTGATTAGTAGTTGAAAAATTTGTACGCATGCGGTCATTCCAAATTGAGGATAAAGTGAGCAACTGAAGGATGAAACCAAAAATTCAACTCTGGTCTTTTAGCTTTATTAACTCAGAGTGAAGCAGCAGTGCATTAGAGCTTCTGTTCCATCATACTTCAAAGAGTTTGACTGTTTTATTTCCCCAAAGATTGTTTATTAAACACTCAGTCATACAAAATCTTCTGTTTTTATTTGAAGACGCTTTAGGCCCTGGCAACATTCTGGCAGTAGAACTGAAGACTTGTGTTCCAGAACTAGCGCATCTGTAGCCAAGCTGTTCCAGTACAGCTACATTACTGACATCTACCTGACAATGTGGAAAATTGCCCAGGTATTGTCTGTCCACAAATAGCAAGACACATCCGCTCAGTTAATTAACACCTCATTAGCCTACCCTCAATCATCAACAGAGCTATAGAATGTGTTGTCGACAGTGCTTTCAAGTGGCACTTACTTAGCAATAACCGTCTTACAGCTGCTTGGCTTGGGTACCGCCAGCGCCACCTGGCTCCTGACCTCATTACAGCCTTGGTCCAAACATGGACCAAAAAAGCTGAATTTCAAAGGTGAGTTGAGAATAGGGTTGCCAGCCCTCAGGATTGGCCTGGAGCCTCCAGGAATTTAAGATCAATCTCCAGGACACTGCTGTGTGCTACCCTGGAGAAAAATCACTGGGACATTAAAAAAGATTTTTGTTTTTTCCTCATTTTCTTTGAACAGTTCTCTTTACCAGATATAAAAATATTGAAAATGTGGGGAAAAAAAGATTGCTTTGAGGACAGGTAAGCATCATTCAATTGGGTAATGAGTCATTTAGGTTTCAAATTTGGTGTCGGCCCAGTGCGTAACAGGGATGGGTGTGTTGGCCAACCAATGGCAAAAGAGTGGGGGCAAGTCATGTGATGAAACCTCCAGGAATTTAATCACAGGTGGCAACCCTAGCTGAGAGTCACTGCCCTTGACATCAAGGCAGCATTTGACTGAGCATGGTATCCAGGAGCCCTTGCAAAATTGAGGTCAATGGAAATCGGAGAAAACTCTCCTCCGTTTGGAACCAGAACTAGCACAAAGGAAGATGGTTGTGGTTTTTGGAGGTTGATCATCTCAGCCCCAGTATATTTCTGTTCAAATGAAAGCAGAAAGTGCTGGAAATACTCAGCAGGTCTGGCAGCAGCTATGGAGAGTGGAGTATAGATAACATTTAGTCATTTGCTAGTACAGAACTTAAGTGTTGCTGAAAAAGTAGACTTTTTGTCTTGCACACTTCAGGACACTTCACAAAAATATCAATATAGGGGGAAGACACCAATTTATACTTTGTAAAGAGAGTGCAGATTGGTTGGCAAGTTTTTTTTAAATCATTCATGGAATGTGGGCTTCGCTGGCTGGGTCAACATTTATTGTCCACCCCTAGTTGCCCTTGAGAAGGTGGTGGTGGGCTTCCTTGAATCGCTGTAATCCATGTGCTGTTAGGGAGGAAGTTCTAGGATGTTGAGCCAGTTCTGAAGTCATATTCAACTGGAAATGTTAACTCTGCTTCTCTCTCCATGGACATTTCCAGCACTTTCTGTTTTTATTTCAGATTTCCAGCGTCCACATATTTTGCTTTTATTTCTTAGGTAGTGTCCTAGGCCCAAATGTCTTCAGCTTTTTCATCGGTGACTTTCCCTGGGCTAAGAAATAACAAGTAACATTCCGCAACACAGTGCTGGACGAAGACCATTTCCGACAAGAGAGAATCAAACCATCTCCCCTTGAAGTTCAATTAATCCCTCAATCAAAAAAAAGCTTCAGGGTTACTGTTGGCCAGAAATTTTACTGGACTGGCCATGTAAATACTATGACTGAAAGAGCAAGCCAGATGCTGGGAATTCTGTGGCAAGTAACTCACCACCTGACTCCCCTAAGCCTGTCTGCCATCCACAAGGCACAAGTCGCAAGTTAGGAGTGTGATAGGATACCTACACTTCTCTGGATGAGTGCAGCTTCAATAACATTCAAGAAGCTTGACGCCATCCAGGGCAAAGCAGCCCACTTAATGAGCACACCATCCACCATGTTAAACATTTATGTCCTCTACCGCCAACGCAGAGTGGCTGCAGTGTGTACCGTCTACAAGTTGTACTGCAGCAGCAACCCAAGCCTCCTTTCACAGTACCTTTGAAACTCACAACCTCAACCACCTAGAAGTGCAAGCGTGGCAGATGCATTGGAGCGCCACAACCTGGAAGTTTCCTTCCAAGATGCACCATTCTGACTTGGAATGATAGCGCTGTTGCTTCAATGTCGGTGGTCAAAATCCTGGAACTCTCTCCCTCACACTTCAGTGTGTACCTATATAACTTTAAATAAGCTTTGTAACATGAATTCTGACAATCTAACAAATGCATTACACTGCACAACTTTTTTGAATAATCAAAGCAGGAGTCCATACACCACATGGCCTGCAGCAGTTCAAGAAGGCGGCTCACCACCACCTTCTCGAGGACAATTAGGGATCTGCAATAAATGCTGGCCAAGCCAGCGACGCTCACACTTCAGGAACGAATGGAGATAAAGATAACATCTGAAATTGAGGCCACTACTATAAAGGGATGTGTGTAGTTAGAATTTACATTATTCAGTGATTATTAAGCCATTCTTTGCCTCCTGTGAACTGTGTTGACACTGCAACAATGAGAGAATGGTGTAATTTTTTTCCCTCATTTGTATCGTACCCCTACCCTTCCTCTGTCTTTCAGCTCCCACACTGGCTCCCTAGTTTTAGGGCAGAACCTCTCTATAGCTGCCACCATTGCTACTTGATGATGGGCCAACAGTTGGCTTTCCTCCTCAAAGGCAAGATTGTATTCATCTGATTTTCCATGTTATCCTGAAGCGGTTATCTACATTCCATTTATTGTCATCCATTAGTTTTGTTCCCATATTTTCAATGCTTTTAAACTACTAGTCAGAGGGAGCCTGAAAACAGATGTATCGAGTTTCCTTCTGCAACCACTTGGGAAATTTTACTTCCCTGTCATGAAAATTGAAGAATGTGGAGAGCTCACGGCCTCCTGAGTGAGTTCCACTCCCATTCATCAGGTCACTGAAACAATTTTAAAAAAATCAAAGCAGAACAGCATCTGAAAACGAAAGGCAGATTAACATTTCGGGTGTGATCTTCTGTCAGAACAGGTGTCATTGAGGCATTTATCCGATGCTGACATTGCAGCATTTTCTATGTACATTTCGGATTCTCATTGTGTTTTTCTTCATTTCTTTACAAACAAAAATAATCAGTGACTTCTGTTTGCTTTGAACAGCAGTTTTAAAATGCAAAAATGTGACTAAAAAGAAGGATGGACAAAATGCATGGCTGGCAACAAATGTTCAGATCCCTCCCTTTTGTATCTCATATATTTTTAAAATTTACTCATTCACGTGATCTGGGTGTCAGGCCAGCATTTATTGCCTGTCGCTAATTGCCCTCGAGAAGGTGGTGGTGAGCCGTCTTCTTGAACCGCTGCTGTCCATGTGGTGTAGGTACACCCACAGTGCTGTTAAGGAGGGAGTTCCAGGATTTTGACCCATCAACAGTGAAGGAATGGTGATATAGTTTCAAGACAGAGTGATGTGTGGTGTGGAGGGGAACTTTAGTTACCCCAGTTTGATACAACTGAGTGACTTGCTAGGCCTTTTCAGATGGCATTTAAGAGTCAAGAAAATTGCTGTGGGTCTGGAGTCACATGTAGGCCAGACCAAGTAAGGACGGCAGATTTCCTTCACTGAAAGACATCAATGAACCTGATGGGTTTTTACAAACATACATAACAGGAGCAGTAGTGGGCCATTTGACCCTTTGAGCCTGCTCCGTTATTCAATAAGATAATGGCTGATCTGTTTGTGTTTCGAATTCCACATTCCCATCTACCTCTGATAACCTGTGATTCCCTTGCCTAACAAGAATCTATCTACCTTCGCCTTAAAAATATTCAGTGACCCTGCCTTCAATGCCTTCTGAGGCAGAGTGTTCCAAAATCTCACAACCCCCTGAGAGAAAAAAATTGTCATTTCTGTCTTAAAAGGGCAGCCCCCAACTTTAAAACTGTGGCCCCTAGTTCTGGACTCGCCCACAAGAGGAAACATCCTTTGCACATCCACCTTGTCAAAGCCGCTCAGGATCTTGTGTACTTCAATCAAGTCACCCCTCACTCTTCTAAACTTCAGTGCAAACAAGCCCAACCTGTCCAACCTTTCCTCATAAGACAACCCGCTCATTCCAGGTATCAGTCTAGTAAACGTCCTCTGAACTGCCTCCAACTACATCCTTCCTTAAATAAGGAGACCAAAGCTGCACACAGTATTTGAGATGTGGTCTCACCAAAACCCTGTATAGCTGAAGCTTAATATATTTACTTTTATGTTCAATTCCTCTCGTAATAAAGGATAGCATTGCATTAGCCTTCTTAATCACTTGTTGTACCTGCGTACTAACTTTTTGTGACTCATGCATAAGAACACCTAGATCACTCTGCACCTCAGAATTCTGCAGCCGTTCTCCGTTTAAGTAATACTCTGCTTTTTTATTCTTCTTTCCAAGGTGAACAACTTCACATTTTCCACATTATACTCCATCTGCCAGATTTTTGCCCACTCACTCAACCTATCTATATCCGTCTGAAACCTCCTTATGTCCTCTTCACAGCGCACTTTCCTACCCATCTTTGTATCATCTGTGAATTCAGCTACCATGCTTTGCTCCCCTCACCTAAGTCATTGATATAAATGATAAAAAATTGAAGCCCCAGCACAGATCCCTGCGGGATTCTGCTCATCACATCCTGCCAATCAGACAAAGATCCATTTATGCATACTCTGTTTTCTGCCATCCAGCCAATCTTCTATCCAGGCTAATATGTTACCCCTACAACATGAGCTTTTATTTTCCACATTAACCTTTGATGTGACACCTTATCAAATGCCTTTTGGAAATCCAAGTACAGTACCTCAACCGGCTCCCCTTTATCCACAGTGCATGTTACTCCTTCTAAGGAATCCAATAAATTAGTTAAACATGGCTTCCCTTTCACAAACCATGCTGACGCTTCCTGATTACTGTGAATTTTTCTACGTTTTCAGCTTTAACCTCTTTAATGATCGATTATTACATCTTCCCCACGACAGACATCAAACTAACTGGCTTCCTGTTTTCTGCCTCCCTCCCTTCTTGAGTACAGAGGTTCTATTTGCTACTTAGTTATGGTGACCATGATTGTCATAAAAAAACAGACTAATTCCAGAATTATTAATTGAATTTAAATTTCACCAGCTGCCGTGGTGGGATTTGAACCCATGTCACCAGAGCATTTACCTGGGCTTCAGGATTACTAGTGATATTACCGCTACACTACCTCTTGTGTGGCAGATTGGGATGAGTACAATTTCCCTTTAAATATTTAATACATAAATCACTGGCTTTCAAATATTGAAATGGAATAGTTGCATTCCTGTGAAATGAAATTTTTTATTGTTTTGATTGTTTTTTATTTCCATTTACAAAATAGATGTAAACATTTCCTTCAAATGCATAATTCAATTTTTAATTAGTTATGAATTAAAGGATGTTCTTGGGGTCTTTTTATATTTTACCGATTATTGGACAGTTGATTTTGTTTTTCTGGACTGCCTAACTGCTAACGCTGTACTGTTGTTTAAAAAGCGAAGAAGGGATAGATCCAACCATATAAATACTGTGGCTACAAAAGAAGGTCAGATGAATTGTGTGGAGAGTAACTGACGTCCTGATTCCCCAAAGCCTGTCCACCATCTACAAGGCACAAGAAAGGAATGTGATGGAATACCCTCCACTTACCTGGATGAGTGCAGCTCCAACCACACACAAGAAGCTCAACACCATCCAGGACAAAGTGTCCTCCTTGATTGGCGCCCCGTCCAAAACCCTGAAACATTCACTCTCTCCACCACAGTGGCAGCAGTGTGTACCATCCATAAGATGTAAATGCAGCCCTCTCCTTCGACATACCTGCAACCTTTAACAAATAGGACCAGGGCAGCATATGCATGGGAAGACTACCACCTACAAATTCCCCTCCAAGCGATACACCAGCCTGACTTGGAAATATATCGCCGTTCCTTCACTGTCATACGAGCGTATGAGTTAGGAGCAGGAATAGGCTACTCTGCCGCTCGAGCCTTCTCCACCATTCAATAAGATCATGACTGATCTGATTGTAACCCCAACCCCACATCCCTGATAACCTTTCATGCCCTTGCTAATCAGGATTCTATCTAGCTCTGCCTTAAAAATATTCAAAGACTCTGCTTCCACTGCCTTTTGAGGAAGAGAATTCCAAAGACGCTCTACCCTCAGAGAAAAAATTTCTCCTCATCTTTGTCTTAAATGAGCACCCTGTTATTTTTTGACAGTGACCCCTAGTTCTAGACTCTCCCACAAGGGGAAGCATCCTCTCCACATCTACCCTGTCAAGATCCCGCAAGATCTTCATGGTTTCAATCAAGTTGCCTCTTACTCTTCTAAATTCCAGTGGATCATAAGACCATAACACGTAGGAGTAGAAGTAGTCCATTTGGACCATTGAGTCTGCTCCGCCATTCAATGAGATCATGGCTGATCTGATAATCCTCAACTCCACTTTCCTGCCTTTTCCCTGTAACCCTTGATTTCCTTATGGATTAAAAATCTGTCTATCTCAGCCTTGAATATACTGAACGACCCAACCTCTACAGCCCTCTGTGGTAAAGAATTCCACAGATTAATACAAGCCTAACCTGCCCAACCTTTCCTCATAAGACAACCCGCCCATTCCTGGTATTGGTCTAGTGAACTTTCTCTGGACTGCTTCTAATGTATTTGCATCTTTCCTTACATAAGGAGACTGGTACTGCACACAATACTCCAGATGTGGTCTCACCAGTGCCATGTACAACTGAAGCATAACCTCTCACTTTTGTAATCAATTCCCCTCTCAATAAACGATAACGTTCTATTAGCTTTCCTGATTACTTGCTGTACCTGCATACTAGCCTTTTGTAATTCATGCACTACAACACCCAGATTCCTCTGAAACTCAGAGCTCTGCAATCTCTCACCATTTGGATAACAAGCTTTTTTGTACTTCCTGCCAAAATGGACAATTTCATATTTGCCCACATTATACTTCATCTCCCAATCTTTGCCTACACAGAACCTATGTATGTCACTTTGTAGCCTCCTTATGTGCTCTTCACAATTTACTTTCCTACCAACTTTGTGTCTTCAGCAAATTTAGCAACCATTATTTCAGTCCCTTCATCCAATCATCTTTATAAATTGTAAAAATTTGAGACCCCAGCACTGATTCCTGTGGCTCACCACTTGTCATATCTTGCCAACTAGAAAAAGACCCATTTATTCCAACTCTCTGCTCCCTGTTAGTTAGCCAATCTTCTATCCATGCCAATATGTTACCCACTCCACCATGATCTTTAATTTTCTGCAATAACGTTTGATGTGGCACTTTATCAAATGCCTTCTGGAAATTAAGTACAGTACATCCCTCTATACACAGCCCATGTAACTCCTTCAAAGAACTCCAATAAATTGGTTAAACATGACTTCCCTTTCACAAAACCACGTTAACTCTGCCTGATTGCCTTGATTTATTTCTAAGCATCCTGCTATAACATCTTTATTAATAGCTTCTAACATTTTCCCTATGACAGATGCAATTATTTCCCTATGACAGATGTAAGCTGTAGTTTCCTGATTTTTGTCTCCCTCCCTTTTTGAATAAAGGAGTTACATTTGCTATTTTCCAATCTAATGGAACCTTCCCCGGGTCTAGGGAATTTTGAAAATTAAAACCAATGCGTCAACTATCTCACTTGCCACTTCTTTCAAGACCTTAGGGTGAAGTCCGTTCGGACCGAGGGATTTGTCAGCCCCCAGCCCCAATAATTTTCTCAATACCACCTCCCTGGTGATTGTAATTTTCTTGTGTTCGTCCCTCCCTTCCATTTCCTGATCTACAGCTATTTCTGGAGTGTTACTGGCGTCCTCTATAGTGAAGACCGAAGCAAAATACCTGTTTAATTTATCCGCCATCTCCCTACTTTCCATTATCAATTCCCCTGACTCACTTTCTATCGGACCAACGCTGACTTTGTTTACTCTTCCCTTATTTAAATAATTATAGAAACTCTTACTATCCATCTTTATATTACTAGCTAGCTTTCTCTCACACTCTAATTTTTCCCTCATTAATCTTTTTGTCATTCTTTGTTGTTCTTTATATTCTTTCCAATCTTCTGACCTGCCACCTGTCTTTGCCTAATTATATGCTTTTTCTTTAAGTTTGTTAATGTCTTTAACTTTTTTAGTTAACCACGGATGGTGGGTCCCCTTGGAATTTTTCTTTCTCATTGGAATGTATATATTCTGTAATAGCCCTTTAAATGTCTGCCACTGAACCTCTATTGATTTATCTTTAAACCTCATTTGCCAATTCACTTTAGTTAGCTTTGCTTTCATGCCCTCATAATTGCCCTTAACTTAAGTTGAAACTAGTCTTGGATGCACTCGTTTCTCCCTCAAAATGAATGTAAAATTCAATCATATTATAATCACTGCTACCTTGGGGTGCCTTCACTATGAGGTTATCAATTAATCCTATCTTGTTGCTCAAGACCAGATCTAGTATAACCTGCTCTCTGGCTGGCTCTAGAATGTGCTGTTCTAAGAAACCATCCCAAAAACACCCTGTGAACTCATCTACGCTACCTTGTCCCATCTGATTTTTCCAGTTTGTATGTAGATTAAAATCCCCCATGATTATTGCTGTACCTTTCTGACAAGCTCCCATTATCTCTTCTTTTATACTCACCAAGGCTTCTTAGGCAGCATCTTCCAAACCTGTAACCTCTACCATCTAGAAGGACAAGTGCAGCAGATACATGGAAACACAACCATCTGCAAGTCCCCCTCCAAGCCACTCACTATCCTGACTTGGAAATATATCGTCATTCCTTCACTGTCACTGGGTCAAAATCCTGGAACTCCCTCCGTAACAGCACTGTGGGTGCACCTACACCACATGGACTGCAGCGGGACAAGAAGGCAGCTCACCACCACCTTATCAAGGGCAATTAGGGATGCCAATAAATGCTGGCCTGGCCAATGACGCCTACATCCTGTGAAAAGAATTTTTAAAAAGTCTGATCGGTCCATCCTCAGTGAGGACAAATCTTGGAAAAAATCCTGATGGACTGTATAAATAGACATTCAGAAAGGCACAGATTGATAAAGGACAGTCAACAAGGTTTAGTGAAGCAAAGGTCATGTCATGTCTTGGTTGAATTTTTTGGGGAGGTAAAAGGAGTGTATTGGATGCCGTCTGCATGGATTTTTGCAAGGCTTTTGACAAGGTCCTGCATGATGGACTGGTCGGAAAAGTAAATGCTCAGGGGATCCAAAGGAATGTGGCAAGGTAGAACCAAAATTGGTTCAGTGACAGGCAGCAAAGGATAATGGTTAATGGGTGTTTTTGTGACTGGAAGCCTGTTTTCAGTGAGGTTCCGCTGTACTCAATACTGGGTCCCTCGTTTTTAATTATATATGTCAATGATTTGGACTTAAATGTAGGGGGCATAATTAGGAAGTTTGCAGATGATACAAATATTGGCCATGTGGTTGATTGTGTGGAAGAAAGCTGCAGATTGTGGGACGATATCATTGGACTGGCCAGGTAGGTAGAAAATGGCAAAATGGAATTTAATCCAGTCATGTGAGATAATACATTTCTGGAGGGCAAATAAGGCAAGGAGATGCATAATAAATGGTAGGATACAAGTGTAGAGAAATAGCGGGACCTTGGAGTTATGTTGTGGATTGCTGAAGCAGGACTGATAGATAAGGTGGCTAAGAAGGCCTACAGATACATTCCTTTATTAGCCCAAGCATAGAATATGAGCACAGGGAAGTTATGCTAGAACTATATGAAACACAAGTTAGGCCACAGCTAGAGTATTGCATATTGTTCTGGCCATGAGAGTCTGTACAGAGGAGATTTACAATAATGTTGCCAGGAGAATTTTAGCTATGAGGAAAGATTAGATACACTGGAGTTGTTTTCTTTGGAACAGAGAAGGCTGAGAGGAGATTAAATAGAGCTGCATAAAATTGAAGGGCCTGGATAGATTAGATAGGAAGGATCTATTTCCCTCAGCAGATAATCGACAGGGCATGGATTTAAAGTAATTCTTAGAATGATTAAAGGGGAGTTGAGTAATTTTCTTCAGGTGGTGGGTATTTGGAAATCACTGCCTGAAAGGGTGGCATAACCAAAAACCCTCAACATATTTAAAAAATATGCACTTGGAGAGCCATGCCTACAGGACTATGGACCAAGAGCTGGAAATGGGATTCGGCTGGATAGCTTTTTTTCTCGGTCAGCACAGACTTCATGGGCTGAATGGCGTCCTGTGTGCTAAATTTTTTTAATGTTTCTTATCAGCTGGTTTATTTGAATATTGCATAGTTTTGTTTCAAACAATGTGATAGTTACTAGCCTATTCAGATAATATTAATCAGAAATGAATCTGATTTACTTACTATCTCTGGAATCAAAAAGGAAATAGTATCAATTTCACTATTTCAGTTTATGCAGTTTAATCATTCGATATGTAGCACGTGATGAATTGTATTGCTCTCAAACTTTCTGTTAAATCTATAAGGTGAGGTTTATTGTGTGTGCAGTATGTACTGTTCAGATATAGAACAAATGGCATAATTTGTAACTTTGTAATACGTTAAAATGATTGATTTAGAAGAAAAAGACGTGTGTGATAATTAAAGCAACCCTCAGGCCATCTACCATACCCTCTCCATCAGGTGTATTACACCCATTTTCATCAAAGCTCTTCAGGATCCTTCTTCACTTTCACTTTCCTCTGACCCCATCTTACAAACTTTCCCCTTAGCATGTTTTTGACCTTCTTACACGACAACAGTGACTACGCTTCAAAAATGCTTCATTGATGTAAAGCACATTGAGGCGTCTTGTGGTCATGAAAAGCACTATACAAACCTGTCTTTCATATGTTTCTTCCCCACTCTGATTGGAAAGCTGAGCTCTTTTTTTTATCCATTCATGAGATGCTGGCTCAGCCAGCATTTATTGCCTACCCCTAATTACCTTGAGAAGGTGGTGGTGAGCTGCCTTCTTGAACCACTGCAGCCCATGTGGAGTAGGTACGCCCAAAGTGCTATTAGGGAGGGAGTTCCAGGATTTTGACCCAGCAATAGTGAAGGAACGGTAATATATATCCAAGTCAGCATGGTGAGTGGCTTGGCGGGGAACTTCCAGGTGATGGTGTTCCCAGGTATCTGCTGCCCTTGTCCTTCTAGATGGTAGCAGTCATGGGTCTGGGAGGTGCTGTTGAAGGGGCCTTGGTGAATTGCTGCTGTGCATCTTATAGATGGTTCTGAAGCTCTGAAGAAGAGTCATATGGACTCAAAATGTTAACTTTGTTTCTCTCTTCACAGATGTTGCCAGACCTGCTGAATTTTTCCAGAATTTTCTGTTTTTATCTATTATAGATGGTACACATTGCTGCTACTGTGCATATGTGGTGGCGGGAGTGAATGTTTGTGGAGGGGATGCCAAACAAGCGGGCTGCTTTGTCCTGGATGGTGTCAAGCTTTTTGAGTGTTGATGAAGCTGCAGTCATCCAGGCAGGTGGAGAATATTCCATCACACTCCTGATCTGTGCCTTGTAGATGGTGGACAGGCTTTGAGGAGTCAGGAGGTGAATTGCTCATCACATGATTCCTAGCCTCTGACCTCCTCTTGTCGCCACAGCATTTATATGGCTAGTCCAGTTCAGATTCTGGTCAATGGTAACCCCCAGGATGTTGATAGCGGGGGATTCAGCAATGGTAATGTCATTGAATATTCAAGGGTTGATGGTTAGATTCTCTCTTGTTGGAGGTGGTCAACGGCTGGCACTTGTGTGCCGCATATGTAACTTGCCACTTGTCAGCTCAAGCCTGGATATTGTCCAGGTCTTGCTGCATTTGCACATTGGAATGCTTCAGTATCTGAGGAGTCGCAAATAGTGCTGAACATTGTGCAATCATCAGCGAACATCCCCACTTCTGACCTTATGATGGAAGGAAGGTCATTGATGAAGCAGCTGAAGATGGCTGGGCCTCGGACACTAGCCTGGGGAGCACCTGCAGTGATGTCCTGGAACTGAGATGATTGACCTCCAGTAGCCGCAACCACCTTAGTTTGTGCTAGGTTTGACTCCAACAGGCGGAGAGTTTCCCCCCTGATTTCAGTTTTGCTAGGGCTCCCTGATGCCACACTTGGTCAAATGCTGCCTTGATGTCAAAGGCAATCACTCTCACCTCAGCTCTGGAGTTCAGTTTTTTTGTCCATGTTTGAACCAAGACTGTAATGAGGTCAGGGGCTGAGTGACCCTGCTGGAACCCAAACTGAGTGTTAGTGAATGGGAAATTGCTAAGCAATTGCCGCCTGGTAGCACAGCTGATGACCCTGTGCATCACTTTGCTGATGGTCGAGAGTAGACTGATGAGGCTGTAATTGGCTGGGTTGGATTTGTCTTGCTTTTTGTGTACACGTCATACATGGATAATTTTCCACATTTCTGGGTAAGATGGCAGCTGTACTAGGGACGGGGCAAGGTCTGAAACACAAGTCTTCAGCGCTATTGTCAGAATATTTTCAGGGCCCATAGACTTTACAGTATCCAGTGCCTTCAGCCATTTCTTGATATCACGTGGAGCCAATCGAATTGGCTGAAGGCTGGCATCTGTGATGTTGGGGACCTCCACAGGAGGCTGAGATGGATCATTCACTTGACATTTCTGGCTGAAGATTGCTGCAAATGCTTCAACCTTATATTTTGATGTGCTGGGCTCCCCCATCATTGTGGATGGGGGATTTTGTGGAGCTGCCTCCTCCAGCGAGTTGTTTAGTTGTCCACAACCATTCATGACTGGATGTGGCAGGACTGCAGAGCTTAGATCTGATCTGTTGGTTGTGGAATCCCTTAGCTCTTTCTAACACTTGCTGAGTATGCTGTTTGGCATGCAAGTAGTCCTGTGTTATAGCTTCACCAGGTTGACAACTCATTTTTAAGTATGCTTGGTGCTGCTCCAGGCATGCCCTCCTGCACTCTTCATTGAACCATGGTTGATCCCCTGGCTTGATGGTAATGGTAGAGTGGGGGATATGCTGGGCCACGAGGTTACAGATTGTGGTTGAGTGCAAGTCTGCTGCTGCTGATGGCCCACAGTGCCTCATGGATGCCCAGTCTTGAGTTGCTAGATCTGTTGAAAATCCATCCCATTTAGCATGGTGGCAGTGCCACACAACATGATGGATGGTATCCTCAATATGAAGACGGGACTTTGTTTCCACAAGGACTATGCGGTGATCGCTCTTACTAATACTGTCATGGACAGATGCATCTGCAGCAGGCATGTTGATAAGGATGAGGTCAAGTATGTTTTTCCCTCTTGTTGGTTCCCTCACCACCTGCCCCAGACCCAGTTTAGCAGCTATGTCCTTTAGGTCTCAGCGAGTTCAGTCTGTAGTGGTGCTACCGAGCCACTCTTGGTGATTGAGATTGAAGCCCCCCACCCAGAGTACATTTTGCGCCTTTGCCACCCTCAGTGCTTCCTCTATGTGGTGTTCAACATGGAGGAGCACTGATTCATCAGCTGAGGGGGGATGGTACATGGGAATCAGCAGGAGGTTTTGCTTGCCCATGTTTAACCTGATGCAATGAGATTTCATGAGGTCCGGAGTTGATGTTGAGGACTCCGAGGGCAACTCCCTCCTGGCTGTATACCGCTGTGCCGCCACCTCGGCTGGGCCTGTCCTGCCGGCGGGACAGGACATACCCAGTGATGGTGGCGTCTGGGACATGATCTGTAAGATATGATTCTGTGAATATGACTATGTCAGGCTGTTGCTTGACTAGTCTGTGACATAGCTCTCCCAATTTTGGCACAAGCCCCCAGATGTTAGTAAGGAGGACTTTGCAGGGTTCACGGGGCTGAGTTTGCTGTTGTTGTTTCTGTCACCTTTTTCCATCACCTTCACCTTCACACACTTCCTTGGCCAGAAGTGTTTGCCCCCACTCACTCAACCCACTCAAGACTGGGCCTGTATTCTCTCGAGTTTAAAAGAATGAGAGGTGATCTCATTGCAACATACAAAATTCTTAAAGGGTTCAACAGGGTAGATGCAGCAAGGATGTTTTCCCTGGCTGGAGGGAGGTCTAGATCCATGGCACACTGTCTCAGAATAACTGGTAGGCCATTTAGGACTGAAATGAGGAGGAATTTCTTAACTCAGTGGGAGGTAAATCGTTGGAATTCTCTCCCCTTGAGGGCCGTGGAGACTCAATCATTGAGTATGTTCAAGACAAAGATCAATAGATTTCAAGATATTCAAGACATTGAGGGATATGGGGATGGTGTGGGAAAATGGTGTTGAGGTAGAAGATCAGCCATAATCTAGTAGAATGGCAGAGCAGGCTTGAGGGGGCCAAATGGCCTACCCCTGTTTCTATTTCCTATGTTCCTTACTTTTTCTTCCAATCTCAGAATTCTCCTTCCACCTAGACTGCTCCATCTGGTCTCTTAACCTCTGTAGATGTTTTCATTGGAAGCAGCTGGAGTGGCATTGATTATGGTAATGTTTTTGCTCACCTCCCTCTCAATTTGCAGCACTTTGTTTTTTCAAGTCGAACCCTAACATTGCCATTAAAACTGCTGATGTGTGTGGCACTGTTGCTGTTTGACGAACTGACCTTTATCTTGTGAAGCCTGAATGGCAACTCTGAGACATTTCCTACCTTCATCTGGAACATGACCCCATCACTGAACATCAAGCCATCGTTTCAAATACTGTTACTGACCTTATTTTCTCAGGGGACCTTCCCTGCATGATCTCCAACCTCAGTCCACAACCTCACATGGCGCACTACTGCCCTCTTCCAAAAATCCATAAACATGACTGCCCTGGTAGATTTGTCCAGTCAGCCAGTTCTTGCCCCATGGAATTGATTTCTTCCTATTTCGACTTCATTTTTTCTCCTCTTGTCCAGTCTCTTCCCACCTGCATCCGTGGCTCTTCTTATTGAGTTCATCAAATTCAGATCATAACCTTTGCCCCCCCCCCCCCACACCCCCACCTCCATTTTTTCAGACAGTAGCAGTTTGTAATGATTCTGCTGCTCCCATTTACACCTTCTGTAGACCCACAGGTTGTTTCTTTGCTTGTCCTATTATCATCATTTTCTGTCTTGCACCATATTTCACCTTTCATTCTATCAAAGATATTTCTTTCTGTTGTTCCCCCATCCTTTTCTAGCCTTTGTACTTGCTCAAAACCTGTTACATCACTACCTTTTTCCAGTTCTGACAAAAGATCATTGACTTGCAATCTTAGTGCTGTTTTTTTCTCTCCACATATCCTACCTGACCTGCTGAGTATTTGCAGCATTTTCTGTTCTCATTTTGGGAAATTAACTGTCCAGCTAACCTTGCCCCAAAAAATGAATTTCTGAAAATAATTGTCACCTACTATTTTTAAATTATTATTTAATGTCTTAATTTATGTTTAATGAAGTGTGTCTTTTCTGGCTGAGTCCAAGAAGCCCAGTTATTGTAGAGGGGACTTGATTTAGGTGATCGTGTCAATCATTTTTCAACACAAATACTTAGCCCCCCTCTGGTATTCCTGAATGTGTAGCTAGCACTTCTTGTGACAGGCTGTGATCAGAATCTGCATTTTGTTGCCTCATTCAGGTGACCAATTTTAACGATGAATGTAGTTAAAACAATTTGTTTTTACTCATGGTATTTTGTAGTGAAAGGCGATTTGGCTCATTTTTATAGGAGTAATATTTCTGATTATTCTCAAAATTGGCATAACCCTGTGTTAAGCATTTCAGGGTGCTTGTATCCTGGATTAATGCAGTGTGCCATTAGTTTTCTGGATTCCAATTTCTTCAGTTTGTTTAAACAAGAAATTTGTAAATGTTTCGAGTTATTTCCTAATTTGTTGTGTCACACTTAAAGCATAGATTGCTTTTGAGATTTAGTACGAATGAGCAAAACATAACTCTTAGTTCTTAGGCCAACTAATGGCCAAGTTAACACAAATGGACCGGATGTGTTTGGTTCTAAAGATTTTTTCCCTTTAGTTAAATGAATTTTGAATATGCATTCAAACAATCATTCTGGAATCTGTTGTGTGGATAATGTGATACATTGTCGATGTTTCTGGGTATTTAATCAAGTTTAGAGGGGCAAGTCTAAAAATCTGAAATCCCAGATTCATGTTTCCCCTCAACACTGACTGCCTCCCTTTCTTCGAGGTGCTAGTCTGAATTCATGTTCTGTAGCTCTTTGGATTTGCTTTAGGATAACATACTCAATGCTCTGGGTGTATATTCTATGTGCATTTTGGGTTGAGAAGCTTCTGAAGTAGATAGGTGATCAATTGTATTTTTTTTCAAGTTAATTTATAGAATGTAAAATCAGAAATGACTATCATTTTGAGCAGGTACTGATCTAAAGCTGTGGGTGATTTAGGGGCAAATTGTGCTGGGTTAGAACATTGTAATTGTCTTCTTGCTTCTCTATTCTTCCAGCTGTAAAGGTGACTTAGAAGCAATAAGGATGGCTGTATGGAACATGAGTACAGGTATATTAAAGGTGCTGCTTTAATGGTGAGATCAAGCTAGATGGGACAAAGTGAATTGGGGTTCTGTTTAGTCTCAAGCCATGTTACCTCTGATTTGCCCCCTGTGGATAGTGGATGATAAAATTTGGAAAGATTCACTCTGTTCAGGAGTGCAGATTTAAGAAAAATGTATATTTTTCAGTGACTAAAGGAGCAGAACAAGCCCCTTCCTTTTTTCTTTGCAGCTCACTTTGTTCCCTTTTAGATTTTTTTCACAATTGTATTAAATAAAAATATTTTCGGTGATTTTAAAATTCCTCAGTGTTGCTAATCAGCAGTACTGCTACTGGTTCAGTACTTTCTAATGGAGTAAGAAATCATTGGAGACCTCAAAGCTTTACTCACATCAGAAAATTATTAGTCTAGTGGCTAATTATGACAGTCCAAATCCTCCCTGCTGCTTTTTAAAATATTTTTTATAATTAAAAAGTTTTCATGAAGGCCGATCACAGTATCTCTGGCAGTGATTTTACACTGTACTGAATTGAATAGAATAGCAAATCCTCTGGTTTAACAGCTTTCAAAACAAACCCAAGGCACACCTGATGTCAGGATTTATCTCAAGGACACAGGTACAGCTCTTAATAAATAAAACTTGTATTTTTCCCTTTCTTTTTGTGCATTTTGCTCTGTTCAGTACAATTGTGTACTTGCAAGAAAAGGAAAAAATATTTTGAAGTTTGTTCCATCTTTGTATGTAAATTTTGCTAGAGGTCATAATATAGGATGAAATTTGTACTCGCCTAAAAAGATACGGGTTAATTAAAGATGGCTAGCATGAATTTGTACAGGTGAGTGTGTTTTTAACACATTTAGTAAAACTCTTGAGGAAATGGCAGTGCATTTATAAACAAAAGATAGTGCAAATGGTGGCTATCTATTTTCAAAGGATGTTTGATAAGAGGCCACATGGAAGATGTGTTGATAAAACTAAGTCACATGATATTACATGAAGTAATGCACCTTGGATATTAAATTAGTTAAATGGTTGAAGAAAATAAAAAGTCATTGGTAGATGTTTTTCAGACCAGAGAGATGTAAATAGCAATCTCCCAGGTTATATAAATGGAGACATAAAGTATAAAAGTAGCTAGACTCATACAAATTGTTCATTAGGCTGCAGTTAAAATATAATTTTCAGTTTTAAAGGCTTTGCTTTAGGAAGGGGGTCAACATCATAGATAGCGTTCAGGAAAGATCTGGTGAGATGATAGCTGAAATGAGAGAATTTAATTCACAGAGAGGCTGAAGAAACTGATACTCTTGCCCCAGGAGAAGAGGAGAAGTTCTGGTAAGAGATGCTCAAAATTGTGAGGTTTTGATAAGGTCAATCAGGAAAAAGCTATTTGCGTAGAACTGCATAGAATATACAGTGCTAAAATAGGCCATTTGGCCCAACGAATCCATGCTAGTGTCAAAGCCCCACTTAAGCATCTTCTATCTCTCCTTATCAGCATAACCCTCTATCCCCTTGTCCCTCATATGCTTGACTAGCTTCCCTTAAATGCACCTGTACTACTCATCTCAAGTACTCTTTCCACTGGTTGGTAACTTGGTAATTGAAGGACATAATTTAAAATCATTACCAAAATAATGATGAAGTTGTTAGGACACTTTTCCTTCTAGAAACATGGTCGAAGGACAATTCTGTGCTGTAAGATTATATAAGTATATTTACAGATAATTGTTATATATGTTTGTTGAGCTTTTTTTGAAAGGTGAAGACAGGTTATGCAGTATTTGAAGTTGAAACTTTGCATTTGGTTGCAGTGAACCTGTAGACTGTAATATTGATCAGATTGGTTAATGAAAAGGCAAAAATGGTATCAAAGTGAGCTAATACAATAATTAAGTATCTGTGTCAATCACCAGTAAGAATAACTATTTGAAATATGGTATTTGGCTCCGACTTAAAGTTGTGTGAAATGATTTGTACTTAAGTACCCTCTACCAATGAACTTATGATTTCCAGCACTTGGGAGATTATTATGAATGACTGCTCTTTCTGCCACTTTACATGCCCAAATTTATTTGTTTGTTAGCGAGTGATTTTCATCGCAACAATGGCTTGGTCTTCAGCTGAGCTAGAAGGGATTGCATTTTGAGGGGATAAATTCAATTACAGCTACCGCAATCTTAAGAAAATAAATTGATAAATGCATGATAATCTTGCAAATGTAATATTTGTTTAACAGTTAGGATCGGTGATCCTGTAGTTGTAACAACCAATGGCTATTACACAATGTTTCATTCTGTCTGCTGGCATTTTCTTACATGCTCAATATATACTATATCGTCTCCACTTTCTCCAGATCCTCTATCAGCAGTCTGCCAAGAGATACACCAGACTGCTAAAGGCATCTCCTCCCAGATTTGTATTCCCTCTTTCCATCTTCTACATTGGGAAATGGCTGTCCTCTCTTGATGGCTTGGCTCCATCATGCGATTTTAACCTGCATCCTTCTGCTTTCTGACTCCTGACAAAACTAGCACATCTGATCAGTTGTTTTATCGAATTTGGTACAGTGATATTCTGTAGTCCAAGTGGTGTAGGCTAGTTTCTCTATTACAGTTTTCTTGCATGGTGAGCTCCTGATTTCAGTTTAAGCTGTCAGAGGAGTTGGGAGGCTGATAGATAGTTTACCTATGCAATTGTCAACAGTGAGCATTGCAGTAGAAAACCACTGTAAGAATGTTAACTGCCTCTTTACTCAGTTAGGAAATGCTCAGAGGCACACAGGGAGGCTTCAGGAGGAGGAAAAACAGTTTCTGAAAATGTGTGGTAAAGGAGAGAATTAAAACCTCTTTTAAGTATCAAGCAAGAATTTTCAGTAATAAGCAAACCTGTCCAACGAACTGTTACAGGCAGCCTTTCAACTCAGGTGTAGTATTTTGAAGGACAAGTTCTTCATAAGCTTATTATCCTCCTGTGGTGTTAAGGTTCCTGAGATGGGGGAAATTGAAATTTATAAAGCTGCAACTATCCATGAAGACTGACCATATATTAGAATGAAAGCAATTTTTCAAGTAAATGTTCTGATCAGTGGCAAATTACAGCCTAGCAGGTTCTCAGTCAAATTTGGTGGCAGATAGCAGAATACACTATAATCTCTATTTAGCAAGCTGATTTGCTTATGAATGTCAAATTTCAGTCTGCTGGATTATGACTGAGAGAAGATGAAGACTGCCATGTAAAATGATTTTCTGTTTTTATGAAGAAAGGAGGAAACCTATTCAAAGATTTAAGTAGTAGAATTAAAGTATAAGCAAACAGTTTATAAGAAGCTAAATGTAACAGAAAAGCAGAACATTCAAAACAAGTTTAAAAAAATAAAAAATTGTCAAAAACATTTTTAAAAACTTTGTTTTGATTGGGTCTTGATTTTCTAACCTGAAATTTTTTTCAAAGCCTAACCAGAATCCTTGGGCAGAATTTTGCCCTTGATGGGCGGGTGGGCCCCACTGGCTCGGCAGGCGGGCAGCCGAACTCCACCGACGAAACGGGGCCCTCCGCCATTTTCAGTGGGCAGGCCAATTAAGGCCCGCCCAGCGGGCTGCCTGATGGGAACTGCTATGCGCTTCCTGTGCGGGGTGGGGGAGGGATTCCCCAACTGTCAAAGTGCGCTCTTTCGCAAGTGCTGTCTCAGGGAGATTACTGACAGGTAAAAAAACTCCAAAAGTAGAAAAATATTTAAATTATTAACATGACAATGTCACACGAGATGGGACATATTAATAAGAAACACATAAACTTAATGAAACTTTAAAAACGGACGTGAAACCTCATCCTGCCAGTGGATGAAGTTTCATGTATAATCAGGAGCCCGCTGGGGCTCCTGGCCTGCCCGCCAGCCTTAAGGTTGGACGGGCAGTATCTTTAACAATCTTAATTAGCCTGTCAATGGCCTTAATTGGCCATTGACAGGTCGGCGGGCGAACAGCTGATTTCGCTGTCTGCCCGCCTTCCTGAAAATTTAAAGGGGGTTCCTCCCGACGTCATCCCATGTCATTTTCCCGTCGGCGAGCGGGCCCCGCCTCCAAATCGCCGACGGGAAAATCCTGGCCCTTAGGACAATTTAACAGTTGGAGACTGGATATGCCAGGCTCTGAGAGTGGTTACCTATTTTAAGGGGTGTGGTATATAATCTCAATTGGTCAAACAAGGAATATTCTCTCTGCGTTATTACATAATTCTGCTTCCAGTGCATTATCATCATGTTACATCAAGTCTTGCAACACAGAAATAAAGCCAGTAGATGCAAGCATTTATGCTCCATCTGAGCTCCTCCCATGCATTTTCACCTAACCATATCAGCAGCCCTTTTAGTGCTTTCTCCATAATGCTCATCTAGATTTGTCTTAAATAGGTCTTTGCTATTCACCCCAACAACTCCAATGGTAGCAAGTTCCACTCCTTGCCACTTTTCATGTTTAAAAACTTTCTCCCGAGTTCCCTGTTGGATTTTTCAATGACTACAGTATATTTATGGCCACTAGTTTTTGTCTACCCCAATAAGTAGGAACAGTTTCCCTGTGGAGGCACTTATCAAAGTCTTTCCACATCTCAAAGAGGCCTGTTGGATCACCACACAGTCTCCTCTTGTCTAGAGAAAAGAACCCCACCCAGCCTGTTCAGCCTTTGCTGAAAATTCTAACCTCTCTGGCATCATCCTTATGAATTCTTTTTGCATCTTCTCAAATGCCTGTACATCCCATTTGTATCACAGGGACCAGACTGCACAGACTGTATCCCGACCCCCTTGCGCCTGTCCACCTCCCTTGCCTCATCTCCTCCCATCCCCCAGCTTGTCCGCTATCCCTGCCTCATCCCCATTTCCCCATCCTCCCATTTTCCTGCCCCCCACCCATACCTCCTGTGCTCATCCTCCCCCCGCCCCCCCATCACCCTTTCTGCCTTTCCTCAACTCCACCAGACTCTGCCCATTGTGTGGGAAGTTGCAGGTGGCTACACCTATGTAAATCATTGTTTTGCACAATAATACAATGACAAAGTGCAGCAATGTGAGACAGAAAGAGGCTTTTCAATATCACAAAAACGTTTTTGGTTTAGCTTGAATATTTGAATTTTTTTTTATTGATTCGCTTCTTTGTCAGTTTATTTTCTGCCCTCCCCTTAAATCTTCTCAGACCACAGACCAATTCTTAGCTAAGGGGATGAATGATTCTGTTGCAACACGCAATTGTGCCTTTTGAGAATCATGTTACATTCAGAATGGACTATATTAGCAGTTTTGAAAATGATTTCGCTTGCATAACTCAGTTCTTTTAGATGGACCCAAATGATTTCGGGTTAAGAATAGCTTTGCATCCCTGAGAACCCAGAATATTTTCTTGTCCTGAGTCATTACATCTATGAAGGAAACATTTCATGCTGGCAGTGGTTTGCATTGGTGCCAAATAATTTCTAGTTTCAAGCATCACCAATACTTCAGGCGCAGTAGAATTGAGTGTTAGTCTTGATTAACAGAATAGTAACAAGCCTGATATTGGTAAAGGTACTTTAAACAACATAATGTTGAGCTGCCAGTTCACTTGCTGAATTTCTGTTTATTGTTCAAACTTGGACCCGGTGTACAATAAGTAATAAGTGTGGGTGTAATTCAGCTCATCCAATGGAATTGGTATCGAAGTTAATGTATTTTTTGAAATAATGTACCTCAGATGCAAATTCTCATTATTTTATCTTGATTAGCAGTACTTGAATGGTGGTTGGGATTGGGGATTTATGAATTTTAAGCTTATTTAATCAGATATTGCAGATTGCATGGTCTGTCTCTAATTTAAATTTGTGCTGCAGCATGAATGTTTTGCAGAGCACATTCCTATGCTTAGCCAAGTTATTTTAAGTAGTGAAGGACTATATAAACAATTTCTCTCTCTGATTATTTCATAAAAGAATTACGGATTATTTTTCTTGGCTTTTGTTTTAAAATGCATGAGATACAGAGCTAGGCAATAGCAGTTTGCAGACTTCACTTTCACCTCTTTAACTTAGTTTTGATTCTAATTCAGAATTGTGTGTCTGTTTTCCTCATACCTGTGCTAAATCATGTATATGGAATGAAGAATAAAATACTGCTGGTCAATTGGGACAAGTTAGAAGTTTTATTCAGAAGGGCTACATGCCTAACCAAAGTAGGAAAATAGAAAAAAAATGATAAAATAGGGGATCTGAGGTTGGCATGAAACACAATATTGAGGCAGAGTTACAGGAAGCATTACTGTGCTATACATGAATTGGGAATGTTTGACACCGGCAGTGGATATTTCATTTGCTGGTGTTAAGGCCTATCAGTTGGAGGAGCTCCAAGATATTTACCTTTTTTGCATCTCCAACTTTCTATCCAGTTTTCTGCCCCAGTGAGAGAATTTTAAGAAATAATTAAGTGAAAAATTAAGCCACTTTTTATGTTGCAGATAACTAAGTAATTGGTTTCACTTTTTCAAACAATGCGAAGAAAGATTTGATCTCATGGAAGTATTAAGCTGCCTCCAGCATTTAAAAGAAAATTAGTCTATTGGCTCCGGTACTGATGGTTCTAGCACTGCAGTGTAATTCTAAAGCAGTATAAATGTGGAGAATCTTGTAAAATTATGTAGTCATTAACAACAAAGAAGGAAGAAACCATTTTGACAATGGCAAACTCACAAAGCATTATCTGTGAAGTCTGTTTTTTGTTGAACTTGAGACCCAGCCAGCAGTATGCTTTTAACATGTAGAAGTTAAGATGAGCCCCTTCCCATTCACTTCTGCTGTACACCTTCCCAGTTAACCAACCCCTTCCTATTTCTAGATCTTTGATGCAGGCAGCAGCCTAGAATGTCGCTGGCTTTGACATCATAGGCACGATAACAACATGTGCAGGAACTGCACCCTCTGTAGTTGCAGTGTCACCAAATTCAGCCGTCAAGTTTATATACATTTTGATTTGGATACAGGGCCCTCTGGTGATGGAATATCTTATCAACGTTCACACATGAAGCTTGGCAATTGGGCGAGTAACAAGGGAGCCAGATTTTTTTGGAAGAGTGGGCCTTTTTGTGGAGCCATGATGTCTGGAATCCTTGTAGTGGTGAGAGTCCAGAGAGATGTTTTTGTTTTAGGAATTAGAGCTAAGTTAGTTTAAAAGCATTTGGTAAACTCTGAAGGGTTGTACAATCCATTTCTTTCTTCAGATCTATAGGGCTACTTAACCTAAAGGTCTGTTTGAGGACATCCCAGAGCATGTCACATCGTCATGGAGATGGGTGGAGCTGAGGGAAATTCTGTGGTTTCAATTTATCTGGGTGTTCACTGAGAGTTTTAGTTGCAGCTTGGATTTTGTGTGTGGTGCAGCTCACTAAAAGAAGATAGCCAAAGTAAATGACAGATCGTTAGGCATGTACTGTAAACAGAGTAAAAGCTAACTGCATTATTCGCCACATGGAATGCGGTAGAGCTTAATCTCGGTTTGGGTTTCATGAATGAAAAGAAGCTGGAAGATAGCCTAGTTTAAAGCTCGTGGAAAAAATCTATCATGGTCCTCGGAGTTTTGTGGCAGAAGATAGCAACCAGAGCTTGGAAGCATTGAGAAGACAGCCAGAACAAATGACTGAGGCATCCACAGTCAAGAGGTACAAAACAAAGAGTCTTACCTCAGAGACTAGCTGGAATTGAGGAGAAATCAAGTAACTTCCAGAGGACTGTGGCATGCCTGTGGGTTGTCCTTCTGGAAGTGAATAACTCTCAAGATATGATTAAGTATAAGAGAATTCTTGGGGGAAGATGTAAAACTGAGTGCATAACCTGCGTCGCTATAAACCCTATTAAGTGCTTGTCTTTTGTATACAGTAAAGATTGTTTTTATTTAAAAACGTGAAATCTGGTGGCAGAGTTATTTTGGTTAAAATGAGGTGTTCTGATTTCTCTTGAAATGTTAACTGATCCTGACATGGTTGGCAGGTCCACGTTTGGTCTAAGTATATGTCAATGAATTGGATTTGTGTACAGGAAACACTGTGAAAACAAAAGGTATGAGGTTTGGCAAACAACATAGCAAAATACAGAGGTCACAGCATGGAAACTGGCCATCTTTATTTCTGGTCTGTCAGTGAGCAAATAGTTTTCAACTCATTTAGCCATCCAGTTCCCTTATCTGTTTAATCCCTCTTCATTCTTTCACCTATCCAATCTAATCTTAATGTTGACATACATTCTGTGTCACCCATCATACCTGGAAGTGAATTACACTACCTCCGATCTCTCTCTCTTTTTGAAGAATTCTCCCCAGCCTTCTGTTCTAAATGCCTTAAATTTAGTCTTGTTTCTAATGCTCTTGTTCTTGATGCGTGACAATTGTGAACAGTCAGCTTCCATTGACTGTCATATTCTTTTATATTTTTAAAGACGAATGTTATATCGGCTGCACTCTGTGTTGTGATGAGAAAGGACCCAATTTTCCAAGCGTGTTTTTAGATTTAAAGGCAACATATAATTGAGCCATCAACACTGGTAAGATCCAGGTCAATTCCGGTTTTACAGAAAGGATGACTTAAGTCAACAAAAACAAGAAAATGTGTCTTTATAGCACCTTTAAGATAGGAAAATGTCTCAAGGCAACAAATACAAAAACTTGTATTTGCATTGCGCCTTTAACATAGTAAAACATCCCAAGGTGCTTCACAGGCAAGTTACCAAATAATATTTGCTGCTGAATCACATAAGGCAATATTAGGGCTGATGACCATTAGCTTGGCCAAAAAGGCAGGTCTTAAGGAGTGTCTTAAGGAAAGAGAGGTAGAGAGGCTTAAGAAGCGAATTGCTGAGTTTAGGGCCTTAACAGCTAAGACATGGCTGACAATAGTGGAACAATTAAAATTGGGATGCTCAAGAATCCATAACTGGAGGAGTGCAGATCTCTGAGGGCTCTCGGGCTAGAGGAGATTACCTGTAAGTTTCTCTCCGAGCTGCACACTACCCTTAAAGTTGAATCCCAAGAAAGAATTTTTAAAAAACAGAGATTGGGAGGGGCAAGGCCATGGAGAGATTTGAAAATAAGGATGATAATTTTAAAATCAACACATGGCTTAACCAGGAGCCAATGTTGGCCAGTAAGCGCAAGGTGGATTTGGTGCAAATTTGGACATGGGCAGTCGAGTTTTGAATGAGCTCAAGTTTATTGTGGTAGAATTGGGAGGCCAGCCAGGAATGCATTAGAATAGTCAGAGGTAACAAAGGCATGGATGAGGGTTTCAGCAGCAGATGAGTTGAAATGGGGGCAGAGTCAAGTGATACTACGGAGGTGGACATATGTGGCCTTAGTGAAGGTGCGGCTATCTGGTCAGTAGCTTATCTCGGGGTCATATTTTGACACCAATATTCAAAACAACCTCAGCCTCCTACACCTGTCCGGAAAAGGGATGAAGTCGATGGCTGGAGAATGGAGTTTGTAGCAGGGGCCGAAAACAATGGCTTCAATATTCCCAATATTTGATTGGAAATTTCTGCTCATCCAATACTGAATGTTGGATAAGCAGTCCACCAATTTAGCAACAGTCGAGGAGTCAAGATAGGTAATGGTGAGGTAGAGTTTGGTGTCGCCAATATGCATTTGGAACCTGAGGTTGCGCTTTTGCATCGCTGAAGAGCAGCACATAGAAGAGAAATAGAAGGGGGAACGAGAATAAATCCTTGGGAGCTATCATAGATAACAATGTGGGAACAGGAAGAAAAACCATTGTGGATGCTTCTCTGGCTATGACTGAATGGGTATGAATGGAATGAGATGTCTGCTGTCTCACCCAGTTGGATGACAGTGGAGAGGCATTGGAGGAGGATGGTGTGGCCAACCATGTCAAAGGCTGCAGACAGATCGAGAAGGACGAGGAGGGAAAGCTTAACTTTCTCACAGCCACATGGGATGTGATTTGTGACTTTCCTAAGAGCTGTTTCAGTACTGTGGCATGGATAGAACTTGATTGGAGGGATTCAGGTGTTGCGTTCTGGAAAACATGCTCACAGGTTTGGGGGGCAGCAGTGTGCTCAACAATTGAGAGGAAAAGGAGGTTGGGGGTGGGCTGGTAGTTTGCAAAGACAGTCAGGCCAAGGGTTTTTTTTGAGGAGAGGATGATGATGGCAGATTTAAAGGAGAGAGGGCCAGTACCTGAGGAGAGAGAACAGTTCATTATATCAGTTAATGTGGGAGTTAGGAGAAGTTGGATGTTCAGTAGTTTGATGGGAATCTGGTTAAGGGAGCAGGAACTTGGTCTCATGGACAAGATGAGTTCAGGGAGGGGGTGAGGAGATGTGGGAGAGAAACGAGAGGAAGATTGATGTTTAGGGCTAGGGCACTGAGATTCATTGGGCCAAATAGGATTATATCATGAGGAGAGGTTGCATGGATTAGCCTTGTGTTCCCTTGAGTAAAGGAAATTAAAGGGTGACCTCACTGAGGTGTATAAGGTGCTTAAAGGACTACATAGGGTAGGTAGGGAGAAACTATTTCCTTTGGTGGGGCGCGCAGAACAAGGGATAATCGGACCAGAATCCAGAGCAGGATTCAAGCAAGTAGGAAGAGATGAAAGCTTGCTCAGTGTGGAGCAGAACATTCCCATGAAGTGAGCACAAGACAGAGAATGCAGGAACAGGTTGGATACTAGAATCAAAAGGGCCCACCAGAGAATGCAGTCTCCATAGAAAGTGGTGGTGATGTTGGAAATCACTACAATGTCCAGGAACAGCAGATAAATTGATTTGGGCCCAGAAAAAAGTGGATTTTTGCCCAGGACCCATAAAGCGGCAAGTCAGAAAAGCTGAGAAACCAGCACTTTTGTACAGTCAAAGGCTCAACAGGTCACAGCGGAAAAAGACCTCAAAATTTGAAATGACTCAGTGGCTGAGAGGGTGAAAGCAGCCAGATCTTGCAGTACAGTCCAGTAGATCTGTGTAGCCCCAGTGGGAAAGAAACCCCAGAGTTTCTGAGCAGAATTCCAAGCATTGATTAAAGCATGATGAAAGAAAGAAAAACTTTCATTTATAGCGCTTTCATGACCGCTGGACTTCTCAAAGCGCTTTACAGCCAATGAAGTACTTTTGAAGTGTAATCACTGTTGTAATGTAGGAACTGTAGCAGCCTGTTTGTGCACAGCAAACTCCCACAAACATCAATGTGATAATTTGATAATCAGCTTTTATGATGTCGATTGAGGGATAAATATTGGCCAGGACACTGGGATAACTCTGCTGCTCTTCTTTGAAATAGTGCCAAGGAATATTTTACTTTCCACCCGAGCACTTCCTCTGTACTGCATCGGGGTGTCAGCTTTGATTTTTGTGCTCTGGTCCCGGAGTTGGTACTTGAACCCAGAACATTGTGACTCAGAGGTGAGTGTGTTGCAGACTGATCCACAACTGATGCTGTTGATGGTAGTCATTTCAGCACAAGTAGCTTTAAATGTTCAAGTAAAAAGTAAAAGCAAAATATTGCAGATACTTGAAATCTGAAATAAAAACAGAGTGTTAGAAATCCTCAGCAGGCCTGGCAGCATCTGTGGATAGAGAAAGAGCGAGAAGTCAGTGAGCAGAGCGGGGCTGTAAAGAGCAAGACTCCAATGAGCAGAACAGGGCTGTAAAGAGCAACACTTCAATGAGCAGGGCTGTAAAGAGTGAGACTTCAATGAGTAGAGCGGGGTTGTAAAGAACGAGGCTTCAATGAGCAGAGCAGGGCTGTAAAGAGCGTGACTTCGCTGAGCAGAGCAGGGCTTAAATTTAAGGAAATAGCCTTTTAATTAAAAAGAAACAAAAAGCATGGCAAGGGAGCGCAGCGCTGTGTGTTGTATGGCCTGCAGCATTTGTGAATTCTTCGCTACTCCCTACACATGTGGTCATCCAGATTGCAAGAAGTGCCACTGGCTTGACCAGCTTAAGCAACTGGTTTCGGAGCTTAAGCGTCAGCTGGAGACACAGCGGTGCATCCGCAAGCGTGAGGGTTGCATGGATAGCATGTTTTTAGATGTGGTCACTCTGCAGCTTAAGCAAGTGCAGTCAGAGAGGGAATGGGTAACCACCAGTCAGAAGAAGGGAGGCATGCAGGTAGTCAGGGAAGCCCCAGAGTGCATCTCACTCAAGAACCGTTTTTCTGTGTTGGGAAATGGTGAGGGTGAAGATTCCTCTGTAGAGTGCAGCCAGAGCCAAATTCATGGCACTGCGGGTGGCTCAGCTGCATAAGTGGGGAGGGGTAAGAGTGCAAGAGCAATAATGGTGGGAGACTCAATAGTGAGGGGTGCAGACATGCGCTTCTGTGGCCGCAGATGTGACTTCAGGATGGTGTATTGCCTCTCTGGTGCCAGGGTCAAGGATGTCACGGAATGGCTGCAGGGCATTCTGAAGCGGGAGGGTGAACAGCCAGAGGCCGTGGTTCACATTGGTACCAATGATATAGATAGAAAGAGGGATGAGGTCCTGAAACAAGAATTTTGGGAGCTAAGTAGCAGATTAAAAAGCAGGACCTCAAAGGTTGTAATCTCTGGGGTACCACCTGTGCCATGTGCTAGTGAGCGTAGGAATGGGAGGATAAAGAGGATGAATGCATGGCTGAAGAGATGATGCAGGAGAAAGGACTTTAGTTTCCTGGATCACTGGATCTGTTTCTGGCGAAGGTGGGGCCTGTACAAGTCAGACAGGTTGCGCCTGAACCGAAACAGGATCAACATCCTTGTGGGGAAGTTTGCTAGTGCTGTTGAGAGGGTTTAAACTAATTTGGCAGGGGGCTGGGTTACAGGGTGGAGGGACAGTAGGGGATGATGCGCAGCCAAATATAGAAGAGAAACTAAGCCAGTCTGGAAGGCAGAGCAAATATAGACCTGTTAAGGCACAAGGGAATAATGCAAGGCTGGATTGCATCTATTTTAATGCAAGGAATCTTACAAGTAAGGCAGATGAATTGAGGGCGTTGATTAACACGTGGGAGTATGATATTGTTGCTATCACAGACACATGGTTGAGGGAAGGGCAGGATTGGCAGCTCAATATTCCAGGGTATACAATCCCCAGGGGTGACAGGGGGGGTGTAAAAGAGGAGGTGGCATTGCACTATTGATCAAGGAGTCAATTATTGCAGTAAGGAGGGATGGTATCTTAGAAGGTTCCTCAAATGAGGCCATATGGGTAGAACTTAAAAACAAAATGGGGGCAATCACTTTGCTAGGAGTGTACGATTGGCCTCCCGACAGTCATGGGGAGATAGAGGAGTAGATATGCAGGCAAATCTCAGAGAAGTGTAAAAATAGTAGGGGATTTCAACTTCCACAATATTAACTGGGATAGTCTTAGTGTGAAAGGCTTAGAGGGGGCAGGATTCTTAAAGTGCATCCAAGAGAGCTTTTTGAGCCAGCACATAGAAAGTCCTACAAGGGAAGGGGCAGTACTGGACCTAATCTTAGTGAATGAAGCTGGGCAAGTGGTAGAAGTGTCAGTGGAGGAGCATTTTGGGGATAGTGACCATAACTCTCCAAGATTTAAGATAGTTATGGAAAAGGACAAAGATGGACCTGAAATATAGGTCCTGAATTGGGGCAGGCCGATTTCAATATGATAAGACAGGTTCTGGCCAAAGTGGACTGGGAGCCGCTACTTGTAGGAAAGTCTACATCAGACTAGTGGGAGTCATTCAAAACGGAAATAGTGAGAGTTCAGGGCCAACATGTTCCCGTAAAGGTGAAGGGTAGGACCAACAAGTCCAGGGAACCTTGGATGTCAAAGGATATAGCGGATTCGTTAAGGAAAAAAAAGGAAGCTTATGGCAGACACAGAGGGATGAAAACAGTGGAAGCCCTGGAGGAGTATAAAAAGTGAAGGGGCGGGGGGGGTACTAAAAAAGTAATTAGAAGAGCAAAGAGTGGGGATGAAAAAAAACTGGCGGGCAAGATAAAGGAAAATCCCAAGGCATTTTATAAATATATTAAGGGCAAGAGGATAACCAGGGAAAGAGTCTGTCCCATGAGGGACCAAAGTGGCAATCTGGCGAGGAACCAGAGGACATAAGTGAGGTTTTGAATGATTACTTTTTTCTGTGTTCACTATGGAGAAGGATGATGTATGTGTAGAAATCAGGGAGGGGGTCTGTGATATACTTGAATAAATTAGCATTGAAAGGGAGGAGGCATTAGCGATTTTAGCGGGCTTAATCGTGGTTAAATCCCCAAGCCGAGATGAGATGTATACCAGACTGCTATGTGAGGCAAGGGAGGAGATTGCAGGGGCTCACACTAATTTTTAAATCATCTCTGGCCACAGGAGAGGACTGGAGGACAGCAAATGCCCCCTTTTTGTTTTTAAGCTATACCCATATGGCCTCCTTTGAGGAACCTTCTAAGATACCATCCCTCCTTACTGCAGTAATCGACTCCTTGATCAATAGTGGAATGCCACCTCCTCTTTTAGATCCCCCTGTCACGCCTGAAGATTCTATACCCTGCAATATTGAGCTGCCAATCCTGCCCTTCCTCCATTATTCAAGAAGGGTAGTAGTTGATGTAGTCCATGTGGACTTCAGTAAGGCTTTTGACAAGGTCCCGCATGAGAGACTGGTCAAAAGGTAAGAACCCATGGGATCCAGGGCAATTTAGCAAATTGGATCCAAAATTGGCTTAATGGCAGGAGGCAGAGGGTGATGGCCGAAGGTTATTTTTGCAATTGGAAGTTTGTGACGAGTGGTGTGCCGCAGGCATCGGTGCTGGGACCCTTGCTCTTTATAGCATACATTAATGATTTAGATGTGAATATAGGAGGTATGATCACTAAGTTTGCAGATAACATGAAAATTGGTGGTGTCATAAATAGTGAGGAGGAAAGCCTTAGATTACAGGATGATATAGATGGGCTGGTAAGATGGGCAGAGCAGTGGCAAATGGAATTTAATCTTGAATAGTGTGAGGTGATGCATTTTGGGAGGACTAACATGGCAAGGGAATACACAAATGAATGGCAGGACCCTAGGAAGTACAGAGGACCAGAGGGATGTTGCTGTACATGTCCATAGATCCCTGAAGGCAGCAGCGCAGGTAGATGAGGTGGTTAAGAAGGCATATGGGATACTTGCCTTTATTAGCTGAGGCATAGAATATAAGAGCAGGGAGGTGATATTGGAGCTGTACAAAATGCTAGTTAGGCCATTGTTGGAGTACTAAGTGCAGTTCTGGTCGCCACACTATAGAAAGGATGTGATTGCACTGGAGAGGGCGCAGAGGAGATTCACAAGGATGTTGCCTGGTCTGGAGCATTTCAGCTATGAAGAGAGACTGGATAGGCTAAGGTTGTTTTCCTTAGAGTAGAGAAGGCTGAGGGGGGTACCTGATAGAGGTACACAGAATGATGAGGGGCATAGATAGGGAAGATAAGAAGAAATGTTTCTCCTTAACGGAGGTGTCAATAACCAGGGGACATAGATTTAAGTTAAGGGGCAGGAGGTTCAGAGGGGATTTGTGGAAAAACTTTTTCACGCAGAGGGTGGTTGGAATCTGGAACACACTGCCTGAGGGGGTGGTAGAGGCAGGAACCCTCACAATATTTAAGATGTATTTAGATGAACACTTGAAACACCATAGCATACGGGCTACGGGCCAAATGCTGGAAAATGGGATTAGAATAGATAGGTGCTTGTTGGCTGGCATGGACATGATGGGCCGAAGGGCGTGTTTCTATGCTGTATAGTTCTATGACTCTAAAGGGTTCTGAAGAAGAGTCATATTTAACTTGAAATGCTAACTCTGTTTCACTCTCCACAGATGCTGCCAGACCTGCTGAGTGTTTCTGGCATTTTCTGTTTTTATTTTACCTTTAAACATTTAGCTTGAATTTGTAGATTGAGCTAAAATTCTAAATTCCAGGAAAATTTAACAGGGAGATTAGGTGGGAAATAAGGAAAAGGATGGCAATGGGTGATGAAGGATCGAGTTATAAAGGAGAGGAGCTCAATTAAGTGAGAGAGGTTAGCAGAATTGACAAAGGGCAGATGCAATTTTATGTGGATAAGTGTAAGGCATAAATTCTGGGAAAAATAAACAAGAAATGGAAATATGCACTTAATGGCGACACATTGGAGGATGTGGAGTGATCTAAGGGTTCAAATACATAATTCTTTGAAAAGGAGTACAAGATAAAAACATTTTTAAAAATAGCGTTTTGGTTTTAGAAATGGGGCAACAATGTGTAAGAGCCGACGAAGTAGTGATGAATTTATACAAATCTTAGAATAGGCTGCAATTAGAGTACTTTGCAGATTTGTGTATTCTAACATAAAAACATTGAGGAACATTGAAGCCATGGAGCGCAATCAGTGCAGATTCACAACATAATGGCAGGAAGAATAGAAAAGCAGTATATTATTTAAATGGAGAGAGACTGCAGAATCCTGTAGTATAGCAGCATCTGGGTGTCCTTGTACATGAATCACAAAAAGTTAGCATGCAGGTACAGCAATTAACAAGGCACATGAAATGTTGGCCTTGATTGAAAGGGGAATGGAGTTTAAAAAGTAGGTTAGTCTTGCAACAACTGTACAGGGCATTAGTTAGACCACACCTAAAGTATCATGTACAGTTTTAGCCTTCCTACTTAGAGGGATATAGTTGCATTGGAAGCAATTCAGAGTCTGGTTCCTGGGATGAAGTGATTGCCTCATGAAGAAAGGTTGAGTAGGTTGGGTCTATACCCATTGGATAAAATGAGAGATGATCTTATTGGAACATAAGATTCTAAGGGGGCTTGACAGGGTGGATGCTGAGAGGATATTTCCCACTTATGAGGGAATCTAGAACAAGGGGGCCACAGTTTAAAAATAAAAGGGTCTCCCATTTAAGACATGAGGAGGACTTTCATCTCTGAGGGTTTTTAGTCTTAGAAATTGTCTTCCCCAGAGAGCAGTTGGGTTATTGAATATATTTGAGGCTGAGCTGGGCAAATTTTTGATCTACAAGGGAGTCCAGGGTTATGGAGGTCCAGCAAGAAAATGAGGTTAAGTCCACAATCAGATCAGCTATGATATTGAATGGTGGAGCAGGCTTGATGGGCCAATGACATGGACCAAATGGCCTCCTGTGCTGTAAACATGTCTGGTTCTGTGCCATGGAAATTATTTGCGTGCAACTAATTTAAAATAATGATAAATTTAAACTATTTCTTTTTGGTTGAAAGATATTCACACTGTTTTCCAGTGCTGCATTGAGTACGGGTCAGAATAATTTATATGGAAAGTGTTCCTTCCTGCAATGTTGATTAACTGGTGCTGCCACTGGTATTGCAAACTAAATAATTATCATTGATTTGTATGCTATATTTTGCAAGGATTTGTATGATTTTTAGGTCAATTTTGTGTAGGTTGACCATGAGTGAAATACTACTTTCTATCATCATGTTGGTTTAATCACTGAGCTTTCCTACTGTGAATTTAATATTAGTGGCTCTGGTGTCTGCACTTCATACACCCTGGAGTGACATTATGATGCTGTCTTTTATCTTGATGCTTGTTTCTAGGCAACAGGGAATAGCAGTGTTGTGCTATTATCTCTCCATTCATGTAAGTGAAATTTAAATTCAATGATTTTAGTGGAGGTGTGCTCTTTTCATATTGTTGGATAGCTGCATTGAAAAATATGGCTACCTTAAAGCATTCAGTGAATAAAGTCACTTTGAAATAGATTTCATATAGTCCATTTTGTTTGGGTTGGCTGTTCTCCTTCGCTTAGATATACCTTGTCTTGAGTGTGTCTCTGTACCAGCAGGGGTAAAGCAGGCACTAGGCGTGCATGGTGAGCATGCAACTTGGGCATACTTTCAAACACCTAAATAGAAAATAAAAGCGTCAGTTATCTTTGAATGACTCAGCTAGGCCAGAACCTTACTAAAATAGCCACTGAAATTTTCAAATGTATTTCTTATTTCTATGAGCATCAAGAAGCCAATTTAATAAACTGTCACCTGAGCTGAATCACGTACTTATTGTTTGGGCATTTCAAGGTGGGTACTACAATACTGGTGTAATGGAAAGCAGCATTTCTCATTTTCTTGTGTGCAAACACAAACATTTCTTCTTTTGACAGAACTTTGTTCTGCGTGTTGGGACTCGCTTTCCCCTGCTGTCTCCCTTGGTTTATTAACACTCACGTGCCTGACTAGACTCCAGAGTGCATACAGCCTAATATCATCTGAAATTTTTGTGATAATTGTCTGACTTCATGCTTCTGATGGGGTCTCTCACCCAATAGGAGTGTACCATCAGGGAATTTCAACTGTGTCCTTGGGTGATTTTCCAACCAGTTAAGTTAATGTTTGGAAAATGATGCATAGTGTACATCTGATTTTTTCAATATGTGCTTCTGGCAGGCAAGGCTACCTGCTGACAACATGATGCTGGAAAATGACCCCTATTGTTTGTGCATCTTTAAATTTTAAAAGTTTTGCCTTGTTTGTTGTGGGAATTGCAAGCTGATAACACAAGGGTAACAAGGCACTTGAGACCTTGTTGAACACTGGGATAAACAGTCCATCTCCTTAACCAATGAGGTATACATGGGATTGCATAGGATATACAGCACAAACAGGCCATTTGGCCCAGCTAGTCCATGTTGGTGTTTATGCTCCACTCGAGTCTCCTTTTATCTTTCCTCATCTAAATTGTAACCCTCTATTCCCTTCTCCCTCATATCCTTGTCTATCTGTTCTTTAAATGCATCTGTACCATTTTCTTCAACTACTTCCTGTGATCGCAAGTTCCTCATTTTCATCACTCTTTGGGTAAAGAAGTTTCTTATGAATTCCCTATTGGATTTCTTGGTGACTTCTTATAATGATGGTCTCTGGTTATACTTTTTCCCACAAGAAGATGATTTTCTCCGTTTGTGAGGATTGAGAAATAAATGAAGGACTGAGGAGAAGGGTGGATTCAAATGGGTGAATTTTAATGGCAAATCAAGTTAAAGAATGATATATAGATATGGAAAGAAGGATTGGATTAAGAGGGAGAAAAAAGGCAAAAAATGATCAGTAAGAAAAAAAGAACTTAAAACGTAAGATGCAACATTTTTAAATTTTCCTATAATGATTCACAACCTGAAGAAATCAGACTCTATACTTTCAATTATTCACTTTCTGGGCAAGTGAGGTTGATTGACAGTCTTAATAATTAACATGTGGTTTAAAGGGCCCTTATGCTGTTAATTACAAGACCTAACTTTCACTGGTGGATTGAATGGACATCAATGTGTGCAAATGCAGCAACTTCATGAAACTCATGGGGGAGTTAAGCGCAACATGCTGTTTTTGTGAAGCTCATGGAAAAATGGCATGAATTGACCAGCAACTTGTCATTCGCAATTCACAAGTTGTCTCTCCTTCGCTACATGTTGTAGGCTGATTTACAAATTAATGACGTTTGTCATTCAAATGCCATTATTTTTCAGCAAAATCTGGCTCATTATTTCCAGGTTTGGGAGTGTGTAGTATACTTATTTGATAGTTTGGGAGTGTGTATTGTACTTGCTGCACTCCAAATGCATTTTATTTATAAAGTTAATTGTCACTTTTTAATACACAAGCTATCTGGGAAGAAAACTGGAAATAAATGGAATTCACAATAGACTGCTGACATGACTGGTGATAATCCTCATTTTATTTTCTGCACAGTTCTAATCCAATTCAGGCCTGGTGTTATGTGAAAAGGGCATGAGTAAAGAGGCTCAAAGATAATGAAACTATAAGACTAGTAAATGACTGCTATTAAATAATTAATTTTTTTATCTTTCATTTTGATATAACCTCTCCCAATATGCATTGGCTTTTTAATATGCAAAACACAAAATTGTCTTAAAATATATAAAAAGACAAGATTGGCTCCAACAGGAAGGCTGCTGAGAGATTTCCGCCCATTAAACTGAATTATGTCAGTTGCATCGTCATTCCTAGACTTGTGGTCAGCAATTAAAGCAAATTAATGCAGATTGAAGACTGAGTGTAGCTGGTTTATTTTATTTAGCTGGAAGTGCACTGTTGAGATGATGATCAGTCTCTTTTTTGTAATAGCCATTTATCATTAGCATGTGCAGAGCACTGCTACCTATCATTATGAGCTCTTAAGCTATTATCTTTCCTCGAAGACGTTTTGTCCTCAGTAAAATGTTATGTGGCCTATATGTAATGATTATCGATTGTTAAATAAGCACTATTCATAATGCACTTCACTGATATGTAGTTTATAGGTAATTATGAAATTTATAGTCTTGTCTAGAAGTTCTCCAATATGGTGTCCTCCTCCCTCCCCAAATGTTTATTTATATCTTTGTATCTGGAACCTTTTCTCATTCACAAATCCATCCTCATAGGCACACATCCCACCTCTGTGAAACTAAGTCACAATCTAAGGGCTTCCACATTGTTCAACCCATCATGATCATGGGAATGTGTACATCAGTAAGTTTGAAATGAATGGTGTGAATCTTCTCATCTACTTAGGAGACCAGCTAACATGAATTCAGCTTCATTCGTCTAGCTTGGAGTCTTTCTTAAATAGCATTATTGATTTTCTGCGGCATTGTTGATCAATAGTGCTTTGCTAACATTTACAGACAAACTTGCAACATACAGAATGCAAGCATTTCAAAGTGGAGCATCTTTTTCAAATTAATTAAGAGTCTTTAATTAGTGATCTTGTAGTATGATGCAATGTTTGTTTGCTGTAGCACTTAAGATAAATAGACAGGGCTAGCAAGCTGTGACATTAATGCTTTAAGGAGGGGAGCAGCTATTTCCAAGGCACACTGAATTCAGCGCTAGTTTGTGTTCTGTGCATTTCTGATATTCAGCTCCATAACCTGTTGTTGAAAACTGCTTTCAGATGCTAGTTGTGGAATGTTGTTTTACATTACTCACTTATGCATAGGCTAAATTATTTTTGCCTTTGAAAAAAATTGTAGTTTCACCTGAAAAAAATATTTCCAGCCTCCCCTCACTCTCACTGCACCAGCATTACAGAAACTAACTCAAGATATTGTTGTGCATTACTGAAATGCTTTATACATGTTAAAAATGGGACATGTTCACATTGGGATTGTCTCCCTTTCAGATAAACTGGTGTTCAGTCTATGTAGTATGAGCTTGGTTCCTGCCAGCAAAAATGCATTAGTTGCTTACTAGTCAATCCAGATTATTGTGCAAAGGTTATTTAATCAGAAACAAAAGGAAAATTTGCATTGGTTGTAAAATTGACTGCATTTGCCTGTATCTAATGGGAAGTATGCCATAGCATGAGTTCAGAGTTAGTAGAATAATCTTGTAGCTTTTAGAAGCTGGTTGTATTGGTATTGCATTTGTTAGATGTCATTTTCAGAATTTACATTCTTGAACATAGTTTTAGAATTTTTAAATGGAGGAAAATAACACTAAAGCTGAAATATACTTTTTTTTCTTTTTCTGCATTCCTCTCTTCAGGGCCTATAGTTCCATAGGGACCAGTTGGACATTCTTAAAGGGGAATTTGGAAAGTATTTTTGTTAAAGCGTTGTATCAGCCAAGCCCAACATTGTGCTGACTTAATTATGAGGGGATAAAGGGAAATAGCTCGCTTCATTGGCCCATGGATGAATTATTTGCTTTGGCTGAAAATAAAGACTAAAAGAAAAGCAAACAACATAACTAAAAGTGGGGGAAATACTGCAATCTATAAATAGAAAAAAGAGAGTAATGTAAGAGGAGCAGGAGAGAAGATTTAAAAAAAACTTGCAGCCAAGATAAAATGTTCAATAAACATGTTTTTATTGTATGATCTGGTTAGGGTCCAGTAACTTTTTGTTTAAAATAAACGAAGTTTGAAATCCTAGGTACATACTCAGAGAATTCCACGGTTTCTGAATAAACAAAATAAATTTTACTCGACAAAGTCAGAAAAGTAAAACCATTTGCAATATCAATCATATACTCTTAACATTCAGAATTAACAAGAGGTGCCTGTGAATTATACCAAAAACCTGGGGGTTTGGATCATAACAACACAAAACATACAGCTGGGAAAAATCTGTTGTGAAAATAATAGACACAATTTACAAACCTTCATTACACTTATTTTTTAAAAATATGTTTATTGAACATTTTATCTTGGCTGCAAGTTGTTTTAAATCTTCTCTCCTGCTCCTCTTACATTACCCTCTTTTTTCTATTTATGGTTTGCAGTATTTCCCCCACTTTTAGTTATGTTGTTTGCTTTTCTTTTAGCCTTTATTTTCAGCCAAAGCAAATAGCTCATCCATGGGCCAATAATGCGAGCTACTCCGCTTTATCCACTCATAACTAAGTCAGCACAACGTTGGGCTTGGCTGATACAACGCTATAACAAAAATACTTTCCAAATTCCCTTTTAGGAAGGTCCAACTGGTGCCTATGGAACTATAGTCCCTGAAGAGGGGAATGCAGAAAAAGATGAAAAAAAGCATATTTCAGCTTCAAGTGTTATTTTCCCCCATTTAGAAATTTTAAAACTATGTTGAAGAATGTAAATTCTGAAAATGACATCTAACAAATGCAATACCAATACAAACAGCTTCTAAAAGCTACAAGATTATTCTACTAACTCTGAACTCATGCTATGGCATACTTCCCATTGGATACAGGCAAATGCAGTCAATTTTACAACCAATGCAAATTTTCCCTTTGTTTCTGATTAAATAACCCTTGCACAATAATCTGGATTGACTAGTAAGGAACTAATGCACTTTTGCTGGCAGGAACCAAGCTCATACTACATAGACTGAACACCAGTTTATCTGAAAGGGAGACAATCCCAATGTGAACATGTCCCATTTTTAATATGTACAAGTGGCAAATGGAATTGAATCCAGATAAGCGTGAGGTGATGCACTTGGGCAGGACAAACAAGGCACGGGAATACACATTGAATGATAGGACCCTGGGAAGTACCAAGGATCAGAGGGACCTTGGTGTGCATGTCCACCGGTCCCTTAAGGTAGTGGGACGGGTAGATAAGGTGGTTAAGAAGGCATATGGGAGTGCAGAGGAGATTTACGAGATGTTGCCTGGGCTGGAAAGTTTTAGTTATGAGGAGAGATTGGATAGACTGGGGTTATTTTCCCTGGGGCAGAGGAGATTGAGGGGGGACATGATTGAGGTGTATAAAATTATGAGGGGCATAGATAGGGTAGACAGGAAGGAACTTTTCCCCTTGGTGGAGGGGTCAATAACCAGGGGGCATGGATTTAAGGTAAGGGGCAGGAGGCTTAGAAGGGATGTGAGGAAGAATTTTTTTCAGCCAGAGGGTGGTGGGAATCTGGAACTCACTGCCTGAAAGGGTGGTCGAGGCAGAAACCCTCATAACATTTAAGAAGTATTTGGATGTGTACTTGTGATGCCATGGCATACAAGGCTATGGGCCTAGTGCTGAAAAATGGGATTAGAATAGTTAGGTCCTTGTTTGACCGGTGCAGACTCGATTGGCCGAAGGGCCTTTTTCTGTGCTGTAGACCTCGATGACTCTATGACTAAAAGCATTTCAGTAATGCGCAACAATATCTTGAATTAACAGGCAAACTGTGGTCAAGCACACCACACCGCATAATAAGTAGCAGATATGACCAAGATAGAGCCCAGAAATTTCCCAACAACCCACCCAGACCTCTGTTACACAACCTCATTAAAACTCTGCCTCCCACACGAGTGATTTCCAAACTTTTCACTTTTGAAGATCAAAGGCGGAATCATCCCTGATTTGCACAGAGTGCGGTAGCGGGCAGGAAAAAGAACATTTTACCCGCCAGCTGCAATGGTGGGTTTTCATGCCTTATCACCCAATTCCCGGCGCATCCTGTCTCATTAAAAATGCATTCACGGGAAACACGCTGGACTGCTAGCGGACGGGCTCAGATTTGCCCGCCATGGTGTGACCTCAGCATACGGTGCTCTGGGCGCCATATTTAAAGCGCAGCCTACTTCATGTCTTCAGACCAGGACTGCTCCAGGTAACAGATGTCCATGACAGCAAAGAAGATGGCAGCCCCCAAATTTGGTGACGCCTTTCTGGTGCACCTGCTGGACGCAGTGGAAGACCACCGCGATGTCCTGTACCCCCGCTGTGCAACAGGAGGCGCACCAGAGTCACCAATCTGGACTGGGAGGCAGCGGCAGTCAGCACCACTGGAGCACAGATGAGGTCAGCCATTCAGTGCAGGAAGAGGATGAATGCTCTCATCCGTTCCACCAGGGTAAGTCAGCCACCTCATTGCTCTCAACTCTCACATTCACAAACCCATTACACGTCCCTCAATGGACACCACTAACTCACACACACACCCTTCCATCTCTAACAGGCTCGTACCCTCTGGAGCTCGGGTCCTCATCCTATCCATGGTTTCGCTCACCACACAAACATTCCATGCAATGCCATGCGTCCTGCTCACACACTTTCCATCTGTTTTCATGCAGGAGAAGATGGCTCACAATAGCAGGGAGAGGTCCCAGACCGGGGATGGAGTGGCCCACATTAGGCCCCTCACTCGCTTTGAGGAGTGTGCCATCGCACTGACTGGTGAGGACGTGGGCCATGCTGCCGGCGACTGTGACGTTGGTGGCGAAAACCCATGTGAGGATCCTGCACCACATCATTCCTCTCCCAATGCAAATGTGAGTGCTCTCTCTCCTGCTTTTGAATCTGCTGTCATACACTAATTATCTCTACATTGGTTCACAGAAAGCTCGGCCAAGTGACTGATGCCCTCAGCCAGCTAGTCCCTCAGCTCCATCCACATCCTCAACTCCAGCCAAGAGGACACCTTCATTGACGGGCTGGAAATAAGCAGCTTGAAAGACCCGTCACAGTGCTTATCCACGCCCTCCTCTAGAACAGAGACACACTGCTCCGGTAGGACCTAGATCTAGAGCAGGCTCGGGTTAACAATGTGGTGGTCACCACACAGACATGTGTCCGCAGCAGGAGTAGGCAGGTTCAGCCAAGCTCCCTGGCACTCGGAGGACTGCTGGGGAAGAGGCATCTGTGAGGTCCGAGTCAGCCTCCCAACTCATCGTGGAGAGTCAGCAGAAGGCGTGGGAACATCACGCAGAGCTGTTGTTGGAAGCCCTCAGCAGATTGGCATGTGACTAGGGGGAGTGCGTCCGCCTGCTCTCTGATGAAATGAAGCCCGCGTGTACATATGGAGGTTTCCATGGGAAGGATGACAGACTCTATGGAGACCCTGGTCCAACAGAATGTGGAGATGTGCGCAGACCTGCACTCCATCGTGGTAGCCATGTGTGAGTTCCTACTGTGGCAACGCAAGAGAGGAACTGGGTACCTCGACCACTCCAGGTGCTCCTTTCCCTCAAGGAATTAGGCTGGGGCCCTTGGGCACCCAAAGGGAGGAGGAGGAGTAGCTGGACAACCGGGGCATCCACTCAGGAATCTCAGAGGCTGTCCTCTCTCCCTCAGTCCCCTTTGCCTGTGACCCCCTCAACCTTGCCCTCTGACACTGGAGAGGGAGCAGCTGGCCCACAGGAGGACAGCCAAAGCAAGCCGGGGACCTCAAGGCCTCGGCTCTCCAGAGGACGCACACCGAATCATGAGAGGCAACAGGGCCAACCATTGCACAGGCTGTTTGCATCCCTGCTGCGGAGGTCAGGGCAGCACCTAGAAGAAGTGAGAGGCCTAGAAAAGTTAAGAAATTCTGATCACAAGTGGTTGCACGGGTGAGCACATTTTGTAACTATAATCTGAATATATGTTCACTTTCACTGAGTAATGTGTATTGTCTTTCAGCTTCATTCACAGGCTTGGCAAGCGCTCCCACTGCACCCCAGTAATGAAGACTTGTGCTCTAGAACTTGTCGCGCCCCTCACCAAGCTGTTCCAGTACCACCACAACACTGGCATCTACCCGGCAATGTGGGGAGTTGCCCAGATATGTCCTGTACACAAAAAGCAGGACAAATCCAACCCTGCCTGGCCAATTACCGTCCCATTGGTCTACTCTCGATCATCAGTAAATTGATGGAAAGGGTTATCAACAGTGCTATCAAGCGGCACTTGCTAAGCAATAACCTGCTCACTAATGCTCAGTTTGGGTTCTGCCTGGGCCACTCAGCCCCTGACCTTATTGCAGCCTTGGTTCAAACATGGACAAAAGAGCTGAATTCCAGAAGTGAGGTGGGAGTGACTGCCATTGACATCAAGGCAGCATTTGACCAAGTGTGGCATCAAGGGGCACTAGCAAAACTGGAGTCAATAGGAATCAGGGGGAAAACTCTCTGCCGGTTGGAGTCATACCTACCACTGGTCGGAGTCATACGTAGCACAAAGGAAGATGGTTGTGGTTGTTGGAGGTCAGTCATCTCAGCTCCAGGATATCACTGAAGGAGTTCCTCAGGGTAGTGTCCTCAGCCCAACCATCTTCAGCTGTATCATCAATGACCTTCCTTCCATCATAAGGTCAGAAGTGGGGATGTTCGCTAATGAAAGCACAATGTTCAGCACCATTCGCGACTCCTCTGATACTGAAGCAGCCCATGCCCAAATACAGTAAGACCTGGATAATATTCAGGCTTAGCTTAACAAGTGGCAAGTAACATTGGCGCCACACAAGTGTCAGGCAATGACCATCTCCAACAAGAGAGAATCCAACCATCACCCCTTGATGTTCAATGGCATTGCCATCACTGAATCTCCCAATATCAACATCCTGGTGGTTTACCATTGACCAGGAACTGAATGGGACTAGCCATATAAATACTGTGGCTACAAGAGCAGGTCAGAGGCGAGGAATCCTGTGACGAGTAACTCACCTCCTGACTCCCCAAAGCCTGTACTCCATCTACAAGGCAAAAATCAGGAGTGTGATGGAATACTCTCCACTTGCCTGGATGTGTGCAGCTCCAACAACACTCAAGAAGCTTGATACTGTCCGGGACAAAGTAGCCCTCTTGATTGGCACCACATCCAAAAACATTCACTCCCTCCACTGCCGACGCACAGTAGCAGCAGTGTGTAACATCTACAAGATGCATGGCAGGAATTCACCAAGGCTCCTTACACAGCACCTTCCAAACCCACGACTACTACCATCTAGAAGAAGGGCAGCAGATAGATGGGAACACCATCACCAGAAGTTACTCTCCAAGTCACTTACATCCTGACTTGGAAATATATCGCCATTCCTTCACTGTCGCTGGGTCAAAATCCTGGAACTCCCTTCTTAACAGCACTGTGGGTGTCGCTATACCACCTGGACTGCAGCGGTTCAAAAAGGCAGCTCACCACCACCTTCTCAAGGGCAACTAGGAATGGGCAATAAATGCTGGCCCAGCCAGCAAAGCCCACATCCTGTGAATGAATAAAAAAAACTCCAGCCAACTCTGTCCTCATTCCTTTGTAATTACCCTTATTTAACTTTAGCACAGTTATTTCTGACCCAAGTTTCTCACTCTCAAACTGAATGCTAAATTCTGCCATGTTATGGTCACTGTTTCCCGGGGGACCTTTCACTCTGAGATCATTTATGAAACCTGCCTCATTACACATTACCAGATCCAAAATAGCCTGATCCCTAGTTAGATCCACAACATATTGTTCTAGGAAACTGTCCGTAATACACTCTATCAACTCTTGTTCGTGGCTACCTCTAACAATTTGATTTTCCCAATCTACACGAAGATTAAAGTCACCCATGATTGATGTACTGCCTTTTTTACATGCCCTCATTATCTCCTGATTTATTCTCTGTCCTACAATACTGTTAAGGGGGGCCTATAGACTACTCCTTAGATTTCTTCCCCTTGTTATTTCTTACATCCACCCAAATGGATTCTACACCTTCCAATCCAAGATCATTTGTTGCTACCATATGTGGCAGTCAGCAGGAGGTTTCCTTTGCACTTGTTTGACCTGATGCCATGAGACTTCATGTGGTCCGGCGTTGCCATTGAGGACTCCCAGGGCAACTCCTTTCTGACTGTATACCACTCTACCGTCACCTCTGTGGGGTCTGCCAGTGGGACAAAACATACCCAGGGATGGTGATGGTGGCGTCTGGGACATTATCTGTAAGTTAAGATTCCTTCAGTATGACGATGTCAGGCTGTTGCTTGACTAGCCTGCGAGACAGCTTTCCCAATTGTGTTAGGAAGGAGGACTTTAGAGGGTCGACCGAGCTAAGTTTGCTATCATTGCTTCTGGTGCCGAGATTGGTTTAATTCCTTTTGGATTTTGCAGCGGTTTGATGCAACTGAGTGGCCTGCTAGGCCATTTCAGAGAGCATTTAAGAGTCAACCATATTACTGTGGATCTAGGGTCACGTGTAAGGATGGCAGGTTTCCTCCCCTAAAGGGCATTGGTGAACCAGATGGGTTTTTGACAATTGGCAATGGTTTAATGGCCATCATTAGACTTAATTCCAGATTTTTATTGGATTCAAATTTCGCCATCTGCTGTGCTGGGATTTGAGCCCAGGTCCCCAGAGCATTACCCTGGGTCTCTGGATTACTAGTCCAGTGACAATACCACGACACCACTACCACCCAATTAATCAAGCCTCCCACCACCACCCAGTTAATCAAGCCTCGCACCCTGCTTGCCTTGAATATTATATATCCCTGGCTGCACTGCCATGGGACATCAACTAATACATACAAAAACAAAATGTGTTTGCATATTAAATGTTGAAAAAGAAGTCAGGAGGCTATAAATGTTCGAGGAGAAGGGGCAGTTAAGTGGCAAGTGCAGTTTAAAGATATATATGAGAGTATACATTTCGGAATTGAAAATGAAAATTTACATCAAACAGTGATTTTCTCAATGCAACAGAGCAGTAAAGGGAACCAGCTTGCCAGACACGCAATCCTTTATGAGTGCACAAGCTTTTCAAAAAGGAACGGTAGGTAAATTGGCCTTGGTGTTTTATCAAGAGGTCATGTGGCTATGCAGAATAATAGTTAAGTTAATCAGATAATGGGTATATTTTTGGATTGTTCATTATAGATGGGATTTTATAGCCTTCAAAGGAAGTGTAGCACAGCTTTACCAGGTTGAAACTAGGAATGAGTGGTCTGTGTTAAACAAACGTCAAAGCAACTAGGACTGTGCAAATGTAGAATGGTGATTTAATGTGTGTTGGAAATGATTGAAGGAATTGAGTGTTTTGTTGTGTGGTAGGCGTTTCGAGGATTTAGGGTTTTGGGGATTGTCTAGTCTCCCAAAAGTATGCTGCTAGAATCCATGGTCTTTTTGACCAGAACTATTTATTTATAGCAAGGATTTACACGTTTGGGCCTTCAAATGAGGTAAGCTTCTGCTCTCTTCAAGATCTCTCTTGCTACTCAGTCATGTGATCTGACATCATTATTACATCAGCATTTTGTATGCTTCTGATGTTAACCCTTTACATGGACAGTTTAAACATACATAACTTTTATTGGTAGGTAAATTCAAGATACAGAGCCGTGATCACAGAACAAGAACTTGATATGTAAAGGGGGAGATTAGAAGAAACTGCTCTAAAGAAGTTATCTGTGAATTGCTTTCTCCTAAGTTAACCATCTCTGTCACATTATTCATCTGCAACCCCATCTCGGATCCTCTGCTGCAGAAATCTTTATGCATGACTTGGGCATTTCCTATTAACTATTTTTATTTAGGTATTGCTGAAAAAAGAGACATTTTTTGTCAAAGCTTTTTGTCTTGCACTCATCAGGCCAATTCACAAGAAAATTCCAATGTCAGGGGAAGCAGCATATTTATACTGTATGAGAAGAGAGCGCTGATTGGTTGGCAAGGGGACTCTGCTCGAGGCATTGCCTTGGAGAATGCACCAGCTGATGGTGACTGAAAGTTAACTGCCAAGCACTGTTTGAAATTTAAAGCAGGCAGCTTGACTCTGATTGGTTAAGACACTGCCCTGGGAAATGAACCAGCGAATGGCTGTCACTTACTTTGTTTAGCTGAAACAGGCACAATGTATGTACATATTCTTTCTGTCTGCAAAGAACAAGGCCCCTTTGTATTAACATATGTAGCTTCCAGTACATGCAAATGCGCCCTACTGCGAGCACGACTGCCGACCTTAAATTGGTTTTCAGTGTAATTCTTAGCACACTGAGGATTATTTAGCAAATGTTGTCCAATTGTGGAATCACATCTAATGTTGGACACTGTGTTTTGAGTTTTGCAAGCATAGGATGGTTGGGTACAGTCCGTACCTTGCCCGTTGTGAGTAACGGAAGGGGCATGCTGTTTGGTACGATCCGCCAGACTTTGGGATATGCGGCCTCAATACCTTGCATTACAATGGCACTGAAATTCATGTACTACATTACTCAAATGTGTGATAAGCAGGACGTCTTTTTGGCTTGATGGCAGCATCCTGTTAGTGGCGAATACCACTCGTATCGCTACTGCAGAGGAGCAGCATGAAACAGCTAGCTTCATCTGTTGCTCAAATTTTTGAGATACCTTGCCCTTCCAGTGTAATCTGAGGTAGACTGGGCACTTTTCAGGGCCTAAAGTGAAGGCCTGAAGCCCATTTATGAGTTTGTGCGATATACAACGCAAAAGGATCTGATCAGTGTAGCTATTATCCCGCAGGATGCCTTTGATGCGACCTGTTTCAGCATCAAGCTTGCACAGTGAGCAAATGGCGTGGGCCCTATTTATGAGGTTGCCGATAAGTTCAATCTCATAGCGTGTGGAACTGTAAGAATCCCAACGTGTATATTGACCAGTGAAGGTAGGCTTGTGGTAGACTGTGCATGAGAACCCCCTGGCAGATTTCTCAATGTCAAGGAAAGGGAGTTTATTTGGCTGCTCCATTTCAAATGTGAATTTGAGTGCAGGATGGAGCCCATTAAGACATGTAAGGAAGTTATTACATGCAGCTGTGGATTTAAATATCGCAAACATATCATCCACATATCGGAAATATGCAAGGGGCAGGAGGTTAGTTGTTATTCCATTGAAGACGTGTTTCTCATGGAACCCAACAAAGATGTTTGCGAGAGGTGGCCCTAGAGTGGATCCCATGGCAACACCATCTATTTAGGCATACACAGTGTCATCAAAGCTGAACTCAACTGCACGAGTTGCCGAGTTCATAGGCTCAATGCATACTGATTCACGCACTTTTAGCGGGTGGCAATTACTGCCCATCCCTAATTGCTCTTGAGAAGGTGGGGTGAGTCCCCTTGAACTGCTGCAGTCCACGTGGTGTCAGTACATTCATAGTGCTGTTAGGAAGGGACTTCCAGAGTTTTGACCCAGTGGCAGTGAAGGAACAGTGATATGGTTTTAAGTCAGAATGGTGTGTGATTTAGAAGGAAACTTGCAGGTGGTGGTGTTCCCATGCATCTGCTGCCCTTGTCCTTCTAGGCAGTAGAGGTCACTGGTTTGGAAGATGCTGTCAAAGGAGCCTTTGTGATGTTACTGCAGTGTATCTTGTAGATAGTGCACACTGCAGCCACTGTGTGCTAGTGATGGAGGGAGCAAATATTAAAGTGATGGATGGGGTGTTAATCAAGCAGCTGCTTTGTCCTGGATGGTGTTGATTGTTGGAGCTGCACTCATCCGGGCAAGTTTAGACTATTCCATCACATTCCTGACTTGTGCCTTGTCGGTGGTGGACGGGCTTTGGCGAGTCAAGAGCTAAGTTACCCTCCTCAGAAATCCCAGCCTCTACCTGCTCTTGTAGCCATGATATTTATATGACTCGTCTAGTTCAATTTCTGGACCATGGTAACCCCTAGGATGTTGATGTCCTTCTTGCTAACCTCTCATCCACCATTTTCCAAAAACACTCAACGTGTGCATCCTGTCTGCACAAGGTCCCACTTGGTCATCAATGCATCCTCAGTGACCTTCACTGTTCCCTATCCCCAAAAAGCATTGTAATTGTAGTCTTCATTGTCAGTCCTTATTGCCAATTATAAAACCCTTGACCACCCCAATTTTTGCAAGCTCCTTCATTTCAGTGGTCTCTCCTGCACATTTATCATTCTGATTCTTGCCTTCTCTCTTCTTTCTTCTTTCATCTGCATCTTTGGTTGCGGAGCTTTCACCTTTCTTGGTCCTATGCTCTGGTACTCCTAACTTTCAACCTTTAAAAACCAAGAGTGTCGAGAATCCTCTTCAACCAATCATCCTTTGACTTCCTAATACCTCCCTCCTGTCTAGGTGCCATTTCTCTGTTTAGCTTCTGAACAAATTCATAATCTAATGCTAGCAGTAAAGAAGAATGTAAATGAGTGGGGAAAGAGAGCAGGAAAATGAGACAGTGGGCAGAATTTTGCCCTTGATGGGTGGGTGGGCCCCACTGGCTCGGCAGCAGGCGAGCAGCCGATCACCGCCACCGAAATGGATCCTGGCGTCATTTTAAGTGGGTGGGCCAATTAAGGCACGCCCGGCGGGCCGCCCAACGGGAAGTGCTATGCGCTTCCTGTGCAAGGGGGGAGGGATTCCCCAACTGCCAGAGTGTGCTGTTTCGCGCATGTGCACGAAAGAGCGCACATCTCCCTGAGGCAAAGTGCTGCCTCAGGGAGATCGCTGAAAGGCTGGCAAATATAAAAAATAGAACAATAAAAAATTCATTAACATGTCCCCCTCATGTGAAAATGTCACACGAGATTGAATAAACAAAAACTTTATTAAACTTTTTAAAAACCGCTATCAAACCTCATCCCGCCACTGGATGAGGTTTGTAAAAAAAATCACCTACCTACCTGCCGAAGTTTGCAAGGGCCCCTCAAAATCGTCGACGATTGGCAAGTTAAGGGCCTTAACGAGGCCTTTAATTAATGGAGGGTGCACGTCCCACTGCATAGTGCACCCTCCGACCGAAATATTGCGCTGCCGCGAGCTGACGTCGGGACGCTCGTGCAACGTCAGCGCGCGACATTTTAAGCGCTGGCGTACGGGCTCCATCACCCGCACACCAGCCAGAAGCTTCTGCCCAGTGTAAAATGACAACGTTTAAAATCTGGCACATCCAAAAAGAGTAGAATACGGAAATAATTTTAATAGATTTTGGCGCTACGTAGAAAACAAACATCTCAAGACCCTTCAGAGGTGCAAATAAGGAACCATATGAAGGCATATTCAAAAGCTTGGTCCAAGGCAGGGTAAGGCAGGGTATGAAAGGAGGAGATAGGTGGGGTAGCAAAAGGATTTAGGGAAGCAGTTGCAGAACATAGCCTCGGCAGTGAATTTACACAACACTTGGTTGCTCAGCATCCATGCACGAGCAGGCGTTTCTGGATAACAAACAGAACCAGTTTGCTTGACCAATCATCTTGTTTTTACTCAGGCGCTGAGGTAGTTTTTCCATCCTACAACTGCCCCAGCTTTAATCAGGTTAACTTGAGATGGACAGGAGACCAAACGTGGGTCTTGTTCTGTACAACTTGAGTGTTTTCTGAAACAAAAACAAAAATACCTGGAAAAACTCAGCAGGTCTGGCAGCATCTGCGGAGAGGAACACAGTTAACTTTTCGAGTCCGTATGATTCTTCAACAGAACTAAGTAAAAATAGAAAAGAGGTGAAATATAAGCTGGTTTAAGTGGGGGGGAGGGTTGAGCTGGATAGAGGACCAGTGATAGGTGGAGATACCCAAAAGATGTCATAGGCAAAGGGACAAAGAGGTGTTGAAGGTGGTGATATTATCTAAGGAATGTGCTAATTAAGGGTAGAAAGCAGGACAAGCAAGGTGCAGATAGCCCTAGTGGGGGGTGGGGTGAAGAAATCGAAATAGGCTAAAAGGTAGAGATAAAACAATGGATGGAAATACATTTAAAATTAAATTTTTATTTTTGTTTTTGTTTTGGATTTCCAGCATCTGCAGTTTTTTGCTTTTATTTGAGTGTTTTCTGTCTTTGTTAACAAAGTGACCAGGGGAGTGCAAAACATACTTAAATTGTGGAATTAATGGTTCGTACGTATGAAAGAATATTCTCAGCCAAAGAGAAATTCTTCATTTTCAGGATATGAATAAATTAAACCACAAAAAGTGTTTTTTGCTTAGTTCGTATTGGCTGCAGTAACATGACATTCTGTTGTTGCTGCTGTTGTTTTAGAAGATCTGACTGGCCCCTTTTCAGTTCCTGACCTGAGCCTCTCTTGTATTCATGTCGCTCCTGACCTTGATGCTGTCAACTTGGCCTATATTTTGCTAGTGTTACTGAATTATGCACCATATGTGCATGCATGTGCACAAATATGTACCTAAACAGTTTACAGTTTGGTTCTGCAGTGATGTAATTGTTTTTAAAGAAAATGCACTTTACAAATGGAGGCTGATCCATAATCTGATGCATTTAAATTTAAAAGGGAAACATTGTTTGATTAGATATTGGTCTTTTTGACAGACTAGGTTGCATCAGAATTTACAGAGAATAGGAAATGAATGTTAGTGTTGTACATGCTGGGCTATCACAGGGCCCAAATTTTGCGCAATGAAATTGTCAGTATTCACTGTCATTACTTTTCTGAAACTTCTGCAGTCCATAAATGCACAGTTAAAAGTGGAATTCTACAATTTGTTGTTTGTGATTCTACGCTTCCCCTTTGGGTGCGCAGGTCCGCCGTGTGTTGATCCAGTAAAAGTTGCTGTCTGCCAAAAACTTGTCCTTTTATTATATTTATCTCACTGTTAACTTCTTTGAACAAGTTACACCTTGTTGAATGAAGTGTAGCTGGGTTTTTAATGGTGCATTAAGTTCATAAATAATGCTGAACGGCCGAACTGCTCCGAAAAAACTGAATTCATATTTGTGAAATGCCAATTTCAGCTTGTACCCTAACCCCATATTTAAGTCCCAGTCAAAACTTTTGGTCGTTCTCAAAGTTAATTTGACAAATTAATTTGAAAAATTCAGTGCATTTGACTTCCTACTTTGCTGCCAGTGAGAACACTTCTATGTGATTGGCTACTTACCTTGCTTGACGACATAATTGTTGCTGCACACCTGGAGATCCCATTGATTTGACGCCAGATTCAAGCTCATGTGGTGAAAGGGACAATCAACGACAGAGAGATTGCTACATCTCTGTGGTAGCATTATTTGGGGTCAGTGGTGAAGCGGCATGTTTCCCTGCTGATCGTGGAACCTAAGCTAAGGTTGGAAGTCATGCAGGAGTAGAATGAACACTTGGATCAGTACATTAGGAACTGGTGTTGATGTTTGAGGACTGTGTGTTTACTGCATGACCACGCAGAAACATGAAAACAATATTGTGTTGTCATCGTTCACATTGTGTGAATGAAGAAGTATTGTTTGATTTGGTGTATTCTCCTATATTCTTATGTGCTTGATTCTGGAGACTGGGATGGTGCCTCAAATTACAACATTGCCCTTAGGGTCCAGAAATCCAGGCTTCCTTGATGGGAGAAAACACCTCTCACACTGCCTGTGAGTTTTTTGGCAGTCAGCACCCACTGTCTGGTGCAGGTCTGCAGAGTGAGGAAAACTGTCCCTGTTTCTGTACCAATTGCCAATTTAACTGAAAAGACCATAAGGACGGATCATGAAAAACAGGGAACAAGTAAATCTTATGATT